>NC_091987.1:150348011-150948011 GCF_044704955.1 Pristiophorus japonicus | reverse complement strand
CCACACAGCACTGCCCCCCCCCCCCCGGTCATCAAAATCCATGACGCGGCCTTGGACAACGTGGACCACTTTCCTACGTCGAGCGCTTACTATCAGCAAGGGCAGACATCGACGACGAGGTTCAACACCACCTCCAGTGTGCCAGCACAGTCTGCAGGCGCCCGAGGAAGTGTGTTCGAGGATCAGGCCCTCAAATCTGACACCAAGCTTATGGTCGACAGGGATGTAGTGATACCCGCCCTCCTATATGGCTCAGATACGTGGACCATATACAGCAGCCACCTCAAATCGCTGGAGAAATACCACCAACTATATCTTCGCAAGATTCTGCACATCCCCTGGGAGTATAGACGCACCAACGTCGGTATTCTTGATCAGGCCAACATCCCCTGCATCGAAGCACTGACCACACTCGACCAGCTCTGTTGGGTGGGCCACATTGTCCGCATGCCCGACAAGACTCCCAAAGCAAGCACTCTACTCGGAACTCCTACACGGCAAGCAAGCCCCAGGTGAGCAGAGGAAACGTTTCAAGGACACCCTCAAAGTCTCCCTGATAAAGTGCAATATCCCCACTGACACCTGGGAGTCCCTGGCCAAAGACAGCCCTAAGTAGAGGAAGAGCATCCGGGAAGGCGCTGAGCATCTCGTGTCTCATCGCCGAGAGCATGCAGAAACCAAGCGCAGGCAGAAGGAGCGTGCGGCAAACCAGACTCCCCACCAGCCCTTTCAACCACTGTCTGTCCCACCCGTGACAGAGACTGTAATTCCTGTATTGGATTGTATAGTCACCTGAGAACTCACTTTTAGAGTGGGGAAGCAAGTCATCCTCGATTTCGAGGGATTGCTTATGAATGATGACTTGTGGCTGTGTTGAAAGGGGGTAGAGTTTGTATTCCCCCTCGACTCCGTTCATATTCAAATGCCATCCCTCGCTGACCTATTGTGTATCCACAGGACAACCATTTAGTGGGACGTGTCCAGAAAAAGTTCAAGAATCACTGGGGTAAGAAATACATCTAATTTCGGCTGCAGACTGCACCTCCAGTCCATGTTGGACTTGACCGAGCTGTAGGGTCGAAATCCTTCAGCTCTGGAAGGCCTTACTGTAAGAATTTAACATCTTGGGGATCTTCCAAAGTCATTTGGTCCCATTTTGGGAGGGAAGAGAGATTTGAGAGGGCACTGATCTGTGACATGTGGATGTCAAATTGTATAAAGACACTCCCAATTGGGACAGCGGGCTCAGGTACAGGCAACTCTCGATTATCCGCACATGGATGCAACGGGAAACCATTGTAACTGCATTTAAAATTCCGCGTGCGCGTTGCTGCAGCCACTGTCTCTCACGGCTGCCGTGATGTCGGAAGTCCTTTCGGCCCGGGAAGGCATCGGGCCGGTGCGTTCGGAGTCCTTTCGGCCCGGGAAGGCAGCGCGCTCCAGAACTCCGGAGCTAGACAATCTCCTCCTCAAGGCCACCTGCATGCATGCCGATAATGTCCGTACTTAACTGCCTTGTAACTGTTTGTAGCCGATTTCACTGAAGTTTTAACTTTGTCAACTCGCTCTAACAGAAAAATTATTTACCCGGCA
Source organism: Pristiophorus japonicus (assembly GCF_044704955.1). Taxonomy (NCBI): domain Eukaryota; kingdom Metazoa; phylum Chordata; class Chondrichthyes; family Pristiophoridae; genus Pristiophorus; species Pristiophorus japonicus. Next base: position 150,946,418 of record NC_091987.1, on the reverse strand, counting down.
TAGCACAATCCCCGAGGCACCCGGATAATCGAAAGTTGCCTATACATATGAAATTTGATAAAACACAGGTTTAGAGTAAATACCCTGTTCCTCAAGACAAGGAGGTAATTGACTTTGGGCAATAGTGTAAAACGAGCGATATTGATTCAGCTGCCCATTATACAATAGAATTGAAAAATCAGGAGAAATATATAGCAAGCGGCTGAATCCATATCATCTATTTTACTCTAACAACCAAAGTCAACATTATTCCTAAGCAGTCAGAGATGGAACTTGTAGGGGCAGTGGATGTTTGCACAAACAGCAGTCCAAATGATCACCACAAATCAGACTTTATTTCCATATAATTCGGTATTCCAAGGTACCTTTCTGGTTAGCATGCATCGAGCACTCTCCTTATTGTGTTCCTTCAATTGACTGATGGCCCATAAACTGCAGGCATTTGGGCAGGACTGCTTTGTGAGGAAACATCTCAGTTTCAAAGGGGCATGTATGGAAACTTGAATGGAATTATGTTTCACACTTCCAATCCATTAACCCCATGTTATAAAATGCCACGGGAGCTTCCGATTAGGTTTTAACACGATTCTCCTTTACTACAGAAAATGATGCAATAAATGCAAGCCTTGAATCAGTCACAAAACAGTTAATATATGGCACAAGTTTTCAAATTGGGATTGACCAGGTCATTGTCATGGAGTTCAACCAAATCAAAACCTGGAACATACCACTGGCAACTTGCTTCTCCTTGCTCTCTCCTTCTCCCTGGTTATTCTGAACTTCATTCCAATGCAGCATGCCCCTGCCATGGGTTCCAAGAAGGTACACAGTAGGTGAAGCACACTGATGACCTTATCTACAGACATGGCGTATTGAGATAGTAGCAAAGGCTCCTGTATCACATCTAGCTTGAGTGGTTATTGCAAAGCAACCTGCTCCATTGAGTGCTCAACTTCCATATATTGTGATCAGAAAGAAGCAAACCACTTTTTCAGTAGTACTGTTGGGATCTTCTATGAGCAGTTTACTTCTAAGTTTCAACACAACATCCTGTGCCTCAGAAATCAAGTAGCATCCACTCAACCTCACGCAGGGTCCAAACTACGTGGAGAGAAATCCAGAATCAGTTAACAGACTTTGCACTCTTGCAGGCCGTCCATGATTCAGACAGGTGAGTTGCCTGCCATTGGAGACGGCGGCCAGCCAATGGGGTTAGTATGCTACACATGGAAAAGTATTATTTGCATGGATTTGCTATTTTGACAGAAGGCAAGATTAATTTTTTGCAACAGTGAATAGCTTTGTTCACTCCAAAAAGTTGGACAGCAACAAATGCTCTGCCACATGCACACATCATGCATTAAAGTGTCATGGACAAACTACACGGTGCACAAGCAGGGCAATGAGATGGAAGACTCTCGAACAATATTATTTTAGTGCCAGTAAAGACGAGTGCCAAAGTCAAGTCCTTGCAAGCAACTGGATTTAGGAGCTGTAACCAGAGGCCTCCTGTATCACATCTATGTTCAATGGTTACTGCAGGATAATAACTTTTATTTATATAGCACCTTTAACTTAGTAAGACGTCCCAAGGCGCTTCACAACAATTTTACAACACGTTAGATATTGACCATTGAGGGAAAGAGAGAAAAATCAGGAGAAGGAAGTGTAAAAAGAGGTTAAAGGCTCGGGTCTGAAACATTCCATGCCTGCAGTTATGTACCAGTACTCTCAAAAAGCAAATCGCCAATGTTTCTTCAACAGTACCTCCCAAACCCACTTGTGTATCTGTAAAGCATGCACTCCCATGTTCCGCCACCAGGGAGCGCATCCCCTGAAGTCCCAAGGGATCCCAGCATCCCTTGGGAGCACTGTATATAAGCCGGCCCCTAAGGCCCGTCACTCACTCTGGAGTATCTTAATAAAGACTGAGGTCACTGTTACTTTAACCTCCCTGTACGCAGCCTCATCAGACTTCCACCACCTAGAAGGACAAGGGCAGCAGGTGCATGGGAACATCATAACCTCCAAGTCACACACTATCCGGACTTGGACATATATTCGCATTCTTTCATCGACACTGGGTTAAAATCCTGGAACTCCCTACCCAACAGCATTGTTGTAGTACCTTCATCACATGGACTGCAGCGGTTTCAGGTGGCTTAGCACCACATCCGAGGCCAACTAGGGATGGGCAATAAATGCCAGTCTTGTTCATGATGCCCACTTCCCTTGTTGGTTAAACTTTCCTATATGGTGGCCTTCCTTTGAACAACTGAATACCCTTTTGCAATGCCTTGACTTCATGTGCCTCAGCAACCAGGTAGCATCCTTATGGCAAAAGTTCTTACTACCTTACACGGCATTAAAATATTTCCAAGTAGTGTGGCCTTTGTTTCAGTAGTGAAAGCACCATCACTTGGCATCTGCAATTCCTATAGGAACACTTTGTCTCAGTTTGACAGCAATGGGAGAATATGACTGATCAGGAGCTTCTTCACATCCCCAATTGTAACAACCTTGCAGAAAACCTTGAAGAACAGCCAATCAAACTTGCATATGATGAAGCAAGCGAAGAATCTGATGAAATTTAGGGCAGATGTCAGGAAGTATTCCTTTACAGAGAGTAATGAATGGCAACTTGCATTTATAGTGACCTATAACGTAGAAAAAGGTCCCAATGCACTTCAAAACCGTAATCAGAAATAAATGAATGCCAAACAGAGGAGAACCAAAAGCTGGTCAAACAGATGGCATTAGGGAGGCGCAATGGAAGAGAGAAAATGGGTAAAGCGGGTGGTGGGGGGGGGGGGAGGAATGGATGGATAAAAGGCCGGAGTAGGAGGTAGAGAAAGTATGGCAGTGGAAGGGGGGAGATTGTGGGGCTGGGAGATAGGGAAGGGCACATAAGGGATCCAAACACAAAGACAAGGATTTAAAATTTGAGGCACTGAGGACTAGGTTAACAATATATGTTAACAAGGACACGGGTGATGGGTAAATGGGGCTTGCTACGGGATAGGATACAAGTAGTAGAGTTTTGGATGAACTGAGGTTTATCCAAAAGTGGAGGATGGAAAGCCGGCCAGAACAGCAATGGAATAATTGAGTCTGCACTTGACAAAGGCATGGATGAGGCATCAGTAACAGGTCGGAGCGATGGGGGCAGAATCATCAACCAGAATGTGTTGTCAGAATGAATGTTTGAGGCAGAGTCGTTGAACTCTCCCAAGAGACAACTAGATTCAAGGTTATTATTCAGGAACAAGTTCAGGCACAGGGCATTCCTAGTTCACATTGCGATTTTGTCAACACGGTTGCCACGTCACCTATGTAGCAGTCACTACACTAAAATAATTCATCATTTATAATGTCTTTGAGATGTTTTAGAGATGTGATGAAGTGCAATACAAGTGTGCAAATGTTTTTAGATCCAGCTGGCAGCAGCATAGTCTTTTCTGAACCAAAAACTACACAAATGCAATCAAAGCTGAGAGTTCATGGGCATTTCTGCCACGTCAACCCTGATTGCTAGATGATTATTTTATACTGCAGATGCTGGAAATCAAACAAACACACAAAATGAATCAAACAAACACACAAAATGAATCAAACAAACACACAAAATGAATCAAACAAACACACAAAATGAATCAAACAAACACAAAATGAATCAAACAAACAAACACACAAAATGCTGGAAACATACAGCAATATGGAAAGGACGGAAGGATTAATGTTTCAAGTCTCAAAATTCTGCGTCAGAACCCCAAGATCTGTAACATTAATCCAGTGACCCCTAAATTTTGTTTTTAATGCAGATATTAGTATTTTGTTTCAAAATGGAAGGAAACTGGACTCCAAAAAAATTGTTTCATTGTCTTTAAGAGTTTTTGACAGAAGCACCTAAATTGACAATGGAGCTATGTTCCTTTGCAGGAGAGGCGAAGAGAAAAGACAAGTCCAGTAAAAGGGTCAAAATGTACGTTTCTCAACCATGCTTTAAACAACTTGCATTTATATAGTGCCTTTAACGTAGTAAAATGTCCCATGGCGCATCACAGGAGTGTTATCAAATAATATTTGACACTGAGCCTCGCAAGGAGATATTACAGCAGGTGACCAAAAGCTTGGCAAAAAAGAGGTAGGTTTTGAGGAAAGAGGTGGAAGGGCCTAGGCAGTTGAAGGCACAGCCGCCAATAGTGGAGCAATTGAAATCGGGGATATGCAAGAGGCCAGGCTTGGAGGAGCAGACATATCTCGGGAGGGTTGTAGGGCTGAAGGAGATGAGAGAGCTAAGGAGGGGCGAGGAATTTGAAAATAAGGATGAGAATTTTAAAAATCAAGGCGTTGCCAGACTGCAGCCAATGTAGGTCAGCAAGCACAGGGGTGATGGGTGAACAGGACTTGGTGCGAGTTAGGAAAGGGCAGCCAAGTTTTAGATGAGCTCAAGTTTATGTCGGATGGAAGCTGAGAGGCCAGCCAGGAGAGCATGAGAATAGTAAAGCCTGAAGGTAATGGATGAGGGTTTCAGCAGATGAGCTGATGCAGGGGCGGAGTCGGGCGATGTTACGGAGGTGGAAGTAGGCAGTCTTGGTGATGAAGTGGATGCGTGGCTGGTAGCTCTTCTCAGGGTCAAACACCAAGGTTGTGAACAATCTGGTTCAGCTCAGGCAGTTGTCAGGGAGAGGGTTAGAGTCAGTAGCTGAGGAACAGAGATTGTAGCAGGGACCAAAGAGACTTCAGTCCTCCCAATATTTAGTTTGAGGATATTTCAGCTCATCCACTACCGGATGCAGACAAGCAGCATGGCAAATCAAATAGTGCAGGGTCCAAAGAGGTGGTGGTGAGGTAGAGTTAGGTATTGTCAGCGTACATGTGGAAACCGACGGGTGTTTTCAGATGACGCCGTCAAGAGGCAGCATGTAGATGAGAAATAGGAGGGGTCCCCATCAGAGGCAACGTTGCGGGAGCAGGAAGAGAAACCATTGCAGGTGATTCTCTGACTACGATAGATAAGAACGGAACCAGGCGAGTGCAGTCCCACCCATCTCACCGACAGTTGACAGGCTTTGGAGGAGGACGGTGTGGTCAACTGCGTCAAAGGCTACACAGACAGGTCGAAAGGACGCAGAGGGATAGTTTACCACGTCACAATGACATTTGTGACTTTACTAAGGGCCATTTCAGTACTGTGGCAGGGGCGGAAACCTGATTGGAGGGATTCAAGTTGGAGGGCTCAGTGGGTAGCACACTCAGTTGTGAGTCGGAAAGTTGTGGGTTCAAGTCCCACTCCAGGGACTTGAGCACATAAATATAGTACATGCTGAGGGAGCACTACACTGTCAGAGGTGCTGTCTTTCAGATGAGACGTTAAACCGAGGTCCTGTCTGCTCTCTCAGGTGGACGTAAAAGATCCCATGGCACTATTTTGAAGAGCAGGGAAGATATCCTTGGTGTCCTGGCCAATATTTATCCTCAATCAACACAACAAAAACAGATTATCTGGTCATCATCACATTACTGTTTGTGGGACCTTGCTCGGTGCAAATTGGCTGCCGCGTTTCCCACATTATCACAATGACTATACTTCAAAAGTACTTCATTGGCTGTAAAGTGCTTTGGGATGTCCAGTGGTCGTGAAAGTCACTATAGAAATTCAAATCTTTCTTGCTTTCTTTCAAACATGGAATTACGGGAAAGAAGGGAATGGATTTGGGAGGCAACACATTCAAGGACTTTGGCGAGGAGAGAGAGGTCGGAGATGGGGGCGATAGTATGCTCGATCAGAAGGATTAAGGGTAGGTTTTTTGAAGAGGGTTGATGATGGGAGATTTGAACACAATGTACACATGGCATTACCATCACCGACTCCTCCATCAACAACATCCTGTGGGATCACCATTGACCAGAAACTTAACGAGACCAGCCACATAATGTGGCCACAAGAGCAGGTCAGAGGCTGGGTATTCTGCGATGAGTGTCTCACCTCCTGACTCCCCAAAGCCTTTCCAACATCTACAAGGCACAAGTCAGGAGTGTGATGGAATACTCTCCACTTGCCTGGACGAGTGCAGCTCCAACAACACAAGAAGCTCGACACCATCCAGGACAAAGCAGCCCGTTTAAATTGGCACCCCATCCACCACCTTAAACATTCACTCCCTCCACCACCGGTGCACCGTGGCTGCAGTGTGTACCATGTACAAGATGCACTGCAGCAACTCACCAAGGCTTCTTCGACAGCATCTCCCAAACCCACAACCTCTACCACCTATAAGGACAAGGGCAGCAAGCACATGGGAACACCACTACCTCCAAGTCACACACCATCCTAACTTGGACATACATCGCACTCCTTCATCGTTACTGTATCAAAATCCTGGAAGTCCCTCCCTAACAGCACTGTGGAAGTACCTTCACCACCACCTTCTCAAGGGCAATTCATAGAATCGTAGAAATTTACATCATATCCACGCTGGCCGACAAAGAGCTATCCAGCCTAATCCCACTTTCCAGCTCTCAGTCCATAGCCCTGTAGGTTACGGCACTTCAAGTGCACATCCAAGTACTTTTTAAATGTGGTGAGTGTTTCTGCCTCAACCACCCATTCAGGCAGTGAGTTCCAGACCTCCACCACCCTCTGGGTGAAGGAATTTCACCTCAAACCCCCTCTTAAATCTATGCCCCCTGGTTATTTACCTCTCTGCTAATAAGAACATAAGAAATAAGAGGAGTAGGCCATACAGCCCCTCGAGCCTGCTCTGCCATTTAATAAGATCATGGCTGATCTGATCATGGACTCAGCTACACTTCCCCACCCGCTCCGCATACCCCTTAACGTTCCTTCCGTGCTGTAAATTTCTACGATTCTATGAACTGCCCTTGAGAAGGTGGTGGTGAGTCACCTTCTTAAACCGCTGCAGTCCGTGTGGTGAAGGTACTCCCACAGTGCTGTTCGGGAGGGAGTTCCAGGATTTTAATGCAGTAACGATGAAGGAGTGCGATATACGTCCAAGTTAGGATGGTGTGTGACTTGGAGGTAGTGGTGTTCCCATGTGCTTGCTGCCCTTGTCCTTATAGGTGGTAGAGGTCGTGGGTTTGGGAGGTGCTGTCGAAGAAGCCTTGGTGAGTTGCTGCAGTGCATCTTGTACATGGTACACACTGTCTACTTCTGTCTTAAATTTATTCAATGTCTCAGCTTCCACAGCTCTCTGAGGCAGCAAATTCCACAGATTTACAACCCTCAGAAGAAATTTCTCCTCATCTGTTTTAAATTGGCGATCCCTTATTCTAAGATCATGCCCTCTAGTTCTAGTCTCCCCCATTAGTGGAAACATCCTCTCTGCATCCACCTTGTCAAGCTCCCTCATAATCTTATACGTTTCGATAAGATCACCTCTCATTCTTCTGAATTCCTACTCAACCTTTCCCCATAAGTCAACCCCCTCATCCCCAGAATCAACCTAGTGAACCTTCTCTGAACTGCCTCCAAAGCAAGTATATCCTTTCGTATGGAAACCAAAACTGCATGCAGTATTCCAGGTGTGACCTCACCAATATCCTGTATAACTGTAGCAAGACTTCCCTGCTTTTATACTCCATCCCTTTGCAATAAAGGCCAAAATTTCATTGGCCTTCCTGATCACTTGCTGTACCTGCATACTAACGGTTTGTGTTTCATGCACAAGTACCCCCAGGTCCCGCTGTACCGAGGCACTTTGCAATCTTTCTCCATTTAAATAATAACTTGCTCTTTGATTTTTTTCTGCCAAAGTGCATGACCTCACACTTTCCAACATTATATTCCATTTGCCAAATTTTTGCCCACTCACTTAGCCTATCTATGTTCTTTTGCAGATTTTTTTGTGTCCTCCTCACACATTGCTTTTCCTCCCATCTTTGTATCGTCAACAAACTTGGCTACGTTACACTCAGTCCCTTCTTCCAAGTCATTAATATAGATTGTAAATAGTTGGGGGTCTCAACACTAATCCCTGCAGCATCTCACTAGTTACTGGTTGCCAACCAGAGAATGAACATCTATCCCGACTCTGTTAGTTAGCCTATCCTCTATCCATCAGTCCCTGGTTGAATCCATCAGTTAAGTAACCAGGGGTGTGAAGTGGTCAGATGTTACACCTCAGAGGGATGTATTTGAGGAGAAGCTCGGTGGGGTGCACGGAGCGGGAGGGCAGGGTGAGGTGAGGTGAAGCAGGCGGGGGAGGCGGCTCGGGTGGACCACAAACACCAGCATCGACCTGTTGCTGTGCTGCAGGGCCGCGGGCCCAGTGAGCGATGTGCAACGTGTCGCGAGTAGCGCCGTTACCCGGGGCACAGTCCCGCCTCGGCAAACAAACCCAAACTGACGGTACAGCCCAGCTGCTCCCTTGCTCCTCCTCACACCCCCGGGTGTCTTAGTCTGCCCCGCCTGAACCTCAAAACAGCAACGACTCCGGCACAGTCCAACACAGCCCGAGGGGTGCGCGCGGCTCTGGCAAGGATCGCTGCCTTCCCGCTCACGTGCGGCGCCGCGCGCACCAGGCCGGGTAACGGTTGCGATTCAAAAATGCAGCCCGCCAGTCCGGGGCGCGAGGTGCGGGTCAACGCGCGTGCGCCAAGCCGCCCGCCTCAGTCCGGGGCCCTGCGGGGGAGGGAGCGGGTCACGACTATTGACTACTCACTCTTGGCTTTGCTGAGGTGCAGCGAGTGGTCGGAGCCTGGCACTCTGAAAGCTTCGCCTGGATACACATGGCCGCCCGCGTAGTGGTGACACTCCTGCTGCGGCGGCTCCTTCTTAGTGGCTTTTTCAGAGGTAAGGGCGTGCGCCAGCAGAGCGGCAATGAGTAGCTGTACCAGCACCGTGTGCGGCCTGCCCGCCTCCATTGTGCTGATTGGCCGTGCGCATGCGTTTCCCCGCCCCCCCGCGCGCGCGGCCCGACCCGACCAATGAGAGGGCGGGGTCAAAGGCTGTGTAACCCCTTCGGCGCCGTCTCTGCGCACAACAACAACAACAACTGGTATTTATATAGCGCCTTTAACGTGGTAAAATGTCTCAAGGCTCTTCACAGGAGTGGTTTTTTTTAAAGACAAAACAAATACATTTCACACCGAGCCACATCAGAAGGAATTAAGGCAGCTTGGTCAAAGTGGTAGGTTTTAAGGAGCTTCTTCAAGGAGGAAAGAGAAGTAGAGAGCTTTAGGGAGGGAGGTCCAGAGCTTGGGGCCCAGGCAGCTGAAGGCACGGCCACCAATACTCATAACATAAGAAATCGGAGCAGGAGTCCGCCATTTAATAAGCTCATGGCTGATCTGATCATGGACTCAGCTCCACTTTCCTGCCCGCTTTCCATAACCCTTTACTCATATCGCTCAAAAATCTGTCTATCTGCGCCTTAAATATATTCAATGACCCGTCTCCGCAGCTCCCTGGGGCGGAGAATTCCACAGATTTACAACCCTCTGAGAGAAGAAATTCCTCCTCATCTCAGTTTTAAATGGGTGGCCCCTTATTCTGAGACTATGCCCCTAGTTTTAGTTTGCCCTATGAATGGAAATATTCTCTCTGCATCCAACTTGTCAAGCCCCCTCATTATCTTATATGTCTCAATCAGATCATCTCTCCTTCTTCTGAACTCCAATGTGTATAGGCCCAACCTACTCAACTGATCTTCATAAGTCAACCCCCTCATCTCCGGAATCAACCTAATGAACTTTCTCCGAAGAGCCTCCAATGAAAGTTTATCCTACCTTAAACGTGGAGACCAAAACTGTACGCAGTACTCTAGGTGTGGCCTCACCAATACCCTGTACAGTTGTAGCAGGACTGCTCTGCTTTTATACTCTATCCTTTTGCAATAAAGGCCAGCATTCCATTTGCCTTCCCGATTACTTGCTGTACATGAATACTAACTTTTTGTGTTTCATGCACAAGGACCCCCAGGTCCCTCTGTACTGCAGCACTTTGCAATTTTTCTCCATTTAAATTATTTGCTTTTCTGTTTCCTCTGCCAAAGTGGATAACCTCACATTTTCCCACATTTACTCCATCCGCCAAATTTTTGCCCACTCACTTAGCCTGTCTATATCCCTCTGCAGATTTTTTGTGTCCTCACAATTTGCTTTCCCACCAATTTTTCTATCATCAGCAAACTTGGGTACATTACACTCGGTCCCTTCATCCAAGTCATTAATATAGATTGTAAATAGTTGAGTCCCACTCCCACTCTGATCTCTCAGTCCTCGGCCTCCTATGCTGTTTTAATGAAGCTCAACGTAAGCTTGAGAAATAGCACCTCATCTTTCGATTAGGCACTTTACAGCCTTCCAGACTCAGCGTTGAGTTCAACAATTTCAGATCATAAACACTGTTCCCATTTTTCCGGACTGCTGGTGTTAGTAATAGTGCTGCTATTTCCATTTATGCCTCCTTTAGACCCATTTTTTGTTTTTTTACTTGCCCCATTACCACCCCATTTTGCCTTGCACCATCATCCTCTGTCATTTAATCACTCCTGCCTTCCACCCCGTCACTAACCTTCCCTCCTCCCCTCCCTCCTTTCCTTGCCCCTGCACTTGTTTAAAAACAGTTACATCTCATAACATTTTCCAGTTCTGATGACCCGAAACGTTTCGCTCTCCACAGATGCTGCCTGACCTGCTGAGTATTTCCAGAATTTTCCGTTTTTATTGCTAATATCCCCTTATGTAGCTCGATAATGCTCCTATGAAGCGCCTTGAGACATTTTATTACCTTAAAGGTGCTAAATAAATGCAAGTTGTTGTTATAAAGGCACAATTTCTATACATTGGTGAAAATACGCTTGATGCCAAGGGTCCGTAAGTATTTTGTCTTCATGGGCTGCAGAGTCTGTGGGATCATAGATAAAATAAAAACTGAATAGTGGAAAACACTCAGCAGTCAGGCAGCATCAATGGAGAGACGGTGTCATCTCTCTTATCTGGAAGGAGGAGAGCATGCCAGGGGATTTCAGAGACGCTGCAATTGTGAACATCTTCAAGAAAGGTGACAAGTCCGATTGGGGTAATTACAGAGGAGTTTCCCTGCTGACTGCCGCAGGAAAAATCATCACAAGAATCCACCTCAACCGTCTCCTCCCAGTGGCTGAAGAGCTCCTCCCCGAGTTGCAATGCGCATTCCGCCCATGTTAGATCTCTTAATTTTCAATGAAATGCGAACTCCGGTTGGAGTTTTAACATAACTTTTATTCTGACAGCAGCAACAAGCTTCTGGCTGATTGCCAGTTCCTTTGTCCTTCTGAGAACACATGGCAAAACATGGCTGTTCTTATACCTGATCAATTTACAGAAAAGAATGCGCCTTTGACCTTATTGGCTCAATTGATATTCTGTTAACCATTAATTGGCTCGCTATCAAAGGACCTAAAATGTCAAGTTGACTGATGACTTAATGCAATGTGCTGAATTGCACGTAGAAGCTCCAACTGGGGGGGTCTGTGCTTTCACACAGACTGCTTGTTTGAATTCTCTATTAATCCCCCCTTTGATTCTTTCACAAACTGAATCATAAAACATCAGGTATCACTGGTTAAACATTCTACAAAATAATTTCATAGTTTCCTTCTAAAATTTGTTGATGTGTTTCGCCACATGTCCGGACTAGTAGCTTCCAGACAAATTTACACCAACCCGAATTCCATCATGGCCACAATGGAAGTCTGGTTTTAGTAGGTTAATTAACCTCATTCCAATTTAATCCAAATCAATATCTTAATTCAACCAGTAAACAACCTTCCTTTAAGCATAACATGCCCCTGTGCCATGTACAGAATTCTTTTTGGGAGAAAATTAAAACATTAAATCATAAAATGGTGTCCCCCGATCTGGGGGGCGCACCAAACATTTCCAAAGCCCTTTTTTTTGTGTTTTTTTTTTTGTTTGTTTTTTTGTTTTTTTAAAAAGTTTTTTTTTTGGGCACTAAAATCTTATTTTTTTCTCCAAGTGCCCCCTATAAAAGGGGAGGGGGACACTAAAAACACCGGCAATTAAAACAAATTAAATTTTAAAACATAAAATCAAATTAAAATTTGGTTGCCGGATGCACTCCAGTCCCTCCGGTGCCCACCTCTCGCGGAAGGCCGCGAGCTTACCTGTGCCACGTACAGACGGTCAGCTGGGACCTGCAAGGTGTTCCACCAATGAAGTTCCTATTGAACCTAGCCATTCAGTGGCTCCGCTTCACAAAGTGAATGATGGGGGTTGCTTAAGTTTTTCTACCTCCTTTTGGATGTGCTCCGCTAAGTGGGTAATTTCTTCGGAGCTATCTGGGATATATGTGCAACACTTACTTCCGAGTAGGGCGCAAGTACCTCCCTTTTCAGCCAGGATGTAGTCAAGGGCCAGTCTATTCTGTAGGACTACTGTGCGGATTGCTACCATTTCTGCATTGATTTTAACTAGGGCCTCTGAGGTATCATTGGCTACCTGTTCCACAACGGATGCCATGTTAATGGATTCCCTTGCCAGTTTGGCGGTCCCATACCTGGGGATCAGAATGGCAAAGAACCTCTCTGTTTCTGTGATAGCTCTCTTAGGATGGTGTAAATGTTCCGACAGTGACTTTATATGATACATATATGGCACAATGTAGGCTAAATAGCAGGATCCCGTCCAATTCTGGGGTAACCAAGGGTAGGCCTTGTGGCCACACACCCAATAGGTGCCATTATAGGCAATGAATGTTAGCTGTTTCTTTGTCAGCAACACTCCGGGGCCTGTCCAGGCTTTTCCATCTGTTTTATTCAGAATCCCCATTACATTATAAAATCCCACATCGGCCCAGTTTGGAAGGTTCCGTGGCTTGATTATATTATAATTCCGGGAGCAGTTACTATACCCCATATTTTGGCCTCCTTTGATGTTTCTAATCAGACAGACCGATTCCCCCGGTCTTCCTATCCCCGTTGTATTGGTGATAACAAAAAATGGGGGCCGTTTGGAATTACTTTAGCACGGTTGGTATCCCTCTTCAAAGGTAGTCAGATTGTAACCTGCCCAGTTACGTGCCCAGTTTTCCGTATCCTGAAACGCATTGCCTGTTTTGTTTTGATTAATTATCCACTCAGCCATTTCCGAGATATTCAAGGGAACTGGCCTCAAGGGAATCCCTCCCTTTGAGTGAATAGGAATATGCGCACACACCCAACAACTAGAAATGTTACCTTGTTTGGCATAAATGTATGACTTTTATAAAAAGGTATTTACATGTAATTCCCTGGCTACCCTATTTCCCTTTCGTACAGAGAGTCGGCTAGTAAGAAGTAGGCAAATGCCTAGAATACCTACAGTCAGTAATACAGTAAATTTATACATTTTGGCAAAAAGTAATTGTCCTTATCAGATTTCAGCTTCAGTTATGGTTGCTTGTTTAACGTGTGAGGCGTGGATCCAGGCTTTCTTTCCTTGGACTTTAACAGCTGCCTGGGTGGTCAATAACACTTGGTAAGGTCCCTCCCACTTGGCACCCAAAGGTTCTTTATGTAACTTTTTCACATACACCCAGAATCCTGGGATGATGTCGTGTCCTCCTTCGGGTGGATTACCCCAAGCTGCCGATACCCGTCGGGAAACAGAACTAATAGCATTGGTTAAGTTCTGACAGTATGATAACAAAGTGTCACTCATTAAGTGAACATCAGCTTTCCACTAAATCAATAGTTCCTGGCAGCGACATGGGTCTTCCTGTTATAATTTCAAATGGGCTTAGACCTGTAGTTCTGTTCGGGGTTGCCCTAATGCTACACAGCACTATTGGTGGTGCCTGGGGCCATGGTGTTCCTTCTTGGTGATATTTGGCAAGCCGTTGTTTCAGAGTTCGATTCATTCGCTCTACTTGTCCTGATGATTGTGGATGATAAGGACAGTGTAAATCCCATGTAATGTTCAGTAACCTACAGACTTCTTGGCAGACAGCACCTGTGAAGTGTGTTTCCTGATCTGAGTCAATGCTACTCGGGACTCCCCATCGGGGAATGTAATCCTTACACAAGACCTTTGCAGTGTGATTGGCTGTGGCTCTTTTAGTTGGGACAGCTTCTACCCATCTAGAGAATCTGTCATCCATGACAAGAATGTTAGTGTATCCTTGGCATGAAGGAAGAGATATATAATCAACCTGCAGATGCTGGAATGGTCCGACATGGGCAGGGGCCCTCAGTTGGGGCATTACCGTGATGGGTCCAGAATTATTTTTCTGGCAGACCACACAGCGGTCTGCTACCAGCTGGGCATGTTTTTTAAATTCCCGACCCCACCAGCTTTTCTGGAACCATGACGTCATCTGTTGTGAGGCCAAGTGTCCCCACGAGTGGATCTGTTGGGCTAAAAAAGGCATAAGCGCTTGTGGCGCGACTGGCTTGTCGGTAACTCTTTGTCTCCAGACACCATCTTCACATAGCTTAATTCCTGCCTCAATCCATGTCCATTTTTCCTCTCGGGAGCACTCTCTTTACATTGTTTGAAGGTCTCGTGTCAGAGTCCTGAGTGCTTTCAATCTGCACATCTGTGTTGGTTCTTCTGGGGGAGTGCCCTGTGAGACGGCATCTTTAGCTGCCTGGTCGGCTAGGGCATTTCCTTGTGCTTCCGTGGTATTTTCCTTAGTATGGGCCTTACATTTCAGGATGGACACTTCCTGAGGTAATTGTATGGCCTCTAGTAAGTCTCGGACTTCTTTTCCATTTCGGATAGGTGTACCAGCAGCAGTGAGGAATCCTCTTTTCCGCCATAACAGACTCCAAAAGCATAACACGAATCTGTGTAGACATTAACTGTCTGTCCTTCTACTATTCGACATGCTTCTGACAGGGCCCGTAACTCGGCCTGTTGTGCTGACGTTCCTGAGGGTAAACATCCTTTTGTCACTACCTCATATAAGGTTGTAACTGCCCATCCTGCTTTTCTGGTACCATTGTCAACAAAGGAGGAACCATCTGTAAATAGGATGAGGTCTGGGTTGTGCAGAGGCTCCTCTGCTGCTAAGGCTGCTTCTTCTGTTTCTTTTAAAATCTCTTAAAATCTCCACGCAGTCATGTTCACATTCTCCCCCCTCTTGCTCCCTCGATTCTGACATCGGGAGCATAGTTGCGGGATTAACCGGGCTGGCCCGGACGATATGGAGATTAGGAGCTTCCAAAACTTCTGTCCAGCGGGTCCATCTAGCTGCTGTCACCTGAGACATTCTATTCATAGACAGCAAAGCTTATACGGTGTGGGGACACTTGACAATCAGCTTTTGGTCGAGGACTAGACTCGCAGTGGTTATTACCACTCGACATGTAGCTTCCATGGTCCTTAGGCAACTTCCCCATCTGAGGGCTACCACATCCAGTTTTGCCGAATAATAGCCAATAGGTCTTTGCCGATCCCCATGTTCTTGTGTCAGTATAGCTGTCATGTATCCTTCTTTCTCATGGACAAACAGGGTAAATGGCTTACCACTGTCGGGGATTCCCAGAGCCGGTGCCAAACACAAAGTCTTTTTCAAACTCAGGAAGGCCTCTTGCTGTTCCTTAGTGAGAGTGATGGTTTCTTTAGAGGCATGTTTCCCCTTTAAAATATCATTCAGTAGCTGAGCAAGCTGTGCAAAGGAGTCAATCCAATTTCTGTTAAAGTTACACAATCCAAAAAAGACCTTAGTTCCTGAATAGTGGTGGGTTTTTTAGCAGCCCGAATGGCTGCAGTTCTATCCTGGGTAAGTTCTCTCTTTCCTTGTGAAATCTTTTGTCCCAGGTATACAACCTCTTCTTGGGATATTTGTGCTTTGTCAATGCTGGATTTATGTCCTTTCAGCCAAAGGTGGTCCAACAAAGCTCGTAAATCTTGTTCATGCTGTTCTTCCGTATTTGAAGCTAGCAGGATATCGTCTACATATTGGATGACTGTGGATGACAGGGGAGGTAATTCTCGCAAATGGCTTTGTAAAGCCATGTGGAATACCGTAGGGCTGTTGTGGAAACCCTGCGGTAACCGGGTCCAAGTATACTGTTGTACTTGGACAGTGAAAGCAAACCACTGTCGAACCTCCGGTGCCAGAGGCACCGACCAAAATCCGTTAGCCATATCTATAACCGAGAAATATTTATGTTCCGGTTTGAGGGCATTAAAAATGGTGGAGGGATCTGCGACCAAAGGAGCTTTTTGATCAATACACTGGTTAGCTTTCCTATAATCGACAGTCAAACGCCAAGTTTCATTAGATTTCTGTACCGGCCACATGGGGCTATTGGAGGAGCTATGCGTTTTAATAAGCACCCCTTGTTTCTCCAATTGCTGAATAACCGGTAAGATTCCCGTGATGGCAGTTGGACTGATGGGATACTGTTTAGTGCACGGAGGCTTGTTCCCGGTAAATGATGCAGGCTCCATCTTGAGTAGGCCACAATCGTTCTTATCTTTAGCCCATATCGGGTGTACCTTCAATTCTTCTTTCTTCAAAGTTCTAATTGACCATGTCACCCGACCATCCTCAAAATGCAACGATGAATCTACTTGGATTAGAACGTCCATTCCCAAAAGGGGTTGATCTACTGGGCCTATCCAGACCGGCATGGTTAGTTCATGTGGACCCAGCCCTATAAGTACCGGTGTTGTCCTTTTAATTTCCATTTTATGGCCCCCAACTCCATAGGCTGTACGTGCCCTACCATCCAGTGGCAAAGAGTGTCCATATTGTAGGGGTAAGCATGTTAATTCCGCCCCTGTGTCTAAAAGACAGTTCACATTCTTATCGCCCACCCTCACAGTTATATATAGCCCATCTCCCCTCTGTTGTATTAGTGCGAGGAGTGGGGCCAGGGTGGGCTCTAATCGTTTTTTGCTATCCCAAGTAACTCCTTCTGTTGTTGTAATGTCAGTCGCTTAAATGCTTCCAAGAGGTCGTTATCTTGTGACAAGCCTGGTTTGTTGGCTGAATTGTATCCCGGGCCACGTCCTCTTCTCCGGCCGCGACCTTGCTGTTTTGCCTTGCACGTCTTGGCCCAGTAACCTTCTTTTCCACAATAATGAAATTTTCCGGGTAATTTTCCTAATAACTGTTTATCGGAATCCTGGGATTTCCATCCCACAGCCTGCAGGGCTCAGACTTTAGCTCCCATATTCCAATCTAATTGGTTACATCGATCCACCAATGCTGCAAAGGTAGTTCCTCTACTTTCCCAGTCCAGTAACATTACCTTAAGCATTTTGGACAGTTCTGGCTTTAGACCTGCCACGAAAGCTGCCTTCAGGGGTCCAAACACTTGTTCATCCATTTCCTCATCCGTATTATTCATACCCGAATGTTCTAGCCACGTGCATCTAAACCGCTCGTCATACTCCAGGACCTCCTCTGTTCCTTTCTGTTGGCAGGCTGCAATTTTTCCCCAGTCTGTCTTAGCTGGACTTAAGACTTGCAGCCAGTGTTTAATCGCCTCCCACCCTGCATCTAATTCTTGCTCATCCTGCCCCAAAGCTTCTTCTACCTTGTCGTACAATTTTCTTCCCTGTGTTTTTGGCACCATTATGGTCAAAATTTGCACTCCGTCCCAGGGATGAAGTTGATATAAATTTCTTAAGCGGTCCAATTGGTCCCACGTTTTCACTCCCCCTTTCTTTGGATTGGGCAATTCCTTGGACCATTTATCAATTTTCTCTGGGTCTGCCGGATCATGAAATAAGTATTTTGCATACACCCTTTTCTTCGTTTTTTTGGTTCCGTCCTCATCCGCAGTCTCTTCTGATCTGACTACAACTCGTCTTTTTTTAACGGGGCAAAGCGCACCCCTAATTCTTCATGCTCTGACCCTGTATCGTCGGAGGATTCCGAATCCGTATCTATTCCTTGGTCGTGTCTTCGGGTTGGCGCTTTTAATTTATCCAAACATGGGTACCCTGGGAATTGACCGATACATTTTCCTTTTCCTATTACTGTCTCTTGACCTAATGATTTTTTCCATTCTTTAATTTCACCTTTAAGATCTTTAACTTCCACTTCCAACTTTTCAAGTTCAAGCTTTTTCTGTTGCAGTTGTTCACAAACAGCTTGCAATTGGTCCTTTGTACTGGTCAGGTCCCTATCATGTTGGGAACGCGTTATAATTTCATTCCGCTGTCGGATCTGTCCCATAATGGCTAGGGACCATCTGATTCGCTCTTTATTTTTCATACGGATCGTTTTTCCCCAGACCCTTTTGATCTCGTCCAAGGACCATTGTCCTTTGGAGGTACCGTATTTTTGTTCGATCTTAATACAGGTTTTAGATAAGTTGAATTGTTGCTCTATGTATTCTTTCAACTGCTCGAGGATTTCATCTATCGAAACCTCAGGTGGTGCCTGCCCGCCTTTAACAGTTGTAGGCAATTCTTTGCTCTTATCTCCTGCTGCCATAATACTTATTTCTTTACTGGGGTCTCGTGTCGTAGGCTTTCCAGCCGATCAGTGGGTCGGTGATTAATTAACTAACACACCGCCGAAGTTTAGACGTCTATGGGAGCTCGAGCCGACTACCAACCGGAGGGTTCGCAAACCGGAGGCTTTCGGAATCGCGTAGAAGGAGAGGCGAATTTAGATTTTTGACCGAGGACTTTTATAAAGAGGAGTCTTTACCCTCAGTATGTAGGTCCGAAGTCCAAAATTCAGTTTCTTCCCTCAGCGATCCTGTTCGCGACGCCAAAATTGTTAGATCTCTTAATTTTCAATGAAATGCGAACTCCGGTTGTAGTTTTAACATAACTTTTATTCTGGCAGCAGCAACAAGCTTCTGGCTGATTGCCAGTTCCTTTGTCCTTCTGAGAACACATGGCAAAACATGGCTGTTCTTATACCTGATCAATTTACAGAAAAGAACGCGCCTTCTTTGACCTTATTGGCTCAATTGATATTCTGTTAACCTTTAATTGGCTCGCTGTCAATGGTCCTAAAATGTCAAGTTAATTGATGACTTGATGCAATATACTGAGTTGCACGTAGAAGCTCTAACTGGGGGGTCTGTGCTTTCTCACAGACTGCTTGTTTGAATTCTCTATCAGCCCACTAAGGGGCACAACGGATATGATCTTCACCGCACGGCAAATCTGTGGTGTCTGTGAGCAGGAAAAAGCGGCAGGGAAGCTCTTCAGCCAAGCAGATTGAAGAATCCTCCCTGAGAAACACAGACTGCAAAGCAAGAAGTAAAACAAACAGGAAATATAAATTACATTTAAATTATTGTACAGGAAGCAAAATAAAGATTGCGATATACACATGAGGTTAAGGGAGATACATAAATGAGAAAAACAGAAAAATTAAAAAATATTTATTTTTTTAGAAAACTGCAACATTAATTTTCTTCTGAGGGAATGAGATTCCACATTTGTAAAATTAATATTTCAGTGCCAGAGAGATTGTTCAGCAGGAATTATCACTTATTACGTTATTAAAAACTCAGTTACTCCTGATTGCACAAGGCCTAACCTTTTCATGTGACTTTAGCACAAGAATGGTGGGTTATTAGCCTAAGCTCACACCATTACAGTGATCTCTGTGCAGATTCCATCGGCAAAGATTGCAACGGTGTAGCCTGTGGAGGAGCAGATTTTCACTGATAGTAATCTCGGATTTCCGTGTTTAACTGCGCATGTTTGGAGCCCAGAGGTTGCTGTCAGTTTTACCCTGTAATAATGGCGAGCACTGACAGCCTCGCTGTTATTGGTACAGCAAAATCCGAACCATGGTTTTGGATGAGGTAGGAAGTGTATATAAAGAAAGACATGGATTTGTATAGCGCCTTTCATGGCCACCGGACGTCTCAAAGCACTTTATAGCCAATGAAGTACTTTTGGAGTGTAGTCACTGTTGTAATATGGGAAACGTGGCAGCCAGTTTGTGCACAGCAAGCTCCCACAAACAGCAATGTGATAATGGCCAGATAATGTGTTTTTTTTGTTACAAAAATATTGTCCAGCACAGAGGGGATAACTCCTCTGCTCTTCTTCGAGATATTGTCATGGGGATCTTTTACGTCCACTTGAGACAGCAGACAGGGCCTCAGCTTAACGTCTCATCTGAAAGTGCAGTCCCTCAGTACTGCACTGGAATGTCAGCGTAGATTTTTTTTTGTGCTCAAGTTCCTGGAGTGGGACTTGAACCCACAACCTTATGACACAGAAGCGAGTGTGCTACCCACTAGTGTGATGCACAAGGAATCATAAATGTGTGGGACCAGCTTGATGGACTAGAGGGTCTTTTCCTGTCCGTCATTGTTCATATGTTCAAAGGGCAGCCTCACAGTTCTCAGAACTTCTCGCGTGACAACTTGTGGCACAAAACCATGAACATAGACACTCAACTGCAGGGCACCCAACTTTTATAAGGTAAATACAGTAACATTTGCAAACTGCAGGCAAATGTCATGTGATTGGATGACACATGATCAAATCTACAGGAATACATCAAACGAGAATTGGCAGCCCCATGAGGTACCCTGTTTGAATTTTGAGATTTAGAAAAGGCTTTTGTCAGTGCTGTTTGCTCCCCAAGATCTGACAGTGTTAGCAGGTCAAGGGCCCTGTCAACTACGATGGAGGGGCTGAGGAAAAAGGAAGACATTTGCGAAGCACTGATGTGGAAGGTATGCATCATCGGAACAAATGCGACGGAGACGGAAAAACTTTGAAAATTGAGTGCTTACAGGAAACGGGGTTGAAGTATAATCAACGTAGCTGTGGGAGTCGGCAGGCTTGTTGTTATGTCTTTAGATGCTCTGAAAGTGACTCCACTAGGCAATGTATTGTACTTGAATTGTGACCTTAGTCCATTTAACGTAACTCCAGAGTGAAGATCACACTTGGTGGCCTGCCTTTTATACTAGACCTGGCACACCTGTACAGGTAACCTACAAGTCTCCCACTGCAGTGCTCTCTGGTGGCACACCTTAGTGACCATACAGCTGGTATACAAGTTTCCCATAGTAGTGCCCTCTGGTGGCACATCATATGTAATAGTACAAGCAGTAAACATGTTTAGATACATGACACTTGTAGTAGCCATTGGTCAACAACCTATCCTCAGACATGGAGATAGAGAAGTTCAGGAAGGTTTAACATTGAATGTAATACTTTAGATCTTAACCACTGCTCCCATTCTCTCTCGGATAGCATGGTGCTGGTTATGCAGGATGGTTGCACCAGAGCCACTGGGAGTGGAGGAGGTGTTGTTTTACTTCTTGCTTTGCAGTCTGTGTGTCTCAGGGAAGATTCTTCAATCTGCTTGGCTGAAGAGTCTCCCTGCCGCTTTTTCTTGCTCGATGACGCCGGAAAACTAGAAATCTCTGCTGACAAGCCTGTAAAATGTCTCTGAGCAAATGTATGTGAGGTGAACGGCGAAAAGCTTTCCCTCGCTGCAAAATCCGGGCCCATGGGATGATCTGAGAATGGTGAAAAAACAGATTAAAAATCCCAGACAATTTGAGGGGGGAAAAAACTGGGAAATTCCTCGCCGACCCCTTAGGTGAACAAAAGTAGTCTAGGAGATCACTCTGGCTCTGGTAATTCTATGCAATACCGACCTTAAAGTTTGCCTTCATTAAATTGAAAACTCTGGTTTAGAACATAAGAACATAAGAAATATGAGCAGGAGTAGGCCATATGGCCTCTCGATCCTGCTCTGCCATTCAATAAGATCATGGCTGATCCAATCATGGACTCAGCTCCACTTCCCTGCCCGCTCCCCATAACCCCTTATTGCTTAAGAAACTGTCTATTTCTGTCTTAAATTTATTCAATGACCCAGTCTTCACAGCTCTCTGAGACAGAGAATTCCACAGATTTACAACCCCCTGAGAGAAGAAATTTCTCCTCATCTCTGTTTTAAATGGGCGGCCCCTTATTCTAAGATTATGCCCCCTAGAAATAGTCTCCCCCATCAGTGGAAACATCCTCTCTGCATCCACCTTGTCACGCCCCCTCAATTATCTTAGACGTTTGGATAAGGTCACCTCTCATTCTTCTGAATTCCAATGAATAGAGGCCCAATCTACTCAACCTTTCCTCATAAGTCAACCCCCTCATCCCCAGGATCAACCTAGTGAACCTTCTCTGTACTGCCTCCAAAGCAAGTATATCCTTTTGTAAATATGGGGTTTGTGACCCTCCCTTTTCCCTCTCAAACCCAATATCAAATGCAATCATATTATGATGCCTAAACTCTAGAACTTTATCCCATGTGTGCAAAGGAACAGAACATTGCAGATTAGAAGAATCTCATAATCTACGGTGAAGATGGATATCCATCTCCAAAGGTAATCCACTTGCAATGTAATCTGATTTCCAACAAAAGTAGTTGCTATATTACTAGTTGCAATGCTATTTTTGTCACATATGGTAGTTAATTACAACTCTATGGTTACCTTGCGTGAGAAATTAAAACGGGCTATTTTTGCAGAAAAATGTCCCTAGTGTGGGACTTGAACCCACAACCTTCTGACTCAGAGAGCAGAGTGCTACCAACTGAGTCACGGTTGACACTAGAAGAATTATGGGTGTGCAAGCCAAGTACATCCTTTTAAGATGTGTTTACCTTCACTCTCCCACCAGAGTCAGGACTGCATTCCACCATTCTGGTGAACATATTGTAAAAGAATCTCCATTTCTGGAATGAGTTCCAAGGCCATAATTTCTTGGCCGCAACTGCTCTGTGATCATCACAGCTGCAAGGCCACAGCCTGTTCTTATCATTGCCTGTTCCCGGGGGGGCGGGAGGAGGGGAATGTCACCTGATTACTTTCCTGTAAATGCTCCTCAGTAACACAGAGCAACAACAACAACTTGCAATTATATAGTGCGTTTACCATAGTAAAACATCCCAAGGCTTCACAGGATTGTTATCAAACAAAATTTGATACCGAGCCACATAAGGAGATATTAGGACAGATGACCAAAAATTTAGTCAAAGAGGTAAGTGTGATATATTCTTTACCACATCACTAACACACACACATTACACAAGATGGCTCTTATTAACATAGAAACATAGAAAATAGGTGCAGGAGTAGGCCATTCGGCCCTTCTAGCCTGCACCGCCATTCAATGAGTTCATGGCTGAACATTCAACTTCAGTACCCCATTCCTGCTTTCTTGCCATACCCCTTGATCCCCCTAGTAGTAAGGACTTCATCTAACTCCTTTTTGAATATACTTAGTGAATTGGCCTCAACAACTTTCTGTGGTAGAGAATTCCACAGGTTCACCACTCTGGGTGAAGAAGTTTCTCCTCATCTCGGTCCTAAATGGCTTACCCCTTTTCCTTAGACTGTGACCCCTGGTTCTGGACTTCCCCAACATTGGGAACATTCTTCCTGCATCTAACCTGTCTAAACCCGTCAGAATTTTAAACGTTTCTATGAGGTCCCCTCTCATTCTTCTGAACTCCAGTGAATACAAGCCCAGTTGATCCAGTCTTTCTTGATAGGTCAGTCCCGCCATCCCGGGAATCAGTCTGGTGAACCTTCGCTGCACTCCCTCAATAGCAAGAATGTCCTTCCTCAAGTTAGGAGACCAAAACTGTACACAATACTCCAGGTGTGGCCTCACCAATGCTCTGTACAACTATAGCAACACCTCCCTGCCCCTTTACTCAAATCCCCTCACTATGAAGACCAACATGCCATTTGCTTTCTTAACCGCCTGCTGTACCTGCATGCCAACCTTCAATGACTGATGTACCATGACACCCAGGTCTCGTTGCACCTCCCCTTTTCCTAATCTGTCATGATTCAGATAATAGTCTGTCTCTCTGTTTTTACCACCAAAGTGGATAACCTCACATTTATCCACATTATACTTCATCTGCCATGCATTTGCCCACTCACCTAACTTATCCAAGTCACTCTGCAGCCTCATAGCATCCTCCTCGCAGCTCACACTGCCACCGAACTTAGTGTCATCTGCAAATTTGGGGATACTACATTTAATCCCCTCGTCTAAATCATTAATGTACAGTGTAAACAGCTGGGGCCCCAGCACAGAACCTTGCGGTACCCCACTAGTCACTGCCTGCCATTCTGAAAAGTCCCCATTTACTCCTACTCTTTGCTTCCTGTCTGACAACCAGTTCTCAATCCACGTCAGCACACTACCCCCAATCCCATGTGCTTTAACTTTGCACATTAATCTCTTGTGTGGGACCTTGTCGAAAGCCTTCTGGAAGTCCAAATATACCACATCAACTGGTTCTCCCTTGTCCACTCTACTGGAAACATCCTCAAAAAATTCCAGAAGATTTGTCAAGCATGATTTCCCTTTCACAAATCCATGCTGACTTGGACCTATCATGTCACCTCTTTCCAAATGCGCTGCTATGACATCCTTAATAATTGATTCCATCATTTTACCCACTACTGAGGTCAGGCTGACCGGTCTATAATTCCCTGTTTTCTCTCTCCCTCCTTATTGGAAACTTTCATAGCGTGACTTGTCACATGACCCTTTTATTGTTATACATTAGGAGTTGCATTACCACAGTAGTCCACTAGATGGAGCATTGGTCCATTAGGTGGGGCTCTATATTACACTTCTCCCTCCTTAATGAAGAAGTAATAACAAAATGATCATTATACATACTTGCATGGTTATACACAACAAAAGATATGGACTTATTTTGCCATATTTACAAATCAAACTTAACCACTGGCTTTCTGTTTCAAAGAGGATATCTTCACTCTTGAGCAGAAGTTTTCAATCTTGGTGTTGAACTTAGACTCATTCTAGGCTGAGCCTGAGGATATTTTTTCTTCCAGGGCAACCCTTGATTTACATTTGGACTCTATAACTTCAGATTGTTTCGCTGCCTGCCTCGGACTCGAACTTAATTTCTGACTTTCTCTTGGACTTGTTTCTGGTATCTCTGATGGAGGATTTGTTATGGGTATTTTACTTGTAACAAGACTATCTGACTCAACAGAAATAATCGAATCATTCCAACTTTCAACTCCTTCCACATCTTTAGGTAAAATATGATCAATGTGAATAAACCTAACCTTTCCATGATCAAACATCTTGACCAAATATGTGTGAGGACCACATACAGGTTCGAAATCCAGATACCTTGGGACCGAAGCCATTCTGGAATCCGGGTATTTCCAGATTTCGGAATGTCTTTGCCTGGGCTGAGGTAGGTAGGATAGGGGAGGGGGGGTGTCGTTGGTCGGGCTGCCGAAGGTAGGGGAGTCTGTCGGCCGAGGCCAGGGTGAGGTCGGTTGGGTGGTGGGGGAGTCCAGATTTCGGAACATTTTCTGGTTTCCAGATGACCCTGCCACGGATCAGTCCAGATTCCGGAACATTCCGAAACTCTGGATTTTGGACGTTGCACCTGTATCTTCACTATTCTCTATGGTAACCACTTTAACCATTTATGGTAATGGTTCTTCACTCTCACCTTTTGATTCAGTTTCACACTTCTCTTACTCTACCTCTATCATGAATCTCTTTCTGTCTTAATTGTTTCTCTTCTACTGACTGTGCCAAGTTTAGCTTTAACAACGAGAACCTGGTCCATGGCTGTTGTTTGAGAAACAACTCTGCTGGTGTTCTACTGGTAGTTGTATGAGGAGTATTATGATAAGTCATTAGAAAATTTGCTAGTTTGTGAACTGCCTTTTCTTTGGATTTGGATCCAACATTTGTTTGATGAGAGGACGTTTTACAATTTGTACTGTGCACTCTGCTGCACCATTTGAAGCAAAGTGGTACGGTAGAACTTTGGTATGTTTCACCCCGTTTCTGCTCATGAACTGTACAAATTCTTCTGAACAAAATTGCAGCCCATTATCAGACACAATTTCTTCTGGGAGGCCATATGAAGAAAACAATCTTCGCAAATTATCTATTGTTTTACTTGTTATTTTCTGCCTCGGATACACCTCTATCCACTTCAAATTATTATCAATCACAATGAACAATTGTTGTCCTAGCTCAGCAAAATCTATATGTAACCTTGGGAGGACATTTCCATGGCTGTAATGGTACTGATGGTGGTTTCTTGCTTACCGATTGACATGTCGTACACTGACTGATGATGTACTCTATATCTTTATCTAAAACTGACCACCATAAGAAACTGCGTGCAAAACTCTTGGTCAAACACATTCCCAGGTACTGGTCATGAAGACCTCCTAACAATTTGGACCTGAACTTATTTGGAAAAACTATTCTTGCACCCCACATGAAATAATCTTTATCCACTGATAATTCATTCCTACAAATGAAGTATGGATGAATATCTCTCTGATATCTGGTTTGGCCAGCCATTTACTATATAATCATACACCTTTGACATAACTGGGTCATGTTTGGTTGCTCTACCAACCTCTTCAGCTGTGACTGGCAGCTCATCAATGCATGAAAAATAGAACACTGCTTCTACCTTAGAGATAATGTTCTCAGTTTTTAGTCTTTTGAGTTCTTGCTCAACTTTTTCCTTGAGTGCATATAGTACGGAACGTGGCTTGCAGTAAACTGGTTATGTGTCCTTCTGTGCTCTGACACTCACCTTGAAGCCTTGGATCAGACTGCCTATTTTGAAAAACACTTTCGGTTTTTGCTTGATGAAATCATCCTTCAATGCAAATCTTGTTTCAGCATGAAAAATCTCATTGCAATCCAGCTTCAGTGATCCCATCCTCATCGCCAATGTGATATATTCTTTACGACATCACTAACACATACATTACACAATATGACTCTTACTGGAAACGGCCATGTGACTTGCCACATGATCCTTTTATTGTTATACATCAGGAGTTGCATTAGCACAGGAGTCCACTAGTGGAGTAGTAGTCCACTAGGTGGAGCTCTAAATTACAGTAGGTTTTAAGGAGCTTCTTAAAGAAGGAGAGAGAGGTGAAGATGCAAAGAGGTTTAGAGAGGAAATGCCAGAGCTTAAGCCCTGGGTAGCTGAAGTCACGGCCACCAATAGTGGAGTGATGAAAATTGGGGATGTGCAAGAGGCCAGAATTGAAAGAGTGCACAGATCTCGGAGAGTTGAAGGGCTGGAGGAGGTTACAGAGATAGGGAAGGGCGAGTCCATGAATGCACTTGAAAACAAGGATGAGAATTTTAAAATGAAGGTGTTGCTGGACTGGGAGACAATGTAGGTCAGTGAGCACTAGGGTGATGGGTGAGCGGGACTTGGTGCAAGTTATGATATTGGCTGGGTACCTTCTTAAGTTAGATGGTCTGTGGGATATCATGGGAACAAGCAGAAGAGTGGCACTGCAGTAAAGTCATTATTTGACTTACCCCAACAGGTGCGGGTAAAGGATGCCTCTTGTTTGTCCTTACCAATATGGTGGGCAGCATACTTCCAGACAGAAAGGTGGATACACTTCCTGCCTGTCATATTGAGGCCTTAGTAGTCCAAGCAGCACCCGAAAATGGGGACTGCTCAGGTGAATTTCTAAGCCCTTCATCTTTATATCAATCAATAGTGTAACTTTATCCAGTGCTTTTATGTTTAAAAAATTAGTGCTTAGAGAGGTTGTTGTATGCCTATTAAAGGCATTTTGATTAGTGATTATATTCCAGGAACCCCTTCTCTCCAGCATTCCCCTACTCCTGGATTTTAAGACCCTAATCTATGCTCCAGGATTCCCATGTTTCTGGATTTAGAACCCCCTCCTTGTGTTGCAGGGTCCCTCGAATGAGCCTGTAGCTCCCTGACTCAGGTATTCCCCTTTTTAAATATAGACACTCCATTTATCTGATTCTCATCCTGCAGAGCCTCTCCGGTACCCAATGAACCTTCTGTCACTGTATCGTTCCTTGCCTCCTTCAGCAACCTCAGATAGATGCCCGTTGGACCCTGGAGATTAAGGGGCTGATTTTTCTATAGTCGCCTCCAGGAAGCTATTGCTTGTGCATTAATGACAGGAAATAAGGGGAGAGATGCCTAATACGGGGGCTTGACCATAGAAACATAGAAAATAGGTGCAGGTGTAGGCCATTTGGCCCTTCGAGCCTACACCACCATTCAATATGATCATGCAACTTCAGTACCCCATTCCTGCTTTCTCTCCATACCCCCTGATCCCTTTAGCCGTAAGGGCCACATCTAACTCTCTTTTGAATATATCTAACGAACTGGCCTCAACAACTTTCTGTGGTAGAGAATTCCACAGCTTCACAATTCTCTGAGTGAAGACGTTTCTCCTCATCTCGGTCCTAAATGGCTTACCCCTTATCCTTAGATTGTAACCCCTGGTTCTGGACTTCCCCAACATCGGGAACATTCTTCCTGCATCTAACCTGTCCAATCCCGTCAGAATTTTATATGTTTCTGTGAGATCCCCTCTCATTCTTCTAAATTCCAGTGAATATAAGTCGATTCAGTCTTTCTTCATATGTCAGTCCTGCCATTCCGGGAATCAGTCTGGTGAACCTTTGTTGCACTCCCTCAATAGCAAGAATGTTCTTCCTCAGATTAGGAGACCAAAACTGTACACAATATTCAAGGTGTGGCCTCACCAAGGCCCTGTACAACTGCAGTAAGACCTCCCTACTCCTATACTCAAATCCTCTCGCTATGAAGGCCAACATGCCATTTGCCTTCTTCACCGCCTGCTATACCTGCATGCCAACTTTCAATGACTGATGTACCATGACACCCACAGTTATGTTGTCTTTAGGATTTCCTGGGGTTTCCCCAAAAGGCGCTGGCACCAACATGTCCTCCCATGGAAATGAAGCAGTTAGTGCTGTTCCTGGTGTCACGAACCTCATTTCCTCATCCCTGTTTTATTGTTTTATTACTGTTCAATATAAATATAAATCTCACTGTCAAACTGTTCAAATCTTGGGGCAATTCTCAAATAAAGAATAAATAAGGATTTATGTAAATACACCATCACACTTTTTTTTATTTGTTGCTGGGATGTGTGTGTCGCTGGCAAGCTCAGTATTTATTGCCCATCCCTAATTGCCCTCGGTGGTGAGCCGCCTTCTTGAAACGCTGCAGTCCGTTTGGTGAAGGTACTCCCATAGTGCACTTAGAGAGGAAGTTGGAATCATAGAACCATAGAATGGTTATAGCACAGAAGGAGGCCATTTGGCCCATCGAGTCCATGCTGGCTCTCTGCAAGAGCACTTTAATTAGTCCCACTCTCCTGCCCCTTCCCCGTAGCCCTTTCAGATGGAGCATTCCAGATCCTAACCACTTGCTGAATAAAAAGGTTTTTCCTCATGTCGCCTTTGGTTCTTTTGCGAATCACCTTAAATCTGAATCCTCTGGTTCTCGACCTTTCCGCCATTGGGAACAGTTTCTCTCTATCTACTCTGCAGGCTTAGTCTGGCAACTATATTCTTCAGGAGTTGGCCAGCTCACACAGTAGTGGTGCTACTGAACCACTTGTTAATTTACATACAATTAAATAGAATTTTACAGCACAGGAACAGGCCATTTGGCTCAACAGATCTATGCCGGTGCTTCAAAAAAGTCTCCTCGCACCATTCTTTATCTCATCTTTTCAGCAAATCCTTCTATTCCTTTTTCCCTCACACTTATGCATCAATGTTATTCACCACAACCACTCCATTTGGCAACACTCTCTGAGTAAAGAAGTTTCTTCTGAATTCCTTATTGGATTTATTGGTGACTGTTTTATATTTATGGCCTCTAGTTTTGGACTCTTCCACAGGTGTAAACATCTATTACACAAATTAGGGTTGTATTCTCTAGAATTTAGAAGGTTAAGGGGTGACCTGATTGAAGTTTTCAAGATATTAAGGGGAACAGATAGGGTGGATAAAGAGAAACTATTTCTGCTGGTCTGGGAGTCTAGGACTAGTGAGTGTCGTCTAAAAATTAGAGCCAGACTTTCAGGAGTGAAATGAGGAAACACTTCTACACACAAAGGGTGGTAGAAGTTTGGAACTCTCTTCTGCAAACAGCAATTGACACTAGATCAATTGTTAATTTTAAATCAGAGATTGATAGCTTTCTGTTAACCAAAGGCTATTAAGGAATATGGGCCAAAGGTGGGTATATGGAGTTAGGTCTCAGATCAGCCATGATCTCATTGAATGGCGAAGCAGGCTCGAGGGACTGAATGGCCTACTCCTGTTCCTGTCTTCTTATATTCTCTAAATCTATTCTCCCACAAGTAGAAACCTCTTCTCTATATCTACCCTATCGAATCCCTTCATAATTTTAAAGACTTCTATCAGGTCACCCGTCAGTCTTCTGTCTGTGTCAGCTGTGGCTCAGTGGGTAGCACATTCGCCTCTGAATCAGAAGTTGTGTGTTCAAGTCCCACTCCAGGGATGTCAGCACATAAAAAAATCTAGGCTGACACTCCAGTAAAGTGCTGAAGGAGTGCTACACTGTCAGAGGTGCCGTCTTTCAGATGAGATGTTAAACTGAAGTCCTGTCTGCTCTCTCAAGTGGATGTAAAAGATCCCATGGTGCTATTTCGAAAAAAAGCAGAAGAGTTATCCTTGGTGTCCTGGGGCCAATATTTATCACTCAATCATCATAACAAAAAAAAACAGATTATCTCGTCATTATCACATTGCTGTTTGTGGGAGCTTGCTTGTGCGCAAATTGGCTGCTGTGTTTTCCACATTACAACAGTGACTACACTCCACTTCATTGGCTGTAAAACGCTTTGAGATGCCTGGTGGTCATGAAAGGCGCTATATAAATCCAAGCATGTATTGGACTGTTCAGTCACCTAAGGACTCATTTTAAGAGTGGAAGCAAGTCTTCCTCGATTCCAAGTGACTGCCTATGGTGATGATAAATCCAAGTCTTTCCTTCTTTCTTCTCTTTGCTAAAGGAGGAGGACACAAAAAATCTGCAGAAGGACATAGACAGGCTAAGTGAGTGGGCAAAAATTTGACAGATGGAGTATAATGTTGGAAAGTGTGAGGTCATGCACTTTGGCAGAAAAAAAATCAAAGAGCAAGTTATTATTTAATTGGAGAAAGATTGCAAAGTGCTGCAGTACAGCGGGACCTGGGGGTACTTATGCATGAAACACAAAAGGATAGTATGCAGGTAGAGCAAGTGATCAGGAAGGCCAATGGAATATTGGTCTTTATTGCAAATAGGATGGAGTATAAAAGCAGGGAAGTCTTGCTACAGTTATACAGGGTATTGGTGAGGCCACACCTGGAATACTGCGTGCTGTTTTGGTTTCCATATTTACTTGGTTTGGAGGCAGTTCAGAGAAGGTTCAGTAGGTTGATTCTGGGGATGAGGGGGTTGACTTATGAGGAAAGGTTGAGAAGGTTGGGCCTCTACTCATTGGAATTCAGAAGAATGAGAGGTGATCTTATCGAAATGTATAAGATTATGAGGGATCTTGACAAGGTGGATGCAGAGAGGATGTTCCCACTGATGGGGGAGACGAGAACTAGAACGCATAATCTTAGAATAAGGGGCCGCCCACTTAAAACTGAGATGAGGAGAAATTTCTTCTCACAGAGGGTTGTAAATCTGTGGAATTTGCTGCCTCAGAGAACTGTGGAAACTGGGACATTGAATCAATTTAAGACACTTTCTTAAACGATAAGGAGATAAGGGATTGGGCAGGGAAGTAGAGCTGAGCCCATGATCGGATCAGCTATGATCGTATTAAATGGTGGAGCAGGCTCGAGGGGCCATATGGCCTACTCCTGTTCCTATTTCATATATTAAAAGAACTCCAGCCTTTTCGGTCTTTCCTGACAGTTGTACCCTGTTGTATGATAGCGTTAATACTGTTGCCATAGCCCCTGGCCATGATGTTGTGCAGTGTTGCTATGTTATTTGCATTGTAAGCTGTAGCACAGTCAAGCAGCAGGAGAGCTGGCAGGAACCTGATCGGAGGCTGAGTTCTCCCGGAGAAGGTGCTAAGGCCCCAGGTAGCGGATGGACAGCGGCAGCTGCTGCAAGCGGAAGGGAAACCCCTCCCCGACGTCATCGGTGGAGGGGGTGCGCGGCAGGGTAACTCCTGGTGACGTGTGTGGGGAGGCGGGGCTCGCCTATAAAAGCAGGCGAGGCGGCGAGCGGTGGGCACAGAGCTGCCGAGGCTACGGCATACGGCAGGGACATGAAGGCGCATGGTAGCAGGACTGCAGCCAGAGGTAAAGCGAGTCAAAGAGTGCCCTGTGACGGATGGCGGGGGGAACGGGATCCTCTCCTCTCCTCTCCTCTGCCCCTCGGGAAGCATGGTCTGCCGGGGGCTGCTGCTCCTGTTCCATCACCGCCTGGCGGCGACCCACTGCCCGGACAGGGGACCTCGGGCATCATCTCCACCAGGGATAGAGGGGTTCATGTTTAGGGAGTAGGTGTCCCTGTAAGGACAGGGTAATGTTTGGGGACTAGGTGTCCCTGTAAGGACAGGGTAATGTTTGGGGACTAGGTGTCCCTGTAAGGACAGGGTAATGTTTGGGGACTAGGTGTCCCTGTAAGGACAGGGTAATGTTTGGGGACTAGGTGTCCCTGTAAGGACAGGGTAATGTTTGGGGACTAGGTGTCCCTGTAAGGACAGGGTAATGTTTGGGGACTAGGTGTCCCTGTAAGGACAGTGTAATGTTTGGGGACTAGGTGTCCCTGTAAGGACAGTGTAATGTTTGGGGACTAGGTGTCCCTGTAAGGACAGTGTAATGTTTGGGGACTAGGTGTCCCTGTAAGGACAGTGTAATGTTTGGAGACTAGGTGTCCCTGTAAGGACAGTGTAATGTTTGGGGACTAGATGACCCTGTAAGAAGAAACGACAGCTTAATAACATGGGACTCTTTTTTTGCATCCTTCTAAACGGACATATGGGGCTTTGATTTAACCTCGTCTGTAAAATAGGTGCATTGCACTACCCCCTCTACTGCACTGAGGTAGCAGTATAGTTGATCTACTCCAGTCCTGGAGTGGGATTTGAACCCATAACTTTCTGACTCGGAAGCAAGAGTGCCAAGCTGTGGTTTGAGTCGTCGGGAGGGGGCAGATTAATGTTGATGTGTAGACCCGTGTTCGACACAACTGAAAGTTTTACCTATCTTGCTTTTTTACATGCGGCTGTGTACTTCCAGCGTATTTTGGAGTTTTGATTTGCCGGATGGCGGTTTATCGTTCTGTTCTTGACGCACAAGGGCCTCTACTGCTTGGCTGGTAGCGCAGTTTACAGGCATCCTAGCAGTGACTATAACCTGACCCGAGTCTTGTGTGTTGCAGCACGGATGGAGGATGAAGATCTGAGTGCCGTGCTGTGTGAGTTTGAGGCAGTGATTGAGGATTTCACCTCTCCTCTAAACAAGAGACACTTCCGATATGAAGAACACTTGCGGTGTATGAAGCGCAGAAGCAGTACGAGTATCAGTGACTGCGGGATCAGTGATTCGGACAGTGAGTATTCAATACTGGGCACGGGAGGGGTCCCCAACCATTGGAGCAAGGCCAGAATCCATGTGCCACAGCTAGTCAGTGTGATTCAATCACTCTGGGATCAGGCAGAACCTTGACTGGGCACCATGTGTAACACCTGGATGAAGCCTTTTCAGACCCATGATGCACACAGGATCACAAGATAGTTATGGTGAGGAAGGTGATCCGGCCCACCTGAATTCATCCATCCATCCAGGAAGATGCTGAAGTTCCCTCCCCATTTGCAGCATCTAGTTGTTTATTGGCTGATTCCAGGATTTGTATCTCCGCACTCTGGAAGCCTATTGCGAAGAGGAATTTCTTCATATCGATCCTAAATTGGCCTTTTACCAGTCAGGACCTGTGTACCCTTGTCCTAGGTCATATTCTGGATTTACCTTTCCACTCCCTTGACTATCTTGTATACCTCCTAACATCTACCTGACATCTCCTTTCCAAGCTGAAAACTCCAAGTTTCTCTAACCTTTCCTTGTAACTCAAATTTGACACTGGGAGCAGCCTGTGGCTATCTTCTGCACTGGCTCCAGAATGTCAGTCTCCCTCGCTTCTCCGTCACCAGGATTAGGCCAAGTGTTCAATGAGCCGAGCACCGTGCGGTTTGATCACTGACTTTTATTCTGTCTGGCCGCTCCAGTTCAACCGTGTATTGGTGTCTCACATGTCCTCCCGATGTGTTGATATTTTTCCATTGTACACGGGGGGGGGGTATTTATTCTTTGTTGCATGCACAATGGAAGCTGTCTGCTCCACTTTCTAATTCTATGCGGCTTCCTCATCCGTTTGAATTCTTTGATGTACATGTTCCACCCGAGTGGTTTCTGTGCACTAACCTCATGTTCTTTACTTGACAGGTACAGATTCACTTCGGAGAAACAGTTTCAGCTTCAGCGACGAGAAGCTGAATAGTTCCACGCTTTCATCTTCCAAAGGTAGAGTTGCTTTCTCTCGTCACTTGTCTGATTACTCCTGTAATTCTCGGCTCGCTTTCCGGAGTTTGTGCAAGCTGGCAGTATGTGTGGGGCAAATGCAATATAACATTGGTGAATCAGTAACCAGGCGTTAGAATCGGCAATATCACCAGGTAGTGGAATTCAGAAATAGTTCACTTCAGAAACCTTCATGTTTTCATTCTATATCCTCACCCCAGACATTTCTGAGACTGATGTGTCCCAGTTGTTGGTACAACTTGTACTTGTATATAGCACCTTTTTTAATGTAGTGAAACGTCCCAAGGCAATTCAGAGGAGAGTTGTCAAACAACATTTGGCGATATTAGGGCAGGTGATCAAAAGCTTGGTCAAATAGGTAGGGGTTTTAAGGAGCACCTTAAAGGGATAAAGAGGCGGCAAAATTTAGGGAGGGAATTCTACAGCTGAAAGCACAGCCAATGGTGGAGTGATTGAAACTGGGGATGGTCAAGAGGCCAGAATTGGCAGAGGGCAGATATGTCGGAGGGTTGCAGCACTGGGGGAAGTTAGAGATAGGGAGGGATGAGGCCATGGAGGGATTTAAAACCGGGATGAGAATTTTAAAATGGAGGCACATTGATGATGGGTGAACAGGACCTGGTGCCAGTTAGGACACGGCCAGCAGAATTTCCTGACCCCTAGGGGCGAGTTTACAGACTGGGAGATCCTTCTCTGAAAGGTGTAGATAGTGCCTCTGGCGATGGTGAAGTTCATCATGGCCCTGCAGCCTACAAGATCTGTATCTGGAAGGAATGTGTGCCGTAGAGGGCTTGTTTTGCAGCTGTTCAGCACTAATCGGTCACGATCAGATGAAAGAGTCACGTAGCTCTCCATTTGTTGACTGGGAGGATAACCTGGTGTAGGGGAGATGTAGTGTCCAGATTGGAGCTCTGCTGCAGGGGAAAGGTCGGTTATCACTAGTTTGTGGAAAATTGCAGGGTCCTATGGAAGTAGGGCTCCTGTTGTGTCAAGTGAAACTTGTGTGAAGGCATTGGAACGCTAGCATCTTGGCCCTGTGGAACAGCTGCTATCACAATATTGCTTCGAAGTTCCTTGCAGAGTGCATTGTGCTGGGAACATTGAGATTGTGCCTGAACTGACTTGGTGTCTTTCTCGGATTGCTGATCTGTTTGGATCTTACCCCGATACCAGGCAAGACCCCAGCCAGTAACATGAAGCTCGAGTGACTATGCATGCACATTTTTGACATGTGTATGGTTACTTCAAGCTGCTTTTCATGTAGCAGTTGGTTCCACACTTGGTCTTCTCGGTGGTCAACCTTGACAAACCCATGAATCTCGCTTTGGGCTCAACTAGTGCGGGATTGGAGTTGACGGCCAGACCAGAAGGGGTGGCAAATCTGTTTATCCAAAGAACATCAGTGAACCAATTGGGGGCTTTTACAATAAGCTGACTGCCTTCATGGTCACTTTTTGGGGGGTTGCTGGTGCAAGTACTATAACCACTATGCCAGTACCCTCTAATAACAATGTAAATGGGTCTTTAATCAGCAAGGGGGTGCGTTTCCCCGAGATCTTATGAGCAAGAGACTAGTGATGCCAAAACTCAGTGACAAGCTTCTAATGGTTCTTTTCTTTGCAGCAAAGCTTGGAGATACAAAGGAACTGGAAGACTTTATTGCCGATTTGGACAGAACGTTAGAAAGTGAGTATCGCCCCTGCTTTATACGTTGCAATAGGAATAACATTTTTGATATGTGCATGTGGTATGCTGATGAATAAAAGCCATAACTCTGGGCTGTTAAACATTTCCCAGTTATCACACTTGACAGCACCAAGCTATATGTCATGGGGCTAATTGTTTTGCACAGTTCTTCCTATATTAACCTGAGCCAAGTGCTTAAAACTAAGCATTAGCAAAGTTTTTTCCCCCCCTTTCTCTTTCCACCAAAAAAAATCTCTTTTAACCAGAATGTTTCAACGAGATTGCCAAATGAAAGCATTGTGTTGTATATTGAGATCAGTTAGTTTGTGCTCTGAGCTGTGTCTGGACAAGTGGGACTTGGGCCTGGTGTCATTTATTGACCTATTCTAGCCCAGCACTTCAAATGCAGCATGCATGGTTGCAATGCACACAACTGACTGCGTTTACATCAACGCATTGTGTTTGCCACTTTGAGCTCTTCAATCACATCCATCAATAATGTTAAATTAGCTGCACCAGACACACTAAATGCAGCACAACATTGGAGAGGACAGGTGACTTTTTAAATCCGGTAACAACATAACTGGTTAACATATCTCATAGGCTGTGAGCCGCAAATCTTTGTAACCCATGCATTGCTTATAAAATCAGAAGGTCATTTTTATATTGTGTGGGAGATAATCAGTGTGTATCAGGCAGGTTGAACATAAGACAATACTAATTCTGAGCTAAAAGTAAAATACTACAGAAGGTGACAATCTGAAACTCTCACTGCTGGAGACACACAGCAGGCCAGGCAGCATCTGTGGAGAGAACATGAATCAGTCCTTGGAGTTGTAAGTACTTTCACGATGGATCCTGCCTGCCCTGCCTCTGTTTCACTTACTCAACAGCCTGCAGAGAATTGCATTTGGTGACGTGAAGACCTCCCTGCAGCTGGGTGCTCACAGTATAGCTCGCCCGTTGGCACCATGTTGCCCCACCGTGCCTGCCTGCTGCCCTTTGGCACCGTGTTGCCTGCCTGCTGGCACCATGTTGCCCCACCGTGCTGCCTGCTGCCCACTGGCACCATGTTGCCCGCCCGCTGCCCACGCGTTACCCGCCGCAAATTCAGAACACAGCAGTTCATTAGTCCCTTTTGCCACCGTACATTATTGACATGACCATACATTAACACAATACTTGTGGTTAAATGGCTGGGATGGATGAAGTTTTGTAACGAGCCTGTACATATAATAACATGAACACTAACAGTTTACCTACATCAGACATTCAATAAAGTGTAATGATAGGTGTGAAATGTTTATGTTGGGGAGAAAATATTGCTGGTTATCCATTTGAGTCAAATTGTAAATCTCTCAAACTGCACATTTATCATTTCATGCTAACAGGAAATCATCCCTGTCCCCTTGAACTAGAGAAGAGCTAACAGTACAATTCTAGATTGAACCATCAACTTGGGTTGTATCTGGAGGGAGGATTTTGAGCTTTGGAGCACGAGGGTGAAGTCCCGTGATGGATACGGGCCAGTAACTGGAGTAATTTGGGGGGATGAATTAGGATGATTTCCTGTCCTCTACCAATACTGTATTGATACGTAACCTAATGACTTGAGTTTATTCATTCAGCATCTTATTGGGTACTTGTGCATGGTACATATGCTAGTGATCTGCTGCCATGGTTATGTGACAGTTGCCTTTGTTAGTTGTGTTTGCATTTGGATTCCTGGAGCTCGGTGTCTGAGACAGTTCCCAGTGGCAGGTTCACAAACTCAGGTAACAATGAGTCCAATCTGCCTGGCTGTGCAAAGGGATTTAACAGCGCACATACCAGGAGCTAGCTACCAGAATCATATAAAAGCAGCTTGAAGGTGTGATTCAGGCAGGTTGACTGATTCCAATCCTGTCTCCTACTAAATATTTCGGCAAACATGTGTCTCATTCATTTCGAAGCTAATTATGTTGCCTGCATCACATTGGTTCACAGGTATGTGAGGAAGGGGCAAGCCAGAGCCTCGTTCAGCTGCATGAAGAAAGTACCCACCCAACGTCTACAAAACCTGTACAATCTGCTGACATTACCCAACGACAATGTTTTCACCTTGACTCTTGGGACAGTCACCAGGTCTCGATCAGCAAATACATTTCAAACCAGTTTCTATTCCAAATTCACAAATATTTGCATGCTATATTTTTACTAAAATAAATTTACTTTGAGCAGTATAGCCAGTAGTGTATGCATTTGAATTGGGGGAGGGTCAATGGTCGAAGGTGGTGGGGTTGACTTGAGGGTCAGGATCAGTGGCAATTGGGAAGGGTTTAAATGTGGGTTGGGAGGGAAATGGAGAAGAATTGGGGGTGGGGGTGGAGAGTAGGGAAAGGAGGCGGTGGGGGGAGGGTGGTGGTTGGGGGGTGGGGGGAGGTGGGTAGAGAACAGCAATAATTGGGAAGGGGGGCATAAATGTGGGATTGGGAGGAGCAGGACTGCTTGCGTTCAGTGAAGTTACTTGCCTTCTGTGTTACAGGTGATCCCTAGGCCTGGTTTCCCCGAGTTCAGCCACTGATGGTGCTGGCTGCTTTGGGCAAACCAATCTTGGAGAGGGGGCCTTTAATGGATGTTAGGCCCCTTATTTACATATGCAAAAGTGTGCACGCACTTCCTGCACACCATACTGGGGCCTTAGTCATCCAAGTAGCACCTGAATGGGTGCTGCTCGAACCAAATTGTTAGCCAGTATCAATGACATCAAGCAAAATGGAAATAAAAAGTGCCATTTTATAGTCATAAATTACAATTTTTGTTACTAATGGTTGTTTCACATTGAAATATATTTTTTTGTAAATTGAAGCATTTAGGAGATTCAGGAGTCTCTGCACGTGTTCATAAGCCAGACTGGTATGTACAGTGCAAACTGTTGCAAAATGAAATGCATTCTGTTTGGCAGCCTTTATCTGTGTTGCTTTCCCTCACACTGATTTCCTGTACTGAATATTAAATAAACTTCTATTTTTGTTTGAAAACTTTGCTTCAGTTTTTCCATCGGAGTGGAACATAAAATGTTTTGTCAATCGTGCGAAGCCATTTCTTATCTGGCTTGAGATCAATGATTTAAACTGTCGATGAGGTGTGCCAAGTTTTGGGTTCCTGCAACACTGAAGGGGCTCTGTGATGTGTCAATGCTGTCGAGCATTACTGCCCCGAGTTATTTTCAGTTTGTCAAATTCACAGTTCGTAATACTTCCTGCCAGTTAGTCTGTATATTATCAGTCTTCCTAACAGCAGTCATTACTGTGGCTGCCTTGTGTGGTGTAGGAATAACAAAATCACTTCATTCAAACTAATTTTAGATACCATAACATACCAATTTCACGGATTATAAGCACATTTGCCACATTTAGAATGCTGTGCAGTTTTTGAATGCCCCGTTGTAGGGAGAAAAAATAACTTTCATTTTTAAGGTTCCTTTCGTAACTTCCCGAAGTGCTTTACAACCAATAAAGTACTTTTTTTTTTGAAGCATAGTCACTGTTGTAATGTAGGAAATGTAGCAGCACAATAATGTGATAACTAGCAGATAATCTATTTAGTGATGTTGATTGAGGGATAAATACTGGCCAGAACTCCTGCTCTTCTGTGAAATAGTGCCGTGGGATATTTTACATCTACCCAAGAGAACAGAAAGGGCTTCATCCGAAAGATCGTGCTCCCTCAGTACTGCACTGCAGTGTCAACCTGGATTATGTGCTGAAGAGGTAGAAATTCATCTTCGCCCGAATCGGGGAGCACCTACTGCTTTTTTGTGGCGGCCAAAGATCAAACGGAGCGGAGCAGTATTGGTTGGTGGGAATCGGCAGTTGCAGCGGTATGGTTGGAGAGCGGCGTTTGGACCGTGAAATTCACCTACTGCTGATTGTCTAACGAGCCAGTGGGTTTACAGCTAGGCCCCGAGCAGGGCAGGCGTTTGAATCAAGGATAGGGCTAATGCACCAATAGCAAGGAGGGGAACCAGATTTCTCAAGCTCCACAATGAAGCTTCTGTGGACTACAGATTGAGGCCCCCAGCCCACGAGCATTCAATGCCGCTATGAAAACGGTGAGTGAGAAAGATTGGAGAACTCCGAAAAAATTTGGTCAAAAGAATGGATTTGCGTGCAAACACGTCTTTGAAGTCGGTTGGCAGTTGTGAGCTAGCACAGTGCACTGACACAAACTGTTGGGCACTGACAGATGGCCGGTTGATTTAAAAAAAAATGAATTTAGCTTCGGGGGTGGAGAGACTGCAGTGCGGTCTCTGAGGACGTCTTTGACACATCTGCAGAAGTGGGGAGAGCGGGGTGGATCTCCACACCGCTGCAAGCACCCCCGCTGCCCACGAGGAGAATTTTGCAATTGGTGGCCATCGACCTTTAGCGGGCAGCTAAATTTCAGCCCCAACATCTCTGGCGTGGGATTTGAACCCATGGCCTTCTGACTCTGTCAAGAATGCTGCCACTGAACCACAACTAAATACAAGTTTGTTCTTTGACCATCCTGTAGAATAAGGGTCCCAACTGAAGTGCATTGCCATTGTTTTCCAATGGAGCGGGGTAAAGTTTCTGATGGGTTTTTGGATTTATCCGGTGGATATGGTGCGAGTACTCTACCTTAAATGGACCAGTAACATGTCTGACTGGTGAGCAATCTGTTGGCAGAATGAAGTGTGATTGGAAAGTAGTGTAGCCTAGTTAAAGAACAGCAGCTGTGAAAAAGTTTCCACAATTAACAGCTTCTATTAATTCCTGATATTAACTGGTGATGCAGACAGGAAATTACTGAAACCTAGCAGCTCCTACTCAGAAAACGCAAGGCAAATAATAAATAAAGGGGGTATTTGATTTCCTGATTGAATAATGAACAGGTTGTTGTGGCACAATTTATTTGTGACTAGGCCAGTGGGAAGGCTTAAAAGACCCATTTGTGTTACACTGCTGAAATTTTAACTGCAAAAACTAACCGTATGTACTGGTCAGAGATTTTCTTGGGTTAGCATCACTGGTCTCTTGTGAGGAAACGGTGTCCCACAGAATCCAGTGTTTACTTTCACTAACACTGTCTAGGCATACTAAGTCATAGCAAATCTGACCTTAATACAACTTAACCTCTAGGAAAAAACCGACGACACCCAGCTCGACCTCACTACCACTTCTCTCGACCCCTCCATGGTCTCTAAATGATCAGACTGCTTGTCTGACATCCTGTTCTGGATGAGCAAAAATTTTCTCCAATTGAATATTGGGAAGACCGTTGCCATTGTTTTCAGACCCCGCTTAAAAACTCCATTCTCTAGCCACTGACCCCATCCCTCTCCCCAACTTCTGTCTGAGGCTGAACCAGACTGTTCACAACCTTGGTGTCATATTTGACCCTGAAATGAGCTTCCAACCACATATCTTCAGCATAGAAGTGTATTTAGATTTTCAAAAGGCATTCGATAAGGTGCCACACAAAAGGTTACTGCAGAAGATAAAGGTACGCGGAGTCAGAGCATGGATAGAGAATTGGCTGGCGAACAGAAAGTAGAGAGTCTGGATAAATGGGTCCTTTTCGGGTTGGAAATCGGTGGTTAGTGGTGTGCCACAGGGATCGGTGCTGGGACCACAACTGTTTACAATATACATAGATGACCTGGAAGAGGGGACAGAGTGTAGTGTAACAAAATTTGCAGATGGCACAAAGATTAGTGGGAAAGCGGGTTGTGTAGAGGACAAAGAAAGGCTGCAAAGAGATTTAGATAGGTTAAGCGAATGGGCTAAGGTTTGGCAGATGGAATGCAATGTCGGAAAGTGTGAGGTCATCCACCTTGGGGGGGGGGGGGGGGAAACAGTAAAAGGGAATATTATTTGAATGGGGAGAAATTACAACATGCTGCGGTGCAGAGGGACCTGGGGGTCCTTGTGCATGAAACTCTTTTGAGTTAACCTGCAGAAACATAAAACATTAAAACCATGCCACCCGACCTGGGTGACACAGCAGACATTTTCAAGGCCCCTTTTTTTTTGGTTTTTGTTTTTTTTTGGGGCGCTAAAATCAAATTTTTCCAGTGCCCCCTATAAAAGGGGAGGGGGACACTAAAAGCACCGGCAATTAAAACAAATTAAACTTAAAAACGTAAAATCAAATTAAAATTTGGTTGCCGGGCGTGATGATGCACTCCAGTCCCTCCGGTGCCCACCTCTCGCGGAAGGCCGCTAGCGTACCGGTGGACACCGCGTGCTCCATCTCCAAGGACACCCTGGACCGGATGTAAGAGCGGAAGAGAGGCAGGCAGTCAGGTTGAACGACCCCCTCGACCGCCCGCTGCCTGGACCGGCTGATGGCACCCTTGGCCGTGCCCAGGAGCAGTCCTACGAGGAGGCCTTCGGACCTACCCGCTCCCCTCCGCACAGGGTGCCCAAGGATCAGGAGAGTGGGACTGAAGTGCAGCCAGAATTTCAGGAGCAGCCCCTTCAAATAGTGGAACAGGGGCTGCAACCTCGTGCATTCAATAAAAACATGGAACACGGACTCCTCCAGACCGCAGAAATTGCAGGCGGCTTGGGAGTCCGTGAACCGGCTTAAAAATTTATTGCACGGCACTGCTCCGTGCACCACCCTCCAGGCCAAGTCCCCGATGAATAGTGGGAGGACCCCTGCGTAGAGTGCCCTCCATCGGGGACCCCCGCCTCCTCCGGTCCTTGTGCATGAAACTCTTTTAGGAGTCTACCTGCAAAACATAAACAACATTAAACTGTGCCACCCGACCTGGGTGACACAGCAGACATTTTCAAGCCCCTTTTTTTTTTTTGGTTTTTTTTTTTTTTTTTTGGGGCGCTAAAATCAAATTTTTCCAGTGCCCCCTATAAAAGGAGAGGGGGACACTAAAAACACCGGCAATTAAAACAAATTAAACTTTAAAACGTAAAATCAAATTAAAATTTGGTTGCCGGGCGTGATGATGCACTCCAGTCCCTCCGGTGCCCACCTCTCGCGGAAGGCCGCGAGCGTACCGGTGGACACCGCGTGCTCCATCTCCAAGGACACCCTGGACCGGATGTAAGAGCGGAAGAGAGGCAGGCAGTCAGGTTGAACGACCCCCTCGACCGCCCGCTGCCTGGACCGGCTGATGGCACCCTTGGCCGTGCCCAGGAGCAGTCCTACGAGGAGGCCTTCGGACCTACCCGCTCCCCTCCGCACAGGGTGCCCAAAGATCAGGAGAGTGGGACTGAAGTGCAGCCAGAATTTCAGGAGCAGCCCCTTCAAATAGTGGAACAGGGGCTGCAACCTTGTGCACTCCATAAAAACATGGAACACGGACTCCTCCAGACCGCAGAAATTGCAGGCGGCCTGGGAGTCCGTGAACCGGCTTAAAAATTTGTTGCACGGCACTGCTCCGTGCACCACCCTCCAGGCCAAGTCCCCGATGAATAGTGGGAGGACCCCTGCGTAGAGTGCCCTCCATCGGGGACCCCCGCCTCCTCCGGACGGCAAGATGGTACGCCATGGCGTGTCCGGACGGCCGGCGAGGATGGCAAAGTTGAGGGTGTGCAGGAGCAGCCCGTACAGGAAACCCCTCCGCGCGGAACTGAAAGGCACGGAGGGGATTTCCCCGAGGCGGCTCAAGTTGTGAGGCGCCGGCCCCCGAGGGAGGTTCCGGGGTTTGGCGCCGATGAGGAATTCCGTCCGGACGGGGGTCAGTTCGGACGGGATCTCCCCACGTGCCTGAGCCTCCTCGATACACCTAACGGAGTCAGGGCCCAGAGCTGTTTTTAGCGACTCGATGG
Source organism: Pristiophorus japonicus (assembly GCF_044704955.1). Classification (NCBI taxonomy): domain Eukaryota; kingdom Metazoa; phylum Chordata; class Chondrichthyes; family Pristiophoridae; genus Pristiophorus; species Pristiophorus japonicus. The sequence goes on along the minus strand of NC_091987.1, from coordinate 150,902,580 downwards.
CATCGGCCGCGTGGCGGACGTTGGCAGAATTTAGGCGCCGCGCCAGCGTGACTGGCGCCATCCAGCCCGCTCCTCCGCCATCGAGCAGGTCCCTGACCCTGGTCACCTCACCAGCCACAGCCCTCTCTTCCGACCGCCACATAAAGCCTCGGCCGTGGAGGTACGGATTCCCGAGCAGCGGCTCCTGCAGGACGGCCGCCACTCCAGCCGGTGGAGAGCTGCGCTTGGTGGAGACTTTGTTCCAGACCCTGATGAGTTCCCTGTAAAAGACAGGCAGCTCCCGGAGGGCGGTCCTGGCACCCCCCAAGTTCACAAACAGGAGCTGCGTGTCATAATTGAGGTCGAGCTGCTGGCGGAAGAAATACCTCGCCAGAGCACACCACCTAGGAGGGGGCTCGACGTAAAGGTATCTCTGCAGGGTCTGAAGACGGAAAGTCGCGAGCTGGGCGCTGACGCACACCAACGACTGACCGCCCTCCTCAAGCGGGAGACTCAAGACCGCGGCAGAGACCCAGTGCTTCCTGTTGTTCCAGAAGAAGTCCACCAGCTTCTTCTGTATCTTGGCGACAAACGCAGGGGGAGGGGTCAAAGTGACCAGCCGGTACCACAGCATTGCGGCCACCAGCTGGTTTATGACTAGCGCTCGACCCCTGTAGGACAGCACTCGGAGCAGTCCTGTCCAGCGCCCTAGGCGAGCGGCGACCTTGGCCTCCAGCTCCTGCCAGTTCGCCGGCCAGGCTCCCTCGTCGGGGCTAAGGTAGACTCCCAGATAGAGGAGATGGGTCGTGCTCCAGGCAAAAGGCCTGAGCTCCTCCGGCAGGGAGTCCACCCGCCACTGACCCACCAGGAGTCCGGAACATTTCTCCCAGTTGATCCTGGCGGAGGACGCGGCCGAGTAAATCTCCTGGCACTCACGCATCCTCCGCAGGTCAGCGGGATCCTCTACCGCGAGGAGCACGTCATCGGCGTAAGCCGAGAGGACGACCTCCACGCCCGGCCCTTGCAGAGCCAGTCCCGTCAACCTCGTCCGCAAGAGGCGCAGGAAAGGCTCCACGCAAACGGCGTATAACTGGCCGGACATGGGGCATCCCTGGCGCACCCCTCTCCTAAAGCGAAGGGGCGCCGTCAAGGACCCGTTAACCTTAATCAGACACTCCGCGGCGGCGTACAAAAGTCGGATCCGGGCGACGAAATGCGTCCCGAACCCGAAAGCGCGCAGAGTTCCGAGCAGATAGTCGTGATCCACCCTGTCGAACGCCTTCTCTTGGTCGAGGGATAGGAAGGCGACCGACAGACCAGCCTCCTGGGAACAATGGATGAGGTCCCGGACCAGATGGATGTTATCGTGGATTGTCCGGCCCGGGACCGTGTATGACTGGTCGGGGTGGATCATGTGGTCCAGCACGGCACCAAGGCGAGCAGACATCGCCCTGGCGAAGATTTTGTAGTCCGTGCTGAGGAGGGAGACCGGGCGCCAGTTCTTAAGGAGGCGGAGATCGCCCTTCTTAGGCAGCAGGACGATGACTGCCCTGCGCCAAGAGAGGGGCATCTCCCCGGTCGCCAGACTTTCCCCCAGGACCCGCGCGTAGTCGCTCCCCAGGACGTCCCAGAACGCCCTGTGGAACTCCACGGTCAGCCCGTCCAGCCCCGGGGATTTTCCCCTCGAGAGCCGGGCGAGGGCACCGGTCAGCTCCGCCAGGCTTAGCGGAGCTTCCAGATTTTCGGCGCCCTCCGGGCTGACCTTCGGCAGGTCCTCCCACAAAACTCTACGCGCTTCCTCGCTGGACGGATCCGGAGAGAACAGAGCCCCGTAATATTCACGGACCCTGTTGTTGACGCCCTCCGGATCCGAGACGAGAGAGCCGTCGTCGGCCAGCAGCGTCAAGAGCTGCTTACGGACACTCTGCCTTTTTTCCAGCGAGTAGAAGAAGGGGGAGCCGCGGTCCAGATCCCGCAGGAACCGGATCCGCGACCTCACGAACGCGCCTCGGGACCCGACGAGCTGCAGGTCCTTCAGCGCGGCCTTCTTCGCTTCGTACACCGTCCGCAGGGCCGGGTCCTGGACGACTTGACCGAGACGGGCTTCCAGGTCGAGCACCTCTTTTTCTAGGCGCCCGACTCTGGCCGCCCGCCTCTTGGTCGACCCCCTCGCGTACTCTTGACAGAAGACGCGGACGTGAGCCTTGCCCACGTCCCACCATAGCCTCAAGGAGGGGAAGCCCCCCTGCTTCCTTCTCCAGTCGGACCAGAATCGACGGAACGAGTCCTGGAACCGCACGTCCTCCAGCAGCCGGTTGTTAAAGTGCCAGTACGCGGACCCCGTCCTCGCGCGGAGCGAAGCGAGCTCCGCCCACACCAGGTGGTGGTCCGAACACGGCACCGGCCGCATGGAGGCCGCCGGGACGCAGGAAACGTACGCCCGAGACACGTAAAGGCGGTCGACTCTAGACCATCCAACTCCAGGCCTCACCCAAGTAAAGGCGCTGGAGTCGGGGTGGAGATTTCGCCAGACGTCCACCAAGTCGAAGGACCCGACCAGGTCCCTCAACTTCTCCATCGCCGTCATGCACTGCGGGGCACCGGAGCGGTCCCTCGCCTCGAGGGTGCAGTTAAAATCCCCCCCGAGGACAATGCAGTCGCCGACGTCGACGGAGCCAAGAAGAGCGGACACCTCTTCAAAGAAGCGCGTTTGCTGCGGGCCGGGATGAGGGGCGTACACGTTCACGAGATGGAGCGGCACGTCCCCCAGGCGAACCGTTACGTGCAGCAAGCGGCCTGGCACGGGCTCCTCGACCCCCAAGATCTCCGGCTGAAAATGCGGGCCCAGCAAGATGGCCACCCCACTAGAAATGGCGGTGAGGTGGCTCATGCGGACCTCTCCTTGCCATTCCAGGAGCCACGTGGCTTCGTCTCCCGGAACGGTGTGGGTTTCTTGCAGGAAGCACACCGCATATTTCCCCTCCCGCAGGAGCGAAAAATTGTCAAATCTACGGCGTGCCCCTCTGCCGCCGTTGATGTTGAGGCTGGCTATGGTTATCTTCATGACAAAAGCATAGTGCAACCTCTACCTTAACCTATTGTGGGGGAGGGAGCGGAGTCTTTTGTTGAACTCCGCTCCCTCCGCAGCCCAGCGAGGAGTCCCTCGAGCTCGCGCAGCTCAAGGTGCTGCTCCTTTGTCAAGGGCCCGCCCGCGGCCAAGGTTTTAACGGCGGCGCGGACGGACCCCTTGATCAGCTCCGGCTCGGACCATTTTTCCAGGGCCAGTCGGGCTTGGTCGCGGCGACCCCGGCTCTGGGCCAAAAAGTCCCGGAGTTCCTTTGCAGGAACGAGGAGGGCCTCAGCGGCGGCCGCGAGCAGATCCACCGCCTCCCTGGCGGTGGTCTCTAGGTCTTCACCCGCGTCCCCCACCGAGTCCCCGTCCTCCTCCGGGAGGTGGCCGCCAGCAGCCGGCCCATCGACCGCACAAGGTACGGCAAATGAACCGGCCGCTCCAACCGGCCCTGGCTCTGCCCCGATCCCACCCCCAGGATCGTCGGCAGAGGAGTCCCCACTGGGCTCTTTTAAAAATGGTGCTGGGTCGGGAAATGACAGCGGAAGGGGTTCCCCCTCCGCCCCAGGAACCGGAGAACAAGGAGAGACCCGGCCATAGGAAATCCCCAGGCCCTCCAAGTGCACCAGCTCCAAAGTAAGGGGCGAGGGTGGGTGTTCCTCCCCCTCCCCGCTGCCACCCCCCGGCCCAGCATCTACAGTGTCATAATTATTTAATTGTTTTTCTGCCGGGTCGAGCGACTCCCGGGGGAAGTTGGATAATAGCTGGGCGGGCTCAGGTTCGGCCTTTTCGGCCTCGCCCGCCTCAGTCCCCGGGACGCCCGGCCCGGCGGCTACGCATTCCTCCGCGGTCCCCACGCCCCCCACGACAGGCAGATCTTCCACTCCATCCCCGGGAGGCAGAGGCTGGGCAGCCTCAACTGTCTCACCCTCCCCGGGGAAAGACTCCTCGCGCCTGCAGCGCAATTTGGGGGCGCTGGTGGGGGACGCGGGACACGCGGCGGGCACCGACTCCTCCGCGGAGGGATGTTGTTCCCCCTCCGCCTCATTGGGGCGGTGCCTCATTTTGTTCCTGGGGGCGCGCGGAGTCAGGGAGACCTCCATGTCTGCCGAGGCCTCCCGCTCCGCCCCCCCCTTTTCCTTTTCTTGCCCGCGCCTGGGCCCCTCTGTGGTGGTATTCAAGGGCCCGGGCACGGGCTCGGGGCACCCCGCGCTCGCCGGTGACTGGGTTGGGCTGAGCGCGGTGGTCAGACTTTCCGGCGCACCGAGGGGACCCGCCTCTAGATGTTTCTCCTTCTTCCGCGCCTTCTTTCCGCTCGGACGCTCTCCCTCCCCCCCGCCGGAGGCCCTGAAAACAAAGGCCTCCGACGATGCCCGCGCACCCATGGCTCCCGGCACGCGGACGCAACTAGGGGGAGGGGTGGCGGCAGCGCCAGCCTTGGCCGCCTTCGGTGGTTTGGCGGCCTTGGAGGCGGGGCAGTTCTTACGAACATGCCCCACCTCCCTGCAGGCATGGCACCGCACGCCGTCCGACGTCCAGAAGACACGGTAGGCAGTCCCCTCGTGCACCACATTAAAGTGCCCTTCTGTCACGTCCTCCCGCGCCAGCCGGACAAAGAGCTGGCGGCGGAAGGAGAACACGTGGCGCAGGCTGTTCTCCCTGAGGCCGAGCGGTATGGGGTTGATCCCTGACCTTACCTCCCCCAGTTGTTGTAGGTGAGGGAGGAGGAGCTCAGCGGGAACAAAGGGCGGGACGTTCGACACGATGACCCTCTGCGCGGTGGCCTCGAGAGGATCCACCGGCAGGAACGTCCCGCCCACCGTGAGCCCCTTTTCGAGGGCCAGGGACACCGCCCGCTCCGACCCCAGGAAGAAAACAGCCTTCCCAGACATCTTGGAGGCTGCGACAATGGCCGAGGGGCCGACTACCCCAGCCATCGCCCGCACGCACTCCTCGATGCTCATTGTGGGGTGAGTGTAGCTCTTGACCCCGTGTTTTTTTGTTATAAGTGTAAATGGTGGCAGGGCAGCGGGTGGCGCAGGAGGTGCTGTGGAAGCGGTTGCCACCTGCGCATACGTCCTTGCTGGCCCTGCCACCGGCGTGGATGGGGTCGCCATCACGGGGTCCCTTTAAGGGCTACACCCACCCCAAAGTCACAGGCCTTAATGGTCTTTAATGGCCTCGTGTATTTAACTGAGCAGAGGAGCCCTTAACGAGGCACCTCTCCCCTCGTTGACAATTGGGGAGAGGCCTTGCTCCCTCTGCTCAGTTGTCTTAATTGTTTTTTTTTAAATTTGGAAGGAAAGGGTTCTCAGAGAGAGAGGGGAGAAACAGAGTAGCAGAGAAAAGAGAGAGGGGGGTGGGAAGGGGGGGGGGCTGCGAGGGCAGGTCTCTCCTCGCAGCTGTGGGTGGGTGCACTCCCCAGATGGCAAAACACAAAAGTCTTTGAGGTGGTCTTCAGGTGGGGGGGAGAAGATGTCTTCACCTGGGGTAGCTGGAGCCACCAGGCACTCCTAACGATCTTTAATTGGGTGATTAATAACACTCTTCAGCCTGGTAGCTCCAGCTATCCCAGGCTAGGCAAATGTGGGGGGTGGGGGGGGTTCCAATTGTGGGGGGGGCCCAGTTGTAAGCAAGGCCCCCACACACACTACCACACTCACACACACCCCCCGCGATGTTCCGGCCCTCAGTGGTCTTCTTTCCTCCCCCCACCGATACAACAAAGTCTTTTTGGGAAATGCACCCACACCCACCTGTAGAATTGTAGAGTCTCCCTCCTTCCACACTGGATGTTGTTGGTTTTTCCCCCTCTCTCCAACTCTTTGCAGAATGGTATAAAAGATGTTGAAAGTTTTCTGTTCTCCTCCTCTCCCTCTGGATAGAAGTTGGTGTTGAAGCCCCTTTCTTCCTTCTCTTCCTGGGCTGGTCTCAGGGCTCTCCAGGCAGGAGCTCAAGTTGCTAGCTGCTTCCCTCACTGCTCACAGCTCCAACTGAGCAGGACACGCCTCCACTGCTCTCCAATTGGTCCTTGTGCATGAAACTCTTTTTGGAGTTCACCTGCAAAACATAAAACATTAAACGGTGCCACCCGACCTGGGTGACACTCCAGACATTTACAAGGCCCTTTTTTTTCCCCCCCTTTTTTTTTGTGTTTTTCTTTTTTTTTTTTTTTTTTGGGCACTAAAATCACAATTTTTCCCCAGTGCCCCCTATAAAAGGGAAGGGGACACTAAAAGCACTGGCAATTAAAACAAATTAACTTTAAAACGTAAAATCAAATTAAAATTTGGTTGCCGGGCGTGATGATGCACTCCAGTCCCTCCGGTGCCCACCTCTCGCGGAAGGCCGCGAGCGTACCGGTGGACACCGCGTGCTCCATCTCCAAGGACACCCTGGACCGGATGTAAGAGCGGAAGAGAGGCAGGCAGTCAGGTTGAACGACCCCCTCGACCGCCCGCTGCCTGGACCGGCTGATGGCACCCTTGGCCGTGCCCAGGAGCAGTCCTACGAGGAGGCCTTCGGACCTACCCGCTCCCCTCCGCACAGGGTGCCCAAAGATCAGGAGAGTGGGACTGAAGTGCAGCCAGAATTTCAGGAGCAGCCCCTTCAAATAGTGGAACAGGGGCTGCAACCTTGTGCACTCCATAAAAACATGGAACACGGACTCCTCCAGACCGCAGAAATTGCAGGCGGCCTGAGAGTCCGTGAACCGGCTTAAAAATTTGTTGCACGGCACTGCTCCGTGCACCACCCTCCAGGCCAAGTCCCCGATGAATAGTGGGAGGACGCCTGCGTAGAGTGCCCTCCATCGGGGACCCCCGCCTCCTCCGGACGGCAAGATGGTACGCCATGGCGTGTCCGGACGGCCGGCGAGGATGGCAAAGTTGAGGGTGTGCAGGAGCAGCCCGTACAGGAAACCCCTCCGCGCGGAACTGAAAGGCACGGAGGGGATTTCCCCGAGGCGGCTCAAGTTGTGAGGCGCCGGCCCCCGAGGGAGGTTCCGGGGTTTGGCGCCGATGAGGAATTCCGTCCGGACGGGGGTCAGTTCGGACGGGATCTCCCCACGTGCTTGAGCCTCCTCGATGCACCTAACGGAGTCAGGGCCCAGAGCTGTTTTTAGCGACTCGATGGCATCGGCCGCGTGGCGGACGTTGGCAGAATTTAGGCGCCGCGCCAGCGTGTCTGGCGCCATCCAGCCCGCTCCTCCGCCATCGAGCAGGTCCCTGACCCTGGTCACCTCACCAGCCACAGCCCTCTCTTCCGACCGCCACATGAAGCCTCGGCCGTGGAGGTACGGATTCCCGAGCAGCGGCTCCTGCAGGACGGCCGCCACTCCAGCCGGCGGAGAGCTGCGCTTGGTGGAGACTTTGTTCCAGACCCTGATGAGTTCCCTGTAAAAGACAGGCAGCTCCCGGAGGGCGGTCCTGGCACCCCCCAAGTTCACAAACAGGAGCTGCGTGTCATAATTGAGGTCGAGCTGCTGGCGGAAGAAATACCTCGCCAGAGCGCACCACCTAGGAGGGGGCTCGACGTAAAGGTATCTCTGCAGGGTCTGAAGACGGAAAGTCGCGAGCTGGGCGCTGACGCACACCAACGACTGACCGCCCTCCTCAAGCGGGAGACTCAAGACCGCGGCAGAGACCCAGTGCTTCCTGTTGTTCCAGAAGAAGTCCACCAGCTTCTTCTGTATCTTGGCGACAAACGCAGGGGGAGGGGTCAAAGTGACCAGCCGGTACCACAGCATTGCGGCCACCAGCTGGTTTATGACTAGCGCTCGACCCCTGTAGGACAGCACTCGGAGCAGTCCTGTCCAGCGCCCTAGGCGAGCGGCGACCTTGGCCTCCAGCTCCTGCCAGTTCGCCGGCCAGGCTCCCTCGTCGGGGCTAAGGTAGACTCCCAGATAGAGGAGATGGGTCGTGCTCCAGGCAAAAGGCCTGAGCTCCTCCGGCAGGGAGTCCACCCGCCACTGACCCACCAGGAGTCCGGAACATTTCTCCCAGTTGATCCTGGCGGAGGACGCGGCCGAGTAAATCTCCTGGCACTCACGCATCCTCCGCAGGTCAGCGGGATCCTCTATCGCGAGGAGCACGTCATCGGCGTAAGCCGAGAGGACAACCTCCACGCCCGGCCCTTGCAGAGCCAGTCCCGTCAACCTCGTCCGCAAGAGGCGCAGGAAAGGCTCCACGCAAACGGCGTATAACTGGCCGGACATGGGGCATCCCTGGCGCACCCCTCTCCTAAAGCGAAGGGGCGCCGTCAAGGACCCGTTAACCTTAATCAGACACTCCGCGGCGGCGTACAAAAGTCGGATCCGGGCGACGAAATGCGTCCCGAACCCGAAAGCGCGCAGAGTTCCGAGCAGATAGTCGTGATCCACCCTGTCGAACGCCTTCTCTTGGTCGAGGGATAGGAAGGCGACCGACAGACCAGCCTCCTGGGAACAATGGATGAGGTCCCGGACCAGATGGATGTTATCGTGGATTGTCCGGCCCGGGACCGTGTATGACTGGTCGGGGTGGATCATGTGGTCCAGCACGGCACCAAGGCGAGCAGACATCGCCCTGGCGAAGATTTTGTAGTCCGTGCTGAGGAGGGAGACCGGGCGCCAGTTCTTAAGGAGGCGGAGATCGCCCTTCTTAGGCAGCAGGACGATGACTGCCCTGCGCCAAGAGAGGGGCATCTCCCCGGTCGCCAGGCTTTCCCCCAGGACCCGCGCGTAGTCGCTCCCCAGGACGTCCCAGAACGCCCTGTGGAACTCCACGGTCAGCCCGTCCAGCCCCGGGGATTTTCCCCTCGAGAGCCGGGCGAGGGCACCGGTCAGCTCCGCCAGGCTTAGCGGAGCTTCCAGATTTTCGGCGCCCTCCGGGCCGACCTTCGGCAGGTCCTCCCACAAAACTCTACGCGCTTCCTCGCTGGACGGATCCGGAGAGAACAGAGCCCCGTAATATTCACGGACCCTGTTGTTGACGCCCTCCGGATCCGAGACGAGAGAGCCGTCGTCGGCCAGCAGCGTCAAGAGCTGCTTACGGACACTCTGCCTTTTTTCCAGCGAGTAGAAGAAGGGGGAGCCGCGGTCCAGATCCCGCAGGAACCGGATCCGCGACCTCACGAACGCGCCTCGGGACCCGACGAGCTGCAGGTCCTTCAGCGCGGCCTTCTTCGCTTCGTACACCGTCCGCAGGGCCGGGTCCTGGACGACTTGACCGAGACGGGCTTCCAGGTCGAGCACCTCTTTTTCTAGGCGTCCGACTCTGGCCGCCCGCCTCTTGGTCGACCCCCTCGCGTACTCTTGACAGAAGACGCGGACGTGAGCCTTGCCCACGTCCCACCATAGCCTCAAGGAGGGGAAGCCCCCCTGCTTCCTTCTCCAGTCGGACCAGAATCGACGGAACGAGTCCTGGAACCGCACGTCCTCCAGCAGCCGGTTGTTAAAGTGCCAGTACGCGGACCCCGTCCTCGCGCGGAGCGAAGCGAGCTCCGCCCACACCAGGTGGTGGTCCGAACACGGCACCGGCCGCATGGAGGCCGCCGGGACGCAGGAAACGTACGCCCGAGACACGTAAAGGCGGTCGACTCTAGACCATCCAACTCCAGGCCTCACCCAAGTAAAGGCGCTGGAGTCGGGGTGGAGATTTCGCCAGACGTCCACCAAGTCGAAGGACCCGACCAGGTCCCTCAACTTCTCCATCGCCGTCATGCACTGCGGGGCACCGGAGCGGTCCCTCGCCTCGAGGGTGCAGTTAAAATCCCCCCCGAGGACAATGCAGTCGCCGACGTCGACGGAGCCAAGAAGAGCGGACACCTCTTCAAAGAAGCGCGTCTGCTGCGGGCCGGGATGAGGGGCGTACACGTTCACGAGATGGAGCGGCACGTCCCCCAGGCGAACCGTTACGTGCAGCAAGCGGCCTGGCACGGGCTCCTCGACCCCCAAGATCTCCGGCTGAAAATGCGGGCCCAGCAAGATGGCCACCCCACTAGAAATGGCGGTGAGGTGGCTCATGCGGACCTCTCCTTGCCATTCCAGGAGCCACGTGGCTTCGTCTCCCGGAACGGTGTGGGTTTCTTGCAGGAAGCACACCGCATATTTCCCCTCCCGCAGGAGCGAAAAATTGTCAAATCTACGGCGTGCCCCTCTGCCGCCGTTGATGTTGAGGCTGGCTATGGTTATCTTCATGGCAAAAGCATAGTGCAACCTCTACCTTAACCTATTGTGGGGGAGGGAGCGGAGTCTTTTGTTGAACTCCGCTCCCTCCGCAGCCCAGCGAGGAGTCCCTCGAGCTCGCGCAGCTCAAGGTGCTGCTCCTTTGTCAAGGGCCCGCCCGCGGCCAAGGTTTTAACGGCGGCGCGGACAGACCCCTTGATCAGCTCCGGCTCGGACCATTTTTCCAGGGCCAGTCGGGCTTGGTCGCGGCGACCCCGGCTCTGGGCCAAAAAGTCCCGGAGTTCCTTTGCAGGAATGAGGAGGGCCTCAGCGGCGGCCGCGAGCAGATCCACCGCCTCACTGGCGGTGGTCTCTAGGTCTTCACCCGCGTCCCCCACCGAGTCCCCGTCCTCCTCCGGGAGGTGGCCGCCAGCAGCCAGCCCATCGACCGCACAAGGTACGGCAAATGAACCGGCCGCTCCAACCGGCCCTGGCACTGCCCCGATCCCACCCCCAGGATCGTCGGCAGAGGAGTCCCCACTGGGCTCTTTTAAAAATGGTGCTGGGTCGGGAAATGACAGCGGAAGGGGTTCCCCCTCCGCCCCAGGAACCGGGGAACAAGGAGAGACCCGGCCATAGGAAATCCCCAGGCCCTCCAAGTGCACCAGCTCCAAAGTAAGGGGCGAGGGTGGGTGTTCCTCCCCCTCCCCGCTGCCACCCCCCGGCCCAGCATCTACAGTGTCATTAAAACCCATAAATTGTTTTTCCGCCGTCGAGCGACTCCCGGGGGAAGTTGGATAATAGCTGGGCGGGCTCAGGTTCGGTCTTTTCGGCCTCGCCCGCCTCAGTCCCCGGGACGCCCGGCCCGGCGGCTACGCATTCCTCCGCGGTCCCCACGCCCCCCACGACAGGCAGATCTTCCACTCCATCCCCGGGAGGCAGAGGCTGGGCAGCCTCAACTGTTTCACCCTCCCCGGGGACAGACTCCTCCCGCCTACGGCGCTGCTTGGGGGCGCTGGTTGGGGACGCGGGACACGCGGCGGGCACCAACTCCTCCACGGAGGGATGTTGTTCTCCCTCTGTCTCATCGGAGCCGTGCCTCCTTTTGTTCCTGGGGGCGCGCGGAGTCAGGGAGACCTCCATGTCTGCCGAGGCCTCCCGCTCCGCCCCCCCCTTTTCCTTTTCTTGCCCGCGCCCGGGCCCCTCTGTGGTGTTGTTCAAGGGCTCGGGCACGGGCTCGGGGCACCCCGCGCTCGCCGGTGGCTGGGTTGGGCTGAGCGCAGTGGTCAATCTTTCTGGCGCACTGAGGGGACCCGCCTCTAGATGTTTCTTCTTGTTCCGCGCCTTCTTTCCACTCGGACGCTCTCCCTCCCCCCCGCCGGAGGCCCTGAAAACAAAGGCCTCCGACGATGCCCGCGCACCTACGGCTCCCGGCACGCGGACGCAACTAGGGGGAGGGGTGGTGGCGGCGCCAGCCTTGGCCGCCTTCGGTGGTCTGGCGGCCTTGGAGGCGGGGCAGTTCTTGCGAACGTGCCCCACCTCCCTGCAGGCATGGCACCGCACGCCGTCCGACGTCCAGAAGACGCGGTAGGCAGTCCCCTCGTGCACCACATTAAAAGACCCCTCCGTCGTCTCCTCCCGCGCCAGCCGGACAAAGAGCTGGCGGCGGAAGGAGAACACGTGGCGCAGGCTGTTCTCCCTGAGGCCGAGCGGTATGGGGTTGATCCCCGACCTTACCTCCCCCAGTTGGTGTAGGTGAGGGAGGAGGAGCTCAGCGGGAACAAAGGGCGGGACGTTTGAAATGATGACCCTCTGCGCGGTGGCCTCGAGAGGGTCCACCGGCAGGAACGTCCCGCCCACCGTGAGCCCCTTTTCAAGGGCCAGGGACACCGCCCGCTCCGACCCCAGGAAGAACACGGCCTTCCCAGACATCTTGGAGGCTGCGACAATGGCCGAGGGGCCGACTACCCCAGCCATCGCCCGCACGCACTCCTCGATGGTCATTGTGGGGTGAGTGTAGCTCTTGACCCCGTGTTTTTTAGTAATGAGTCTGAAAGGTGGCAGGGCAGCGGGTGGCGCAGGAGGGGCCGTGGAAGCGGTTGCCACCTGCGCATACGTCCTTGCTGGCCCTGCCACCGGCGTGGATGGGGTCGCCATCACGGGGTCCCTTTAAGGGCTACACCCACCCCAAAGTCACAGGCCTTAATGGTCTTTAATGGCCTCGTATATTAACTGAGCAGAGGAGCCCTTAACGAGGCACCTCTCCCCTCGTTGACAATTGGGGAGAGGCCTTGCTCCCTCTGCTCAGTTGTCTTAATTGTTTTTTTTTTTTTTTTTGTAATTTGGAAGGAAGAGGCCTCAGAGAGAGAGGGGAGAAACAGAGGGTAACGGAGAAAGAGAGAGGGGGGTGGGAAGGGGGGGGGGGGGACTGCGAGGGCAGGTCTCCCCTCGCAGCTGTGGGTGGGTGCACTCCCCAGATGGCAAAACACACACAAAACACAGTCTTTGGGTTGGTCTTCAGGTGGGGGGAGAAGACGTCTTCACCTGGGGTAGCTGGAGCCACCAGGCACACAATCCTAAACGATCTTTAATAGGATGATCAATGACAATCTTCAGCCTGGTAGCTCCAGCTATCCCAGGCTCGGCAAATGTGGGGGGTGGGGGGGGTTCCAATTGTGGGGGGGGGCCTAGTTGTAAGCAAGGCCCCCACACACACTACCACACACACACACACCCCCCGCGATGTTCCGGCCCTCAGTGGTCTTCTTTCCTCCCCCCACCGATACAACAAAGTCTGTTTGGGGAAATGCACCCACACCCACCTGTAGAATGTAGAGTCTCCCTCCTTCCTCACTGGATGTTGTTGGTTTTTCCCCCTCTCTCCAACTCCTTGCAGAATGGTAAAAAGTTGTTTAAAAGTTTTCTGTTCTCCTCCTCTCCCTCTGGATAGAAGTTGGTGTTGAAGCCCCTTCCTTCCTTCTCTTCCTGGGCTGGTCTCAGGGCTCTCCAGGCAGGAGCTCAAGTTGCTAGCTGCTTCCCTCACTGCTCACAGCTCCAACTGAGCAGGACACGCCTCCACTGCTCTCCAATTGGTCCTTGTGCATGAAACTCTTTTAGAGTCTACCTGCGAAAACATAAACATTAAACTGTGCCACCCGACCTGGGTGACACTCCAGACATTTACAAGGCCCATTTTTTTTTCCCCCCCTTTTTTTTTTTTGTTTTTTTTTGGGCACTAAAATCACAATTTTTCCCCAGTGCCCCCTATAAAAGGGAAGGGGACACTAAAAGCACCGGCAATTAAAACAAATTAACTTTAAAACGTAAAATCAAATTAAAATTTGGTTGCCGGGCGTGATGATGCACTCCAGTCCCTCCGGTGCCCACCTCTCGCGGAAGGCCGCGAGCGTACCGGTGGACACCGCGTGCTCCATCTCCAAGGACACCCTGGACCGGATGTAAGAGCGGAAGAGAGGTAGGCAGTCAGGTTGAACGACCCCCTCGACCGCCCGCTGCCTGGACCGGCTGATGGCACCCTTGGCCGTGCCCAGGAGCAGTCCTACGAGGAGGCCTTCGGACCTACCCGCTCCCCTCCGCACAGGGTGCCCAAAGATCAGGAGAGTGGGACTGAAGTGCAGCCAGAATTTCAGGAGCAGCCCCTTCAAATAGTGGAACAGGGGCTGCAACCTCGTGCATTCAATAAAAACATGGAACACGGACTCCTCCAGACCGCAGAAATTGCAGGCGGCCTGGGAGTCCGTGAACCGGCTTAAAAATTTATTGCACGGCACTGCTCCGTGCACCACCCTCCAGGCCAAGTCCCCGATGAATAGTGGGAGGACCCCTGCGTAGAGTGCCCTCCATCGGGGACCCCCGCCTCCTCCGGACGGCAAGATGGTACGCCATGGCGTGTCCGGACGGCCGGCGAGGATGGCAAAGTTGAGGGTGTGCAGGAGCAGCCCGTACAGGAAACCCCTCCGCGCGGAACTGAAAGGCACGGAGGGGATTTCCCCGAGGCGGCTCAAGTTGTGAGGCGCCGGCCCCCGAGGGAGGTTCCGGGGTTTGGCGCCGATGAGGAATTCCGTCCGGACGGGGGTCAGTTCGGACGGGATCTCCCCACGTGCTTGAGCCTCCTCGATACACCTAACGGAGTCAGGGCCCAGAGCTGTTTTTAGCGACTCGATGGCATCGGCCGCGCGGCGGACGTTGGCAGAATTTAGGCGCCGCGCCAGCGTGACTGGCGCCATCCAGCCCGCTCCTCCGCCATCGAGCAGGTCCCTGACCCTGGTCACCTCACCAGCCACAGCCCTCTCTTCCGACCGCCACATAAAACCTCGGCCGTGGAGGTACGGATTCCCGAGCAGCGGCTCCTGCAGGACGGCCGCCACTCCAGCCGGTGGAGAGCTGCGCTTGGTGGAGACTTTGTTCCAGACCCTGATGAGTTCCCTGTAAAAGACAGGCAGCTCCCGGAGGGCGGTCCTGGCACCCCCCAAGTTCACAAACAGGAGCTGCGTGTCATAATTGAGGTCGAGCTGCTGGCGGAAGAAATACCTCGCCAGAGCACACCACCTAGGAGGGGGCTCGACGTAAAGGTATCTCTGCAGGGTCTGAAGACGGAAAGTCGCGAGCTGGGCGCTGACGCACACCAACGACTGACCGCCCTCCTCAAGCGGGAGACTCAAGACCGCGACAGAGACCCAGTGCTTCCTGTTGTTCCAGAAGAAGTCCACCAGCTTCTTCTGTATCTTGGCGACAAACGCAGGGGGAGGGGTCAAAGTGACCAGCCGGTACCACAGCATTGCGGCCACCAGCTGGTTTATGACTAGCGCTCGACCCCTGTAGGACAGCACTCGGAGCAGTCCTGTCCAGCGCCCTAGGCGAGCGGTGACCTTGGCCTCCAGCTCCTGCCAGTTCGCCGGCCAGGCTTCCTCGTCGGGGCTAAGGTAGACTCCCAGATAGAGGAGATGGGTCGTGCTCCAGGCAAAAGGCCTGAGCTCCTCCGGCAGGGAGTCCACCCGCCACTGACCCACCAGGAGTCCGGAACATTTCTCCCAGTTGATCCTGGCGGAGGACGCGGCCGAGTAAATCTCCTGGCACTCACGCATCCTCCGCAGGTCAGCGGGATCCTCTACCGCGAGGAGCACGTCATCGGCGTAAGCCGAGAGGACGACCTCCACGCCCGGCCCTTGCAGAGCCAGTCCCGTCAACCTCGTCCGCAAGAGGCGCAGGAAAGGCTCCACGCAAACGGCGTATAACTGGCCGGACATGGGGCATCCCTGGCGCACCCCTCTCCTAAAGCGAAGGGGCGCCGTCAAGGACCCGTTAACCTTAATCAGACACTCCGCGGCGGCGTACAAAAGTCGGATCCGGGCGACGAAATGCGTCCCGAACCCGAAAGCGCGCAGAGTTCCGAGCAGATAGTCGTGATCCACCCTGTCGAACGCCTTCTCTTGGTCGAGGGATAGGAAGGCGACCGACAGACCAGCCTCCTGGGAGCAATGGATGAGGTCCCGGACCAGATGGATGTTGTCGTGGATCGTCCGGCCCGGGACCGTGTATGACTGGTCGGGGTGAATCATGTGGTCCAGCACGGCACCAAGGCGAGCAGACATCGCCCTGGCGAAGATTTTGTAGTCCGTGCTGAGGAGGGAGACCGGGCGCCAGTTCTTAAGGAGGCGGAGATCGCCCTTCTTAGGCAGCAGGACGATGACTGCCCTGCGCCAAGAGAGGGGCATCTCCCCGGTCGCCAGACTTTCCCCCAGGACCCGCGCGTAGTCGCTCCCCAGGACGTCCCAGAACGCCCTGTGGAACTCCACGGTCAGCCCGTCCAGCCCCGGGGATTTTCCCCTCGAGAGCCGGGCGAGGGCACCGGTCAGCTCCGCCAGGCTTAGCGGAGCTTCCAGATTTTCGGCGCCCTCCGGGCCGACCTTCGGCAGGTCCTCCCACAAAACTCTACGCGCTTCCTCGCTGGACGGATCCGGAGAGAACAGAGCCCCGTAATATTCACGGACCCTGTTGTTGACGCCCTCCGGATCCGAGACGAGAGAGCCGTCGTCGGCCAGCAGCGTCAAGAGCTGCTTACGGACACTCTGCCTTTTTTCCAGCGAGTAGAAGAAGGGGGAGCCGCGGTCCAGATCCCGCAGGAACCGGATCCGCGACCTCACGAACGCGCCTCGGGACCCGACGAGCTGCAGGTCCTTCAGCGCGGCCTTCTTCGCTTCGTACACCGTCCGCAGGGCCGGGTCCTGGACGACTTGACCGAGACGGGCTTCCAGGTCGAGCACCTCTTTTTCTAGGCGCCCGACTCTGGCCGCCCGCCTCTTGGTCGACCCCCTCGCGTACTCTTGACAGAAGACGCGGACGTGAGCCTTGCCCACGTCCCACCATAGCCTCAAGGAGGGGAAGCCCCCCTGCTTCCTTCTCCAGTCGGACCAGAATCGACGGAACGAGTCCTGGAACCGCACGTCCTCCAGCAGCCGGTTGTTAAAGTGCCAGTACGCGGACCCCGTCCTCGCGCGGAGCGAAGCGAGCTCCGCCCACACCAGGTGGTGGTCCGAACACGGCACCGGCCGCATGGAGGCCGCCGGGACGCAGGAAACGTACGCCCGAGACACGTAAAGGCGGTCGACTCTAGACCATCCAACTCCAGGCCTCACCCAAGTAAAGGCGCTGGAGTCGGGGTGGAGATTTCGCCAGACGTCCACCAAGTCGAAGGACCCGACCAGGTCCCTCAACTTCTCCATCGCCGTCATGCACTGCGGGGCACCGGAGCGGTCCCTCGCCTCGAGGGTGCAGTTAAAATCCCCCCCGAGGACAATGCAGTCGCCGACGTCGACGGAGCCAAGAAGAGCGGACACCTCTTCAAAGAAGCGCGTTTGCTGCGGGCCGGGATGAGGGGCGTACACGTTCACGAGATGGAGCGGCACGTCCCCCAGGCGAACCGTTACGTGCAGCAAGCGGCCTGGCACGGGCTCCTCGACCCCCAAGATCTCCGGCTGAAAATGCGGGCCCAGCAAGATGGCCACCCCACTAGAAATGGCGGTGAGGTGGCTCATGCGGACCTCTCCTTGCCATTCCAGGAGCCACGTGGCTTCGTCTCCCGGAACGGTGTGGGTTTCTTGCAGGAAGCACACCGCATATTTCCCCTCCCGCAGGAGCGAAAAATTGTCAAATCTACGGCGTGCCCCTCTGCCGCCGTTGATGTTGAGGCTGGCTATGGTTATCTTCATGGCAAAAGCATAGTGCAACCTCTACCTTAACCTATTGTGGGGGAGGGAGCGGAGTCTTTTGTTGAACTCCGCTCCCTCCGCAGCCCAGCGAGGAGTCCCTCGAGCTCGCGCAGCTCAAGGTGCTGCTCCTTTGTCAAGGGCCCGCCCGCGGCCAAGGTTTTAACGGCGGCGCGGACGGACCCCTTGATCAGCTCCGGCTCGGACCATTTTTCCAGGGCCAGTCGGGCTTGGTCGCGGCGACCCCGGCTCTGGGCCAAAAAGTCCCGGAGTTCCTTTGCAGGAACGAGGAGGGCCTCAGCGGCGGCCGCGAGCAGATCCACCGCCTCCCTGGCGGTGGTCTCTAGGTCTTCACCCGCGTCCCCCACCGAGTCCCCGTCCTCCTCCGGGAGGTGGCCGCCAGCAGCCGGCCCATCGACCGCACAAGGTACGGCAAATGAACCGGCCGCTCCAACCGGCCCTGGCACTGCCCCGATCCCACCCCCAGGATCGTCGGCAGAGGAGTCCCCACTGGGCTCTTTTAAAAATGGTGCTGGGTCGGGAAATGACAGCGGAAGGGGTTCCCCCTCCGCCCCAGGAACCGGAGAACAAGGAGAGACCCGGCCATAGGAAATCCCCAGGCCCTCCAAGTGCTCCAGCTCCAAAGTAAGGGGCGAGGGTGGGTGTTCCTCCCCCTCCCCGCTGCCACCCCCCGGCCCAGCATCTACAGTGTCATAGTTATTTGTTTGTTTTTCTGCCGGGTCGAGCGACTCCCGGGGGAAGTTGGATAATAGCCGGGCGGGCTCAGGTTCGGCCTTTTCGGCCCCGCCCGCCTCGGTCCCCGGGACGCTCGACCCGGCGGCTACGCATTCTTCCACTGGCCCCACGCCCCCCACGACAGGCAGATCTTCCACGCCCTCCCCAGGAGGCAGCGGCTGGGCAGCCTCGACTGCCTCACCCTCCCCGGGGAAAGACTCCTCGCGCCTGCAGCGCAATTTGGGGGCGCTGGTGGGGGACGCGGGACACGCGGCGGGCACCGCCTCCTCCGCGGAGGGATGTTGTTCCCCCTCCGCCTCATTGGGGCGGTGCCTCTTTTTGTTCCTGGGGGCGCGCGGAGTCAGGGAGACCTCCATGTCTGCCGAGGCCTCCCGCTCCGCCCCCCCCTTTTCCTTTTCTTGCCCGCGCCTAGGCCCCTCTGTGGTATTATTCAAGGGCCCGGGCACGGGCTCGGGGCACCCCGCGCTCGCCGGTGACTGGGTTGGGCTGAGCGCGGTGGTCAAACTTTCCGGCGCACCGAGGGGACCCGCCTCTAGATGTTTCTCCTTCTTCCGCGCCTTCTTTCCGCTCGGACGCTCTCCCTCCCCCCCGCCGGAGGCCCTGAAAACAAAGGCCTCCGACGATGCCCGCGCACCCATGGCTCCCGGCACGCGGACGCAACTAGGGGGAGGGGTGGCGGCAGCGCCAGCCTTGGCCGCCTTCGGTGGTTTGGCGGCCTTGGAGGCGGGGCAGTTCTTACGAACATGCCCCACCTCCCTGCAGGCATGGCACCGCACGCCGTCCGACGTCCAGAAGACGCGGTAGGCAGTCCCCTCGTGCACCACATTAAAGTGCCCTTCTGTCACGTCCTCCCGCGCCAGCCGGACAAAGAGCTGGCGGCGGAAGGAGAACACGTGGCGCAGGCTGTTCTCCCTGAGGCCGAGCGGTATGGGGTTGATCCCTGACCTTACCTCCCCCAGTTGTTGTAGGTGAGGGAGGAGGAGCTCAGCGGGAACAAAGGGCGGGACGTTTGAAATGATGACCCTCTGCGCGGTGGCCTCGAGAGGATCCACCGGCAGGAACGTCCCGCCCACCGTGAGCCCCTTTTCAAGGGCCAGGGACACCGCCCGCTCCGACCCCAGGAAGAACACGGCCTTCCCAGACATCTTGGAGGCTGCGACAATGGCCGAGGGGCCGACTACCCCAGCCATCGCCCGCACGCACTCCTCGATGGTCATTGTGGGGTGAGTGTAGCTCTTGACCCCGTGTTTTTTAGTAATGAGTCTGAAAGGTGGCAGGGCAGCGGGTGGCGCAGGAGGGGCCGTGGAAGCGGTTGCCACCTGCGCATACGTCCTTGCTGGCCCTGCCACCGGCGTGGATGGGGTCGCCATCACGGGGTCCCTTTAAGGGCTACACCCACCCCAAAGTCACAGGCCTTAATGGTCTTTAATGGCCTCGTATATTAACTGAGCAGAGGAGCCCTTAACGAGGCACCTCTCCCCTCGTTGACAATTGGGGAGAGGCCTTGCTCCCTCTGCTCAGTTGTCTTAATTGTTTTTTTTTTTTTTTTTGTAATTTGGAAGGAAGAGGCCTCAGAGAGAGAGGGGAGAAACAGAGGGTAACGGAGAAAGAGAGAGGGGGGTGGGAAGGGGGGGGGGGGGGACTGCGAGGGCAGGTCTCCCCTCGCAGCTGTGGGTGGGTGCACTCCCCAGATGGCAAAACACACACAAAACACAGTCTTTGGGTTGGTCTTCAGGTGGGGGGAGAAGACGTCTTCACCTGGGGTAGCTGGAGCCACCAGGCACACAATCCTAAACGATCTTTAATAGGATGATCAATGACAATCTTCAGCCTGGTAGCTCCAGCTATCCCAGGCTCGGCAAATGTGGGGGGTGGGGGGGGTTCCAATTGTGGGGGGGGGCCTAGTTGTAAGCAAGGCCCCCACACACACTACCACACACACACACACCCCCCGCGATGTTCCGGCCCTCAGTGGTCTTCTTTCCTCCCCCCACCGATACAACAAAGTCTGTTTGGGGAAATGCACCCACACCCACCTGTAGAATGTAGAGTCTCCCTCCTTCCTCACTGGATGTTGTTGGTTTTTCCCCCTCTCTCCAACTCCTTGCAGAATGGTAAAAAGTTGTTTAAAAGTTTTCTGTTCTCCTCCTCTCCCTCTGGATAGAAGTTGGTGTTGAAGCCCCTTCCTTCCTTCTCTTCCTGGGCTGGTCTCAGGGCTCTCCAGGCAGGAGCTCAAGTTGCTAGCTGCTTCCCTCACTGCTCACAGCTCCAACTGAGCAGGACACGCCTCCACTGCTCTCCAATTGGTCCTTGTGCATGAAACTCTTTTGAGTTCACCTGTGAAAACATAAAAACAATAAACGGTGCCACCCGACCTGGGTGACACTCCAGACATTTTCAAGGCCCTTTTTTTCCCCCCTTTTTTTTTTTGTGTTTTTCTTTTTTTTGGGCACTAAAATCACAATTTTCCCCAGTGCCCCCTATAAAAGGGAAGGGGGACACTAAAAGCACCGGCAATTAAAACAAATTAAACTTTAAAACGTAAAATCAAATTAAAATTTGGTTGCCGGGCGTGATGATGCACTCCAGTCCCTCCGGTGCCCACCTCTCGCGGAAGGCCGCGAGCGTACCGGTGGACACCGCGTGCTCCATCTCCAAGGACACCCTGGACCGGATGTAAGAGCGGAAGAGAGGCAGGCAGTCAGGTTGAACGACCCCCTCGACCGCCCGCTGCCTGGACCGGCTGATGGCACCCTTGGCCGTGCCCAGGAGCAGTCCTACGAGGAGGCCTTCGGACCTACCCGCTCCCCTCCGCACAGGGTGCCCAAAGATCAGGAGAGTGGGACTGAAGTGCAGCCAGAATTTCAGGAGCAGCCCCTTCAAATAATAAAACAGGGGCTGCAACCTCGTGCATTCCATAAAAACATGGAACACGGACTCCTCCAGACCGCAGAAATTGCAGGCGGCCTGGGAGTCCGTGAACCGGCTTAAAAATTTGTTGCACGGCACTGCTCCGTGCACCACCCTCCAGGCCAAGTCCCCGATGAATAGTGGGAGGACCCCTGCGTAGAGTGCCCTCCATCGGGGACCCCCGCCTCCTCCGGACGGCAAGATGGTACGCCATGGCGTGTCCGGACGGCCGGCGAGGATGGCAAAGTTGAGGGTGTGCAGGAGCAGCCCGTACAGGAAACCCCTCCGCGCGGAACTGAAAGGCACGGAGGGGATTTCCCCGAGGCGGCTCAAGTTGTGAGGCGCCGGCCCCCGAGGGAGGTTCCGGGGTTTGGCGCCGATGAGGAATTCCGTCCGGACGGGGGTCAGTTCGGACGGGATCTCCCCACGTGCTTGAGCCTCCTCGATACACCTAACGGAGTCAGGGCCCAGAGCTGTTTTTAGCGACTCGATGGCATCGGCCGCGCGGCGGACGTTGGCAGAATTTAGGCGCCGCGCCAGCGTGACTGGCGCCATCCAGCCCGCTCCTCCGCCATCGAGCAGGTCCCTGACCCTGGTCACCTCACCAGCCACAGCCCTCTCTTCCGACCGCCACATGAAGCCTCGGCCGTGGAGGTACGGATTCCCGAGCAGCGGTTCCTGCAGGACGGCCGCCACTCCAGCCGGCGGAGAGCTGCGCTTGGTGGAGACTTTGTTCCAGACCCTGATGAGTTCCCTGTAAAAGACAGGCAGCTCCCGGAGGGCGGTCCTGGCACCCCCCAAGTTCACAAACAGGAGCTGCGTGTCATAATTGAGGTCGAGCTGCTGGCGGAAGAAATACCTCGCCAGAGCACACCACCTAGGAGGGGGCTCGACGTAAAGGTATCTCTGCAGGGTCTGAAGACGGAAAGTCGCGAGCTGGGCGCTGACGCACACCAACGACTGACCGCCCTCCTCAAGCGGGAGACTCAAGACCGCGACAGAGACCCAGTGCTTCCTGTTGTTCCAGAAGAAGTCCACCAGCTTCTTCTGTATCTTGGCGACAAACGCAGGGGGAGGGGTCAAAGTGACCAGCCGGTACCACAGCATTGCGGCCACCAGCTGGTTTATGACTAGCGCTCGACCCCTGTAGGACAGCACTCGGAGCAGTCCTGTCCAGCGCCCTAGGCGAGCGGCGACCTTGGCCTCCAGCTCCTGCCAGTTCGCCGGCCAGGCTTCCTCGTCGGGGCTAAGGTAGACTCCCAGATAGAGGAGATGGGTCGTGCTCCAGGCAAAAGGCCTGAGCTCCTCCGGCAGGGAGTCCACCCGCCACTGACCCACCAGGAGTCCGGAACATTTCTCCCAGTTGATCCTGGCGGAGGACGCGGCCGAGTAAATCTCCTGGCACTCACGCATCCTCCGCAGGTCAGCGGGATCCTCTACCGCGAGGAGCACGTCATCGGCGTAAGCCGAGAGGACGACCTCCACGCCCGGCCCTTGCAGAGCCAGTCCCGTCAACCTCGTCCGCAAGAGGCGCAGGAAAGGCTCCACGCAAACGGCGTATAACTGGCCGGACATGGGGCATCCCTGGCGCACCCCTCTCCTAAAGCGAAGGGGCGCCGTCAAGGACCCGTTAACCTTAATCAGACACTCCGCGGCGGCGTACAAAAGTCGGATCCGGGCGACGAAATGCGTCCCGAACCCGAAAGCGCGCAGAGTTCCGAGCAGATAGTCGTGATCCACCCTGTCGAACGCCTTCTCTTGGTCGAGGGATAGGAAGGCGACCGACAGACCAGCCTCCTGGGAGCAATGGATGAGGTCCCGGACCAGATGGATGTTGTCGTGGATTGTCCGGCCCGGGACCGTGTATGACTGGTCGGGGTGGATCATGTGGTCCAGCACGGCACCAAGGCGAGCAGACATCGCCCTGGCGAAGATTTTGTAGTCCGTGCTGAGGAGGGAGACCGGGCGCCAGTTCTTAAGGAGGCGGAGATCGCCCTTCTTAGGCAGCAGGACGATGACTGCCCTGCGCCAAGAGAGGGGCATCTCCCCGGTCGCCAGACTTTCCCCCAGGACCCGCGCGTAGTCGCCCCCCAGGACGTCCCAGAACGCCCTGTGGAACTCCACGGTCAGCCCGTCCAGCCCCGGGGATTTTCCCCTCGAGAGCCGGGCGAGGGCACCGGTCAGCTCCGCCAGGCTTAGCGGAGCTTCCAGATTTTCGGCGCCCTCCGGGCTGACCTTCGGCAGGTCCTCCCACAAAACTCTACGCGCTTCCTCGCTGGACGGATCCGGAGAGAACAGAGCCCCGTAATATTCACGGACCCTGTTGTTGACGCCCTCCGGATCCGAGACGAGAGAGCCGTCGTCGGCCAGCAGCGTCAAGAGCTGCTTACGGACACTCTGCCTTTTTTCCAGCGAGTAGAAGAAGGGGGAGCCGCGGTCCAGATCCCGCAGGAACCGGATCCGCGACCTCACGAACGCGCCTCGGGACCCGACGAGCTGCAGGTCCTTCAGCGCGGCCTTCTTCGCTTCGTACACCGTCCGCAGGGCCGGGTCCTGGACGACTTGACCGAGACGGGCTTCCAGGTCGAGCACCTCTTTTTCTAGGCGCCCGACTCTGGCCGCCCGCCTCTTGGTCGACCCCCTCGCGTACTCTTGACAGAAGACGCGGACGTGAGCCTTGCCCACGTCCCACCATAGCCTCAAGGAGGGGAAGCCCCCCTGCTTCCTTCTCCAGTCGGACCAGAATCGACGGAACGAGTCCTGGAATCGCACGTCCTCCAGCAGCCGGTTGTTAAAGTGCCAGTACGCGGACCCCGTCCTCGCGCGGAGCGAAGCGAGCTCCGCCCACACCAGGTGGTGGTCCGAACACGGCACCGGCCGCATGGAGGCCGCCGGGACGCAGGAAACGTACGCCCGAGACACGTAAAGGCGGTCGACTCTAGACCATCCAACTCCAGGCCTCACCCAAGTAAAGGCGCTGGAGTCGGGGTGGAGATTTCGCCAGACGTCCACCAAGTCGAAGGACCCGACCAGGTCCCTCAACTTCTCCATCGCCGTCATGCACTGCGGGGCACCGGAGCGGTCCCTCGCCTCGAGGGTGCAGTTAAAATCCCCCCCGAGGACAATGCAGTCGCCGACGTCGACGGAGCCAAGAAGAGCGGACACCTCTTCAAAGAAGCGCGTCTGCTGCGGGCCGGGATGAGGGGCGTACACGTTCACGAGATGGAGCGGCACGTCCCCCAGGCGAACCGTTACGTGCAGCAAGCGGCCTGGCACGGGCTCCTCGACCCCCAAGATCTCCGGCTGAAAATGCGGGCCCAGCAAGATGGCCACCCCACTAGAAATGGCGGTGAGGTGGCTCATGCGGACCTCTCCTTGCCATTCCAGGAGCCACGTGGCTTCGTCTCCCGGAACGGTGTGGGTTTCTTGCAGGAAGCACACCGCATATTTCCCCTCCCGCAGGAGCGAAAAATTGTCAAATCTACGGCGTGCCCCTCTGCCGCCGTTGATGTTGAGGCTGGCTATGGTTATCTTCATGACAAAAGCATAGTGCAACCTCTACCTTAACCTATTGTGGGGGAGGGAGCGGAGTCTTTTGTTGAACTCCGCTCCCTCCGCAGCCCAGCGAGGAGTCCCTCGAGCTCGCGCAGCTCAAGGTGCTGCTCCTTTGTCAAGGGCCCGCCCGCGGCCAAGGTTTTAACGGCGGCGCGGACGGACCCCTTGATCAGCTCCGGCTCGGACCATTTTTCCAGGGCCAGTCGGGCTTGGTCGCGGCGACCCCGGCTCTGGGCCAAAAAGTCCCGGAGTTCCTTTGCAGGAACGAGGAGGGCCTCAGCGGCGGCCGCGAGCAGATCCACCGCCTCCCTGGCGGTGGTCTCTAGGTCTTCACCCGCGTCCCCCACCGAGTCCCCGTCCTCCTCCGGGAGGTGGCCGCCAGCAGCCGGCCCATCGACCGCACAAGGTACGGCAAATGAACCGGCCGCTCCAACCGGCCCTGGCACTGCCCCGATCCCACCCCCAGGATCGTCGGCAGAGGAGTCCCCACTGGGCTCTTTTAAAAATGGTGCTGGGTCGGGAAATGACAGCGGAAGGGGTTCCCCCTCCGCCCCAGGAACCGGAGAACAAGGAGAGACCCGGCCATAGGAAATCCCCAGGCCCTCCAAGTGCTCCAGCTCCAAAGTAAGGGGCGAGGGTGGGTGTTCCTCCCCCTCCCCGCTGCCACCCCCCGGCCCAGCATCTACAGTGTCATAATTATTTAATTGTTTTTCTGCCGGGTCGAGCGACTCCCGGGGGAAGTTGGATAATAGCTGGGCGGGCTCAGGTTCGGCCTTTTCGGCCTCGCCCGCCTCAGTCCCCGGGACGCCCGGCCCGGCGGCTACGCATTCCTCCGCGGTCCCCACGCCCCCCACGACAGGCAGATCTTCCACTCCATCCCCGGGAGGCAGAGGCTGGGCAGCCTCAACTGTCTCACCCTCCCCGGGGAAAGACTCCTCGCGCCTGCAGCGCAATTTGGGGGCGCTGGTGGGGGACGCGGGACACGCGGCGGGCACCGCCTCCTCCGCGGAGGGATGTTGTTCCCCCTCCGCCTCATTGGGGCGGTGCCTCTTTTTGTTCCTGGGGGCGCGCGGAGTCAGGGAGACCTCCATGTCTGCCGAGGCCTCCCGCTCCGCCCCCCCCTTTTCCTTTTCTTGCCCGCGCCTGGGCCCCTCTGTGGTGGTATTCAAGGGCCCGGGCACGGGCTCGGGGCACCCCGCGCTCGCCGGTGACTGGGTTGGGCTGAGCGCGGTGGTCAGACTTTCCGGCGCACCGAGGGGACCCGCCTCTAGATGTTTCTCCTTCTTCCGCGCCTTCTTTCCGCTCGGACGCTCTCCCTCCCCCCCGCCGGAGGCCCTGAAAACAAAGGCCTCCGACGATGCCCGCGCACCCATGGCTCCCGGCACGCGGACGCAACTAGGGGGAGGGGTGGCGGCAGCGCCAGCCTTGGCCGCCTTCGGTGGTTTGGCGGCCTTGGAGGCGGGGCAGTTCTTGCGAACATGCCCCACCTCCCTGCAGGCATGGCACCGCACGCCGTCCGACGTCCAGAAGACGCGGTAGGCAGTCCCCTCGTGCACCACATTAAAATCTCCCTCCGTCGTGTCCTCCCGCGCCAGCCGGACAAAGAGCTGGCGGCGGAAGGAGAACACGTGGCGCAGGCTGCTCTCCCTGAGGCCGAGCGGTATGGGGTTGATCCCTGACCTTACCTCCCCCAGTTGTTGTAGGTGAGGGAGGAGGAGCTCAGCGGAAACAAAGGGCGGGACGTTTGAAATGATGACCCTCTGCGCGGTGGCCTCGAGAGGGTCCACCGGCAGGAACGTCCCGCCCACCGTGAGCCCCTTTTCAAGGGCCAGGGACACCGCCCGCTCCGACCCCAGGAAGAACACGGCCTTCCCAGACATCTTGGAGGCTGCGACAATGGCCGAGGGGCCGACTACCCCAGCCATCGCCCGCACGCACTCCTCAATGCTCATTGTGGGGTGAGTGTAGCTCTTGACCCCGTGTTTCCTGGTTATAAGTCTGAACGGTGGCAGGGCAGCGGGTGGCGCAGGAGGTGCCGTGGATGTGGACACCGCCTGCGCATACGTCCTTGCTGGCCCTGCCACCGGCGTGGATGGGGTCGCCATCACGGGGTCCCTTTAAGGGCTACACCCACCCCAAAGTCACAGGCCTTAATGGTCTTTAATGGCCTCTTATGTTCACTGAGCAGAGGAGCCCTTAACGAGGCACCTCTCCCCTCGTTGACAATTGGGGAGAGGCCTTGCTCCCTCTGCTCAGTTGTCGTAATTGTTTTTTTTTTTTTTTTTTTTTTTTTTTTTTTTTTTTTTTTTTTTTTTTTTTTTTTTTTAAATTTGGAAGGAAAGGGTTCTCAGAGAGAGAGGGGAGAAACAGAGTAGCAGAGAAAAGAGAGAGGGGGGTGGGAAGGGGGGGGGGGCTGCGAGGGCAGGTCTCTCCTCGCAGCTGTGGGTGGGTGCACTCCCCAGATGGCAAAACACACAAAAAAACACAGTCTTTGGGTTTGTCTTCAGGTGGGGGGAGAAGACGTCTTCACCTGGGGTAGCTGGAGCCACCAGGCACACAATCCTAAACGATCTTTAATAGGATGATCAATGACAATCTTCAGCCTGGTAGCTCCAGCTATCCCAGGCTCGGCAAATGTGGGGGGTGGGGGGGGTTCCAATTGTGGGGGGGGGCCTAGTTGTAAGCAAGGCCCCCACACACACTACCACACACACACACACCCCCCGCGATGTTCCGGCCCTCAGTGGTCTTCTTTCCTCCCCCCACCGATACAACAAAGTCTGTTTGGGGAAATGCACCCACACCCACCTGTAGAATGTAGAGTCTCCCTCCTTCCTCACTGGATGTTGTTGGTTTTTCCCCCTCTCTCCAACTCCTTGCAGAATGGTAAAAAGTTGTTTAAAAGTTTTCTGTTCTCCTCCTCTCCCTCTGGATAGAAGTTGGTGTTGAAGCCCCTTCCTTCCTTCTCTTCCTGGGCTGGTCTCAGGGCTCTCCAGGCAGGAGCTCAAGTTGCTAGCTGCTTCCCTCACTGCTCACAGCTCCAACTGAGCAGGACACGCCTCCACTGCTCTCCAATTGGTCCTTGTGCATGAATCCCAAAAAGTTAGTTTGCAGGTGCAGCAGGTAATCAGGAAGGCGAATGGAATGTTGGCCTTCATTGCGACAGGGATGGAGTATAAAAGCAGGGCGGTCCTGCTGCAACTGTGTAGGGTATTGGTGAGGCCACACCTGGAGTACTGCGTGCAGTTTTGGTCACCTTACTTAAGGAAGAATATACTAGCTTTGAAGGGGGTACAGAGACGATTCACTAGGCTGATTCCGGAGATGAGGGGGTTACCATATGATGATAGATTGAGTAGATTGGGTCTTTACTCGTTGGAGTTCAGAAGGATGAGGGGTGATCTTATAGAAACATTTAAAATAATGAAAGGGATAGACAAGATAGAGGTAGAGAGGTTGTTTCCACTGGTCGGGGAGACTAGAACTAGGGGGCACAGCCTCAAAATACGGGGGAGCCAATTTAAAACCGAGTTTAGAGGGTTGTGAATCTGTGGAATTCTCTGCCCAAGGAAGTAGTTGAGGCTAGCTCATTGAATGTATTCAAGTCACAGATAGATTTTTAACCAATAAGGGAATTAAGGGTTACGGGGAGCGGGCGGGTAAGTGGAGCTGAGTCCACGGCCAGATCAGCCATGATCTTGTTAAATGGCGGAGCAGGCTCGAGGGGCTAGATGGCCTACTCCTGTTCCTAATTCTTATGTTCTTGTAACTAAGACCGCCTATTTCCATCCCTGTAACATCGCCCGTCTCTGCCCTTGCCTCAGCTCATCAGCTGCTGAAACCTTCATCTATCCCTTTGTTACCTTTAGACTTGACTGTTCCAATGCACTTCTGGCTGGCCTCCTACATTCTACCCTATGTAAGCTAGAGATGATCCAAAACTTGGCTGCTCGTGTCCTAACTCACACCAAGTCAAGCTCACCCATCACCCTCTGTGTGCACTGACCTGCATTGGCTTCCTGTTAAGCAACGTTTCGATTTCAAAATTCTCATCCTTCTATTCAAATCCCTCCATGGCCTCGCCCCTCCCTATCTCCGTAATCTCCTCCAGCCCTACAACCCCCCCCTGAGATGTCTGTACTCCTCTAATTCTGCCCTCTTGAGCATCCATGATTGTAATCACTCAACCATTGGTGGCTCTGCTTTCTGTTCCCTGGGCCCTAAGCTCTGGAACTCCCTGCCTAAACTTCTCTACCTCTCTTTCCTCCTTCAAGACGCTCCTTAAAACCTACCTCTCTGACCAACCTGCCCTAGTTTCTACTTATGCGGCTCGGTGCCAAATTGTTTTATCTCATTACACTCTTGTGAAGCGCCTTGGGACGTTTCACTACTTCAAAGGCGCTATATAAATACAAGTTGTAGGTGTTGTTGAAAAAAGAATAATAAATCATGCTGCACTGCCCCAGTTAGTGAGCTAAGGAGCACTTGGCTTTGGTCAGTCTTAGCACTGAATCAGTCTGGGGCTGAGTTGGGCCTGGTTGTCTGTCGTCTTAAGGTTAACTTGGCTCTTTCTCAGTAGACCTCACGGACTGAACATGTGCCTCTTTGTTCACTTGTGTCCTGTAGCCACAGAAAGTGTGTCGGGCTAGGGTTGCCAACCCTCCAGGACTGGCCTGGAGTCTCCAGGAATTGAAGATAAATCTCCAAGACACTGCGGCGAACAGCTCGGGCGAAAACCACAGGGGCATTAAAAAATAAATTGTGTCTTGTTTTTATTTTCTATTAGTTTAAAAATTATTAGAGATGGGCGAAAAGGGCTGTTTGACTGAGAGTTCAAGCATCATCCAATCCAGTAACAAATCTGTTTGCTTTCCAATTGGTGTGGGAATGCTGAGGATGGGCGTGTTGGCCGACCAATGGCGGGAGTGGGCCATCTGATCAAATCTCCATTCAACCATCATAGGTAACCCTAGCCTGAGGTGGGGGGGGGAGGGGTGTGGAGGGGGACTTGACCTCTGACCCATTTCTTGCCCAGGGTCAGTAACCTTCCCAAAAGTGGACGCTTTTCCAGACAGATAGTTTCAATGGCTGTCTCATGTTCTTTGCCATTTTGTTTGGGGATGTGGACATTTTTGGCAAGAGCAGCACCTGAGAAGGTGGTGCTGGGCCGCCTCCTCCTTCAACGTCTTATACAACTGAATGAGTGGCGAGGCCCGTTGAGAGGGCAGTTGGCGTGGGACTGGAGTCACATATGCCAGAGCAGGCAGCATTTTGACTTCCCTAAGTTGAACCAGTTGGCTTTTTACGACAATCCGACAGCTTCATGGTCACTTTTACTGATACTGATATCAGTCCTTCAATTTCCAGGTTATTTTTAAAAAACTTATTCTTTTCTTACAATTAAACATAATTCAAATTCACAACCTGGTGGGATTTGAATTCATGCTCTCTGGATTATTTGACACAGTAGTGTAACCATTACACTGCCTGTAAGTCCCTATATTAATAACAGCTGGGAGTAGGCTGGATCTTTGTGAATTAATTCTTGAAGTCCCAACGCTGAGTTCACATATAAGAAATAGGAGCAGGAGTAGGCCATACGGCCCCTCAAGCCTTTTAATACCATCATGGCTGATCTGATCATGGACTCAGGTCCATTTCCCCGCCTGCTCATCATAACCCCTTAATCCCTTATCAGTTAAGAAACTCTCTATTTCTGTCTTAAATTTATTCACTGTCCCGGCTTCCCCAGCTCTCCGTGGCAGAAAATTCCACAGATTTACAACCCTCTGAGAGAAGAAATTCCTCCTCATCTCAGTTTTAAATGGGCGGCCCCTTATTCTAAGATTATGCCCCCTAGTTCTAGTCTCCCCCATCAGTGGAAACATCCTCTCTGCATCCACCTTGTCAAGCCCCCTCATAATCTTATAGGTTTCGATAAGATTACTTCTCATTCTTCTGAATTCCAATGAGTAGAGGCTCAACCTTTCTTCATAAGTCAACCCCCTCATCTCTGGAATCAACCTAGTGAACCTTCTCTGAACTGCCTCCAAAGCAAGTATATCCTTTCGTAAATATGGAAACCAAAACTGTACGCAGTATTCCAGGGTGGGCCTCACCAATACCTTGTATAACTGTAGCAAGACTTCTCTGCTTTTATACTCCATCCCCTTTGCAATAAAGGCCAAGATACCATTGGCCTTCCTGATCACTTGCTGTACCTACATACTAACCTTTTGTGTTTCATGCACAAATACCCCCAGGTCCCGCTGTACTGCAGCACTTTGCAATTTTTCTCCATTTAAATAATAATTTGCTCTTTGATTTTTTTTCTGCCAAAGTGCATGACCTTACATTTTCCAACATTATATTCCATCTGCCAAATTTTTGCCACTCACTTGGCCTGTATGTCCTTTTGCAGGTTTTTTGTATCCTCCTCACACATTGCTTTTCCTCCCATCTTTGTGTCGTCAGCAAACTTGGCTACGTTACACTCGGTCCCTTCTTCCAAGTCGTTAATATAGATTGTAAATAGTTGGGGTCCCAGCACTGATCCCTGCGGCACCCCACTAGTCACTGATTACTGATCAAAAACCTGTAAGTTAAAACAAAGATCCCCCCCAAGATGAAATGGGCAGTAATCCCCAATTATGACTCTAGGGCCTGGATTTTAGGCTATTTTGTTCTCGGGGTAAAAACGAAGGTGGGGCGGGAAAGTTACCGGCCGGGAATAGTTTGCGCTTTGGTAAGGAAGTTTCGGCACCTGGGCCCTGCGTCAGGGGGCGCAGCACGAAGGGAGGCGTTGTACACTTTTCATGGCGCGAACTACAGTACCATGTGCGCTCCGAGTGGGGCCTGGGGAAGGGGGCGGAAAATCTTAAAAAACCCACAAACATTCCCAAAACATTGCCCACACCTCAACACAAATCGTTAAAAAAATTAAAGGAACAAAGACTCGCACTTACCTTTACAGCAACTTTCCTTGCTCACCGCCGCCGGCATGGCTGGATCGCTCTGATTTCCCAGGCGGTCATTGCAGGCACATTTTTGGGCGGAACGATCGGGTAAAAGTCCAAAGTCCTGCCGGTGTCGCAACCAGAGGTATTGCACACCCGGCGCAGCTCTTCCCAGCGGTGCTGCTCAGCGCTGCCCCAAAACCGGACCGGAGGATCGCGACCGGACGCGGGAGATGTGAACACCGCCTTTCACGCCGACCAGAAAATCCACCCCGGGGGTTTAGTTGGAGACCATTGGTCTACTCAACACAGACAGGAGCTTAATCATCAGCAACAATTTGCATTGATACAGCGCCTTTAATGGAGTAACATGTCTCAAGGCGCTTCACAGGAGCGTTAGTGGACAAAATGTGACCCCGAACCACATAAGGCGATATTCGGACAGGTGACCAAAAGCTTGGTCAAAGAGGTAGATTTTAAGTAGTGACTTAAAGGAGGGGGAGAGAGAGAGATAGAGAGGCAGAGAAGTTGAGGGAGAGAATTCCAGAGCTTAGGACCGAGACGGCGGAAGGCATGGCTGCCAATGGTAGAGTGATGAAAATCGGGGATATGGATGAGGCCAGAATTGGAGGAGGGCCGAGATCTCAGATGGTTGTAGGGCTGGAAGAGGTTCTCCAAGAATATCTGAACTGTATAGACTAGAAAGATCAGAGTTTGATCTCTATTCTGTGCTGAGTTAGCTGGACCACATTAGTAACATTGAAGTAATGAACATTCGGGTCTCACTCAGAGTTTTTGTTAAAGTTGGTTAATCCGTTTTCAAGCGGTCAGATATAGTTTCCATTCTGTGTGAAAGCAGACATGGGAGTCTTCATACACATCAATGTAGAGGCAACTCTCCATCTGACTCCCCCAGCATGTTGAAACTGGACAAGATAGGCTGTTGTGGATTGTGAGGCAGAGAGAAAACACTTGAGGAGCCTGAGATTAGGGAAGGCCTCCAACATCACCTTCCCCCACTCTCTCTAAGCCCTCCACGCCAATGATTCCCAGTGTGGCCACTTGGAATCGGCTCAGGGACCTTACAGTGCGGGGCCTCCTGCCTTTGTGCTTTGTGTGTAAGAGTTGCACCATCTCTCGTGAATGGTCGAACTGCAAGCCAGAAATGAGATAACAAAATCTGTCCTTTATGTTATATGCCGCTTTATCTTGCATGAAGAGAAGCAGTGTCAAGACATGAACAGTGTCAGGAGCTTAAAACGGAGATGAGGAGGAATTTCTTCTCTCAGAGGGTCGCGAATCCTTGGAATTCTCTACCCCAGAGAGCAGTGGAGGCTGGGTCATTGAATTTATTTAAGGTGGAGATAGACAGACTTTTGAACGATAAGGGAGTCAAGGGTTATGGAGAGCGGACAGGGAAGTGGAGCTGAGTCCATGATCAGATCAGTCATGATCCAAATGGCCTACTCCTGCTCCTATTTCTTATGTTCTTATGTAGGAGTGTGTAGAGCACCACCCAAATGCTCATGTTACAGTTGGTGTCAGTCCATGTACAGGCGTCACATAGCTATATTTTCTCGTGTCCTTTGGGTGAAATTCTTTAAGGATGTGACTCTGACAACAGCTACAGATGTAAGTTGCTGCTGTAATGTGTATTAAGATGGGGCAGGCCTCCTCGTCTCCGGACTCCCGGGTTCTCAGCCCATTTCGGAGCTCGCAGGCACAGAACTTGCCCCCCTCCCCCCACCACTTTAATATCGGGGCCAATAAATCTGTAACCTTCTGATGCTGAGATGGGACTTGCTACGACTGAGCCATGCCGACGGCAAGTGATGTCAGAATGTCCGAGCTGGGACCTGGTGGGGACCGTTGGCACCATAAATATACGTCAATCTCCAAAGACAGGCCCTTGATAGAGGAGTCCATGCCCTCTCTGGGGACTTGTGCAATCTTTATATGCCGACAGGCCACATTGTTTGCATGCCAGACACGAGACTTCCAAAGCAAGCGCTTTACTCAGAACTCCTTCACGGCAAATGAGCCAAAGGGGGGCAGCGGAAATGTTACAAGGACACCCTCAAAGCCTCCCTGATAAGTGCAACATTCCCACTGACACCTGGGAGTCCCTGGCCAAAGACTGCCCTAAGTGGAGGAAGTACATCCGGGTGGGCGCTGAGCACCTCGAGTCTCATCGCCGAGAGCATGCAGAAATCAAGCGCAGGCAGCGGAAAGAGCGTGCGGCAAACCAGTCCCACCCTCCCCTTCCCTCAACAACTATCTGTCCCACCTGTGACAGGGACTGTGGTTCTCATATTGGACTGTTCAGCCACCTAAGGACTAATTTTAAGAGTGGAAGCGAGTCTTCCTCGATTCCGAGGGACTGCCTATGATGATGATGATGATGATGATATGCCGAGATCAGGGGCTTGGAGCCAACGTGCTGGAGTCACTGGGTAAGATGAGACCAGGAACTAGCAACGTGGCATATGTGTTGCATCAGCAGACAGATCAGATTGTATGTCTTTACTTATTAAAGGACCTTTAATAGATTTAAAAATAATAAAGTTGTTTTCCACTGAACACTGTTTACGCCACAGTGAGATTCTGTCCGATGCAGAATATTCCAGAACAACACCGGGCTGTTTAAAATCTATTAGCAGATGTTACTGTGCTTGGATTAGTTTAAGTACAGGCTGTGGGTTGGGTACCCCTCGGGATCGGATGTGAGCAAGCGAAACCTCCGAATATTGAGTTATTTTTGGCTGGGATGCGTGAAATGGAACTGTGGGTAAGGAGGAATGTAAACTGGAGACTTTGTGAAATAGGCTCGTTACAGGAAAACTTTCCTTCAGTTTAGTTCTCTTTTTTATTTTGCTTTACGGTTGCTCATACAAGAGGTAGATAAGGTGGTGAAGAAGGTACAGAATACTTGCCTTTATTAGCCGAGGCATAGAGTACAAGAGCAGGGAGGTTATGCTTGAACTGTATAAAACATTAGTTAGACCACAGCTGGAGTACTGCGTGCAGTTCTGGTCATCACATTACAGGAAAGATGTGATTGCACTAGAGAGGGTACAGAGGAGAGTTACGAGGATCTTGCCTGCACTGGAGAACTTTAGCTATGAGGACAGATTGGATAGGCTGGGTTGTTTTCTTTGGAACAGAGGAGGCTGAGGGGAGAACTTATTGAGGTGTATAAAATTATGAGGGGCCTAGATAGAGTGGATAGGAGGGACCTACTTCCCTTTTCAAAGGGGTCAACAACCAGGGGGTATAGATTTAAGTAATTGGTAGGGGGTTTAGAGGGGATTTGAGGGGAAATGTCTTCCCCCAGAGGGTGGTGGGGGTCTGGAGCTCACTGCCTGAAAGGGTGGCAGAGGCAGAAACCCTCACCACATTTAAAAAGTACTTGGATGTGCACCTGAAGTGCCGCAACCTACAGGGCTACGGACCAAGAGCTGGACAGTGGGATTAGGCTGGGTAGCTCTTTGTCGGCCGGTGCGGACACAATGGGCTGAAATGGCCTCCTTCCGTGCTGTAAATTTCTATGGTTCTGTAAAAACCTGCAACAATTTAGTGCTCCGAGTTTCTGCTTTCTGCTCTTCACCGAGTGGTCGCCGATGAAGAAGGCCATTCGGCCCATCCATCCAGGAGAACATCCGACCCCATCAGCAAACCATCATCTCAGAGTTTACTTCTCCAAGTCAACCACTTCAAGTTCTGACATGGACTTCCAGCCATTCTCTGGAGTCCCGCTTAGCTTCAACCGGCAATGTCGGACCCAGCCTCCAGCCCAAGTGGCAATCACTCGCTGTGTGATGAACAATCTGCTCTGTTGCCCATTTGGACCAATGCCCCTTGTCCTACTTTCATGACATACCTTGCATTGAATTTTTCTATACACTTCACGATCTTATACATTACATTTTAACTAAGGCATGAGATAAAATGCTTTGTTCTCGTGTCAAAATGGGAACCATTAGTGCTGCTCCCGAAGGGCGCCGTCTAAATTGGGGTGGTTCAGGTCTGCCTTCGCTCCGTTCATTAGCTTAAATACTTTGCAGCAGCCTGCGAATGAAAGCCTGTCCAACACTGTCCTTTACAACCTCTCTTTAACCCAACAATTACCTTGACAGCCCTTCCTTATTCCCATCACCTCCTTTATCTTGTCGAATTAGAACTCCCACTCGGTTCATCACTCAGTCTCACCGTGTTAGTGTCAAGCCGTGTTAGTTTTCCACAACCATCTTGTAACAATTAATTTTTTTTTACACTGTTGCTGGGAGCTTTGACCAATGAGGGGAAGATTTGAGGTATTGTTAAAATACTCCTCCCCGTCCTGGATGAACTTTGTCCTCTTGGGACCTGATTTTCAGATGACCACGGTTTACACTGCAACGCTGAAACCGGCTCTGGAACCAACAGTGGTGGGGGTTGGGTCACAGCCGCGGTTCACACAGTTGGGTCAGAGGTCACACAGTTGGGTCAGAGGTCACACCAATGGGTCGGGGGGTCACACAGTTGGATCAGAGGTCATACAGTTGGGCCAGGTGTCACACAGTCGGGTCAGAGGTCACAGAGTTGGGTCAGAGGTTACACAGTCGGGTCAGAGGTCACACAGTTGCGTCAGAGGTCACAAAGTCGAGTCAGAGGTTACACAGTTGGGTCGGGGGTCACACAGTCAGGTCAGAAGTCACACATTTGGATCAGGTGTCGCACAGTTGGGTCAGGGATGACACAGTTGGGTCGGAGGTCACAGTGTGGTCGGGGTTCATACAGTTGAGTCAGGGGGCAAACAGTTAGGACGGGGGTCCCACAGTTGGGTCAGGGGTCACACAGTTGGGCCGGGGTCACACAGTTGGGTCGGGGGTCACATAGTTGGGTCAGGGGGTCACACAGTTGGGTCAGAGGTCACAGAGTAGGGTCAGGGGTCACAAAGTTGGGTCAGGGTTCACAGTCGGGTCGAGGGTCACACAGTTGGGTTGGAGGTCACAAAGATAGGTCGGGGTCACACAGGTGGGTCAGAGGTCACACAGTTGGGTTAGGGGTCACAGAGTTGATTCAGATTGTCACACAGTTGGGTCGGGGGTGACACAGTTCTGTCAGAGGTCACACAGTTGGGTCGGGGTCACACAGTTGGGTCACAAATCACACAGTCGGGTCAAGGGTCACAGTTGAGTCGGGAGTCAAACAGTGGGGTCAGACGTCACACAGTCTAATCAAACGTCACACCGTCCGGTTGGGGACTCACGCAGAAGGGTCGGGTGGGTCCATTCGATTTGCCATCAACTCTGTTTACACACCATTTAGGCAATGCTGCAAAACTGGTCCTGCTAACAATGGCATGTGAAGGGTCTTTTGATCGGTGTAAGGGTCTTGTGAGCGGGGTAAGGGTGCTGTGATCGGGGTAAGGGTCCTGTGAGTGGGGTAAGGGTCCTGTGAGTGGGGTAAGGGTCCTGTGATCGGGGTAAGGGTCCTGTGAGTGGGGTAAGGGTCCTGTGATCGGGGTAAGGGTGCTGTGATCGGGGTAAGGGTCCTGTGAGTGGGGTAAGGGTCCTGTGAGTGGGGTAAGGGTCCTGTGATCGGGGTAAGGGTCCTGTGATCGGGGTAAGGATCCTGTGATCGGGGTAAGGGTCCTGTGAGTGGGGTAAGGGTCCTGTGATCGGGGTAAGGGTCCTGTGATCGGGGTAAGGGTCCTGTGAGTGGGGTAAGGGTGCTGTGATCGGGGTAAGGGTCCTGTGATCGGGGTAAGGGTCCTGTGAGTGGGGTAAGGGTCCTGTGATCGGGGTAAGGATCTTGTGATCGGGGTAAGTGTCCTGTGAGTGGGGTAAGGGTCCTGTGATCGGGGTAAGGGTCCTGTGATCGGGGTAAGGGTCCTGTGATCGGGGTAAGGGTCCTGTGAGTGGGATAAGGGTCCTGTGAGTGGGGTAAGGGTCCTGTGATCGGGGTAAGGGTCCTGTGAGTGGGATAAGGGTCCTGTGATTGGGGTAAGGGTCCTGTGATCGGGGTAAGGGTCCTGTGAGTGGGGTAAGGGTCCTGTGATCGGGGTAAGGGTCCTGTGATCGGGGTAAGGGTCCTGTGATCAGGGTAAGGGTCCTGTGATCGGGGTAAGGGTCCTGTGATCGGGGTAAGGGTCCTGTGAGTGGGGTAAGGGTCCTGTGATTGGGGTAAGGGTCCTGTGATCGGAATAAGGGTCCGGTGAGTGGGGTGAGGGTCCTGTGAGTGGGGTAAGGGTCCTTTGATTGGGGTAAGGGTCCTGTGATCAGGGTAAGGGTCCTGTGATCGGGGTAAGGGTCCTGTGAGTGGGGTAAGGGTCCTGTGAGTGGGGTAAGGGTCCTGTGATCGGGGTAAGGGTCCTGTGATCGGGGTAAGGGTCCTGTGATCGGGGTAAGGGTCCTGTGAATGGGGTAAGGGTCCTGTGATCGGGGTAAGGGTCCTGTGACCGGGGTAAGGGTCCTGTGAGTGGGGTAAGGGTCCTGTGAGTGGGGTAAGGGTCCTGTGATCGGGGTAAGGGTCCTGTGATCGGGGTAAGGGTCCTGTGATCGGGGTAAGGGTCCAGTGATCGGGGTAAGGGTCCTGTGATCGGGGTAAGGGTCCTGTGAGTGGGGTAAGGGTCCTGTGATCGGGATAAGGGTCCTGTGAGTGGGGTAAGGGTCCTGTGATCGGGGTAACGGTCCTGTGATCGGGGTAAGGGTCCTGTGAGTGGGATAAGGGTCCTGTGAGTGAGGTAAGGGTCCTGTGATCGGGGTAAGAGTCCTGTGATCAGGGTAATGGTCCTATGAGTGGGGTAAGGGTCCTGTGATTGGGGTAAGGGTCCTGTGAGTGGGGTAAGTGTCCTATGATCGGGGTAAGGGTCCTATGAGTGGGGTAAGGGTTCTGTTAGTGGGGTAAAGGTCCTATGAGTGGGGTAAGGGTCCTGTGATCGGGGTAAGGGTCCGATGAGTGGGGTAAGGGCCCTGTGATCGGGGTAAGGGTCCTGTCATCGGGGTAAGGGTTCAGTGATCGGGGTAAGGGTCCTGTGAGTGGGGTAAGGGTCCTGTGATCAGGGTAAGGGTCCTGTGAGTGGGGTAAGGGTCCTGTGATCGGGGTAAGGGTCCTGTGATCGAGGTAAGGGTCCTGCGAGTGGGATAAGGGTCCTGTGACTGGGGTAAGGGTCCTGTGATCGGGGTAAGGGTCCTGTGATCAGGGTAATGGTCCTGTGAGTGGGGTAAGGGTCCTGTGATTGGGGTAAGGGTCCTGTGAGTGGGGTAAGGGTCCTGTGATCGGGGTAAGCATCCGATGAGTGGGGTAAGGGTCCTGTGATCGGGGTAAGGGTCCTGTGATCGGGGTAAGGGTCCAGTGATCGGGGTAAGGGTCCTGAGTTGGGTAAGGGTCCTGTGATCGGGGTAAGAGTCCTGTGAGTGGGGTAAGGGTCCTGTGATCGGGGTAAGGGTCCTGAGTGGGGTAAGGGTCCTGTGATCGGGGTAAGGGTCCTGTGATCGGGGTAAGGGTCCAGTGATCGGGGTAAGGGTCCTGTGATCGGGGTAAGGGTCCTGTGAGTGGGGTAAGGGTCCTGTGATCATGGTAAGGGTCCTGTGAGTGGGGTAAGGGTCCTGTGATCGGGGTAAGGGTCCTGTGATCGGGGTAAGGGTCCTGTGAGTGGGATAAGGGTTCTGCGAGTGGGGTAAGGGTCCTGTGATCGGGGTAAGAGTCCTGCGATCAGGGTAATGGTCCTATGGCGAGAAAGCAGGAAGGGGGTACTGAAGTTTCATGTTCAGCCATGAACTCATTGAATGGCGGTGCAGGCTAGAAGGGCTGAATGGCCTGCTCCTGCACCTATTTTCTATGTTTCTATGTTTTTATGTAAGGGTCCTGTGATTGGGGTAAGGGTCCTGTGAGTGGGGTAAGGGTCCTGTGATCGGCGTAAGGGTCCTGTGATCGGGGTAAGGGTCCTGTGATCGGGGTAAGGGTCCTGTGAGTGGGATAAGGGTCCTGTGAGTGGGGTAAGGGTCCTGTGATTGGGGTAAGAGTCCTGTGATCAGGGTAATGGTCCTATGGCGAGAAAGCAGGAAGGGGGTACTGAAGTTTCATGTTCAGCCATGAACTCATTGAATGGTGGTGCAGGCTAGAAGGGCTGAATGGCCTGCTCCTGCACCTATTTTCTATGTTTCTATGTTTCTATGTAAGGGTCCTGTGATTGGGGTAAGGGTCCTGTGAGTGGGGTAAGGGTCCTGTGATCGGCGTAAGGGTCCAGTGATTGGGGTAAGGGTCCTGTGATCGGGGTAAGGGTCCTGTGACCGGGGTAAGGGTCCTGTGAGTGGGATAAGGGTCCTGTGAGTGGGGTAAGGGTCCTGTGATCGGGGTAAGGGTCCTGTGAGTGGGGTAAGGGTCCTGTGAGTGGGGTAAGGGTCCTGTGATCGGGGTAAGGGTCTTGTGATCGGGGTAAGGGTCCTGTGAGTGGTGTAAGGGTCCTGTGATCGGGGTAAGGGTCCTGTGATCGGGTAAGGGTCCTGTGAGTGGGGTAAGGGTCCTGTGAGTGGGGTAAGGGTCCTGTGAGTGGGGTAAGGGTCCTGTGATCGGGGTAAGGGTCCTGTGAGTGGAGTAAGGGTCCTGTGATCGGGGTAAGGGTCCTGTGATTGGGGTAAGGGTCCTGTGATCGGGGTAAGGTTCCTGTGAGTAGGGTAAGGGTCCTGTGATCGGGGTAAGCGTCCTGTGAGTGGGGTAAGAGTCCTGTGATCGGGGTAAGGGTCCTGTGATCGGGGTAAGGGTCCTGTGATTGGGGTAAGGATCCTGTGATCGGGGTTAGCGTCATGTGAATGGGGTAAGGGTCCTGTGATTGGGGTAAGGGTCCTGTGATCGGGGTTAGCGTCATGTGAATGGGGTAAGGGTCCTGTGATTGGGGTAAGGGACCTGTGAGTGGGGTAAGGGTCTTGTGAGTGGGGTAAGGGTCCTGTGAGTGGGGTAAGGATACTGTGATCGGGGTAAGGGTCCTGTGATTGGGGTAAGGGTCCTGTGAGCGAGGTAAGGGTCCTGTGATCGGGGTAAGGGTCCTGTGATCGGGGTAAGGGTCCAGTGATCGGGGTAAGGGTCCTGTGATCGGGGTAAGGGTCCTGTGAGTGGGGTAAGGGTCCTGTGATCGGGGTAAGGGTCCTGTGAGTGGGGTAAGGGTCCTGTGATCGGTGTAACGGTCCTGTGATCGGGGTAAGGGTCCTGTGAGTGGGATAAGGGTCCTGTGAGTGAGGTAAGGGTCCTGTGATCGGGGTAAGAGTCCTGTGATCAGGGTAATGGTCCTATGAGTGGGGTAAGGGTCCTGTGATTGGGGTAAGGGTCCTGTGATCGGGGTAAGGGTCCTGTGATTGGGGTAAGGGTCCTGTGATCAGGGTAAGGGTCCTGTGAGTGGGGTAAGGGTCCTGTGATCGGGGTAAGGGTCCTGTGATCGAGGTAAGGGTCCTGCGAGTGGGATAAGGGTCCTGTGACTGGGGTAAGGGTCCTGTGATCGGGGTAAGGGTCCTGTGACCGGGGTAAGGGTCCTGTGAGTGGGATAAGGGTCCTGTGAGTGGGGTAAGGGTCCTGTGATCGGGGTAAGGGTCCTGTGAGTGGGGTAAGGGTCCTGTGAGTGGGGTAAGGGTCCTGTGATCGGGGTAAGGGTCCTGTGATCGGGGTAAGGGTCCTGTGAGTGGGGTAAGGGTCCTGTGATCGGGGTAAGGGTCCTGTGATCGGGTAAGGGTCCTGTGAGTGGGGTAAGGGTCCTGTGAGTGGGGTAAGGGTCCTGTGAGTGGGGTAAGGGTCCTGTGATCGGGGTAAGGGTCCTGTGAGTGGGGTAAGGGTCCTGTGATTGGGGTAAGAGTCCTGTGATCAGGGTAATGGTCCTATGGCGAGAAAGCAGGAAGGGGGTACTGAAGTTTCATGTTCAGCCATGAACTCATTGAATGGTGGTGCATGCTAGAAGGGCTGAATGGCCTGCTCCTGCACCTATTTTCTATGTTTCTATGTTTCTATGTAAGGGTCCTGTGATCGGGGTAAGGGTCCTGTGATCGGGGTAAGGGTCCTGTGAGTGGGATAAGGGTCCTGTGAGTGGGGTAAGGGTCCTGTGATTGGGGTAAGAGTCCTGTGATCAGGGTAATGGTCCTATGGCGAGAAAGCAGGAAGGGGGTACTGAAGTTTCATGTTCAGCCATGAACTCATTGAATGGTGGTGCAGGCTAGAAGGGCTGAATGGCCTGCTCCTGCACCTATTTTCTATGTTTCTATGTTTCTATGTAAGGGTCCTGTGATTGGGGTAAGGGTCCTGTGAGTGGGGTAAGGGTCCTGTGATCGGCGTAAGGGTCCAGTGATTGGGGTAAGGGTCCTGTGATCGGGGTAAGGGTCCTGTGACCGGGGTAAGGGTCCTGTGAGTGGGATAAGGGTCCTGTGAGTGGGGTAAGGGTCCTGTGATCGGGGTAAGGGTCCTGTGAGTGGGGTAAGGGTCCTGTGAGTGGGGTAAGGGTCCTGTGATCGGGGTAAGGGTCCTGTGATCGGGGTAAGGGTCCTGTGAGTGGGGTAAGGGTCCTGTGATCGGGGTAAGGGTCCTGTGATCGGGTAAGGGTCCTGTGAGTGGGGTAAGGGTCCTGTGAGTGGGGTAAGGGTCCTGTGATCGGGGTAAGGGTCCTGTGAGTGGAGTAAGGGTCCTGTGATCGGGGTAAGGGTCCTGTGATTGGGGTAAGGGTCCTGTGATTGGGGTAAGGTTCCTGTGAGTAGGGTAAGGGTCCTGTGATCGGGGTAAGCGTCCTGTGAGTGGGGTAAGAGTCCTGTGATCGGGGTAAGGGTCCTGTGATCGGGGTAAGGGTCCTGTGATTGGGGTAAGGGTCCTGTGATCAGGGTAAGGGTCCTGTGAGTGGGGTAAGGGTCCTGTGATCGGGGTAAGGGTCCTGTGATCGAGGTAAGGGTCCTGCGAGTGGGATAAGGGTCCTGTGACTGGGGTAAGGGTCCTGTGATCGGGGTAAGGGTCCTGTGATCAGGGTAATGGTCCTGTGAGTGGGGTAAGGGTCCTGTGATCGGGGTAAGCATCCGATGAGTGGGGTAAGGGTCCTGTGATCGGGGTAAGGGTCCTGTGATCGGGGTAAGGGTCCAGTGATCGGGGTAAGGGTCCTGTGATCGGGGTAAGGGTCCTGTGAGTGGGGTAAGGGTCCTGTGATCATGGTAAGGGTCCTGTGAGTGGGGTAAGGGTCCTGTGATCGGGGTAAGGGTCCTGTGATCGGGGTAAGGGTCCTGTGAGTGGGATAAGGGTTCTGCGAGTGGGGTAAGGGTCCTGTGATCGGGGTAAGAGTCCTGCGATCAGGGTAATGGTCCTATGGCGAGAAAGCAGGTAGGGGGTACTGAAGTTTCATGTTCAGCCATGAACTCATTGAATGGCGGTGCAGGCTAGAAGGGCTGAATGGCCTGCTCCTGCACCTATTTTCTATGTTTCTATGTTTCTATGTAAGGGTCCTGT
This sequence comes from Pristiophorus japonicus, assembly GCF_044704955.1. Classification (NCBI taxonomy): domain Eukaryota; kingdom Metazoa; phylum Chordata; class Chondrichthyes; family Pristiophoridae; genus Pristiophorus; species Pristiophorus japonicus. Next base: position 150,859,536 of record NC_091987.1, on the reverse strand, counting down.
GATCGGGGTAAGGGTCCTGTGATCGGGGTAAGGGTCCTGTGAGTGGGATAAGGGTCCTGTGAGTGGGGTAAGGGTCCTGTGATTGGGGTAAGAGTCCTGTGATCAGGGTAATGGTCCTATGGCGAGAAAGCAGGAAGGGGGTACTGAAGTTTCATGTTCAGCCATGAACTCATTGAATGGTGGTGCAGGCTTGAAGGGCTGAATGGCCTGCTCCTGCACCTATTTTCTATGTTTCTATGTTTCTATGTAAGGGTCCTGTGATTGGGGTAAGGGTCCTGTGAGTGGGGTAAGGGTCCTGTGATCGGGGTAAGTGTCCTGTGATCGGGGTAAGGGTCCTGTGATCGGGGTAAGGGTCCTGTGAGTGGGGTAAGGGTCCTGTGATCGGGGTAAGCATCCTGTGAGTGGGGTAAGGGTCCTGTGATCGGGGTAAGGGTCCTGTGATTGGGGTAAGGGTCCTGTGATCGGGGTTAGTGTCATGTGAATAGGGTAAGGGTCCTGTGATTGGGGTAAGGGTCCTGTGATCGGGGTTAGCGTCATGTGAATGGGGTAAGGGTCCTGTGATTGGGGTAAGGGTCCTGTGATCAGGGTTAGCATCATGTGAATGGGGTAAGGGTCCTGTGATTGGGGTAAGGGTCCTGTGATCGGGGTAAGCGTCCTGTGAGTGGGGTAAGGGTCCTGTGATCGGGGTAAGCGTCCAGTGAATGGGGTAAGGGTCCTGTGAATGGGGTAACGGTCCTGTGAGTGGGGTAAGGGTCCTGTGAGTGGGGTCAGGGTCCTGTGAGTGGGGTAAGGGTCCTGTGATTGGGGTAAGGGTCCTGTGATCGGGGTAAGCGTCCTGTGAGTGGGGTAAGGGTCCTGTGATCGGGGTAAGGGTCCTGTGAATGGGGTAAGGGTCCTGTGAATGGGGTAAGGTTCCTGTGAGTAGGGTAAGGGTCCTGTGCGTGGGGTAAGGATCCTGTGATCGGGGTAAGGGTCCTGTGATTGGGGTAAGGGTCCTGTGAGCGAGGTAAGGGTCCTGTGAGTGGGGTAAGGGTCCTGTGATCGGGGTAAGCGTCCTGTGAATGGGGTAAGGGTCCTGTGAATGGGGTAAGGGTCCTGTGAATGGGGTAAGGGTCCTGTGAGTGGGTTTAGGGTCCTGTGAGTGGGGTAAGGATCCTGTGATCGGGGTAAGGGTCCTGTGATTGGGGTAAGGGTCCTGTGAGTGGGGTAAGTGTCCTGTGATCGGGGTAAGGGTCCTGTGATCGGGTAAGGGTCCTGTGAGTGGGGTAAGGGTCCTGTGATCGGGGTAAGGGTCCTGTGACTGGGGTAAGGGTCCTGTGATCAGGGTAAGGGTCCTGTGATCGGGGTAAGGGTCCTGTCAGTGGGGTAAGGGTCCTGTGATCGGGGTAAGGGTCCTGTGAGTGGGGTAAGGGTCCTGTGATCGGGGTAAGGGTCCTGCGATCGGGGTAAGGGTCCTGTGAGTGGGGTAAGGGTCCTGTGATCGGGGTAAGGGTCCTGTGAATGGGGTAAGGGTCCTGTGATCAGGGTAAGGGTCCGATGAGTGGGGTAAGGGTCCTGTGATCGCGGTAAGGGTCCTGTGATCGGGTTAAGAGTCCTGTGAGTGGGGTAAGGGTCCTGTGAATGGGGTAAGGGTCCTGTGATCGGGGTAAGGATCCTGTGAATGGGGTAAGCGTCCTGTGATCGGGTTAAGAGTCCTGTGAGTGGGTAAGGGTCCTGTGAGTGGGGTAAGGGTCCTGTGAGTTGGGTAAGGGTCCTGTGATCGGGGTAAGGGTCTTGTGATCGGGGTAAGGGTCCTGTGATCGGGGTAAGGGTCCTGTGATCGGGGTAAGGGTCCTGTCAGTGGGGTAAGGGTCCTGTGATCGGGGTAAGGGTCCTGTGATCGGGTTAAGAGTCCTGTGAGTGGGGTAAGGGTCCTGTGATCGGGGTAAGAGCCCTGTGAGTGGGGTAAGGGTCCTGTGAGTGGGGTAAGGGTCCTGTGAGTGGGGTAAGGGTCCTGTGATCGGGGTAAGGGTCCTGTGAGTGGGGTAAGGGTCCTGTGATCGGGGTAAGGGTCCTGTGAGTGGGATAATGGTCCTGTGAGTGGGGTAATGGTCCTGTGATCGGGGTAAGGGTCCTGTGAGTGGGGTAAGGGTCCTGTGATCGGGGTAAGGGTCCTGTGATCGGGGTAAGGGTCCTGTGATTGGGGTAAGGATCCTGTGATCGGGGTTAGCGTCATGTGAATGGGGTAAGGGTCCTGTGATTGGGGTAAGGGTCCTGTGATCGGGGTTAGCGTCATGTGAATGGGGTAAGGGTCCTGTGATTCGGGTAAGGGTCCTGTGAGTGGGGTAAGGGTCCTCTGAGTGGGGTAAGGTTCCTGTGAGTGGGGTAAGGGTCCTGTGATCGGGGTAAGGGTCCTGTGATCGGGGTAAGGGTCCTGTGATCGGGGTAAGGGTCCTGAGAGTGGGATAACGGTCCTGTGAGTGGGGTAATGGTCCTGTGATCGGGGTAAGGGTCCTGTGAGTGGGGTAAGGGTCCTGTGATCGGGGTAAGGGTCCTGTGATCGGGGTAAGGTTCCTGTGAGTGGGGTAATGGTCCTGTGATCGGGGTAAGGGTCCTGTGAGTGGGGTAAGGGTCCTGTGATCGGGGTAAGGGTCCTGTGATCGGGGTAAGGGTCCTGTGATTGGGGTAAGGATCCTGTGATCGGGGTTAGCGTCATGTGAATGGGGTAAGGGTCCTGTGATTGGGGTAAGGGTCCTGTGATCGGGGTAAGGGTCCTGTGAATGGGGTAAGGGTCCTGTGATCAGGGTAAGGGTCCGATGAGTGGGGTAAGGGTCCTGTGATCGCGGTAAGGGTCCTGTGATCGGGTTAAGAGTCCTGTGAGTGGGGTAATGGTCCTGTGAATGGGGTAAGGGTCCTGTGATCGGGGTAAGGATCCTGTGAATGGGGTAAGCGTCCTGTGATCGGGTTAAGAGTCCTGTGAGTGGGGTAAGGGTCCTGTGAGTGGGGTAAGTGTCCTGTGAGTGGGGTAAGGGTCCTGTGATCGGGGTAAGGGTCTTGTGATCGGGTTAAGAGTCCTGTGAGTGGGGTAAGGGTACTGTGAGTGGGGTAAGGGTCCTGTGAGTGGGGTAAGGGTCCTGTGATCGGGGTAAGGGTCCTGTGAGTGGGGTAAGGGTCCTGTGATCGGGGTAAGGGTCCTGTCATCGGGGTAAGGGTCCTGTCAGTGGGGTAAGGGTCCTGTGATCGGGGTAAGGGTCCTGTGATCGGGTTAAGAGTCCTGTGACTGGGGTAAGGGTCCTGTGATCAAGGTAAGGGTCCTGTGATCGGGGTAAGGGTCCTGTCAGTGGGGTAAGGGTCCTGTGATCGGGGTAAGGGTCCTGTGAGTGGGGTAAGGGTCCTGTGATCGGGGTAAGGGTCCTGTGATCGGGGTAAGGGTCCTGTGAGTGGGGTAAGGGTCCTGTGATCGGGGTAAGGGTCCGATGAGTGGGGTAAGGGTCTTGTGATTGGGGTAAGGGTCCTGTGATCGGGGTAAGGGTCCTGTGAATGGGGTAAGGGTCCTGTGATCAGGGTAAGGGTCCGATGAGTGGGGTAAGGGTCCTGTGATCGCGGTAAGGGTCCTGTGATCGGGTTAAGAGTCCTGTGAGTGGGGTAAGGGTCCTGTGAATGGGGTAAGGGTCCTGTGATCGGGGTAAGGATCCTGTGAATGGGGTAAGCGTCCTGTGATCGGGTTAAGAGTCCTGTGAGTGGGGTAAGGGTTCTGTGAGTGGGGTAAGGGTCCTGTGAGTGGGGTAAGGGTCTGTGATCGGGGTAAGGGTCTTGTGATCGGGTTAAGAGTCCTGTGAGTGGGGTAAGGGTACTGTGAGTGGGGTAAGGGTCCTGTGATCGGGGTAAGGGTCCTGTGAGTGGGGTAAGGGTCCTGTGATCGGGGTAAGGGTCCTGTCATCGGGGTAAGGGTCCTGTCAGTGGGGTAAGGGTCCTGTGATCGGGGTAAGGGTCCTGTGATCGGGTTAAGAGTCCTGTGAGTGGGGTAAGGGTCCTGTGATCGGGGTAAGAGTCCTGTGAGTGGGGTAAGGGTCCTGTGAGTGGGGTAAGGGTCCTGTGAGTGGGGTAAGGGTCCTGTGATCGGGGTAAGGGTCCTGTGAGTGGGGTAAGGGTCCTGTGATCGGGGTAAGGGTCCTGTGAGTGGGATAAGGGTCCTGTGAGTGGGGTAATGGTCCTGTGATCGGGGTAAGGGTCCTGTGAGTGGGGTAAGGGTCCTGTGATCGGGGTAAGGGTCCTGTGATCGGGGTAAGGGTCCTGTGAGTGGGGTAAGGGTCCTGTGATCGTGGTAAGGGTCCTGTGAGTGGGGTAAGGGTCCTGTGAGTGGGGTAAGGGTCCTGTGATCAGGGTAAGAGTCCTGTGATCGGGGTAAGGTTCCTGTGATCGGGGTAAGGGTCCTGTGAGTGGGGTAAGGGTCCTGTGAGTGGGGTAAGGGTCCTGTGAGTGGGGTAAAGGTCCTGTGATTGGGGTAAGGGTCCTGTGATCGGGGTAAGGATCCTGTGAGTGGGGTAAAGGTCCTGTGATTTGGGTAAGGGTCCTGTGATCGGGGTAAGGATCCTGTGATCCGTGTAAGGGTCCTGTGATCGGGGTAAGGGTCCTGTGAGAGGGGTAAGGGTCCTGTGATTGGGGTAAGGGTCCTGTGATCGGAATAAGGGTCCGGTGAGTGGGGTGAGGGTCGTGTGAGTGGTGTAAGGGTCCTTTGATTGGGGTAAGGGTCCTGTGATCAGGGTAAGGATCCTGTGATCGGGGTAAGGGTCCTGTGAGTGGGGTAAGGGTCCTGTGATCGGGGTAAGGGTCCTGTGATCGGGGTAAGGGTCCTGTGAGTGGGGTAAGGGTCCTGTGATCGGGGCAAGTGTCCTGTGATCGGGGTAAGGGTCCTGTGAGTGTGGTTAGGGTCCTGTGATCGGGGTAAGGGTCCTGTGATCGGGGTAAGGGTCCTATGAGTGGGGTAAGGGTTCTGTGAGAGGGGTAAGGGTCCTATGAGTGGGGTAAGGGTCCTGTGATCGGAGTAAGGGTCCGATGAGTGGGGTAAGGGTCCTGTGATCGGGGTAAGGTTCCTATGAGTGGGGTAAGGGTTCTGTGAGTGGGGTAAAGGTCCTATGAGTGGGGTAAGGGTCCTGTGATAGGGGTAAGGGTCCGATGAGTGGGGTAAGGGTCCTGTGATCGGGGTAAGGGTCCTGTGATCGGGGTAAGGGTCCAGTGATCGGGGTAAGGGTCCTGTGATCGGGGTAAGGGTCCTGTGAGTGGGGTAAGGGTCCTGTGATCAGGGTAAGGATCCTGTGAGTGGGGTAAGGGTCCTGTGATCGGGGTAAGGGTCCTGTGATCGGGGTAAGGGTCCTGTGAGTGGGATAAGGGTCCTGTGAGTGGGGTAAGGGTCCTGTGATCGGGGTAAGAGTCCTGCGATCAGGGTAATGGTCCTATGGCGAGAAAGCAGGAAGGGGGTACTGAAGTTTCATGTTCAGCCATGAACTCATTGAATGGCGGTGCAGGCTAGAAGGGCTGAATGGTCTGCTCCTGCACCTATTTTCTATGTTTCTATGTTTCTATGTAAGGGTCCTGTGATTGGGGTAAGGGTCCTGTGAGTGGGGTAAGGGTCCTGTGATCGGCGTAAGGGTCCTGTGATCGGGGGAAGGGTCCTGTGATCGGGGTAAGGGTCCTGTGACCGGGGTAAGGGTCCTGTGAGTGGGGTAAGGGTCCTGTGATCGGGTAAGGGACCTGTGAGTGGGGTAAGGGTCCTGTGAGTGGGGTAAGGGTCCTGTGAGTGGGGTAAGGGTCCTGTGATCGGGGTAAGGGTCCTGTGAGTGGAGTAAGGGTCCTGTGATCGGGGTAAGGGTCCTGTGATTGGGGTAAGGGTCCTGTGATCGGGGTAAGGGTCCTGTGAGTAGGGTCAGGGTCCTGTGATCGGGGTAAGCGTCCTGTGAGTGGGGTAAGGGTCCTGTGATCGGGGTAAGGGTCCTGTGATCGGGGTAAGGGTCCTGTGATTGGGGTAAGAATCCTGTGATCGGGGTTAGCGTCATGTGAATGGGGTAAGGGTCCTGTGATTGGGGTAAGGGTCCTGTGATCGGGGTTAGTGTCATGTGAATGGGGTAAGGGTCCTGTGATTGGGGTAAGGGTCCTGTGATCGGGGTTAGCGTCATGTGAATGGGGTAAGGGTCCTGTGATTGGAGTAAGGGTCCTGTGATCGGGGTAAGCGTCCTGTGTGTGGGGTAAGGGTCCTGTGATCGGGGTAAGCGTCCTGTGAATGGGGTAAGGGTCCTGTGAATGGGGTAAGGGTCCTGTGAGTGGGGTAAGGGTCCTGTGATCGGGGTAAGGGTCCTGTGATCGGGGTAAGGATCCTGTGAGTGGGGTAAGGGTCCTGTTATCGGGGTAAGGTTCCGATGAGTGGGGTAAGGGTCCTGTGATCGGGGTAAGGGTCCTGTGATCGGGGTAAGGGTCCTGTGATCGGCGTGAGGGTCCTGTGATCGGGGTAAGCATCCTGTGATCGGGGTAAGGGTCCTGTGATCGGGGTAAGGGTCCTGTGAGTGGGGTAAGGGTCCTGTGATCGGGGTAAGTGTCCTGTGATCGGGGTAAGGGTCCTGTGATCGGGGTAAGGGTCCTGTGAGTGGGGTAAGGGTCCTGTGATCGGGGTAAGCGTCCTGTGAGTGGGGTAAGGGTCCTGTGATCGGGGTAATGGTCCTGTGATTGGGGTAAGGGTCCTGTGATCGGGGTTAGTGTCATGTGAATAGGGTAAGGGTCCTGTGATTGGGGTAAGGGTCCTGTGATCGGGGTTAGCGTCATGTGAATGGGGTAAGGGTCCTGTGATTGGGGTAAGGGTCCTGTGATCGGGGTTAGCATCATGTGAATGGGGTAAGGGTCCTGTGATTGGGGTAAGGGTCCTGTGATCGGGGTAAGCGTCCTGTGAGTGGGGTAAGGGTCCTGTGATCGGGGTAAGCGTCCAGTGAATGGGGTAAGGGTCCTGTGAATGGGGTAACGGTCCTGTGAGTGGGGTAAGGGTCCTGTGAGTGGGGTAAGGGTCCTGTGAGTGGGGTAAGGGTCCTGTGATTGGGGTAAGGGTCCTGTGATCGAGGTAAGCGTCCTGTGAGTGGGGTAAGGGTCCTGTGATCGGGGTAAGCGTCCTGTGAATGGGGTAAGGGTCCTGTGAATGGGGTAAGGGTCCTGTGAATGGGGTAAGGTTGCTGTGAGTGTGGTAAGGGTCCTGTGAGTGGAATAAGGATCCTGTGATCGGGGTAAGGGTCCTGTGATTGGGGTAAGGGTGCTGTGAGCGAGGTAAGGGTCCTGTGATTGGGGTAAGGGTCCTGTGATCGGGGTAAGCGTCCTGTGAATGGGGTAAGGGTCCTGTGAATGGGGTAAGGGTCCTGTGAGTGGGTTAAGGGTCCTGTGAGTGGGGTAAGGATCCTGTGATCGGGGTAAGGGTCCTGTGATTGGGGTAAGGGTCCTGTGAGTGGGGTAAGTGTCCTGTGATCGGGGTAAAGGTCCTGTGATCGGGTAAGGGTCCTGTGAGTGGGGTAAGGGTCCTGTGATCGGGGTAAGGGTCCTGTGACTGGGGTAAGGGTCCTGTGATTGGGGTAAGAATCCTGTGATCGGGGTTAGCGTCATGTGAAGGGGTTTGGGTCCTGTGATTGGGGTAAGGGTCCTGTGATCGGGGTTAGCGTCATGTGAATGGGGTAAGGGTCCTGTGATTGGGGTAAGGGTCCTGTGATCGGGGTTAGCGTCATGTGAATGGGGTAAGGGTCCTGTGAGTGGGGTAAGTGTCCTGTGATCGGGGTAAAGGTCCTGTGATCGGGGTAAGGGTCCTGTGAGTGGGGTAAGGGTCCTGTGATCGGGGTAAGGGTCCGATGAGTGGGGTAAGGGTCTTGTGATTGGGGTAAGGGTCCTGTGATCGGGGAAAGGGTCCTGTGAATGGGGTAAGGGTCCTGTGATCAGGGTAAGGGTCCGATGAGTGGGGTAAGGGTCCTGTGATCGCGGTAAGGGTCCTGTGATCGGGTTAAGAGTCCTGTGAGTGGGGTAAGGGTCCTGTGAATGGGGTAAGGGTCCTGTGATCGGGGTAAGGGTCCTGTGATCGGGGTAAGGGTCCTGTGATTGGGGTAAGGGTCCTGTGATCGGGGAAAGGGTCCTGTGAGTAGGGTAAGGGTCCTGTGATCGGGGTAAGCGTCCTGTGAGTGGGGTAAGGGTCCTGTGATCGGGGTAAGGGTCCTGTGATCGGGGTAAGGGTCCTGTGATTGGGGTAAGAATCCTGTGATCGGGGTTAGCGTCATGTGAATGGGGTATGGGTCCTGTGATTGGGGTAAGGGTCCTGTGATCGGGGTTAGCGTCATGTGAATGGGGTAAGGGTCCTGTGATTGGGGTAAGGGTCCTGTGATCGGGGTTAGCATCATGTGAATGGGGTAAGGGTCCTGTGATCGGGGTAAGGTTCCTGTGATCGGGGTAAGGGTCCTGTCAGTGGGGTAAGGGTCCTGTGATCGGGGTAAGGGTCCTGTGAGTGGGGTAAGTGTCCTGTGATCGGGGTAAAGGTCCTGTGATCGGGTAAGGGTCCTGTGAGTGGGGTAAGGGTCCTGTGATCGGGGTAAGGGTCCTGTGATCGGGGTAAGGATCCTGTGAGTGGGGTAAGGGTCCTGTGATCGGGGTAAGGTTCCGATGAGTGGGGTAAGGGTCCTGTGATCGGGGTAAGGGTCCTGTGATCGGGGTAAGGGTCCTGTGATCGGCGTGAGGGTCCTGTGATCGGGGTAAGCATCCTGTGATCGGGGTAAGGGTCCTGTGATCGGGGTAAGGGTCCTGTGAGTGGGGTAAGGGTCCTGTGATCGGGGTAAGTGTCCTGTGATCGGGGTAAGGGTCCTGTGATCGGGGTAAGGGTCCTGTGAGTGGGGTAAGGGTCCTGTGATCGGGGTAAGCGTCCTGTGAGTGGGGTAAGGGTCCTGTGATCGGGGTAAGGGTCCTGTGATTGGGGTAAGGGTCCTGTGATCGGGGTTAGTGTCATGTGAATAGGGTAAGGGTCCTGTGATTGGGGTAAGGGTCCTGTGATCGGGGTTAGCGTCATGTGAATGGGGTAAGGGTCCTGTGATTGGGGTAAGGGTCCTGTGATCGGGGTTAGCATCATGTGAATGGGGTAAGGGTCCTGTGATTGGGGTAAGGGTCCTGTGATCGGGGTAAGCGTCCTGTGAGTGGGGTAAGGGTCCTGTGATCGGGGTAAGCGTCCAGTGAATGGGGTAAGGGTCCTGTGAATGGGGTAACGGTCCTGTGAGTGGGGTAAGGGTCCTGTGAGTGGGGTAAGGGTCCTGTGAGTGGGGTAAGGGTCCTGTGATTGGGGTAAGGGTCCTGTGATCGGGGTAAGCGTCCTGTGAGTGGGGTAAGGGTCCTGTGATCGGGGTAAGCGTCCTGTGAATGGGGTAAGGGTCCTGTGAATGGGGTAAGGGTCCTGTGAATGGGGTAAGGTTGCTGTGAGTGTGGTAAGGGTCCTGTGAGTGGAGTAAGGATCCTGTGATCGGTGTAAGGGTCCTGTGATTGGGGTAAGGGTCCTGTGAGCGAGGTAAGGGTCCTGTGATTGGGGTAAGGGTCCTGTGATCGGGGTAAGCGTCCTGTGATTGGGGTAAGGGTCCTGTGAATGGGGTAAGGGTCCTGTGATCGGGGTAAGGGTCCTGTGATTGGGGTAAGGGTCCTGTGAGTGGGGTAAGTGTCCTGTGATCGGGGTAAAGGTCCTGTGATCGGGTAAGGGTCCTGTGAGTGGGGTAAGGGTCCTGTGATCGGGGTAAGGGTCCTGTGACTGGGGTAAGGGTCCTGTGATTGGGGTAAGAATCCTGTGATCGGGGTTAGCGTCATGTGAATGGGGTATGGGTCCTGTGATTGGGGTAAGGGTCCTGTGATCGGGGTTAGCGTCATGTGAATGGGGTAAGGGTCCTGTGATTGGGGTAAGGGTCCTGTGATCGGGGTTAGCGTCATGTGAATGGGGTAAGGGTCCTGTGAGTGGGGTAAGTGTCCTGTGATCGGGGTAAAGGTCCTGTGATCGGGGTAAGGGTCCTGTGAGTGGGGTAAGGGTCCTGTGATCGGGGTAAGGGTCCGATGAGTGGGGTAAGGGTCTTGTGATTGGGGTAAGGGTCCTGTGATCGGGGTAAGGGTCCTGTGAATGGGGTAAGGGTCCTGTGATCAGGGTAAGGGTCCGATGAGTGGGGTAAGGGTCCTGTGATCGCGGTAAGGGTCCTGTGATCGGGTTAAGAGTCCTGTGAGTGGGGTAAGGGTCCTGTGAATGGGGTAAGGGTCCTGTGATCGGGGTAAGGGTCCTGTGATCGGGGTAAGGGTCCTGTGATTGGGGTAAGGGTCCTGTGATCGGGGAAAGGGTCCTGTGAGTAGGGTAAGGGTCCTGTGATCGGGGTAAGCGTCCTGTGAGTGGGGTAAGGGTCCTGTGATCGGGGTAAGGGTCCTGTGATCGGGGTAAGGGTCCTGTGATTGGGGTAAGAATCCTGTGATCGGGGTTAGCGTCATGTGAATGGGGTATGGGTCCTGTGATTGGGGTAAGCGTCCTGTGAGTGGGGTAAGTGTCCTGTGATCGGGGTAAAGGTCCTGTGATCGGGTAAGGGTCCTGTGAGTGGGGTAAGGGTCCTGTGATCGGGGTAAGGGTCCTGTGACTGGGGTAAGGGTCCTGTGATCAGGGTAAGGGTCCTGTGATCGGGGTAAGGGTCCTGTCAGTGGGGTAAGGGTCCTGTGATCGGGGTAAGGGTCCTGTGAGTGGGGTAAGGGTCCTGTGATCGGGGTAAGGGTCCGATGAGTGGGGTAAGGGTCTTGTGATTGGGGTAAGGGTCCTGTGATCGGGGTAAGGGTCCTGTGAATGGGGTAAGGGTCCTGTGATCAGGGTAAGGGTCCGATGAGTGGGGTAAGGGTCCTGTGATCGCGGTAAGGGTCCTGCGATTGGGTTAAGAGTCCTGTGAGTGGGGTAAGGGTCCTGTGAATGGGGTAAGGGTCCTGTGATCGGGGTAAGGGTCCTGTGATCGGGGTAAGGGTCCTGTGATTGGGGTAAGGGTCCTGTGATCGGGGAAAGGGTCCTGTGAGTAGGGTAAGGGTCCTGTGATCGGGGTAAGCGTCCTGTGAGTGGGGTAAGGGTCCTGTGATCGGGGTAAGGGTCCTGTGATCGGGGTAAGGGTCCTGTGATTGGGGTAAGAATCCTGTGATCGGGGTTAGCGTCATGTTAATGGGGTATGGGTCCTGTGATTGGGGTAAGGGTCCTGTGATCGGGGTTAGTGTCATGTGAATGGGGTAAGGGTCCTGTGATTGGGGTAAGGGTCCTGTGATCGGGGTTAGCGTCATGTGAATGGGGTAAGGGTCCTGTGATTGGGGTAAGGGTCCTGTGATCGGGGTAAGCGTCCTGTGTGTGGGGTAAGGGTCCTGTGATCGGGGTAAGCGTCCTGTGAATGGGGTAAGGGTCCTGTGAATGGGGTAAGGGTCCTGTGAGTGGGGTAAGGGTCTTGTGAGTGGGGTAAGGGTCCTGTGAGTGGGGTAAGGATACTGTGATCGGGGTAAGGGTCCTGTGATTGGGGTAAGGGTCCTGTGAATGGGGTAACGGTCCTGTGAGTGGGGTAAGGGTCCTGTGATTGGGGTAAGGGTCCTGTGATCGGGGTAAGCGTCCTGTGAGTGGGGTAAGGGTCATGTGATCGGGGTAAGCGTCCTGTGAATGGGGTAAGGGTCCTGTGAATGGGGTAAGGGTCCTGTGAATGGGGTAAGTTTGCTGTGAGTGTGGTAAGGGTCCTGTGAGTGGAGTAAGGATCCTGTGATCGGGGTAAGGGTCCTGTGATTGGGGTAAGGGTCCTGTGAGCGAGGTAAGGGTCCTGTGATTGGGGTAAGGGTCCTGTGATCGGGGTAAGCATCCTGTGAATGGGGTAAGGGTCCTGTGAATGGGGTAAGGGTCCTGTGAATGGGGTAAGGGTCCTGTGAGTGGGTTAAGGGTCCTGTGAGTGGGGTAAGGATCCTGTGATCGGGGTAAGGGTCCTGTGATTGGGGTAAGGGTCCTGTGAGTGGGGTAAGTGTCCTGTGATCGGGGTAAAGGTCCTGTGATCGGGTAAGGGTCCTGTGAGTGGGGTAAGGGTCCTGTGATCGGGGTAAGGGTCCTGTGACTGGGGTAAGGGTCCTGTGATCAGGGTAAGGGTCCTGTGATCGGGGTAAGGGTCCTGTCAGTGGGGTAAGGGTCCTGTGATCGGGGTAAGGGTCCTGTGAGTGGGGTAAGGGTCCTGTGATCGGGGTAAGGGTCCTGTGATCGGGGTAAGGGTCCTGTGAGTGGGGTAAGGGTCCTGTGATCGGGGTAAGGGTCCGATGAGTGGGGTAAGGGTCTTGTGATTGGGGTAAGGGTCCTGTGATCGGGGTAAGGGTCCTGTGAATGGAGTAAGGGTCCTGTGATCAGGGTAAGGGTCCGATGAGTGGGGTAAGGGTCCTGTGATCGCGGTAAGGGTCCTGTGATCGGGTTAAGAGTCCTGTGAGTGGGGTAAGGGTCCTGTGAATGGGGTAAGGGTCCTGTGATCGGGGTAAGGGTCCTGTGATCGGGGTAAGGGTCCTGTGATTGGGGTAAGGGTCCTGTGATCGGGGAAAGGGTCCTGTGAGTAGGGTAAGGGTCCTGTGATCGGGGTAAGCGTCCTGTGAGTGGGGTAAGGGTCCTGTGATCGGGGTAAGGGTCCTGTGATTGGGGTAAGAATCCTGTGATCGGGGTTAGCGTCTTGTGAATGGGGTATGGGTCCTGTGATTGGGGTAAGGGTCCTGTGATCGGGGTTAGCGTCATGTGAATGGGGTAAGGGTCCTGTGATTGGGGTAAGGGTCCTGTGATCGGGGTTAGCGTCATGTGAATGGGGTAAGGGTCCTGTGATTGGGGTAAGGGTCCTGTGATCGGGGTAAGCGTCCTGTGTGTGGGGTAAGGGTCCTGTCATCGGGGTAAGCGTCCTGTGAATGGGGTAAGGGTCCTGTGAATGGGGTAAGGGTCCTGTGAGTGGGGTAAGGGTCTTGTGAGTGGGGTAAGGGTCCTGTGAGTGGGGTAAGGATACTGTGATCGGGGTAAGGGTCCTGTGATTGGGGTAAGGGTCCTGTGAGCGAGGTAAGGCTCCTGTGAGTGGGGTAAGTGTCCTGTGATCGGGGTAAGGGTCCTGTGATCGGGGTAAGGGTCCTGTGATCGGGGTAAGGGTCCGGTGAGTGGGGTAAGGGTCTTGTGATCGGGGTAAGGGTCCTGTGATCGGGGTAAGGGTCCTGTGATCGGGGTAAGCGTCCTGTGATTGGGGTAAGGATCCTGTGATCGGGGTTAGCGTCATGTGAATGGGGTAAGGGTCCTGTGATTGGGGTAAGGGTCCTGTGATCGGGGTTAGCGTCATGTGAATGGGGTAAGGGTCCTGTGATTGGGGTAAGGGTTCTGTGATCGGGGTTAGCGTCATGTGAATGCGGTAAGGGTCCTGTGATTGGGGTAAGGGTCCTGTGATCGGGGTAAGCGTCCTGTGTGTGGGGTAAGGGTCCTGTGATTGGGGTAAGGGTCCTGTGAATGGGGTAAGGGTCCTGTGAGTGGGGTAAGGGTCCTGTGAGCGAGGTAAGGGTCCTGTGAGTGGGGTAAGGGTCCTGTGATCGGGGTAAGGGTGCTGTGATCGGGGTAAGGGTCCTGTGATCGGGGTAAGGGTCCGGTGAGTGGGGTAAGGGTCTTGTGATCGGGGTAAGGGTCCTGTGATCGGGGTAAGGGTCCTGTGATCGGGGTAAGGGTCCTGTCAGTAGGGTAAGGGTCCTGTGATCGGGGTAAGGGTCCTGTGATCGGGGTAAGGGTCCTGTGATTGGGGTAAGGGTCCTGTGAGCGAGGTAAGGGTCCTGTGAGTGGGGTAAGGGTCCTGTGATCGGGGTAAGGGTGCTGTGATCGGGGTAAGGGTCCTGTGATCGGGGTAAGGGTCCGGTGAGTGGGGTAAGGGTCTTGTGATCGGGGTAAGGGTCCTGTGATCGGGGTAAGGGTCCTGTGATCGGGGTAAGGGTCCTGTCAGTAGGGTAAGGGTCCTGTGATCGGGGTAAGGGTCCTGTGATCGGGGTAAGGGTCCTGTGATTGGGGTAAGGGTCCTGTGAGCGAGGTAAGGGTCCTGTGAGTGGGGTAAGGGTCCTGTGATCGGGATAAGGGTCCTGAGTGGGGCAAGGGTCCTGTGAGTGGGGTAAGGGTCCTGTGATCGGGGTAAGGGTCCTGTGAGTGGGATAAGGGTCCTGTGAGTGGGGTAAGGGTCCTGTGATCGGGGTAAGGTTCCTGTGAGTGAGGTAAGGGTCCAGTGATCGGGGTAAGCGTCCTGTGAGTGGGGTAAGGGTCCTGTGATCGGGTTAAGAGTCCTGTGAGTGGGGTAAGGGTCCTGTGAATGGGGCAAGGGTCCTGTGATCGGGGTAAGGGTCCTGTGATTGGGGTAAGGGTGCTGTGAGCGAGGTAAGGGTCCTGTGATTGGGGTAAGGGTCCTGTGATCGGGGTAAGCGTCCTGTGAATGGGGTAAGGGTCCTGTGAATGGGGTAAGGGTCCTGTGAGTGGGTTAAGGGTCCTGTGAGTGGGGTAAGGATCCTGTGATCGGGGTAAGGGTCCTGTGATTGGGGTAAGGGTCCTGTGAGTGGGGTAAGTGTCCTGTGATCGGGGTAAAGGTCCTGTGATCGGGTAAGGGTCCTGTGAGTGGGGTAAGGGTCCTGTGATCGGGGTAAGGGTCCTGTGACTGGGGTAAGGGTCCTGTGATTGGGGTAAGAATCCTGTGATCGGGGTTAGCGTCATGTGAAGGGGTTTGGGTCCTGTGATTGGGGTAAGGGTCCTGTGATCGGGGTTAGCGTCATGTGAATGGGGTAAGGGTCCTGTGATTGGGGTAAGGGTCCTGTGATCGGGGTTAGCGTCATGTGAATGGGGTAAGGGTCCTGTGAGTGGGGTAAGTGTCCTGTGATCGGGGTAAAGGTCCTGTGATCGGGGTAAGGGTCCTGTGAGTGGGGTAAGGGTCCTGTGATCGGGGTAAGGGTCCGATGAGTGGGGTAAGGGTCTTGTGATTGGGGTAAGGGTCCTGTGATCGGGGAAAGGGTCCTGTGAATGGGGTAAGGGTCCTGTGATCAGGGTAAGGGTCCGATGAGTGGGGTAAGGGTCCTGTGATCGCGGTAAGGGTCCTGTGATCGGGTTAAGAGTCCTGTGAGTGGGGTAAGGGTCCTGTGAATGGGGTAAGGGTCCTGTGATCGGGGTAAGGGTCCTGTGATCGGGGTAAGGGTCCTGTGATTGGGGTAAGGGTCCTGTGATCGGGGAAAGGGTCCTGTGAGTAGGGTAAGGGTCCTGTGATCGGGGTAAGCGTCCTGTGAGTGGGGTAAGGGTCCTGTGATCGGGGTAAGGGTCCTGTGATCGGGGTAAGGGTCCTGTGATTGGGGTAAGAATCCTGTGATCGGGGTTAGCGTCATGTGAATGGGGTATGGGTCCTGTGATTGGGGTAAGGGTCCTGTGATCGGGGTTAGCGTCATGTGAATGGGGTAAGGGTCCTGTGATTGGGGTAAGGGTCCTGTGATCGGGGTTAGCATCATGTGAATGGGGTAAGGGTCCTGTGATCGGGGTAAGGTTCCTGTGATCGGGGTAAGGGTCCTGTCAGTGGGGTAAGGGTCCTGTGATCGGGGTAAGGGTCCTGTGAGTGGGGTAAGTGTCCTGTGATCGGGGTAAAGGTCCTGTGATCGGGTAAGGGTCCTGTGAGTGGGGTAAGGGTCCTGTGATCGGGGTAAGGGTCCTGTGATCGGGGTAAGGATCCTGTGAGTGGGGTAAGGGTCCTGTGATCGGGGTAAGGTTCCGATGAGTGGGGTAAGGGTCCTGTGATCGGGGTAAGGGTCCTGTGATCGGGGTAAGGGTCCTGTGATCGGCGTGAGGGTCCTGTGATCGGGGTAAGCATCCTGTGATCGGGGTAAGGGTCCTGTGATCGGGGTAAGGGTCCTGTGAGTGGGGTAAGGGTCCTGTGATCGGGGTAAGTGTCCTGTGATCGGGGTAAGGGTCCTGTGATCGGGGTAAGGGTCCTGTGAGTGGGGTAAGGGTCCTGTGATCGGGGTAAGCGTCCTGTGAGTGGGGTAAGGGTCCTGTGATCGGGGTAAGGGTCCTGTGATTGGGGTAAGGGTCCTGTGATCGGGGTTAGTGTCATGTGAATAGGGTAAGGGTCCTGTGATTGGGGTAAGGGTCCTGTGATCGGGGTTAGCGTCATGTGAATGGGGTAAGGGTCCTGTGATTGGGGTAAGGGTCCTGTGATCGGGGTTAGCATCATGTGAATGGGGTAAGGGTCCTGTGATTGGGGTAAGGGTCCTGTGATCGGGGTAAGCGTCCTGTGAGTGGGGTAAGGGTCCTGTGATCGGGGTAAGCGTCCAGTGAATGGGGTAAGGGTCCTGTGAATGGGGTAACGGTCCTGTGAGTGGGGTAAGGGTCCTGTGAGTGGGGTAAGGGTCCTGTGAGTGGGGTAAGGGTCCTGTGATTGGGGTAAGGGTCCTGTGATCGGGGTAAGCGTCCTGTGAGTGGGGTAAGGGTCCTGTGATCGGGGTAAGCGTCCTGTGAATGGGGTAAGGGTCCTGTGAATGGGGTAAGGGTCCTGTGAATGGGGTAAGGTTGCTGTGAGTGTGGTAAGGGTCCTGTGAGTGGAGTAAGGATCCTGTGATCGGTGTAAGGGTCCTGTGATTGGGGTAAGGGTCCTGTGAGCGAGGTAAGGGTCCTGTGATTGGGGTAAGGGTCCTGTGATCGGGGTAAGCGTCCTGTGATTGGGGTAAGGGTCCTGTGAATGGGGTAAGGGTCCTGTGATCGGGGTAAGGGTCCTGTGATTGGGGTAAGGGTCCTGTGAGTGGGGTAAGTGTCCTGTGATCGGGGTAAAGGTCCTGTGATCGGGTAAGGGTCCTGTGAGTGGGGTAAGGGTCCTGTGATCGGGGTAAGGGTCCTGTGACTGGGGTAAGGGTCCTGTGATTGGGGTAAGAATCCTGTGATCGGGGTTAGCGTCATGTGAATGGGGTATGGGTCCTGTGATTGGGGTAAGGGTCCTGTGATCGGGGTTAGCGTCATGTGAATGGGGTAAGGGTCCTGTGATTGGGGTAAGGGTCCTGTGATCGGGGTTAGCGTCATGTGAATGGGGTAAGGGTCCTGTGAGTGGGGTAAGTGTCCTGTGATCGGGGTAAAGGTCCTGTGATCGGGGTAAGGGTCCTGTGAGTGGGGTAAGGGTCCTGTGATCGGGGTAAGGGTCCGATGAGTGGGGTAAGGGTCTTGTGATTGGGGTAAGGGTCCTGTGATCGGGGTAAGGGTCCTGTGAATGGGGTAAGGGTCCTGTGATCAGGGTAAGGGTCCGATGAGTGGGGTAAGGGTCCTGTGATCGCGGTAAGGGTCCTGTGATCGGGTTAAGAGTCCTGTGAGTGGGGTAAGGGTCCTGTGAATGGGGTAAGGGTCCTGTGATCGGGGTAAGGGTCCTGTGATCGGGGTAAGGGTCCTGTGATTGGGGTAAGGGTCCTGTGATCGGGGAAAGGGTCCTGTGAGTAGGGTAAGGGTCCTGTGATCGGGGTAAGCGTCCTGTGAGTGGGGTAAGGGTCCTGTGATCGGGGTAAGGGTCCTGTGATCGGGGTAAGGGTCCTGTGATTGGGGTAAGAATCCTGTGATCGGGGTTAGCGTCATGTGAATGGGGTATGGGTCCTGTGATTGGGGTAAGCGTCCTGTGAGTGGGGTAAGTGTCCTGTGATCGGGGTAAAGGTCCTGTGATCGGGTAAGGGTCCTGTGAGTGGGGTAAGGGTCCTGTGATCGGGGTAAGGGTCCTGTGACTGGGGTAAGGGTCCTGTGATCAGGGTAAGGGTCCTGTGATCGGGGTAAGGGTCCTGTCAGTGGGGTAAGGGTCCTGTGATCGGGGTAAGGGTCCTGTGAGTGGGGTAAGGGTCCTGTGATCGGGGTAAGGGTCCGATGAGTGGGGTAAGGGTCTTGTGATTGGGGTAAGGGTCCTGTGATCGGGGTAAGGGTCCTGTGAATGGGGTAAGGGTCCTGTGATCAGGGTAAGGGTCCGATGAGTGGGGTAAGGGTCCTGTGATCGCGGTAAGGGTCCTGCGATTGGGTTAAGAGTCCTGTGAGTGGGGTAAGGGTCCTGTGAATGGGGTAAGGGTCCTGTGATCGGGGTAAGGGTCCTGTGATCGGGGTAAGGGTCCTGTGATTGGGGTAAGGGTCCTGTGATCGGGGAAAGGGTCCTGTGAGTAGGGTAAGGGTCCTGTGATCGGGGTAAGCGTCCTGTGAGTGGGGTAAGGGTCCTGTGATCGGGGTAAGGGTCCTGTGATCGGGGTAAGGGTCCTGTGATTGGGGTAAGAATCCTGTGATCGGGGTTAGCGTCATGTTAATGGGGTATGGGTCCTGTGATTGGGGTAAGGGTCCTGTGATCGGGGTTAGCGTCATGTGAATGGGGTAAGGGTCCTGTGATTGGGGTAAGGGTCCTGTGATCGGGGTTAGCGTCATGTGAATGGGGTAAGGGTCCTGTGATTGGGGTAAGGGTCCTGTGATCGGGGTAAGCGTCCTGTGTGTGGGGTAAGGGTCCTGTGATCGGGGTAAGCGTCCTGTGAATGGGGTAAGGGTCCTGTGAATGGGGTAAGGGTCCTGTGAGTGGGGTAAGGGTCTTGTGAGTGGGGTAAGGGTCCTGTGAGTGGGGTAAGGATACTGTGATCGGGGTAAGGGTCCTGTGATTGGGGTAAGGGTCCTGTGAATGGGGTAACGGTCCTGTGAGTGGGGTAAGGGTCCTGTGATTGGGGTAAGGGTCCTGTGATCGGGGTAAGCGTCCTGTGAGTGGGGTAAGGGTCATGTGATCGGGGTAAGCGTCCTGTGAATGGGGTAAGGGTCCTGTGAATGGGGTAAGGGTCCTGTGAATGGGGTAAGTTTGCTGTGAGTGTGGTAAGGGTCCTGTGAGTGGAGTAAGGATCCTGTGATCGGGGTAAGGGTCCTGTGATTGGGGTAAGGGTCCTGTGAGCGAGGTAAGGGTCCTGTGATTGGGGTAAGGGTCCTGTGATCGGGGTAAGCATCCTGTGAATGGGGTAAGGGTCCTGTGAATGGGGTAAGGGTCCTGTGAATGGGGTAAGGGTCCTGTGAGTGGGTTAAGGGTCCTGTGAGTGGGGTAAGGATCCTGTGATCGGGGTAAGGGTCCTGTGATTGGGGTAAGGGTCCTGTGAGTGGGGTAAGTGTCCTGTGATCGGGGTAAAGGTCCTGTGATCGGGTAAGGGTCCTGTGAGTGGGGTAAGGGTCCTGTGATCGGGGTAAGGGTCCTGTGACTGGGGTAAGGGTCCTGTGATCAGGGTAAGGGTCCTGTGATCGGGGTAAGGGTCCTGTCAGTGGGGTAAGGGTCCTGTGATCGGGGTAAGGGTCCTGTGAGTGGGGTAAGGGTCCTGTGATCGGGGTAAGGGTCCTGTGATCGGGGTAAGGGTCCTGTGAGTGGGGTAAGGGTCCTGTGATCGGGGTAAGGGTCCGATGAGTGGGGTAAGGGTCTTGTGATTGGGGTAAGGGTCCTGTGATCGGGGTAAGGGTCCTGTGAATGGAGTAAGGGTCCTGTGATCAGGGTAAGGGTCCGATGAGTGGGGTAAGGGTCCTGTGATCGCGGTAAGGGTCCTGTGATCGGGTTAAGAGTCCTGTGAGTGGGGTAAGGGTCCTGTGAATGGGGTAAGGGTCCTGTGATCGGGGTAAGGGTCCTGTGATCGGGGTAAGGGTCCTGTGATTGGGGTAAGGGTCCTGTGATCGGGGAAAGGGTCCTGTGAGTAGGGTAAGGGTCCTGTGATCGGGGTAAGCGTCCTGTGAGTGGGGTAAGGGTCCTGTGATCGGGGTAAGGGTCCTGTGATTGGGGTAAGAATCCTGTGATCGGGGTTAGCGTCTTGTGAATGGGGTATGGGTCCTGTGATTGGGGTAAGGGTCCTGTGATCGGGGTTAGCGTCATGTGAATGGGGTAAGGGTCCTGTGATTGGGGTAAGGGTCCTGTGATCGGGGTTAGCGTCATGTGAATGGGGTAAGGGTCCTGTGATTGGGGTAAGGGTCCTGTGATCGGGGTAAGCGTCCTGTGTGTGGGGTAAGGGTCCTGTCATCGGGGTAAGCGTCCTGTGAATGGGGTAAGGGTCCTGTGAATGGGGTAAGGGTCCTGTGAGTGGGGTAAGGGTCTTGTGAGTGGGGTAAGGGTCCTGTGAGTGGGGTAAGGATACTGTGATCGGGGTAAGGGTCCTGTGATTGGGGTAAGGGTCCTGTGAGCGAGGTAAGGCTCCTGTGAGTGGGGTAAGTGTCCTGTGATCGGGGTAAGGGTCCTGTGATCGGGGTAAGGGTCCTGTGATCGGGGTAAGGGTCCGGTGAGTGGGGTAAGGGTCTTGTGATCGGGGTAAGGGTCCTGTGATCGGGGTAAGGGTCCTGTGATCGGGGTAAGCGTCCTGTGATTGGGGTAAGGATCCTGTGATCGGGGTTAGCGTCATGTGAATGGGGTAAGGGTCCTGTGATTGGGGTAAGGGTCCTGTGATCGGGGTTAGCGTCATGTGAATGGGGTAAGGGTCCTGTGATTGGGGTAAGGGTTCTGTGATCGGGGTTAGCGTCATGTGAATGCGGTAAGGGTCCTGTGATTGGGGTAAGGGTCCTGTGATCGGGGTAAGCGTCCTGTGTGTGGGGTAAGGGTCCTGTGATTGGGGTAAGGGTCCTGTGAATGGGGTAAGGGTCCTGTGAGTGGGGTAAGGGTCCTGTGAGCGAGGTAAGGGTCCTGTGAGTGGGGTAAGGGTCCTGTGATCGGGGTAAGGGTGCTGTGATCGGGGTAAGGGTCCTGTGATCGGGGTAAGGGTCCGGTGAGTGGGGTAAGGGTCTTGTGATCGGGGTAAGGGTCCTGTGATCGGGGTAAGGGTCCTGTGATCGGGGTAAGGGTCCTGTCAGTAGGGTAAGGGTCCTGTGATCGGGGTAAGGGTCCTGTGATCGGGGTAAGGGTCCTGTGATTGGGGTAAGGGTCCTGTGAGCGAGGTAAGGGTCCTGTGAGTGGGGTAAGGGTCCTGTGATCGGGGTAAGGGTGCTGTGATCGGGGTAAGGGTCCTGTGATCGGGGTAAGGGTCCGGTGAGTGGGGTAAGGGTCTTGTGATCGGGGTAAGGGTCCTGTGATCGGGGTAAGGGTCCTGTGATCGGGGTAAGGGTCCTGTCAGTAGGGTAAGGGTCCTGTGATCGGGGTAAGGGTCCTGTGATCGGGGTAAGGGTCCTGTGATTGGGGTAAGGGTCCTGTGAGCGAGGTAAGGGTCCTGTGAGTGGGGTAAGGGTCCTGTGATCGGGATAAGGGTCCTGAGTGGGGCAAGGGTCCTGTGAGTGGGGTAAGGGTCCTGTGATCGGGGTAAGGGTCCTGTGAGTGGGATAAGGGTCCTGTGAGTGGGGTAAGGGTCCTGTGATCGGGGTAAGGTTCCTGTGAGTGAGGTAAGGGTCCAGTGATCGGGGTAAGCGTCCTGTGAGTGGGGTAAGGGTCCTGTGATCGGGTTAAGAGTCCTGTGAGTGGGGTAAGGGTCCTGTGAATGGGGCAAGGGTCCTGTGATCGGGGTAAGGGTCCTGTGATCGGGGTAAGGGTCCTGTGATTGGGGTAAGGGTCCTGTGATCGGGGTAAGGGTCCTGTGAGTAGGGTAAGGGTCCTGTGATCGGGGTAAGCGTCCTGTGAGTGGGGTAAGGGTCCTGTGATCGGGGTAAGGGTCCTGTGATCAGGGTAAGGGTCCTGTGATTGGGGTAAGAATCCTGTGATCGGGGTTAGCGTCATGTGAATGGGGTAAGGGTCCTGTGATTGGGGTAAGGGTCCTGTGATCGGGGTTAGCGTCATGTGATTGGGGTAAGGGTCCTGTGATTGGGGTAAGGGTCCTGTGATCGGGGTTAGCGTCATGTGAATGGGGTAAGGGTCCTGTGATTGGGGTAAGGGTCCTGTGATCGGGGTAAGCGTCCTGTGTGTGGGGTAAGGGTCCTGTGATCGGGGTAAGCGTCCTGTGAATGGGGTAAGGGTCCTGTGAATGGGGTAAGGGTCCTGTGAGTGGGGTAAGGGTCTTGTGAGTGGGGTAAGGGTCCTGTGAGTGGGGTAAGGGTCCTGTGATCGGGGTAAGGGTCCTGTGAGTGGAGTAAGGGTCCTGTGATCGGGGTAAGGGTCCTGTGATTGGGGTAAGGGTCCTGTGATCGGGGTAAGGTTCCTGTGAGTAGGGTAAGGGTCCTGTGATCGGGGTAAGCGTCCTGTGAGTGGGGTAAGGGTCCTGTGATCGGGGTAAGGGTCCTGTGATCGGGGTAAGGGTCCTGTGATTGGGGTAAGGATCCTGTGATCGGGGTTAGCGTCATGTGAATGGGGTAAGGCTCCTGTGATTGGGGTAAGGGTCCTGTGATCGGGGTTAGCGTCATGTGAATTGGGTAAGGGTCCTGTGATTGGGGTAAGGGTTCTGTGATCGGGGTTAGCGTCATGTGAATGGGGTAAGGGTCCTGTGATTGGGGTAAGGGTCCTATGATCGGGGTAAGCGTCCTTTGTGTGGGGTAAGGGTCCTGTGATTGGGGTAAGGGTCCTGTGAGTCGGGTAAGGATACTGTGATCGGGGTAAGGGTCCTGTGATTGGGGTAAGGGTCCTGTGAGCGAGGTAAGGGTCCTGTGAGTGGGGTAAGGGTCCTGTGATCGGGGTAAGGGTCCTGTGATCGGGGTAAGGGTCCTGTGATCGGGGTAAGGGTCCGGTGAGTGGGGTAAGGGTCTTGTGATCGGGGTAAGGATCCTGTGAGTGGGGTAAGGGTCCTGTGATCGGGGTAAGGGTCCTGTGATCGGGGTAAGGGTCCTGTGACTGGGGTAAGGGTCCTGTGATCAGGGTAAGGGTCCTGTGATCGGGGTAAGGGTCCTGTCAGTGGAGTAAGGGTCCTGTGATCGGGGTAAGGGTCCTGTGAGTGGGGTAAGGGTCCTGTGATCGGGGTAAGGGTCCTGTGATCGGGGTAAGGGTCCTGTGAGTGGGGTAAGGGTCCTGTGATCGGGGTAAGGGTCCGATGAGTGGGGTAAGGGTCTTGTGATTGGGGTAAGGGTCCTGTGATCGGGGTAAGGGTCCTGTGAATGGGGTAAGGGTCCTGTGATCAGGGTAAGGGTCCGATGAGTGGGGTAAGTGTCCTGTGACGCGGTAAGGGTCCTGTGATCGGGTTAAGAGTCCTGTGAGTGGAGTAAGGGTCCTGTGAATGGGGTAAGGGTCCTGTGATCGGGGTAAGGGTCCTGTGATCGGGGTAAGGGTCCTGTGATTGGGGTAAGGGCCCTGTGATCGGGGTAAGGGTCCTGTGAGTAGGGTAAGGGTCCTGTGATCGGGGTAAGCGTCCTGTGAGTGGGGTAAGGGTCCTGTGATCGGGGTAAGGGTCCTGTGATGGGGGTAAGGGTCCTGTGATTGGGGTAAGAATCCTGTGATCGGGGTTAGCGTCATGTGAATGGGGTAAGGGTCCTGTGATTGGGGTAAGGGTCCTGTGATCGGGGTTAGCGTCATGTGAATGGGGTAAGGGTCCTGTGATTGGGGTAAGGGTCCTGTGATCGGGGTTAGAGTCATGTGAATGGGGTAAGGGTCCTGTGATTGGGGTAAGGGTCCTGTGATCGGGGTAAGCGTCCTGTGTGTGGGGTAAGGGTCCTGTGATCGGGTTAAGCGTCCTGTGAATGGGGTAAGGGTCCTGTGAATGGGGTAAGGGTCCTGTGAGTGGGGTAAGGGTCTTGTGAGTGGGGTAAGGGTCCTGTGAGTGGGGTAAGGATACTGTGATCGGGGTAAGGGTCCTGTGATTGGGGTAAGGGTCCTGTGAGCGAGGTAAGGCTCCTGTGAGTGGGGTAAGTGTCCTGTGATCGGGGTAAGGGTCCTGTGATCGGGGTAAGGGTCCTCTGATCGGGGTAAGGGTCCGGTGAGTGGGGTAAGGGTCTTGTGATCGGGGTAAGGGTCCTGTGATCGGGGTAAGGGTCCTGTGATCGGGGTAAGGGTCCTGTGATTGGGGTAAGGATCCTGTGATCGGGGTTAGTGTCATGTGAATGGGGTAAGGGTCCTGTGATTGGGGTAAGGGTCCTGTGATCGGGGTTAGCGTCATGTGAATGGGGTAAGGGTCCTGTGATTGGGGTAAGGGTTCTGTGATCGGGGTTAGCGTCATGTGAATGGGGTAAGGGTCCTGTGTTTGGGGTAAGGGTCCTGTGATCGGGATAAGCGTCCTGTGTGTGGGGTAAGGGTCCTGTGATTGGGGTAAGGGTCCTGTGAATGGGGTAAGCGTCCTGTGAGTGGGGTAAGGGTCCTGTGATCGGGGTAAGGGTCCTGTGAGTGGGATAAGGGTCCTGTGAGTGGGGTAAGGGTCCTGTGATCGGGGTAAGGTTCCTGTGAGTGAGGTAAGGGTCCAGTGATCGGGGTAAGCGTCCTGTGAGTGGGGTAAGGGTCCTGTGATCGGGTTAAGAGTCCTGTGAGTGGGGTAAGGGTCCTGTGAATGGGGCAAGGGTCCTGTGATCGGGGTAAGGGTCCTGTGATCGGGGTAAGGGTCCTGTGATTGGGGTAAGGGTCCTGTGATCGGGGTAAGGGTCCTGTGAGTAGGGTAAGGGTCCTGTGATCGGGGTAAGCGTCCTGTGAGTGGGGTAAGGGTCCTGTGATCGGGGTAAGGGTCCTGTGATCAGGGTAAGGGTCCTGTGATTGGGGTAAGAATCCTGTGATCGGGGTTAGCGTCATGTGAATGGGGTAAGGGTCCTGTGATTGGGGTAAGGGTCCTGTGATCGGGGTTAGCGTCATGTGATTGGGGTAAGGGTCCTGTGATTGGGGTAAGGGTCCTGTGATCGGGGTTAGCGTCATGTGAATGGGGTAAGGGTCCTGTGATTGGGGTAAGGGTCCTGTGATCGGGGTAAGCGTCCTGTGTGTGGGGTAAGGGTCCTGTGATCGGGGTAAGCGTCCTGTGAATGGGGTAAGGGTCCTGTGAATGGGGTAAGGGTCCTGTGAGTGGGGTAAGGGTCTTGTGAGTGGGGTAAGGGTCCTGTGAGTGGGGTAAGGGTCCTGTGATCGGGGTAAGGGTCCTGTGAGTGGAGTAAGGGTCCTGTGATCGGGGTAAGGGTCCTGTGATTGGGGTAAGGGTCCTGTGATCGGGGTAAGGTTCCTGTGAGTAGGGTAAGGGTCCTGTGATCGGGGTAAGCGTCCTGTGAGTGGGGTAAGGGTCCTGTGATCGGGGTAAGGGTCCTGTGATCGGGGTAAGGGTCCTGTGATTGGGGTAAGGATCCTGTGATCGGGGTTAGCGTCATGTGAATGGGGTAAGGCTCCTGTGATTGGGGTAAGGGTCCTGTGATCGGGGTTAGCGTCATGTGAATTGGGTAAGGGTCCTGTGATTGGGGTAAGGGTTCTGTGATCGGGGTTAGCGTCATGTGAATGGGGTAAGGGTCCTGTGATTGGGGTAAGGGTCCTATGATCGGGGTAAGCGTCCTTTGTGTGGGGTAAGGGTCCTGTGATTGGGGTAAGGGTCCTGTGAGTCGGGTAAGGATACTGTGATCGGGGTAAGGGTCCTGTGATTGGGGTAAGGGTCCTGTGAGCGAGGTAAGGGTCCTGTGAGTGGGGTAAGGGTCCTGTGATCGGGGTAAGGGTCCTGTGATCGGGGTAAGGGTCCTGTGATCGGGGTAAGGGTCCGGTGAGTGGGGTAAGGGTCTTGTGATCGGGGTAAGGATCCTGTGAGTGGGGTAAGGGTCCTGTGATCGGGGTAAGGGTCCTGTGATCGGGGTAAGGGTCCTGTGACTGGGGTAAGGGTCCTGTGATCAGGGTAAGGGTCCTGTGATCGGGGTAAGGGTCCTGTCAGTGGAGTAAGGGTCCTGTGATCGGGGTAAGGGTCCTGTGAGTGGGGTAAGGGTCCTGTGATCGGGGTAAGGGTCCTGTGATCGGGGTAAGGGTCCTGTGAGTGGGGTAAGGGTCCTGTGATCGGGGTAAGGGTCCGATGAGTGGGGTAAGGGTCTTGTGATTGGGGTAAGGGTCCTGTGATCGGGGTAAGGGTCCTGTGAATGGGGTAAGGGTCCTGTGATCAGGGTAAGGGTCCGATGAGTGGGGTAAGTGTCCTGTGACGCGGTAAGGGTCCTGTGATCGGGTTAAGAGTCCTGTGAGTGGAGTAAGGGTCCTGTGAATGGGGTAAGGGTCCTGTGATCGGGGTAAGGGTCCTGTGATCGGGGTAAGGGTCCTGTGATTGGGGTAAGGGCCCTGTGATCGGGGTAAGGGTCCTGTGAGTAGGGTAAGGGTCCTGTGATCGGGGTAAGCGTCCTGTGAGTGGGGTAAGGGTCCTGTGATCGGGGTAAGGGTCCTGTGATGGGGGTAAGGGTCCTGTGATTGGGGTAAGAATCCTGTGATCGGGGTTAGCGTCATGTGAATGGGGTAAGGGTCCTGTGATTGGGGTAAGGGTCCTGTGATCGGGGTTAGCGTCATGTGAATGGGGTAAGGGTCCTGTGATTGGGGTAAGGGTCCTGTGATCGGGGTTAGAGTCATGTGAATGGGGTAAGGGTCCTGTGATTGGGGTAAGGGTCCTGTGATCGGGGTAAGCGTCCTGTGTGTGGGGTAAGGGTCCTGTGATCGGGTTAAGCGTCCTGTGAATGGGGTAAGGGTCCTGTGAATGGGGTAAGGGTCCTGTGAGTGGGGTAAGGGTCTTGTGAGTGGGGTAAGGGTCCTGTGAGTGGGGTAAGGATACTGTGATCGGGGTAAGGGTCCTGTGATTGGGGTAAGGGTCCTGTGAGCGAGGTAAGGCTCCTGTGAGTGGGGTAAGTGTCCTGTGATCGGGGTAAGGGTCCTGTGATCGGGGTAAGGGTCCTCTGATCGGGGTAAGGGTCCGGTGAGTGGGGTAAGGGTCTTGTGATCGGGGTAAGGGTCCTGTGATCGGGGTAAGGGTCCTGTGATCGGGGTAAGGGTCCTGTGATTGGGGTAAGGATCCTGTGATCGGGGTTAGTGTCATGTGAATGGGGTAAGGGTCCTGTGATTGGGGTAAGGGTCCTGTGATCGGGGTTAGCGTCATGTGAATGGGGTAAGGGACCTGTGATTGGGGTAAGGGTTCTGTGATCGGGGTTAGCGTCATGTGAATGGGGTAAGGGTCCTGTGTTTGGGGTAAGGGTCCTGTGATCGGGATAAGCGTCCTGTGTGTGGGGTAAGGGTCCTGTGATTGGGGTAAGGGTCCTGTGAATGGGGTAAGCGTCCTGTGAGTGGGGTAAGGGTCTTGTGAGTGAGGTAAGGGTCCTGTGAGTGGGGTAAGGATACTGTGATCGGGGTAAGGGTCCTGTGATTGGGGTAAGGGTCCTGTGTGCGAGGTAAGGGTCCTGTGAGTGGGTTAAGGGTCCTGTGATCGGGGTAAGGGTCCTGTGATCGGGGTAAGGGTCCTGTGATCGGGGTAAGGGTCCGGTGAGTGGGGTAAGGGTCTTGTGATCGGGGTAAGGGTCCTGTGAGTGGGGTAAGGGTCCTGTGATCGGGGTAAGGGTCCTGTGATCGGGGTAAGGGTCCTGTCAGTGGGGTAAGGGTCCTGTGATCGGGGTAAGGGTCCTGTGATCGGGGTAAGGGTCCTGTGATTGGGGTAAGGGTCCTGTGAGCGAGGTAAGGGTCCTGTGAGTGGGGTAAGGGTCCTGTGATCGGGATAAGGGTCCTGAGTGGGGTAAGGGTCCTGTGAGTGGGGTAAGGGTCCTGTGATCGGGGTAAGGGTCCTGTGAGTGGGGTAAGGGTCCTGTGATCGGGGTAAGGGTCCTGTGATCAGGGTAAGGTTCCTGTGATTGGGGTAAGAATCCTGTGATCGGGGTTAGCGTCATGTGAATGGGGTAAGGGTCCTGTGATTGGGGTAAGGGTCCTGTGATCGGGGTTAGCGTCATGTGAATGGGGTAAGGGTCCTGTGATTGGGGTAAGGGTCCTGTGATCGGGGTTAGCGTCATGTGAATGGGGTAAGGGTCCTGTGATTGGGGTAAGGGTCCTGTGATCGGGGTAAGCGTCCTGTGTGTGGGGTAAGGGTCCTGTGAGTGGGGTAAGGGTCCTGTGATCGGGGTAAGGTTCCTGTGAGTAGGGTAAGGGTCCAGTGATCGGGGTAAGCGTCCTGTGAGTGGGGTAAGGGTCCTGTGATCGGGTTAAGAATCCTGTGAGTGGGGTAAGGGTCCTGTGAATGGGGTAAGGGTCCTGTGAGTGGGGTAAGGGTCCTGTGATCGGGGTAAGGGTCCTGTGATCAGGGTAAGGTTCCTGTGATTGGGGTAAGAATCCTGTGATCGGGGTAAGGGTCCTGTGATCAGGGTAAGGTTCCTGTGATTGGGGTAAGAATCCTGTGATCGGGGTTAGCGTCATGTGAATGGGGTAAGGGTCCTGTGATTGGGGTAAGGGTCCTGTGATCGGGGTTAGCGTCATGTGAATGGGGTAAGGGTCCTGTGATTGGGGTAAGGGTCCTGTGATCGGGGTTAGCGTCATGTGAATGGGGTAAGGGTCCTGTGATTGGGGTAAGGGTCCTGTGATCGGGGTAAGCGTCCTGTGTGTATGGTAAGGGTCCTGTGAGTGGGGTAAGGGTCCTGTGATCGGGGTAAGGTTCCTGTGAGTAGGGTAAGGGTCCAGTGATCGGGGTAAGCGTCCTGTGAGTGGGGTAAGGGTCCTGTGATCGGGTTAAGAATCCTGTGAGTGGGGTAAGGGTCCTGTGAATGGGGTAAGGGTCCTGTGATCGGGGTAAGGGTCCTGTGATCGGGGTAAGGGTCCTGTGATTGGGGTAAGGATACTGTGATCGGGGTAAGGGTCCTGTGATTGGGGTAAGGGTCCTGTGAGCGAGGTAAGGCTCCTGTGAGTGGGGTAAGTGTCCTGTGATCGGGGTAAGGGTCCTGTGATCGGGGTAAGGGTCCTGTGATCGGGGTAAGGGTCCGGTGAGTGGGGTAAGGGTCTTGTGATCGGGGTAAGGGTCCTGTGATCGGGGTAAGGGTCCTGTGATCGGGGTAAGCGTCCTGTGATTGGGGTAAGGATCCTGTGATCGGGGTTAGCGTCATGTGAATGGGGTAAGGGTCCTGTGATTGGGGTAAGGGTCCTGTGATCGGGGTTAGCGTCATGTGAATGGGGTAAGGGTCATGTGAATGGGGTAAGGGTCCTGTGATTGGGGTAAGGGTCCTGTGATCGGGGTTAGCGTCATGTGAATGCGGTAAGGGTCCTGTGATTGGGGTAAGGGTCCTGTGATCGGGGTAAGCGTCCTGTGTGTGGGGTAAGGGTCCTGTGATTGGGGTAAGGGTCCTGTGAATGGGGTAAGGGTCCTGTGAGTGGGGTAAGGGTCCTGTGAGCGAGGTAAGGGTCCTGTGAGTGGGGTAAGGGTCCTGTGATCGGGGTAAGGGTGCTGTGATCGGGGTAAGGGTCCTGTGATCGGGGTAAGGGTCCGGTGAGTGGGGTAAGGGTCTTGTGATCGGGGTAAGGGTCCTGTGATCGGGGTAAGGGTCCTGTGATCGGGGTAAGGGTCCTGTCAGTAGGGTAAGGGTCCTGTGATCGGGGTAAGGGTCCTGTGATCGGGGTAAGGGTCCTGTGATTGGGGTAAGGGTCCTGTGAGCGAGGTAAGGGTCCTGTGAGTGGGGTAAGGGTCCTGTGATCGGGGTAAGGGTGCTGTGATCGGGGTAAGGGTCCTGTGATCGGGGTGAGGGTCCGGTGAGTGGGGTAAGGGTCTTGTGATCGGGGTAAGGGTCCTGTGATCGGGGTAAGGGTCCTGTGATCGGGGTAAGGGTCCTGTCAGTAGGGTAAGGGTCCTGTGATCGGGGTAAGGGTCCTGTGATCGGGGTAAGGGTCCTGTGATTGGGGTAAGGGTCCTGTGAGCGAGGTAAGGGTCCTGTGAGTGGGGTAAGGGTCCTGTGATCGGGATAAGGGTCCTGAGTGGGGCAAGGGTCCTGTGAGTGGGGTAAGGGTCCTGTGATCGGGGTAAGGGTCCTGTGAGTGGGATAAGGGTCCTGTGAGTGGGGTAAGGGTCCTGTGATCGGGGTAAGGTTCCTGTGAGTGAGGTAAGGGTCCAGTGATCGGGGTAAGCGTCCTGTGAGTGGGGTAAGGGTCCTGTGATCGGGTTAAGAATCCTGTGAGTGGGGTAAGGGTCCTGTGAATGGGGCAAGCGTCCTGTGATCGGGGTAAGGGTCCTGTGATCGGGGTAAGGGTCCTGTGATTGGGGTAAGGGTCCTGTGATCGGGGTAAGGGTCCTGTGAGTAGGGTAAGGGTCCTGTGATCGGGGTAAGCGTCCTGTGAGTGGGGTAAGGGTCCTGTGATCGGGGTAAGGGTCCTGTGATCAGGGTAAGGGTCCTGTGATTGGGGTAAGAATCCTGTGATCGGGGTTAGCGTCATGTGAATGGGGTAAGGGTCCTGTGATTGGGGTAAGGGTCCTGTGATCGGGGTTAGCGTCATGTGAATGGGGTAAGGGTCCTGTGATTGGGGTAAGGGTCCTGTGATCGGGGTAAGCGTCCTGTGTGTGGGGTAAGGGTCCTGTGATCGGGGTAAGCGTCCTGTGAATGGGGTAAGGGTCCTGTGAATGGGGTAAGGGTCCTGTGAGTGGGGTAAGGGTCTTGTGAGTGGGGTAAGGGTCCTGTGAGTGGGGTAAGGGTCCTGTGATCGGGGTAAGGGTCCTGTGAGTGGAGTAAGGGTCCTGTGATCGGGGTAAGGGTCCTGTGATTGGGGTAAGGGTCCTGTGATCGGGGTAAGGTTCCTGTGAGTAGGGTAAGGGTCCTGTGATCGGGGTAAGCGTCCTGTGAGTGGGGTAAGGGTCCTGTGATCGGGGTAAGGGTCCTGTGATCGGGGTAAGGGTCCTGTGATTGGGGTAAGGATCCTGTGATCGGGGTTAGCGTCATGTGAATGGGGTAAGGCTCCTGTGATTGGGGTAAGGGTCCTGTGATCGGGGTCAGCGTCATGTGAATTGGGTAAGGGTCCTGTGATTGGGGTAAGGGTTCTGTGATCGGGGTTAGCGTCATGTGAATGGGGTAAGGGTCCTGTGATTGGGGTAAGGGTCCTATGATCGGGGTAAGCGTCCTTTGTGTGGGGTAAGGGTCCTGTGATTGGGGTAAGGGTCCTGTGAGTCGGGTAAGGATACTGTGATCGGGGTAAGGGTCCTGTGATTGGGGTAAGGGTCCTGTGAGCGAGGTAAGGGTCCTGTGAGTGGGGTAAGGGTCCTGTGATCGGGGTAAGGGTCCTGTGATCGGGGTAAGGGTCCTGTGATCGGGGTAAGGGTCCGGTGAGTGGGGTAAGGGTCTTGTGATCGGGGTAAGGATCCTGTGAGTGGGGTAAGGGTCCTGTGATCGGGGTAAGGGTCCTGTGATCGGGGTAAGGGTCCTGTGACTGGGGTAAGGGTCCTGTGATCAGGGTAAGGGTCCTGTGATCGGGGTAAGGGTCCTGTCAGTGGAGTAAGGGTCCTGTGATCGGGGTAAGGGTCCTGTGAGTGGGGTAAGGGTCCTGTGATCGGGGTAAGGGTCCTGTGATCGGGGTAAGGGTCCTGTTAGTGGGGTAAGGGTCCTGTGATCGGGGTAAGGGTCCGATGAGTGGGGTAAGGGTCTTGTGATTGGGGTAAGGGTCCTGTGATCGGGGTAAGGGTCCTGTGAATGGGGTAAGGGTCCTGTGATCAGGGTAAGGGTCCGATGAGTGGGGTAAGTGTCCTGTGATCGCGGTAAGGGTCCTGTGATCGGGTTAAGAGTCCTGTGAGTGGGGTAAGGGTCCTGTGAATGGGGTAAGGGTCCTGTGATCGGGGTAAGGGTCCTGTGATCGGGGTAAGGGTCCTGTGATTGGGGTAAGGGCCCTGTGATCGGGGTAAGGGTCCTGTGAGTAGGGTAAGGGTCCTGTGATCGGGGTAAGCGTCCTGTGAGTGGGGTAAGGGTCCTGTGATCGGGGTAAGGGTCCTGTGATCGGGGTAAGGGTCCTGTGATTGGGGTAAGAATCCTGTGATCGGGGTTAGCGTCATGTGAATGGGGTAAGGGTCCTGTGATTGGGGTAAGGGTCCTGTGATCGGGGTTAGCGTCATGTGAATGGGGTAAGGGTCCTGTGATTGGGGTAAGGGTCCTGTGATCGGGGTTAGAGTCATGTGAATGGGGTAAGGGTCCTGTGATTGGGGTAAGGGTCCTGTGATCGGGGTAAGCGTCCTGTGTGTGGGGTAAGGGTCCTGTGATCGGGTTAAGCGTCCTGTGAATGGGGTAAGGGTCCTGTGAATGGGGTAAGGGTCCTGTGAGTGGGGTAAGGGTCTTGTGAGTGGGGTAAGGGTCCTGTGAGTGGGGTAAGGATACTGTGATCGGGGTAAGGGTCCTGTGATTGGGGTAAGGGTCCTGTGAGCGAGGTAAGGCTCCTGTGAGTGGGGTAAGTGTCCTGTGATCGGGGTAAGGGTCCTGTGATCGGGGTAAGGGTCCTCTGATCGGGGTAAGGGTCCGGTGAGTGGGGTAAGGGTCTTGTGATCGGGGTAAGGGTCCTGTGATCGGGGTAAGGGTCCTGTGATCGGGGTAAGGGTCCTGTGATTGGGGTAAGGATCCTGTGATCGGGGTTAGCGTCATGTGAATGGGGTAAGGGTCCTGTGATTGGGGTAAGGGTCCTGTGATCGGGGTTAGCGTCATGTGAATGGGGTAAGGGTCCTGTGATTGGGGTAAGGGTTCTGTGATCGGGGTTAGCGTCATGTGAATGGGGTAAGGGTCCTGTGTTTGGGGTAAGGGTCCTGTGATCGGGATAAGCGTCCTGTGTGTGGGGTAAGGGTCCTGTGATTGGGGTAAGGGTCCTGTGAATGGGGTAAGCGTCCTGTGAGTGGGGTAAGGGTCTTGTGAGTGGGGTAAGGGTCCTGTGAGTGGGGTAAGGATACTGTGATCGGGGTAAGGGTCCTGTGATTGGGGTAAGGGTCCTGTGTGCGAGGTAAGGGTCCTGTGAGTGGGGTAAGGGTCCTGTGATCGGGGTAAGGGTCCTGTGATCGGGGTAAGGGTCCTGTGATCGGGGTAAGGGTCCGGTGAGTGGGGTAAGGGTCTTGTGATCGGGGTAAGGGTCCTGTGAGTGGGGTAAGGGTCCTGTGATCGGGGTAAGGGTCCTGTGATCGGGGTAAGGGTCCTGTCAGTGGGGTAAGGGTCCTGTGATCGGGGTAAGGGTCCTGTGATCGGGGTAAGGGTCCTGTGATTGGGGTAAGGGTCCTGTGAGCGAGGTAAGGGTCCTGTGAGTGGGGTAAGGGTCCTGTGATCGGGATAAGGGTCCTGAGTGGGGTAAGGGTCCTGTGAGTGGGGTAAGGGTCCTGTGATCGGGGTAAGGGTCCTGTGAGTGGGGTAAGGGTCCTGTGATCGGGGTAAGGGTCCTGTGATCAGGGTAAGGTTCCTGTGATTGGGGTAAGAATCCTGTGATCGGGGTTAGCGTCATGTGAATGGGGTAAGGGTCCTGTGATTGGGGTAAGGGTCCTGTGATCGGGGTTAGCGTCATGTGAATGGGGTAAGGGTCCTGTGATTGGGGTAAGGGTCCTGTGATCGGGGTTAGCGTCATGTGAATGGGGTAAGGGTCCTGTGATTGGGGTAAGGGTCCTGTGATCGGGGTAAGCGTCCTGTGTGTGGGGTAAGGGTCCTGTGAGTGGGGTAAGGGTCCTGTGATCGGGGTAAGGTTCCTGTGAGTAGGGTAAGGGTCCAGTGATCGGGGTAAGCGTCCTGTGAGTGGGGTAAGGGTCCTGTGATCGGGTTAAGAATCCTGTGAGTGGGGTAAGGGTCCTGTGAGTGGGGTAAGGGTCCTGTGATCGGGGTAAGGGTCCTGTGAGTGGGGTAAGGGTCCTGTGATCGGGGTAAGGGTCCTGTGATTGGGGTAAGGGTCCTGAGTGGGGTAAGGGTCCTGTGAGTGGGGTAAGGGTCCTGTGATCGGGGTAAGGGTCCTGAGTGGGGTAAGGGTCCTGTGATCGGGGTAAGGGTCCTGTGAGTGGGGTAAGGGTCCTGTGATCGGGGTAAGGGTCCTGTGAGTGGGGTAAGGGTCCTGTGATCGGGGTAAGGGTCCTGTGAGTGGGGTAAGGGTACTGTGATCAGGGTAAGGGTCCTGTAAGTGGGGTAAGGGTCCTGTGATCGGGGTAAGGGTCCTGTGATCGGGGTAAGGGTCCTGTGATCGGGGTAAGGGTCCTGTGATCGGGGTAAGGGTCCTGTGAGCGAGGTAAGGGTCCTGTGAGTGGGGTAAGGGTCCTGTGATCGGGATAAGGGTCCTGAGTGGGGTAAGGGTCCTGTGAGTGGGGTAAGGGTCCTGTGATCGGGGTAAGGGTCCTGTGAGTGGGGTAAGGGTCCTGTGATCGGGGTAAGGGTCCTGTGATCGGGGTAAGGGTCCTGTGATTGGGGTAAGGGTCCTGAGTGGGGTAAGGGTCCTGTGAGTGGGGTAAGGGTCCTGTGATCGCGGTAAGGGTCCTGAGTGGGGTAAGGGTCCTGTGATCGGGGTAAGGGTCCTGTGAGTGGGGTAAGGGTCCTGTGATCGGGGTAAGGGTCCTGTGAGTGGGGTAAGGGTCCTGTGATCGGGGTAAGGGTCCTGTGAGTGGGGTAAGGGTCCTGTGATCGGGGTAAGCATCCGATGAGTGGGGTAAGGGTCCTGTGATCGGGGTAAGGGTCCTGTGATCGGGGTAAGGTTCCAGTGATCCGGGTAAGGGTCCTGAGTGGGGTAAGGGTCCTGTGATCGGGGTAAGAGTCCTGTGAGTGGGGTAAGGGTCCTGTGATCGGGGTAAGGGTCCTGAGTGGGGTAAGGGTCCTGTGATCGGGGTAAGGGTCCTGTGATCGGGGTAAGGGTCCAGTGATCGGGGTAAGGGTCCTGTGATCGGGGTAAGGGTCCTGTGAGTGGGGTAAGGGTCCTGTGATCAGGGTAAGGGTCCTGTGAGTGGGGTAAGGATCCTGTGATCGGGGTAAGGGTCCTGTGATCGGGGTAAGGGTCCTGTGAGTGGGATAAGGGTCCTGTGAGTGGGGTAAGGGTCCTGTGATCGGGGTAAGAGTCCTGTGATCAGGGTAATGGTCCAATGGCGAGAAAGCAGGAACGGGGTACTGAAGTTTCATGTTCAGCCATGAACTCATTGAATGGTGGTGCAGGCTAGAAGGGCTGAATGGCCTGCTCCTGCACCTATTTTCTATGTTTCTATGTTTCTATGTAAGGGTCCTGTGATTGGGGTAAGGGTCCTGTGAGTGGGGTAAGGGTCCTGTGATCGGCGTAAGCGTCCTGTGATCGGGGTAAGGGTCCTGTGATCGGGGTAAGGGTCCTGTGAGTGGGATAAGGGTCCTGTGAGTGGGGTAAGGGTCCTGTGATCGGGGTAAGAGTCCTGTGATCAGGGTAATGGTCCTATGGCGAGAAAGCAGGAAGGGGGTACTGAAGTTTCATGTTCAGCCATGAACTCATTGAATGGTGGTGCAGGCTAGAAGGGCTGAAAGGCCTGCTCCTGCACCTATTTTCTATGTTTCTATGTTTCTATGTAAGGGTCCTGTGATTGGGGTAAGGGTCCTGTGAGTGGGGAAAGGGTCCTGTGATCGGCGTAAGGGTCCTGTGATCGGGGTAAGGGTCCTGTGATCGGGGTAAGGGTCCTGTGACTGGGGTAAGGGTCCTAGAGTGGGATAAGGGTCCTGTGAGTGGGGTAAGGGCCCTGTGATCGGGGTAAGGGTCCTGTGAGTGGGGTAAGGGTCCTGTGAGTGGGGTAAGGGTCCTGTGATCGGGGTAAGGGTCCTGTGATCGGGGTAAGGGTCCTGTGAGTGGGGTAAGGGTCCTGTGATCGGGGTAAGGGTCCTGTGAGTGGGGTAAGGGTCCTGTGAGTGGGGTAAGGGTCCTGTGAGTGGGGTAAGGGTCCTGTGATCGGGATAAGGGTCCTGAGTGGGGTAAGGGTCCTGTGAGTGGGGTAAGGGTCCTGTGATCGGGGTAAGGGTCCTGTGAGTGGGGTAAGGGTCCTGTGATCGGGGTAAGGGTCCTGTGATCGGGGTAAGGGTCCTGTGATTGGGGTAAGGGTCCTGAGTGGGGTAAGGGTCCTGTGAGTGGGGTAAGGGTCCTGTGATCGGGGTAAGGGTCCTGAGTGGGGTAAGGGTCCTGTGATCGGGGTAAGGGTCCTGTGAGTGGGGTAAGGGTCCTGTGATCGGGGTAAGGGTCCTGTGAGTGGGGTAAGGGTCCTGTGATCGGGGTAAGGGTCCTGTGAGTGGAGTAAGGGTCCTGTGATCGGGGTAAGGGTCCTGTGATTGGGGTAAGGGTCCTGTGATCGGGGTAAGGGTCCTGTGAGTAGGGTAAGGGTCCTGTGATCGGGGTAAGCGTCCTGTGATCGGGGTAAGGGTCCTGTGATTGGGGTAAGAATCCTGTGATCGGGGTTAGCGTCATGTGAATGGGGTAAGGGTCCTGTGATTGGGGTAAGGGTCCTGTGATCGGGGTTAGCGTCATGTGAATGGTGTAAGGGTCCTGTGATTGGGGTAAGGGTCCTGTGATCGGGGTTAGCGTCATGTGAATGGGGTAAGGGCCCTGTGATTGGGGTAAGGGTCCTGTGATCGGGGTAAGCGTCCTGTGTGTGGTGTAAGGGTCCTGTGATCGGAGTAAGCGTCCTGTGAATGGGGTAAGGGTCCTGTGAATGGGGTAAGGGTCCTGTGAGTGGGGTAAGGGTCTTGTGAGTGGGGTAAGGGTCCTGTGAGTGGGGTAAGGATACTGTGATCGGGGTAAGGGTCCTGTGATTGGGGTGAGGGTCCTGTGATTGGGGTAAGGGTCCTGTGAGCGAGGTAAGGCTCCTGTGAGTGGGGTAAGGGTCCTGTGATCGGGGTAGGGTCCTGTGATCGGGGTAAGGGTCCTGTGATCGGGGTAAGGGTCCGGTGAGTGGGGTAAGGGTCTTGTGATCGGGGTAAGGGTCCTGTGATCGGGGTAAGGGTCCTGTGATCGGGGTAAGGGTCCTGTCAGTGGGGTAAGGGTCCTGTGATCGGGTTAAGGGTCCTGTGATCGGGGTAAGGGTCCTGTGATTGGGGTAAGGGTCCTGTGAGCGAGGTAAGGGTCCTGTGAGTGGGGTAAGGGTCCTGTGATCGGGATAAGGGTCCTGAGTGGGGTAAGGGTCCTGTGAGTGGGGTAAGGGTCCTGTGATCGGGGTAAGGGTCCTGTGAGTGGGGTAAGGGTCCTGTGATCGGGGTAAGGGTCCTGTGATCGGGGTAAGGGTCCTGTGATTGGGGTAAGGGTCCTGAGTGGGGTAAGGGTCCTGTGAGTGGGGTAAGGGTCCTGTGATCGGGGTAAGGGTCCTGAGTGGGGTAAGGGTCCTGTGATCGGGGTAAGGGTCCTGTGAGTGGGGTAAGGGTCCTGTGATTGGGGTAAGGGTCCTGTGAGTGGGGTAAGGGTCCTGTGATCGGGGTAAGGGTCCTGTGAGTGGGGTAAGGGTACTGTGATCTGGGTAAGGGTCCTGTGAGTGGGGTAAGGTTCCTGTGATCGGGGTAAGGGTCCTGTGATCGGGGTAAGGGTCCTGAGTGGGGTAAGGGTCCTGTGATCGGGGTAAGAGTCCTGTG
This sequence comes from Pristiophorus japonicus, assembly GCF_044704955.1. Taxonomy (NCBI): domain Eukaryota; kingdom Metazoa; phylum Chordata; class Chondrichthyes; family Pristiophoridae; genus Pristiophorus; species Pristiophorus japonicus. The sequence goes on along the minus strand of NC_091987.1, from coordinate 150,822,197 downwards.
AGTGGGGTAAGGGTCCTGTGATCGGGGTAAGCATCCGATGAGTGGGGTAAGGGTCCTGTGATCGGGGTAAGGGTCCTGTGATCGGAGTAACGTTCCAGTGATCGGGGTAAGGGTCCTGAGTGGGGTCAGGGTCCTGTGATCGGGGTAAGAGTCCTGTGAGTGGGGTAAGGGTCCTGTGATCGGGGTAAGGGTCCTGAGTGGGGTAAGGGGCCTGTGATCGGGGTAAGGATCCTGTGATCGGGGTAAGGGTCCAGTGATCGGGGTAAGGGTCTGGTGATCGGGGTAAGGGTCCTGTGAGTGGGGTAAGGGTTCTGTGATCAGGGTAAGGGTCCTGTGAGTGGGGTAATGGTCCTGTGATCGGGGTAAGGGTCCTGTGATCGGGGTAAGGGTCCTGTGAGTGGGATAAGGGTCCTGTGAGTGGGGTAAGGGTCCTGTGATCGGGGTAAGAGTCCTGTGATCAGGGTAATGGTCCTATGGCGAGAAAGCAGGAAGGGGGTACTGAAGTTTCATGTTCAGCCATGAACTCATTGAATGGTGGTGCAGGATAGAAGGGCTGAATGGCCTGCTCCTGCACCTATTTTCTATGTTTCTATGTTTCTATGTAAGGGTCCTGTGATTGGGGTAAGGGTCCTGTGAGTGGGGTAAGGGTCCTGTGATCGGCGTAAGGGTCCTGTGATCGGGGTAAGGGTCCTGTGATCGGGGTAAGGGTCCTGTGAGTGGGATAAGGGTCCTGTGAGTGGGGTAAGGGTCCTGTGATCGGGGTAAGAGTCCTGCGATCAGGGTAATGGTCCTATGGCGAGAAAGCAGGAAGGGGGTACTGAAGTTTCATGTTCAGCCATGAACTCATTGAATGGTGGTGCAGGCTAGAAGGGCTGAATGGCCTGCTCCTGCACCTATTTTCTATGTTTCTATGTTTCTATGTAAGGGTCCTGTGATTGGGGTAAGGGTCCTGTGAGTGGGGTAAGGGTCCTGTGATCGGCGTAAGGGTCCTGTGATCGGGGTAAGGGTCCTGTGATCGGGGTAAGGGTCCTGTGACTGGGGTAAGGGTCCTGTGAGTGGGATAAGGGTCCTGTGAGTGGGGTAAGGGTCCTGTGATCGGGGTAAGGGTCCTGTGAGTGGGGTAAGGGTCCTGTGAGTGGGGTAAGGGTCCTGTGATCGGGGTAAGGGTCCTGTGATCGGGGTAAGGGTCCTGTGAGTGGGGTAAGGGTCATGTGATCGGGGTAAGGGTCCTGTGAGTGGGTCAAGGGTCCTGTGAGTGGGGTAAGGTTCCTGTGAGTGGGGTAAGGGTCCTGTGATCGGGGTAAGGGTCCTGTGATCGGGTAAGGGTCCTGTGAGTGGGGTAAGGGTCCTGTGAGTGGGGTAAGGGTCCTGTGAGTGGGGTAAGGGTCCTGTGATCGGGGTAAGGGTCCTGTGAGTGGAGTAAGGGTCCTGTGATCGGGGTAAGGGTCCTGTGATTGGGGTAAGGGTCCTGTGATCGGGGTAAGGTTCCTGTGAGTAGGGTAAGGGTCCTGTGATCGGGGTAAGCGTCCTGTGAGTGGGGTAAGGGTCCTGTGATCGGGGTAAGGGTCCTGTGATCGGGGTAAGGGTCCTGTGATTGGGGTAAGGATCCTGTGATCGGGGTTAGTGTCATGTGAATGGGGTAAGGGTCCTGTGATTGGGGTAAGGGTCCTGTGATCGGGGTTAGAGTCATGTGAATGGGGTAAGGGTCCTGTGATTGGGGTAAGGGTTCTGTGATCGGGGTTAGCGTCATGTGAATGGGGTAAGGGTCCTGTGATTGCGGTAAGGGTCCTGTGATCGGGGTAAGCGTCCTGTGTGTGGGGTAAGGGTCCTGTGATTGGGGTAAGGGTCCTGTGAATTGGGTAAGGGTCCTGTGAGTGGGGTAAGGTTCTTGTGAGTGGGGTAAGGGTCCTGTGAGTGGGGTAAGGATACTGTGATCGGGGTAAGGGTCCTGTGATTGGGGTAAGGGTCCTGTGAGCGAGGTAAGGGTCCTGTGAGTGGGGTAAGGGTCCTGTGATCGGGGTAAGGGTCCTGTGATCGGGGTAAGGGTCCTGTGATCGGGGTAAGGGTCCGGTGAGTTGGGTAAGGGTCCTGTGAGTGGGGTAAGGGTCCTGTGAGCGAGGTAAGGGTCCTGTGAGTGGGGTAAGGGTCCTGTGATCGGGATAAGGGTCCTGAGTGGGGTAAGGGTCCTGTGAGTGGGGTAAGGGTCCAGTGATCGGGGTAAGGGTCCTGTGAGTGGGGTAAGGGTCCTGTGATCGGGGTAAGGGTCCTGTGATTGGGGTAAGGGTCCTGAGTGGGGTAAGGGTCCTGTGAGTGGGGTAAGGGTCCTGTGATCGGGGTAAGGGTCCTGAGTGGGGTAAGGGTCCTGTGATCGGGGTAAGGGTCCTGTGAGTGGGGTAAGGGTCCTGTGATCGGGGTAAGGGTCCTGTGAGTGGGGTAAGGGTCCTGTGATCGGGGTAAGGGTCCTGTGAGTGGGGTAAGGGTACTGTGATCAGGGTAAGGGTCCTGTAAGTGGGGTAAGGGTCCTGTGATCGGGGTAAGGGTCCTGTGATCGGGGTAAGGGTCCTGTGATCGGGGTAAGGGTCCTGTGATCGGGGTAAGGGTCCTGTGAGCGAGGTAAGGGTCCTGTGAGTGGGGTAAGGGTCCTGTGATCGGGATAAGGGTCCTGAGTGGGGTAAGGGTCCTGTGAGTGGGGTAAGGGTCCTGTGATCGGGGTAAGGGTCCTGTGAGTGGGGTAAGGGTCCTGTGATCGGGGTAAGGGTCCTGTGATCGGGGTAAGGGTCCTGTGATTGGGGTAAGGGTCCTGAGTGGGGTAAGGGTCCTGTGAGTGGGGTAAGGGTCCTGTGATCGCGGTAAGGGTCCTGAGTGGGGTAAGGGTCCTGTGATCGGGGTAAGGGTCCTGTGAGTGGGGTAAGGGTCCTGTGATCGGGGTAAGGGTCCTGTGAGTGGGGTAAGGGTCCTGTGATCGGGGTAAGGGTCCTGTGAGTGGGGTAAGGGTCCTGTGATCGGGGTAAGCATCCGATGAGTGGGGTAAGGGTCCTGTGATCGGGGTAAGGGTCCTGTGATCGGGGTAAGGTTCCAGTGATCCGGGTAAGGGTCCTGAGTGGGGTAAGGGTCCTGTGATCGGGGTAAGAGTCCTGTGAGTGGGGTAAGGGTCCTGTGATCGGGGTAAGGGTCCTGAGTGGGGTAAGGGTCCTGTGATCGGGGTAAGGGTCCTGTGATCGGGGTAAGGGTCCAGTGATCGGGGTAAGGGTCCTGTGATCGGGGTAAGGGTCCTGTGAGTGGGGTAAGGGTCCTGTGATCAGGGTAAGGGTCCTGTGAGTGGGGTAAGGATCCTGTGATCGGGGTAAGGGTCCTGTGATCGGGGTAAGGGTCCTGTGAGTGGGATAAGGGTCCTGTGAGTGGGGTAAGGGTCCTGTGATCGGGGTAAGAGTCCTGTGATCAGGGTAATGGTCCAATGGCGAGAAAGCAGGAACGGGGTACTGAAGTTTCATGTTCAGCCATGAACTCATTGAATGGTGGTGCAGGCTAGAAGGGCTGAATGGCCTGCTCCTGCACCTATTTTCTATGTTTCTATGTTTCTATGTAAGGGTCCTGTGATTGGGGTAAGGGTCCTGTGAGTGGGGTAAGGGTCCTGTGATCGGCGTAAGCGTCCTGTGATCGGGGTAAGGGTCCTGTGATCGGGGTAAGGGTCCTGTGAGTGGGATAAGGGTCCTGTGAGTGGGGTAAGGGTCCTGTGATCGGGGTAAGAGTCCTGTGATCAGGGTAATGGTCCTATGGCGAGAAAGCAGGAAGGGGGTACTGAAGTTTCATGTTCAGCCATGAACTCATTGAATGGTGGTGCAGGCTAGAAGGGCTGAAAGGCCTGCTCCTGCACCTATTTTCTATGTTTCTATGTTTCTATGTAAGGGTCCTGTGATTGGGGTAAGGGTCCTGTGAGTGGGGAAAGGGTCCTGTGATCGGCGTAAGGGTCCTGTGATCGGGGTAAGGGTCCTGTGATCGGGGTAAGGGTCCTGTGACTGGGGTAAGGGTCCTGTGAGTGGGATAAGGGTCCTGTGAGTGGGGTAAGGGTCCTGTGATCGGGGTAAGGGTCCTGTGAGTGGGGTAAGGGTCCTGTGAGTGGGGTAAGGGTCCTGTGATCGGGGTAAGGGTCCTGTGATCGGGGTAAGGGTCCTGTGAGTGGGGTAAGGGTCCTGTGATCGGGGTAAGGGTCCTGTGAGTGGGGTAAGGGTCCTGTGAGTGGGGTAAGGGTCCTGTGAGTGGGGTAAGGGTCCTGTGATCGGGATAAGGGTCCTGAGTGGGGTAAGGGTCCTGTGAGTGGGGTAAGGGTCCTGTGATCGGGGTAAGGGTCCTGTGAGTGGGGTAAGGGTCCTGTGATCGGGGTAAGGGTCCTGTGATCGGGGTAAGGGTCCTGTGATTGGGGTAAGGGTCCTGAGTGGGGTAAGGGTCCTGTGAGTGGGGTAAGGGTCCTGTGATCGGGGTAAGGGTCCTGAGTGGGGTAAGGGTCCTGTGATCGGGGTAAGGGTCCTGTGAGTGGGGTAAGGGTCCTGTGATCGGGGTAAGGGTCCTGTGAGTGGGGTAAGGGTCCTGTGATCGGGGTAAGGGTCCTGTGAGTGGGGTAAGGGTCCTGTGATCGGGGTAAGCATCCGATGAGTGGGGTAAGGGTCCTGTGATCGGGGTAAGGGTCCTGTGATCGGGGTAAGGTTCCAGTGATCTGCGTAAGGGTCCTGAGTGGGGTAAGGGTCCTGTGATCGGGGTAAGAGTCCTGTGAGTGGGGTAAGGGTCCTGTGATCGGGGTAAAGGTCCTGAGTGAGGTAAGGGTCCTGTGATCGGGGTAAGGGTCCTGTGATCGGGGTAAGGGTCCAGTGATCGGGGTAAGGGTCCTGTGATCGGGGTAAGGGTCCTGTGAGTGGGGTAAGGGTCCTGTGATCAGGGTAAGGGTCCTGTGAGTGGGGTAAGGATCCTGTGATCGGGGTAAGGGTCCTGTGAGTGGGATAAGGGTCCTGTGAGTGGGGTAAGGGTCCTGTGATCGGGGTAAGAGTCCTGTGATCAGGGTAATGGTCCAATGGCGAGAAAGCAGGAACGGGGTACTGAAGTTTCATGTTCAGCCATGAACTCATTGAATGGTGGTGCAGGCTAGAAGGGCTGAATGGCCTGCTCCTGCACCTATTTTCTATGTTTCTATGTTTCTATGTAAGGGTCCTGTGATTGGGGTAAGGGTCCTGTGAGTGGGGTAAGGGTCCTGTGATCGGCGTAAGGGTCCTGTGATCGGGGTAAGGGTCCTGTGATCGGGGTAAGGGTCCTGTGAGTGGGATAAGCGTCCTGTGAGTGGGGTAAGGGTCCTGTGATCGGGGTAAGAGTCCTGTGATCAGGGTAATGGTCCTATGGCGAGAAAGCAGGAAGGGGGTACTGAAGTTTCATGTTCAGCCATGAACTCATTGAATGGTGGTGCAGGCTAGAAGGGCTGAAAGGCCTGCTCCTGCACCTATTTTCTATGTTTCTATGTTTCTATGTAAGGGTCCTGTGATTGGGGTAAGGGTCCTGTGAGTGGGGTAAGGGTCCTGTGATCGGCGTAAGGGTCCTGTGATCGGGGTAAGGGTCCTGTGATCGGGGTAAGGGTCCTGTGACTGGGGTAAGGGTCCTGTGAGTGGGATAAGGGTCCTGTGAGTGGGGTAAGGGTCCTGTGATCGGGGTAAGGGTCCTGTGAGTGGGGTAAGGGTCCTGTGAGTGGGGTAAGGGTCCTGTGATCGGGGTAAGGGTCCTGTGATCGGGGTAAGGGTCCTGTGATCGGGGTAAGGGTCCTGTGATCGGGGTAAGGGTCCTGTGAGTGGGGTAAGGGTCCTGTGAGTGGGGTAAGGGTCCTGTGATCGGGGTAAGGGTCCTGTGATCGGGTAAGGGTCCTGTGAGTGGGGTAAGGGTCCTGTGAGTGGGGTAAGGGTCCTGTGAGTGGGGTAAGGGTCCTGTGATCGGGGTAAGGGTTCTGTGAGTGGAGTAAGGGTCCTGTGATCGGGGTAAGGGTCCTGCGATTGGGGTAAGGGTCCTGTGATCGGGGTAAGGTTCCTGTGAGAAGGGTAAGGGTCCTGTGATCGGGGTAAGCGTCCTGTGAGTGGGGTAAGGGTCCTGTGATCGGGGTAAGGATTGGGGTAAGGATCCTGTGATCGGGGTTAGCGTCATGTGAATGGGGTAAGGGTCCTGTGATTGGGGTAAGGGTCCTGTGATCGGGGTTAGCGTCATGTGAATGGGGTAAGGGTCCTGTGATTGGGGTAAGGGTTCTGTGATCGGGGTTAGCGTCATGCGAATGGGGTAAGGGTCCTGTGATTGGGGTAAGGGTCCTGTGATCGGGGTAAGCGTCCTGTGTGTGGGGTAAGGGTCCTGTGATTGGGGTAAGGGTCCTGTGAATGGGGTAAGGGTCCTGTGAGTGGGGTAAGTGTCTTGTGAGTGGGGTAAGGGTCCTGTGAGTGGGGTAAGGATATTGTGATCGGGGTAAGGGTCCTGTGATTGGGGTAAGGGTCCTGTGAGCGAAGTAAGGGTCCTGTGAGTGGGGTAAGGGTCCTGTGATCGGGGTAAGGGTCCTGTGATCGGGGTAAGGGTCCTGTGATCGGGGTAAGGGTCCGGTGAGTGGGGTAAGGGTCTTGTGATCGGGGTAAGGGTCCTGTGAGTGGGGTAAGGGTCCTGTGATCGGGGTAAGGGTCCTGTGATCGGGGTAAGGGTCCTGTCAGTGGGGTAAGGGTCCTGTGATCGGGGTAAGGGTCCTGTGATCGGGGTAAGGGTCCTGTGATCGGGGTAAGGGTCCTGTGAGCGAGGTAAGGGTCCTGTGAGTGGGGTAAGGGTCCTGTGATCGGGATAAGGGTCCTGAGTGGGGTAAGGGTCCTGTGAGTGGGGTAAGGGTCCTGTGATCGGGGTAAGGGTCCGTGAGTGGGGTAAGGGTCCTGTGATCGGGGTAAGGGTCCTGTGATCGGGGTAAGGGTCCTGTGATTGGGGAAAGGGTCCTGAGTGGGGAAAGGGTCCTGTGAGTGGGGTAAGGGTCCTGTGATCGGGGTAAGGGTCCTGAGTGGGGTAAGAGTCCTGTGATCGGGGTAAGGGTCCTGTGAGTGGGGTAAGGGTCCTGTGATCGGGGTAAGGTTCCTGTGAGTGGGGTAAGGGTCCTGTGATCGGGGTAAGGGTCCTGTGAGTGGGGTAAGGGTACTGTGATCAGGGTAAGGGTCCTGTAAGTGGGGTAAGGGTCCTGTGATCGGGTTAAGGGTCCTGTGATCGGGGTAAGGGTCCTGAGTGGGGTAAGGGTCCTGTGATCGGGGTAAGAGTCCTGTGAGTGGGGTAAGGGTCCTGTGATCGGGGTAAGCGTCCGATGAGTGGGGTAAGGGTCTTGTGATCGGGGTAAGGGTCCTGTGAGTGGGGTAAGGGTCCTGTGAATGGGGCAAGGGTCCTGTGAATGGGGTAAGGGTCTTGTGATCGGTGTAAGCGTCCTGTGAGTGGGGTAAGGGTCTTGTGATCGGGTTAAGAGTCCTGTGAGTGGGGTAAGGGTCCTGTGAGTGGGGTAAGGGTCCTGTGAGTGGGGTAAGGGTCCTGTGATCGGGGTAAGGGTCCCGTGAGTGGGGTAAGGGTCCTGTGATTGGGGTAAGGGTCCTGTGATCGGGATAAGGGTCCTGTGATTGGGGTAAGGGTCCTGTGAGTGGGGTCAGGGTCCTGTGATCGGGGCAAGGGTCCTGTGATCGGGGTAAGGGTCCTGTCAGTGGGGTAAGGGTCCTGTGATCGGGGTAAGGGTCCTGTGATCGGGGTAAGGGTCCTGTGATCGGGGTAAGGGTCCTGTGAGCGAGGTAAGGGTCCTTTGATCGGGGTAAGGATCCTGTGAGTGGGGTAAGGGTCCTGACATCGGGGTAAGGTTCCAATGAGTGGGGTAAGGGTCCTGTGATCGGGGTAAGGGTCCTGTGATCGGGGTAAGGTTCCAATGAGTGGGGTAAGGGTCCTGTGATCGGGGTAAGCGTCCTGTGATCGGCGTGAGGTTCCTGTGATCGGGGTAAGCATCCTGTGATCGGGGTAAGGGTCCTGTGATCGGGGTAAGTGTCCTGTGATCGGGGTAAGGGTCCTGTGATCGGGGTAAGGTTCCGATGAGTGGGGTAAGCGTCCTGTGATCGGGGTAAGGGTCCTGTGATCGGGGTAAGGGTCCTGTGATCGGGGTAAGCATCCTGTGATCGGGGTAAGGGTCCTGTGATCGGGGTAAGGGTCCTGTGATCGGGGTAAGGGTCCTGTGAGTGGGGTAAGGGTCCTGTGATCGGGGTAAGTGTCCTGTGATCGGGGTAAGGGTCCTGTGATCGGGGTAAGGGTCCTGTGAGTGGGGTAAGGGTCCTGTGATCGGGGTAAGCGTCCTGTGAGTGGGGTAAGGGTCCTGTGATCGGGGTAAGGGTCCTGTGATTGGGGTAAGGGTCCTGTGATCGGGGTTAGTGTCATGTGAATAGGGTAAGGGTCCTGTGATTGGGGTAAGGGTCCTGTGATCGGGGTTAGCGTCATGTGAATGGGGTAAGGGTCCTGTGATTGGGGTAAGGGTCCTGTGATCGGGGTTAGCATCATGTGAATGGGGTAAGGGTCCTGTGATTGGGGTAAGGGTCCTGTGATCGGGGTAAGCGTCCTGTGAGTGGGGTAAGGGTCCTGTGATCGGGGTAAGCGTCCTGTGAATGGGGTAAGGGTCCTGTGAATGGGGAAGGGTCCTGTGAATGGGGTGAGGTTCCTGTGAGTGGGGTAAGGGTCCTGTGAGTGGGGTAAGGATCCTGTGATCGGGGTAAGGGTCCTGTGACTGGGGTAAGGGTCCTGTGAGCGAGGTAAGGGTCCTGTGAGTGGGGTAAGGGTCCTGTGATCGGGGTAAGCGTCCTGTGAATGGGGTAAGGGTCCTGTGAATGGGGTAAGGATCCTGTGAATGGGGTAAGGGTCCTGTGAGTGGGTTAAGGGTCCTGTGAGTGGGGTAAGGATCCTGTGATCGGGGTAAGGGTCCTGTGATTGGGGTAAGGGTCCTGTGAGTGGGGTACGTGTCCTGTGATCGGGGTAAGGGTCCTGTGATCGGGAAAGGGTCCTGTGAGTGGGGTAACGGTCCTGTGATCGGGGTAAGGGTCCTGTGACTGGGGTAAGGGTCCTGTGATCAGGGTAAGGGTCCTGTGATCGGGGTAAGGGTCCTGTCAGTGGGGTAAGGGTCCTGTGATCGGGGTAAGGGTCCTGTGAGTGGGGTAAGGGTCCTGTGATCGGGGTAAGGGTCCTGTGATCGGGGTAAGGGTCCTGTGAGTGGGGTAAGGGTCCTGTGATCGGGGTAAGGGTCCGATGAGTGGGGTAAGGGTCTTGTGATTGGGGTAAGGGTCCTGTGATCGGGGTAAGGGTCCTGTGAATGGGGTAAGGGTCCTGTGATCAGGGTAAGGGTCCGATGAGTGGGGTAAGGGTCCTGAGATCGCGGTAAGGGTCCTGTGATCGGGTTAAGAGTCCTGTGAGTGGGGTAAGGGTCCTGTGAATGGGGTAAGGGTCCTGTGATCGGGGTAAGGATCCTGTGAATGGGGTAAGCGTCCTGTGATCGGTTAAGAGTCCTGTGAGTGGGGTAAGGGTACTGTGAGTGGGGTAAGGGTCCTGTGAGTGGGGTAAGGGTCCTGTGATCGGGGTAAGGGTCCTGTGAGTGGGGTAAGGGTCCTGTGATCGGGGTAAGGGTCCTGTGATCGGGGTAAGGGTCCTGTGAGTGGGGTAAGGGTCCTGTGATCAGGGTAAGGGTCCTGTGATCGGGTTAAGAGTCCTGTGAGTGGGGTAAGGGTCCTGTGATCGGGGTAAGAGTCCTGTGAGTGGGGTAAGGGTCCTGTGAGTGGGGTAAGGGTCCTGTGAGTGGGGTAAGGGTCCTGTGATCGGTGTAAGGGTCCTGTGAGTGGGGTAAGGGTCCTGTGATCAGGGTAAGGGTCCTGTGAGTGGGGTAAGTGTCCTGTGATCGGGGTAAGGGTCCTGTGATCGGGGTAAGGGTCCTGTGAGTGGGATAAGGGTCCTGTGAGTGGGGTAAGGGTCCTGTGATCGGGGTAAGAGTCCTGTGATCAGGGTAATGGTCCAATGGCGAGAAAGCAGGAACGGGGTACTGAAGTTTCATGTTCAGCCATGAACTCATTGAATGGTGGTGCAGGCTAGAAGGGCTGAATGGCCTGCTCCTGCACCTATTTTCTATGTTTCTATGTTTCTATGTAAGGGTCCTGTGATTGGGGTAAGGGTCCTGTGATTGGGGTAAGGGTCCTGTGAGTGGGGAAAGGGTCCTGTGATCGGCGTAAGGGTCCTGTGATCGGGGTAAGGGTCCTGTGATCGGGGTAAGGGTCCTGTGACTGGGGTAAGGGTCCTGTGAGTGGGATAAGGGTCCTGTGAGTGGGGTAAGGGTCCTGTGATCGGGGTAAGGGTCCTGTGAGTGGGGTAAGGGTCCTGTGAGTGGGGTAAGGGTCCTGTGATCGGGGTAAGGGTCCTGTGATCGGGGTATGGGTTCTGTGAGTGGGGTAAGGGTCCTGTGATCGGTGTAAGGGTCCTGTGAGTGGGGTAAGGGTCCTGTGAGTGTGGTAAGGGTCCTGTGATCGGGATAAGGGTCCTGAGTGGGGTAAGGGTCCTGTGAGTGGGGTAAGGGTCCTGTGATCGGGGTAAGGGTCCTGTGAGTGGGGTAAGGGTCCTGTGATCGGGGTAAGGGTCCTGTGATCGGGGTAAGGGTCCTGTGATTGGGGTAAGGGTCCTGAGTGGGGTAAGGGTCCTGTGAGTGGGGTAAGGGTCCTGTGATCGGTGTAAGGGTCCTGAGTGGGGTAAGGGTCCTGTGATCGGCGTAAGGGTCCTGTGAGTGGGGTAAGGGTCCTGTGATCGGGGTAAGGGTCCTGTGAGTGGGGTAAGGGTCCTGTGATCGGGGTAAGGGTCCTGTGAGTGGGGTAAGGGTCCTGTGATCGGGGTAAGCATCCGATGAGTGGGGTAAGGGTCCTGTGATCGGGGTAAGGGTCCTGTGATCGGGGTAAGGTTCCAGTGATCCGCGTAAGGGTCCTGAGTGGGGTAAGGGTCCTGTGATCGGGGTAAGAGTCCTGTGAGTGGGGTAAGGGTCCTGTGATCGGGGTAAGGGTCCTGAGTGGGGTAAGGGTCCTGTGATCGGGGTAAGGGTCCTGTGATCGGGGTAAGGGTCCAGTGATCGGGGTAAGGGTCCTGTGATCGGGGTAAGGGTCCTGTGAGTGGGGTAAGGGTCCTGTGATCAGGGTAAGGGTCCTGTGAGTGGGGTAAGGATCCTGTGATCGGGGTAAGGGTCCTGTGAGTGGGATAAGGGTCCTGTGAGTGGGGTAAGGGTCCTGTGATCGGGGTAAGGATTGGGGTAAGGATCCTGTGATCGGGGTTAGCGTCATGTGAATGGGGTAAGGGTCCTGTGATTGGGGTAAGGGTTCTGTGATCGGGGTTAGCGTCATGTGAATGGGGTAAGGGTCCTGTGATTGGGGTAAGGGTCCTGTGATCGGGGTAAGCGTCCTGTGTGTGGGGTAAGGGTCCTGTGATTGGGGTAAGGGTCCTGTGAATGGGGTAAGGGTCCTGTGAGTGGGGTAAGTGTCTTGTGAGTGGGGTAAGGGTCCTGTGAGTGGGGTAAGGATATTGTGATCGGGGTAAGGGTCCTGTGATTGGGGTAAGGGTCCTGTGAGCGAGGTAAGGGTCCTGTGAGTGGGGTAAGGGTCCTGTGATCGGGGTAAGGGTCCTGTGATCGGGGTAAGGGTCCTGTGATCGGGGTAAGGGTCCGGTGAGTGGGGTAAGGGTCTTGTGATCGGGGTAAGGGTCCTGTGAGTGGGGTAAGGGTCCTGTGATCGGGGTAAGGGTCCTGTGATCGGGGTAAGGGTCCTGTCAGTGGGGTAAGGGTCCTGTGATCGGGGTAAGGGTCCTGTGATCGGGGTAAGGGTCCTGTGATCGGGGTAAGGGTCCTGTGAGCGAGGTAAGGGTCCTGTGAGTGGGGTAAGGGTCCTGTGATCGGGATAAGGGTCCTGAGTGGGGTAAGGGTCCTGTGAGTGGGGTAAGGGTCCTGTGATCGGGGTAAGGGTCCTGTGATCGGGGTAAGGGTCCTGTGATCGGGGTAAGGGTCCTGTGATTGGAGTAAGGGTCCTGAGTGGGGAAAGGGTCCTGTGAGTGGGGTAAGGGTCCTGTGATCGGGGTAAGGGTCCTGAGTGGGGTAAGGGTCCTGTGATCGGGGTAAGGGTCCTGTGAGTGGGGTAAGGGTCCTGTGATCGGGGTAAGGTTCCTGTGAGTGGGGTAAGGGTCCTGTGATCGGGGTAAGGGTCCTGTGAGTGGGGTAAGGGTACTGTGATCAGGGTAAGGGTCCTGTAAGTGGGGTAAGGGTCCTGTGATCGGGTTAAGGGTCCTGTGATCGGGGTAAGGGTCCTGAGTGGGGTAAGGGTCCTGTGATCGGGGTAAGAGTCCTGTGAGTGGGGTAAGGGTCCTGTGATCGGGGTAAGCGTCCGATGAGTGGGGTAAGGGTCTTGTGATCGGGGTAAGGGTCCTGTGAGTGGGGTAAGGGTCCTGTGAATGGGGCAAGGGTCCTGTGAATGGGGTAAGGGTCTTGTGATCGGTGTAAGCGTCCTGTGAGTGGGGTAAGGGTCTTGTGATCGGGTTAAGAGTCCTGTGAGTGGGGTAAGGGTCCTGTGAGTGGGGTAAGGGTCCTGTGAGTGGGGTAAGGGTCCTGTGATCGGGGTAAGGGTCCCGTGAGTGGGGTAAGGGTCCTGTGATTGGGGTAAGGGTCCTGTGATCGGGATAAGGGTCCTGTGATTGGGGTAAGGGTCCTGTGAGTGGGGTCAGGGTCCTGTGATCGGGGTAAGGGTCCTGTGATCGGGGTAAGGGTCCTGTCAGTGGGGTAAGGGTCCTGTGATCGGGGTAAGGGTCCTGTGATCGGGGTAAGGGTCCTGTGATCGGGGTAAGGGTCCTGTGAGCGAGGTAAGGGTCCTTTGATCGGGGTAAGGATCCTGTGAGTGGGGTAAGGGTCCTGACATCGGGGTAAGGTTCCAATGAGTGGGGTAAGGGTCCTGTGATCGGGGTAAGGGTCCTGTGATCGGGGTAAGGTTCCAATGAGTGGGGTAAGGGTCCTGTGATTGGGGTAAGCGTCCTGTGATCGGCGTGAGGTTCCTGTGATCGGGGTAAGCATCCTGTGATTGGGGTAAGGGTCCTGTGATCGGGGTAAGTGTCCTGTGATCGGGGTAAGGGTCCTGTGATCGGGGTAAGGGTCCTGTGAGTGGGGTAAGGGTCCTGTGATCGGGGTAAGGGTCCTGTGATCGGGGTAAGGATCCTGTGAGTGGGGTAAGGGTCCTGTGATCGGGGTAAGGTTCCGATGAGTGGGGTAAGCGTCCTGTGATCGGGGTAAGGGTCCTGTGATCGGGGTAAGGGTCCTGTGATCGGGGTAAGCATCCTGTGATCGGGGTAAGGGTCCTGTGATCGGGGTAAGGGTCCTGTGATCGGGGTAAGGGTCCTGTGAGTGGGGTAAGGGTCCTGTGATCGGGGTAAGTGTCCTGTGATCGGGGTAAGGGTCCTGTGATCGGGGTAAGGGTCCTGTGAGTGGGGTAAGGGTCCTGTGATCGGGGTAAGCGTCCTGTGAGTGGGGTAAGGGTCCTGTGATCGGGGTAAGGGTCCTGTGATTGGGGTAAGGGTCCTGTGATCGGGGTTAGTGTCATGTGAATAGGGTAAGGGTCCTGTGATTGGGGTAAGGGTCCTGTGATCGGGGTTAGCGTCATGTGAATGGGGTAAGGGTCCTGTGATTGGGGTAAGGGTCCTGTGATCGGGGTTAGCATCATGTGAATGGGGTAAGGGTCCTGTGATTGGGGTAAGGGTCCTGTGATCGGGGTAAGCGTCCTGTGAGTGGGGTAAGGGTCCTGTGATCGGGGTAAGCGTCCTGTGAATGGGGTAAGGGTCCTGTGAATGGGGTAAGGGTCCTGTAAATGGGGTGAGGTTCCTGTGAGTGGGGTAAGGGTCCTGTGAGTGGGGTAAGGATCCTGTGATCGGGGTAAGGGTCCTGTGACTGGGGTAAGGGTCCTGTGAGCGAGGTAAGGGTCCTGTGAGCGGGGTAAGGGTCCTGTGATCGGGGTAAGCGTCCTGTGAATGGGGTAAGGGTCCTGTGAATGGGGTAAGGATCCTGTGAATGGGGTAAGGGTCCTGTGAGTGGGTTAAGGGTCCTGTGAGTGGGGTAAGGATCCTGTGATCGGGGTAAGGGTCCTGTGATTGGGGTAAGGGTCCTGTGAGTGGGGTACGTGTCCTGTGATCGGGGTAAGGGTCCTGTGATCGGGAAAGGGTCCTGTGAGTGGGGTAACGGTCCTGTGATCGGGGTAAGGGTCCTGTGACTGGGGTAAGGGTCCTGTGATCAGGGTAAGGGTCCTGTGATCGGGGTAAGGGTCCTGTCAGTGGGGTAAGGGTCCTGTGATCGGGGTAAGGGTCCTGTGAGTGGGGTAAGGGTCCTGTGATCGGGGTAAGGGTCCTGTGATCGGGGTAAGGGTCCTGTGAGTGGGGTAAGGGTCCTGTGATCGGGGTAAGGGTCCGATGAGTGGGGTAAGGGTCTTGTGATTGGGGTAAGGGTCCTGTGATCGGGGTAAGGGTCCTGTGAATGGGGTAAGGGTCCTGTGATCAGGGTAAGGGTCCGATGAGTGGGGTAAGGGTCCTGTGATCGCGGTAAGGGTCCTGTGATCGGGTTAAGAGTCCTGTGAGTGGGGTAAGGGTCCTGTGAATGGGGTAAGGGTCCTGTGATCGGGGTAAGGATCCTGTGAATGGGGTAAGCGTCCTGTGATCGGGTTAAGAGTCCTGTGAGTGGGGTAAGGGTACTGTGATCGGGGTTAGGGTCCTATGAGTGGGGTAAGGGTTCTGTGAGTGGGGTAAGGGTCCTATGAATGGGATAAGGGTCCTGTGATCGGGGTAAGGGTCCGATGAGTGGGGTAAGGGTCCTGTGATCGGGGTAAGGGTCCTATGAGTGGGGTAAGGGTTCTGTGAGTGGGGTAAAGGTCCTATGAGTGGGGTAAGGGTCCTGTGATCGGGGTAAGGGTCCGATGAGTGGGGTAAGGGCCCTGTGATCGGGGTAAGGGTCCTGTGATCGGGGTAAGGATCCAGTGATCGGGGTAAGGGTCCTGTGATTGGGGTAAGGGTCCTGTGAGTGGGGTAAGGGTCCTGTGATCAGGGTAAGGGTCCTGTGAGTGGGGTAAGGGTCCTGTGATCGGGGTAAGGGTCCTGTGATCGGGGTAAGGGTCCTGCGAGTGGGATAAGGGTCGTGTGACTGGGGTAAGGGTCCTGTGATCGGGGTAAGGGTCCTGTGATCAGTGCAATGGTCCTGTGAGTGGGGTAAGGGTCCTGTGATTGGGGTAAGGGTCCTGTGAGTGGGGTAAGGGTCCTGTGATCGGCGTAAGGGTCCTGTGATCGGGGTAAGGGTCCTGTGATCGGGGTAAGGGTCCTGTGATCGGGGTAAGGGTCCTGTGAGTGGGGTAATGGTCCTGTGATCGGGGTAAGGGTCCTGTGAGTGGGGTAAGGGTCCTGTGATCGGGGTAAGGGTCCTGTGAGTGGGGTAAGGGTCCTGTGATCGTGGTAAGGGTCCTGTGAGTGGGGTAAGGGTCCTGTGAGTGGGGTAAGGGTCCTGTGATCGGGGTAAGGGTCCTGTGAGTGTGGTAAGGGTCCTGTGATCGGGGTAAGGGTCCTGTGATCGGGGTAAGGGTCCTGTGATCGGGGTAAGGGTCCTATGAGTGGGGTAAGGGTTCTGTGAGTGGGGTAAGGGTCCTATGAGTGGGGTAAGGGTCCTGTGATCGGAGTAAGGGTCCGATGAGTGGGGTAAGGGTCCTGTGATCGGGGTAAGGGTCCTATGAGTGGGGTAAGGGTTCTGTGAGTGGGGTAAAGGTCCTATGATCGGGGTAAGGGTCCTGTGATCGGGGTAAGGGTCCTGTGAGTGGGGTAAGGGTCCTGTGATCGGGGTAAGCGTCCTGTGAGTGGGGTAACGGTCCTGTGATCGGGGTAAGGGTCCTGTGATTGGGGTAAGGGTCCTGTGATCGGGGTTAGTGTCATGTGAATGGGGTAAGGGTCCTGTGAGTGGGGTAAGGGTCCTGTGATCGGGGTAAGGGTCCTGTGATCGGGGTAAGGGTCCTATGAGTGGGGTAAGGGTTCTGTGAGTGGGGTAAGGGTCCTATGAGTGGGGTAAGGGTCCTGTGAGTGGGGTAAGGGTCCTGTGATCGGGGTAAGGGTCCTGTGAGTGGGGTAAGGGTCCTGTGATCGGGGTAAGGGTCCTGTGATCGGGGTAAGGGTCCTATGAGTGGGGTAAGGGTTCTGTGAGTGGGGTAAGGGTCCTATGAGTGGGTTAAGGGTCCTGTGAGTGGGGTAAGGATCCTGTGATCGGGGTAAGGGTCCTGTGATTGGGGTAAGGGTCCTGTGAGTGGGGTACGTGTCCTGTGATCGGGGTAAGGGTCCTGTGATCGGGAAAGGGTCCTGTGAGTGGGGTAACGGTCCTGTGATCGGGGTAAGGGTCCTGTGACTGGGGTAAGGGTCCTGTGATCAGGGTAAGGGTCCTGTGATCGGGGTAAGGGTCCTGTCAGTGGGGTAAGGGTCCTGTGATCGGGGTAAGGGTCCTGTGAGTGGGGTAAGGGTCCTGTGATCGGGGTAAGGGTCCTGTGATCGGGGTAAGGGTCCTGTGAGTGGGGTAAGGGTCCTGTGATCGGGGTAAGGGTCCGATGAGTGGGGTAAGGGTCTTGTGATTGGGGTAAGGGTCCTGTGATCGGGGTAAGGGTCCTGTGAATGGGGTAAGGGTCCTGTGATCAGGGTAAGGGTCCGATGAGTGGGGTAAGGGTCCTGTGATCGCGGTAAGGGTCCTGTGATCGGGTTAAGAGTCCTGTGAGTGGGGTAAGGGTCCTGTGAATGGGGTAAGGGTCCTGTGATCGGGGTAAGGATCCTGTGAATGGGGTAAGCGTCCTGTGATCGGGTTAAGAGTCCTGTGAGTGGGGTAAGGGTACTGTGAGTGGGGTAAGGGTCCTGTGATCGGGGTAAGGGTCCTGTGAGTGGGGTAAGGGTCCTGTGATCGGGGTAAGGGTCCTGTGATCGGGGTAAGGGTCCTGTGAGTGGGGTAAGGGTCCTGTGATCGGGGTAAGGGTCCTGTGATCGGGTTAAGAGTCCTGTGAGTGGGGTAAGGCTCCTGTGATCGGGGTAAGAGTCCTGTGAGTGGGGTAAGGGTCCTGTGAGTGGGGTAAGGGTCCTGTGAGTGGGGTAAGGGTCCTGTGATCGGTGTAAGGGTCCTGTGAGTGGGGTAAGGGTCCTGTGATCGGGGTAAGGGTCCTGTGATCGGGGTAAGGGTCCTATGAGTGGGGTAAGGGTTCTGTGAGTGGGGTAAGGGTCCTATGAATGGGGTAAGGGTCCTGTGATCGGGGTAAGGGTCCGATGAGTGGGGTAAGGGTCCTGTGATCGGGGTAAGGGTCCTATGAGTGGGGTAAGGATCCAGTGAGTGGGGTAAGGGTCCTGTGATCAGGGTAAGGGTCCTGTGAGTGGGGTAAGGGTCCTGTGATCGGGGTAAGGGTCCTGTGATCGGGGTAAGGGTCCTGCGAGTGGGATAAGGGTCGTGTGACTGGGGTAAGGGTCCTGTGATCGGGGTAAGGGTCCTGTGATCAGGGTAATGGTCCTGTGAGTGGGGTAAGGGTCCTGTGATTGGGGTAAGGGTCCTGTGACCGGGGTAAGGGTCCTGTGATCGGAGTAAGGGTCCGATGAGTGGGGTAAGGGTCCTGTGATCGGGGTAAGGGTCCTATGAGTGGGGTAATGGTCCTGTGATCGGGGTAAGGGTCCTGTGAGTGGGTTAAGGGTCCTGTGATCGGGGTAAGGGTCCTGTGAGTGGGGTAAGGGTCCTGTGATCGTGGTAAGTGTCCTGTGAGTGGGGTAAGGGTCCTGTGAGTGGGGTAAGGGTCCTGTGATCGGGGTAAGGGTCCTGTGAGTGTGGTAAGGGTCCTGTGATCGGGGTAAGGGTCCTGTGATCGGGGTAAGGGTCCTATGAGTGGGGTAAGGGATCTGTGAGTGGGGTAAGGGTCCTATGAGTGGGGTAAGGGTCCTGTGATCGGAGTAAGGGTCCGATGAGTGGGGTAAGGGTCCTGTGATCGGGGTAAGGGTCCTATGAGTGGGGTAAGGGTTCTGTGAGTGGGGTAAAGGTCCTATGAGTGGGGTAAGGGTCCTGTGATCGGGGTAAGGGTCCTGTGAGTGGGGTAAGGGTCCTGTGATCGGGGTAAGCGTCCTGTGAGTGGGGTAACGGTCCTGTGATCGGGGTAAGGGTCCTGTGATTGGGGTAAGGGTCCTGTGATCGGGGTTAGTGTCATGTGAATAGGGTAAGGGTCCTGTGATTGGGGTAAGGGTCCTGTGATCGGGGTTAGCGTCATGTGAATGGGGTAAGGGTCCTGTGAGTGGGGTAAGGGTCCTGTGATCGGGGTAAGGGTCCTGTGATCGGGGTAAGGGTCCTGTGAGTGGGGTAAGGGTCCTGTGATCGAGGTAAGGGTCCTGTGATCGGGGTAAGGGTCCTGTGAGTGGGGTAAGGGTCCTGTGATCAGGGTAAGGGTCCTGTGATCGGGTTAAGAGTCCTGTGA
This sequence comes from Pristiophorus japonicus, assembly GCF_044704955.1. Lineage (NCBI taxonomy): Eukaryota > Metazoa > Chordata > Chondrichthyes > Pristiophoridae > Pristiophorus > Pristiophorus japonicus. The sequence continues at coordinate 150,803,643 of NC_091987.1, read as the reverse complement.
GTGGGGTAAGGGTCCTGTGAGTGGGGTAAGGGTCCTGTGAGTGGGGTAAGGGTCCTGTGATCGGTGTAAGGGTCCTGTGAGTGGGGTAAGGGTCCTGTGATCGGGGTAAGGGTCCTGTGATCGGGGTTAGGGTCCTATGAGTGGGGTAAGGGTTCTGTGAGTGGGGTAAGGGTCCTATGAGTGGGGTAAGGGTCCTTTGATCGGGGTAAGGGTCCGATGAGTGGGGTAAGGGTCCTGTGATCGGGGTAAGGGTCCTATGAGTGGGGTAAGGGTTCTGTGAGTGGGGTAAATGTCCTATGAGTGGGGTAAGGGTCCTGTGATCGGGGTAAGGGTCCGATGAGTGGGGTAAGGGCCCTGTGATCGGGGTAAGGGTCCTGTGATCGGGGTAAGGATCCAGTGATCGGGGTAAGGGTCCTGTGATTGGGGTAAGGGTCCTGTGAGTGGGGTAAGGGTCCTGTGATCAGGGTAAGGGTCCTGTGAGTGGGGTAAGGGTCCTGTGATCGGGGTAAGGGTCCTGTGATCGGGGTAAGGGTCCTGTGACCGGGGTAAGGATCCTGTGAGTGGGATAAGGGTCCTGTGAGTGGGGTAATGGTCCTGTGATCGGGGTAAGGGTCCTGTGAGTGGGGTAAGGGTCCTGTGATCGGGGTAAGGGTCCTGTGAGTGGGGTAAGGGTCCTGTGATCGTGGTAAGGGTACTGTGAGTGGGGTAAGGGTCCTGTGAGTGGGGTAAGGGTCCTGTGATCGGGGTAAGGGTCCTGTGAGTGTGGTAAGGGTCCTGTGATCGGGGTAAGGGTCCTGTGATCGGCGTAAGGGTCCTGTGATCGGGGTAAGGGTCCTATGAGTGGGGTAAGGGTTCTGTGAGTGGGGTAAGGGTCCTATGAGTGGGGTAAGGGTCCTGTGATCGGAGTAAGGGTCCGATGAGTGGGGTAAGGGTCCTGTTATCGGGGTAAGGGTCCTATGAGTGGGGTAAGGGTTCTGTGAGTGGGGTAAAGGTCCTGTGAGTGGGGTAAGGGTCCTGTGATCGGGGTAAGGGTCCTGTGAGTGGGGTAAGGGTCCTGTGATCGGGGTAAGCGTCCTGTGAGTGGGGTAACGGTCCTGTGATCGGGGTAAGGGTCCTGTGATTGGGGTAAGGGTCCTGTGATCGGGGTTAGTGTCATGTGAATAGGGTAAGGGTCCTGTGATTGGGGTAAGGGTCCTGTGATCGGGGTTAGCGTCATGTGAATGGGGTAAGGGTCCTGTGAGTGGGGTAAGGGTCCTGTGATCGGGGTAAGGGTCCTGTGATCGGGGTAAGGGTCCTATGAGTGGGGTAAGGGTTCTGTGAGTGGGGTAAGGGTCCTATGAGTGGGGTAAGGGTCCTGTGAGTGGGGTAAGGGTCCTGTGATCGGGGTAAGGGTCCTGTGAGTGGGGTAAGGGTCCTGTGATCGGGGTAAGGGTCCTGTGATCGGGGTAAGGGTCCTATGAGTGGGGTAAGGGTTCTGTGAGTGGGGTAAGGGTCCTATGAGTGGGTTAAGGGTCCTGTGAGTGGGGTAAGGATCCTGTGATCGGGGTAAGGGTCCTGTGATTGGGGTAAGGGTCCTGTGATCGGGGTTAGTGTCATGTGAATAGGGTAAGGGTCCTGTGATTGGGGTAAGGGTCCTGTGATCGGGGTTAGCGTCATGTGAATGGGGTAAGGGTCCTGTGATTGGGGTAAGGGTCCTGTGATCGGGGTTAGCATCATGTGAATGGGGTAAGGGTCCTGTGATTGGGGTAAGGGTCCTGTGATCGGGGTAAGCGTCCTGTGAGTGGGGTAAGGGTCCTGTGATCGGGGTAAGCGTCCTGTGAATGGGGTAAGGGTCCTGTGAATGGGGTAAGGGTCCTGTGAATGGGGTGAGGTTCCTGTGAGTGGGGTAAGGGTCCTGTGAGTGGGGTAAGGATCCTGTGATCGGGGTAAGGGTCCTGTGACTGGGGTAAGGGTCCTGTGAGCGAGGTAAGGGTCCTGTGAGTGGGGTAAGGGTCCTGTGATCGGGGTAAGCGTCCTGTGAATGGGGTAAGGGTCCTGTGAATGGGGTAAGGATCCTGTGAATGGGGTAAGGGTCCTGTGAGTGGGTTAAGGGTCCTGTGAGTGGGGTAAGGATCCTGTGATCGGGGTAAGGGTCCTGTGATTGGGGTAAGGGTCCTGTGAGTGGGGTACGTGTCCTGTGATCGGGGTAAGGGTCCTGTGATCGGGAAAGGGTCCTGTGAGTGGGGTAACGGTCCTGTGATCGGGGTAAGGGTCCTGTGACTGGGGTAAGGGTCCTGTGATCAGGGTAAGGGTCCTGTGATCGGGGTAAGGGTCCTGTCAGTGGGGTAAGGGTCCTGTGATCGGGGTAAGGGTCCTGTGAGTGGGGTAAGGGTCCTGTGATCGGGGTAAGGGTCCTGTGATCGGGGTAAGGGTCCTGTGAGTGGGGTAAGGGTCCTGTGATCGGGGTAAGGGTCCGATGAGTGGGGTAAGGGTCTTGTGATTGGGGTAAGGGTCCTGTGATCGGGGTAAGGGTCCTGTGAATGGGGTAAGGGTCCTGTGATCAGGGTAAGGGTCCGATGAGTGGGGTAAGGGTCCTGAGATCGCGGTAAGGGTCCTGTGATCGGGTTAAGAGTCCTGTGAGTGGGGTAAGGGTCCTGTGAATGGGGTAAGGGTCCTGTGATCGGGGTAAGGATCCTGTGAATGGGGTAAGCGTCCTGTGATCGGTTAAGAGTCCTGTGAGTGGGGTAAGGGTACTGTGAGTGGGGTAAGGGTCCTGTGAGTGGGGTAAGGGTCCTGTGATCGGGGTAAGGGTCCTGTGAGTGGGGTAAGGGTCCTGTGATCGGGGTAAGGGTCCTGTGATCGGGGTAAGGGTCCTGTGAGTGGGGTAAGGGTCCTGTGATCAGGGTAAGTGTCCTGTGATCGGGTTAAGAGTCCTGTGAGTGGGGTAAGGGTCCTGTGATCGGGGTAAGAGTCCTGTGAGTGGGGTAAGGGTCCTGTGAGTGGGGTAAGGGTCCTGTGAGTGGGGTAAGGGTCCTGTGATCGGTGTAAGGGTCCTGTGAGTGGGGTAAGGGTCCTGTGATCAGGGTAAGGGTCCTGTGAGTGGGGTAAGTGTCCTGTGATCGGGGTAAGGGTCCTGTGATCGGGGTAAGGGTCCTGTGAGTGGGATAACGGTCCTGTGAGTGGGGTAAGGGTCCTGTGATCGGGGTAAGAGTCCTGTGATCAGGGTAATGGTCCAATGGCGAGAAAGCAGGAACGGGGTACTGAAGTTTCATGTTCAGCCATGAACTCATTGAATGGTGGTGCAGGCTAGAAGGGCTGAATGGCCTGCTCCTGCACCTATTTTCTATGTTTCTATGTTTCTATGTAAGGGTCCTGTGATTGGGGTAAGGGTCCTGTGATTGGGGTAAGGGTCCTGTGAGTGGGGAAAGGGTCCTGTGATCGGCGTAAGGGTCCTGTGATCGGGGTAAGGGTCCTGTGATCGGGGTAAGGGTCCTGTGACTGGGGTAAGGGTCCTGTGAGTGGGATAAGGGTCCTGTGAGTGGGGTAAGGGTCCTGTGATCGGGGTAAGGGTCCTGTGAGTGGGGTAAGGGTCCTGTGAGTGGGGTAAGGGTCCTGTGATCGGGGTAAGGGTCCTGTGATCGGGGTAAGGGTTCTGTGAGTGGGGTAAGGGTCCTGTGATCGGGGTAAGGGTCCTGTGAGTGGGGTAAGGGTCCTGTGAGTGGGGTAAGGGTCCTGTGATCGGGATAAGGGTCCTGAGTGGGGTAAGGGTCCTGTGAGTGGGGTAAGGGTCCTGTGATCGGGGTAAGGGTCCTGTGAGTGGGGTAAGGGTCCTGTGATCGGGGTAAGGGTCCTGTGATCGGGGTAAGGGTCCTGTGATTGGGGTAAGGGTCCTGAGTGGGGTAAGGGTCCTGTGAGTGGGGTAAGGGTCCTGTGATCGGGGTAAGGGTCCTGAGTGGGGTAAGGGTCCTGTGATCGGGGTAAGGGTCCTGTGAGTGGGGTAAGGGTCCTGTGATCGGGGTAAGGGTCCTGTGAGTGGGGTAAGGGTCCTGTGATCGGGGTAAGGGTCCTGTGAGTGGGGTAAGGGTCCTGTGATCGGGGTAAGCATCCGATGAGTGGGGTAAGGGTCCTGTGATCGGGGTAAGGGTCCTGTGATCGGGGTAAGGTTCCAGTGATCCGCGTAAGGGTCCTGAGTGGGGTAAGGGTCCTGTGATCGGGGTAAGAGTCCTGTGAGTGGGGTAAGGGTCCTGTGATCGGGGTAAGGGTCCTGAGTGGGGTAAGGGTCCTGTGATCGGGGTAAGGGTCCTGTGATCGGGGTAAGGGTCCAGTGATCGGGGTAAGGGTCCTGTGATCGGGGTAAGGGTCCTGTGAGTGGGGTAAGGGTCCTGTGATCAGGGTAAGGGTCCTGTGAGTGGGGTAAGGATCCTGTGATCGGGGTAAGGGTCCTGTGAGTGGGATAAGGGTCCTGTGAGTGGGGTAAGGGTCCTGTGATCTGGGTAAGGATTGGGGTAAGGATCCTGTGATCGGGGTTAGCGTCATGTGAATGGGGTAAGGGTCCTGTGATTGGGGTAAGGGTTCTGTGATCGGGGTTAGCGTCATGTGAATGGGGTAAGGGTCCTGTGATTGGGGTAAGGGTCCTGTGATCGGGGTAAGCGTCCTGTGTGTGGGGTAAGGGTCCTGTGATTGGGGTAAGGGTCCTGTGAATGGGGTAAGGGTCCTGTGAGTGGGGTAAGTGTCTTGTGAGTGGGGTAAGGGTCCTGTGAGTGGGGTAAGGATATTGTGATCGGGGTAAGGGTCCTGTGATTGGGGTAAGGGTCCTGTGAGCGAGGTAAGGGTCCTGTGAGTGGGGTAAGGGTCCTGTGATCGGGGTAAGGGTCCTGTGATCGGGGTAAGGGTCCTGTGATCGGGGTAAGGGTCCGGTGAGTGGGGTAAGGGTCTTGTGATCGGGGTAAGGGTCCTGTGAGTGGGGTAAGGGTCCTGTGATCGGGGTAAGGGTCCTGTGATCGGGGTAAGGGTCCTGTCAGTGGGGTAAGGGTCCTGTGATCGGGGTAAGGGTCCTGTGATCGGGGTAAGGGTCCTGTGATCGGGGTAAGGGTCCTGTGAGCGAGGTAAGGGTCCTGTGAGTGGGGTAAGGGTCCTGTGATCGGGATAAGGGTCCTGAGTGGGGTAACGGTCCTGTGAGTGGGGTAAGGGTCCTGTGATCGGGGTAAGGGTCCTGTGATCGGGGTAAGGGTCCTGTGATCGGGGTAAGGGTCCTGTGATTGGGGTAAGGGTCCTGAGTGGGGAAAGGGTCCTGTGAGTGGGGTAAGGGTCCTGTGATCGGGGTAAGGGTCCTGAGTGGGGTAAGGGTCCTGTGATCGGGGTAAGGGTCCTGTGAGTGGGGTAAGGGTCCTGTGATCGGGGTAAGGTTCCTGTGAGTGGGGTAAGGGTCCTGTGATCGGGGTAAGGGTCCTGTGAGTGGGGTAAGGGTACTGTGATCAGGGTAAGGGTCCTGTAAGTGGGGTAAGGGTCCTGTGATCGGGTTAAGGGTCCTGTGATCGGGGTAAGGGTCCTGAGTGGGGTAAGGGTCCTGTGATCGGGGTAAGAGTCCTGTGAGTGGGGTAAGGGTCCTGTGATCGGGGTAAGCGTCCGATGAGTGGGGTAAGGGTCTTGTGATCGGGGTAAGGGTCCTGTGAGTGGGGTAAGGGTCCTGTGAATGGGGCAAGGGTCCTGTGAATGGGGTAAGGGTCTTGTGATCGGTGTAAGCGTCCTGTGAGTGGGGTAAGGGTCTTGTGATCGGGTTAAGAGTCCTGTGAGTGGGGTAAGGGTCCTGTGAGTGGGGTAAGGGTCCTGTGTGTGGGGTAAGGGTCCTGTGATCGGGGTAAGGGTCCCGTGAGTGGGGTAAGGGTCCTGTGATTGGGGTAAGGGTCCTGTGATCGGGATAAGGGTCCTGTGATTGGGGTAAGGGTCCTGTGAGTGGGGTCAGGGTCCTGTGATCGGGGTAAGGGTCCTGTGATCGGGGTAAGGGTCCTGTCAGTGGGGTAAGGGTCCTGTGATCGGGGTAAGGGTCCTGTGATCGGGGTAAGGGTCCTGTGATCGGGGTAAGGGTCCTGTGAGCGAGGTAAGGGTCCTTTGATCGGGGTAAGGATCCTGTGAGTGGGGTAAGGGTCCTGACATCGGGGTAAGGTTCCAATGAGTGGGGTAAGGGTCCTGTGATCGGGGTAAGGGTCCTGTGATCGGGGTAAGGTTCCAATGAGTGGGGTAAGGGTCCTGTGATTGGGGTAAGCGTCCTGTGATCGGCGTGAGGTTCCTGTGATCGGGGTAAGCATCCTGTGATTGGGGTAAGGGTCCTGTGATCGGGGTAAGTGTCCTGTGATCGGGGTAAGGGTCCTGTGATCGGGGTAAGGGTCCTGTGAGTGGGGTAAGGGTCCTGTGATCGGGGTAAGGGTCCTGTGATCGGGGTAAGGATCCTGTGAGTGGGGTAAGGGTCCTGTGATCGGGGTAAGGTTCCGATGAGTGGGGTAAGCGTCCTGTGATCGGGGTAAGGGTCCTGTGATCGGGGTAAGGGTCCTGTGATCGGGGTAAGCATCCTGTGATCGGGGTAAGGGTCCTGTGATCGGGGTAAGGGTCCTGTGATCGGGGTAAGGGTCCTGTGAGTGGGGTAAGGGTCCTGTGATCGGGGTAAGTGTCCTGTGATCGGGGTAAGGGTCCTGTGATCGGGGTAAGGGTCCTGTGAGTGGGGTAAGGGTCCTGTGATCGGGGTAAGCGTCCTGTGAGTGGGGTAAGGGTCCTGTGATCGGGGTAAGGGTCCTGTGATTGGGGTAAGGGTCCTGTGATCGGGGTTAGTGTCATGTGAATAGGGTAAAGGTCCTGTGATTGGGGTAAGGGTCCTGTGATCGGGGTTAGCGTCATGTGAATGGGGTAAGGGTCCTGTGATTGGGGTAAGGGTCCTGTGATCGGGGTTAGCATCATGTGAATGGGGTAAGGGTCCTGTGATTGGGGTAAGGGTCCTGTGATCGGGGTAAGCGTCCTGTGAGTGGGGTAAGGGTCCTGTGATCGGGGTAAGCGTCCTGTGAATGGGGTAAGGGTCCTGTGAATGGGGTAAGGGTCCTGTGAATGGGGTGAGGTTCCTGTGAGTGGGGTAAGGGTCCTGTGAGTGGGGTAAGGATCCTGTGATCGGGGTAAGGGTCCTGTGACTGGGGTAAGGTCCTGTGAGCGAGGTAAGGGTCCTGTGAGCGGGGTAAGGGTCCTGTGATCGGGGTAAGCGTCCTGTGAATGGGGTAAGGGTCCTGTGAATGGGGTAAGGATCCTGTGAATGGGGTAAGGGTCCTGTGAGTGGGTTAAGGGTCCTGTGAGTGGGGTAAGGATCCTGTGATCGGGGTAAGGGTCCTGTGATTGGGGTAAGGGTCCTGTGAGTGGGGTACGTGTCCTGTGATCGGGGTAAGGGTCCTGTGATCGGGAAAGGGTCCTGTGAGTGGGGTAACGGTCCTGTGAACGGGGTAAGGGTCCTGTGACTGGGGTAAGGGTCCTGTGATCAGGGTAAGGGTCCTGTGATCGGGGTAAGGGTCCTGTCAGTGGGGTAAGGGTCCTGTGATCGGGGTAAGGGTCCTGTGAGTGGGGTAAGGGTCCTGTGATCGGGGTAAGGGTCCTGTGATCGGGGTAAGGGTCCTGTGAGTGGGGTAAGGGTCCTGTGATCGGGGTAAGGGTCCGATGAGTGGGGTAAGGGTCTTGTGATTGGGGTAAGGGTCCTGTGATCGGGGTAAGGGTCCTGTGAATGGGGTAAGGGTCCTGTGATCAGGGTAAGGGTCCGATGTGTGGGGTAAGGGTCCTGTGATCGCGGTAAGGGTCCTGTGATCGGGTTAAGAGTCCTGTGAGTGGGGTAAGGGTCCTGTGAATGGGGTAAGGGTCCTGTGATCGGGGTAAGGATCCTGTGAATGGGGTAAGCGTCCTGTGATCGGTTAAGAGTCCTGTGAGTGGGGTAAGGGTACTGTGAGTGGGGTAAGGGTCCTGTGAGTGGGGTAAGGGTCCTGTGATCGGGGTAAGGGTCCTGTGATCAGGGTAAGGGTCCTGTGATCGGGGTAAGGGTCCTGTGATCGGGGTAAGGGTCCTGTGATCGGGGTAAGAGTCCTGTGAGTGGGGTAAGGGTCCTGTGAGTGGGGTAAGGGTCCTGTGATCGGTGTAAGGGTCCTGTGAGTGGGGTAAGGGTCCTGTGATCGGGGTAAGGGTCCTGTGATCGGTGTTAGGGTCCTATGAGTGGGGTAAGGGTTCTGTGAGTGGGGTAAGGGTCCTATGAATGGGGTAAGGGTCCTGTGATCGGGGTAAGGGTCCGATGAGTGGGGTAAGGGTCCTGTGATCGGGGTAAGGGTCCTATGAGTGGGGTAAGGGTTCTGTGAGTGGGGTAAAGGTCCTATGAGTGGGGTAAGGGTCCTGTGATCGGGGTAAGGGTCCGATGAGTGGGGTAAGGGCCCTGTGATCGGGGTAAGGGTCCTGTGATCGGGGTAAGGATCCAGTGATCGGGGTAAGGGTCCTGTGATTGGGGTAAGGGTCCTGTGAGTGGGGTAAGGGTCCTGTGATCAGGGTAAGGGTCCTGTGAGTGGGGTAAGGGTCCTGTGATCGGGGTAAGGGTCCTGTGATCGGGGTAAGGGTCCTGCGAGTGGGATAAGGGTCGTGTGACTGGGGTAAGTGTCCTGTGATCGGGGTAAGGGTCCTGTGATCAGTGCAATGGTCCTGTGAGTGGGGTAAGGGTCCTGTGATCGGGGTAAGGGTCCTGTGAGTGGGGTAAGGGTCCTGTGATCGTGGTAAGGGTCCTGTGAGTGGGGTAAGGGTCCTGTGAGTGGGGTAAGGGTCCTGTGATCGGGGTAAGGGTCCTGTGATCGGGGTAAGGGTCCTGTGATCGGAGTAAGGGTCCTGTGAGTGGGGTAATGGTCCTGTGATCGGGGTAAGGGTCCTGTGAGTGGGGTAAGGGTCCTGTGATCGGGGTAAGGGTCCTGTGAGTGGGGTAAGGGTCCTGTGATCGTGGTAAGGGTCCTGTGAGTGGGGTAAGGGTCCTGTGAGTGGGGTAAGGGTCCTGTGATCGGGGTAAGGGTCCTATGAGTGGGGTAAGGGTTCTGTGAGTGGGGTAAGGGTCCTATGAGTGGGGTAAGGGTCCTGTGATCGGAGTAAGGGTCCGATGAGTGGGGTAAGGGTCCTGTGATCGGGGTAAGGGTCCTATGAGTGGGGTAAGGGTTCTGTGAGTGGGGTAAAGGTCCTATGATCGGGGTAAGGGTCCTGTGATCGGGGTAAGGGTCCTGTGAGTGGGGTAAGGGTCCTGTGATCGGGGTAAGCGTCCTGTGAGTGGGGTAACGGTCCTGTGATCGGGGTAAGGGTCCTGTGATTGGGGTAAGGGTCCTGTGATCGGGGTTAGTGTCATGTGAATGGGGTAAGGGTCCTGTGAGTGGGGTAAGGGTCCTGTGATCGGGGTAAGGGTCCTGTGATCGGGGTAAGGGTCCTATGAGTGGGGTAAGGGTTCTGTGAGTGGGGTAAGGGTCCTATGAGTGGGGTAAGGGTCCTGTGAGTGGGGTAAGGGTCCTGTGATCGGGGTAAGGGTCCTGTGAGTGGGGTAAGGGTCCTGTGATCGGGGTAAGGGTCCTGTGATCGGGGTAAGGGTCCTATGAGTGGGGTAAGGGTTCTGTGAGTGGGGTAAGGGTCCTATGAGTGGGTTAAGGGTCCTGTGAGTGGGGTAAGGATCCTGTGATCGGGGTAAGGGTCCTGTGATTGGGGTAAGGGTCCTGTGAGTGGGGTACGTGTCCTGTGATCGGGGTAAGGGTCCTGTGATCGGGAAAGGGTCCTGTGAGTGGGGTAACGGTCCTGTGATCGGGGTAAGGGTCCTGTGACTGGGGTAAGGGTCCTGTGATCAGGGTAAGGGTCCTGTGATCGGGGTAAGGGTCCTGTCAGTGGGGTAAGGGTCCTGTGATCGGGGTAAGGGTCCTGTGAGTGGGGTAAGGGTCCTGTGATCGGGGTAAGGGTCCTGTGATCGGGGTAAGGGTCCTGTGAGTGGGGTAAGGGTCCTGTGATCGGGGTAAGGGTCCGATGAGTGGGGTAAGGGTCTTGTGATTGGGGTAAGGGTCCTGTGATCGGGGTAAGGGTCCTGTGAATGGGGTAAGGGTCCTGTGATCAGGGTAAGGGTCCGATGAGTGGGGTAAGGGTCCTGTGATCGCGGTAAGGGTCCTGTGATCGGGTTAAGAGTCCTGTGAGTGGGGTAAGGGTCCTGTGAATGGGGTAAGGGTCCTGTGATCGGGGTAAGGATCCTGTGAATGGGGTAAGCGTCCTGTGATCGGGTTAAGAGTCCTGTGAGTGGGGTAAGGGTACTGTGAGTGGGGTAAGGGTCCTGTGAGTGGGGTAAGGGTCCTGTGATCGGGGTAAGGGTCCTGTGAGTGGGGTAAGGGTCCTGTGATCGGGGTAAGGGTCCTGTGATCGGGGTAAGGGTCCTGTGAGTGGGGTAAGGGTCCTGTGATCGGGGTAAGGGTCCTGTGATCGGGTTAAGAGTCCTGTGAGTGGGGTAAGGCTCCTGTGATCGGGGTAAGAGTCCTGTGAGTGGGGTAAGGGTCCTGTGAGTGGGGTAAGGGTCCTGTGAGTGGGGTAAGGGTCCTGTGATCGGTGTAAGGGTCCTGTGAGTGGGGTAAGGGTCCTGTGATCGGGGTAAGGGTCCTGTGATCGGGGTAAGGGTCCTATGAGTGGGGTAAGGGTTCTGTGAGTGGGGTAAGGGTCCTATGAATGGGGTAAGGGTCCTGTGATCGGGGTAAGGGTCCGATGAGTGGGGTAAGGGTCCTGTGATCGGGGTAAGGGTCCTATGAGTGGGGTAAGGATCCAGTGAGTGGGGTAAGGGTCCTGTGATCAGGGTAAGGGTCCTGTGAGTGGGGTAAGGGTCCTGTGATCGGGGTAAGGGTCCTGTGATCGGGGTAAGGGTCCTGCGAGTGGGATAAGGGTCGTGTGACTGGGGTAAGGGTCCTGTGATCGGGGTAAGGGTCCTGTGATCAGGGTAATGGTCCTGTGAGTGGGGTAAGGGTCCTGTGATTGGGGTAAGGGTCCTGTGAGTGGGGTAAGGGTCCTGTGATCGGCGTAAGGGTCCTGTGATCGGGGTAAGGGTCCTGTGATCGGGGTAAGGGTCCTGTGATCGGGGTAAGGGTCCTGTGAATGGGGTAAGGGTCCTGTGAGTGGGATAAGGGTCCTGTGAGTGGGGTAATGGTCCTGTGATCGGGGTAAGGGTCCTGTGAGTGGGTTAAGGGTCCTGTGATCGGGGTAAGGGTCCTGTGAGTGGGGTAAGGGTCCTGTGATCGTGGTAAGTGTCCTGTGAGTGGGGTAAGGGTCCTGTGAGTGGGGTAAGGGTCCTGTGATCGGGGTAAGGGTCCTGTGAGTGTGGTAAGGGTCCTGTGATCGGGGTAAGGGTCCTGTGATCGGGGTAAGGGTCCTATGAGTGGGGTAAGGGATCTGTGAGTGGGGTAAGGGTCCTATGAGTGGGGTAAGGGTCCTGTGATCGGAGTAAGGGTCCGATGAGTGGGGTAAGGGTCCTGTGATCGGGGTAAGGGTCCTATGAGTGGGGTAAGGGTTCTGTGAGTGGGGTAAAGGTCCTATGAGTGGGGTAAGGGTCCTGTGATCGGGGTAAGGGTCCTGTGAGTGGGGTAAGGGTCCTGTGATCGGGGTAAGCGTCCTGTGAGTGGGGTAACGGTCCTGTGATCGGGGTAAGGGTCCTGTGATTGGGGTAAGGGTCCTGTGATCGGGGTTAGTGTCATGTGAATAGGGTAAGGGTCCTGTGATTGGGGTAAGGGTCCTGTGATCGGGGTTAGCGTCATGTGAATGGGGTAAGGGTCCTGTGAGTGGGGTAAGGGTCCTGTGATCGGGGTAAGGGTCCTGTGATCGGGGTAAGGGTCCTGTGAGTGGGGTAAGGGTCCTGTGATCGAGGTAAGGGTCCTGTGATCGGGGTAAGGGTCCTGTGAGTGGGGTAAGGGTCCTGTGATCAGGGTAAGGGTCCTGTGATCGGGTTAAGAGTCCTGTGAGTGGGGTAAGGGTCCTGTGATCGGGGTAAGAGTCCTGTGAGTGGGGTAAGGGTCCTGTGAGTGGGGTAAGGGTCCTGTGAGTGGGGTAAGGGTCCTGTGATCGGTGTAAGGGTCCTGTGAGTGGGGTAAGGGTCCTGTGATCGGGGTAAGGGTCCTGTGATCGGGGTTAGGGTCCTATGAGTGGGGTAAGGGTTCTGTGAGTGGGGTAAGGGTCCTATGAGTGGGGTAAGGGTCCTTTGATCGGGGTAAGGGTCCGATGAGTGGGGTAAGGGTCCTGTGATCGGGGTAAGGGTCCTATGAGTGGGGTAAGGGTTCTGTGAGTGGGGTAAATGTCCTATGAGTGGGGTAAGGGTCCTGTGATCGGGGTAAGGGTCCGATGAGTGGGGTAAGGGCCCTGTGATCGGGGTAAGGGTCCTGTGATCGGGGTAAGGATCCAGTGATCGGGGTAAGGGTCCTGTGATTGGGGTAAGGGTCCTGTGAGTGGGGTAAGGGTCCTGTGATCAGGGTAAGGGTCCTGTGAGTGGGGTAAGGGTCCTGTGATCGGGGTAAGGGTCCTGTGATCGGGGTAAGGGTCCTGTGACCGGGGTAAGGATCCTGTGAGTGGGATAAGGGTCCTGTGAGTGGGGTAATGGTCGTGTGATCGGGGTAAGGGTCCTGTGAGTGGGGTAAGGGTCCTGTGATCGGGGTAAGGGTCCTGTGAGTGGGGTAAGGGTCCTGTGATCGTGGTAAGGGTACTGTGAGTGGGGTAAGGGTCCTGTGAGTGGGGTAAGGGTCCTGTGATCGGGGTAAGGGTCCTGTGAGTGTGGTAAGGGTCCTGTGATCGGGGTAAGGGTCCTGTGATCGGCGTAAGGGTCATGTGATCGGGGTAAGGGTCCTATGAGTGGGGTAAGGGTTCTGTGAGTGGGGTAAGGGTCCTATGAGTGGGGTAAGGGTCCTGTGATCGGAGTAAGGGTCCGATGAGTGGGGTAAGGGTCCTGTTATCGGGGTAAGGGTCCTGTGATTGGGGTAAGGGTCCTGTGATCTGGGTTAGTGTCATGTGAATAGGGTAAGGGTCCTGTGATTGGGGTAAGGGTCCTGTGATCGGGGTTAGCGTCATGTGAATGGGGTAAGGGTCCTGTGAGTGGGGTAAGGGTCCTGTGATCGGGGTAAGGGTCCTGTGATCGGGGTAAGGGTCCTATGAGTGGGGTAAGGGTTCTGTGAGTGGGGTAAGGGTCCTATGAGTGGGGTAAGGGTCCTGTGAGTGGGGTAAGGGTCCTGTGATCGGGGTAAGGGTCCTGTGAGTGGGGTAAGGGTCCTGTGATCGGGGTAAGGGTCCTGTGATCGGGGTAAGGGTCCTATGAGTGGGGTAAGGGTTCTGTGAGTGGGGTAAGGGTCCTATGAGTGGGTTAAGGGTCCTGTGAGTGGGGTAAGGATCCTGTGATCGGGGTAAGGGTCCTGTGATTGGGGTAAGGGTCCTGTGAGTGGGGTACGTGTCCTGTGATCGGGGTAAGGGTCCTGTGATCGGGAAAGGGTCCTGTGAGTGGGGTAACGGTCCTGTGATCGGGGTAAGGGTCCTGTGACTGGGGTAAGGGTCCTGTGATCAGGGTAAGGGTCCTGTGATCGGGGTAAGGGTCCTGTCAGTGGGGTAAGGGTCCTGTGATCGGGGTAAGGGTCCTGTGAGTGGGGTAAGGGTCCTGTGATCGGGGTAAGGGTCCTGTGATCGGGGTAAGGGTCCTGTGAGTGGGGTAAGGGTCCTGTGATCGGGGTAAGGGTCCGATGAGTGGGGTAAGGGTCTTGTGATTGGGGTAAGGGTCCTGTGATCGGGGTAAGGGTCCTGTGAATGGGGTAAGGGTCCTGTGATCAGGGTAAGGGTCCGATGAGTGGGGTAAGGGTCCTGTGATCGCGGTAAGGGTCCTGTGATCGGGTTAAGAGTCCTGTGAGTGGGGTAAGGGTCCTGTGAATGGGGTAAGGGTCCTGTGATCGGGGTAAGGATCCTGTGAATGGGGTAAGCGTCCTGTGATCGGGTTAAGAGTCCTGTGAGTGGGGTAAGGGTACTGTGAGTGGGGTAAGGGTCCTGTGAGTGGGGTAAGGGTCCTGTGATCGGGGTAAGGGTCCTGTGAGTGGGGTAAGGGTCCTGTGATCGGGGTAAGGGTCCTGTGATCGGGGTAAGGGTCCTGTGAGTGGGGTAAGGGTCCTGTGATCGGGGTAAGGGTCCTGTGATCGGGTTAAGAGTCCTGTGAGTGGGGTAAGGCTCCTGTGATCGGGGTAAGAGTCCTGTGAGTGGGGTAAGGGTCCTGTGAGTGGGGTAAGGGTCCTGTGAGTGGGGTAAGGGTCCTGTGATCGGTGTAAGGGTCCTGTGAGTGGGGTAAGGGTCCTGTGATCGGGGTAAGGGTCCTGTGATCGGGGTAAGGGTCCTATGAGTGGGGTAAGGGTTCTGTGAGTGGGGTAAGGGTCCTATGAGTGGGGTAAGGGTCCTGTGATCAGGGTAAGGGTCCGATGAGTGGGGTAAGGGTCCTGTAATCGGGGTAAGGGTCCTATGAGTGGGGTAAGGGTTCTGTGAGTGGGGTAAAGGTCCTATGAGTGGGGTAAGGGTCCTGTGATCGGGGTAAGGGTCCGATGAGTGGGGTAAGGGCCCTGTGATCGGGGTAAGGGTCCTGTGATCGGGGTAAGGATCCAGTGATCGGGGTAAGGGTCCTGTGATTGGGGTAAGGGTCCTGTGAGTGGGGTAAGGGTCCTGTGATCAGGGTAAGGGTCCTGTGAGTGGGGTAAGGGTCCTGTGATCGGGGTAAGGGTCCTGTGATCGGGGTAAGGGTCCTGCGAGTGGGATAAGGGTCGTGTGACTGGGGTAAGGGTCCTGTGATCGGGGTAAGGGTCCTGTGATCAGGGTAATGGTCCTGTGAGTGGGGTAAGGGTCCTGTGATTGGGGTAAGGGTCCTGTGAGTGGGGTAAGGGTCCTGTGATCGGCGTAAGGGTCCTGTGATCGGGGTAAGGGTCCTGTGATCGGGGTAAGGGTCCTGTGACCGGGGTAAGGGTCCTGTGAGTGGGATAAGGGTCCTGTGAGTGGGGTAATGGTCCTGTGATCGGGGTAAGGGTCCTGTGAGTGGGGTAAGGGACCTGTGATCGGGGTAAGGGTCCTGTGAGTGGGGTAAGGGTCCTGTGATCGTGGTAAGTGTCCTGTGAGTGTGGTAAGGGTCCTGTGAGTGGGGTAAGGGTCCTGTGAGTGGGGTAAGGGTCCTGTGATCGGGGTAAGGGTCCTGTGAGTGTGGTAAGGGTCCTGTGATCGGGGTAAGGGTCCTGTGATCGGGGTAAGGGTCCTGTGAGTGTGGTAAGGGTCCTGTGATCGGGGTAAGGGTCCTGTGATCGGGGTAAGGGTCCAATGAGTGGGGTAAGGGTTCTGTGAGTGGGGTAAGGGTCCTATGAGTGGGGTAATGGTCCTGTGATCGGAGTAAGGGTCCGATGAGTGGGGTAAGGGTCCTGTGATCGGGGTAAGGGTCCTATGAGTGGGGTAAGGGTTCTGTGAGTGGGGTAAAGGTCCTATGAGTGGGGTAAGGGTCCTGTGATCGGGGTAAGGGTCCTGTGAGTGGGGTAAGGGTCCAGTGATCGGGGTAAGCGTCCTGTGAGTGGGGTAACGGTCCTGTGATCGGGGTAAGGGTCCTGTGATTGGGGTAAGGGTCCTGTGATCGGGGTTAGTGTCATGTGAATAGGGTAAGGGTCCTGTGATTGGGGTAAGGGTCCTGTGATCGGGGTTAGCGTCATGTGAATGGGGTAAGGGTCCTGTGAGTGGGGTAAGGGTCCTGTGATCGGGGTAAGGGTCCTGTGATCGGGGTAAGGGTCCTATGAGTGGGGTAAGGGTTCTGTGAGTGGGCTAAGGGTCCTATGAGTGGGGTAAGGGTCCTGTGAGTGGGGTAAGGGTCCTGTGATGGGGTTAAGGGTCCTGTGAGTGGGGTAAGGGTCCTGTGATCGGGGTTAGCATCATGTGAATGGGGTAAGGGTCCTGTGATTGGGCTAAGGGTCCTGTGATCGGGGTAAGCGTCCTGTGAGTGTGGTAAGGGTCCTGTGATCGGGGTAAGCGTCCAGTGAATGGGGTAAGGGTCCTGTGAATGGGGTAACGGTCCTGTGAGTGGGGTAAGGGTCCTGTGAGTGGGGTAAGGGTCCTGTGAGTGGGGTAAGGGTCCTGTGATTTGGGTAAGGGTCCTGTGATCGGGGTAAGCGTCCTGTGAGTGGGGTAAGGGTCCTGTGATCGGGGTAAGCGTCCTGTGAATGGGGTAAGGGTCCTGTGAATGGGGTAAGGGTCCTGTGAATGGGGTAAGGTTCCTGTGAGTGGGGTAAGGATCCTGTGAGTGGGGTAAGGATCCTGTGATCGGGGTAAGGGTCCTGTGATTGGGGTAAGGGTCCTGTGAGCGAGGTAAGGGTCCTGTGAGTGGGGTAAGGGTCCTGTGATCGGGGTAAGCGTCCTGTGAATGGGGTAAGGGTCCTGTGAATGGGGTAAGGGTCCTGTGAATGGGGTAAGGGTCCTGTGAGTGGGTTAAGGGTCCTGTGAGTGGGGTAAGGATCCTGTGATCGGGGTAAGGGTCCTGTGATTGGGGTAAGGGTCCTGTGAGTGGGGTAAGTTCCTGTGATCGGGGTAAGGGTCCTGTGATCGGGTAAGGGTCCTGTGAGTGGGGTAAGGGTCCTGTGATCGGGGTAAGGGTCCTGTGACTGGGGTAAGGGTCCTGTGATCAGGGTAAGGGTCCTGTGATCGGGGTAAGGGTCCTGTCAGTGGGGTAAGGGTCCTGTGATCGGGGTAAGGGTCCTGTGAGTGGGGTAAGGGTCCTGTGATCGGGGTAAGGGTCCTGTGATCGGGGTAAGGGTCCTGTGAGTGGGGTAAGGGTCCTGTGATCGGGGTAAGGGTCCGATGAGTGGGGTAAGGGTCTTGTGATTGGGGTAAGGGTCCTGTGATCGGGGTAAGGGTCCTGTGAATGGGGTAAGGGTCCTGTGATCGGGTTAAGAGTCCTGTGAGTGGGGTAAGGGTCCTGTGAATGGGGTAAGGGTCCTGTGATCGGGGTAAGGATCCTGTGAATGGGGTAAGCGTCCTGTGATCGGGTTAAGAGTCCTGTGAGTGGGGTAAGGGTCCTGTGAGTGGGGTAAGGGTCCTGTGAGTGGGGTAAGGGTCCTGTGATCGGGGTAAGGGTCTTGTGATCGGGTTAAGAGTCCTGTGAGTGGGGTAAGGGTACTGTGAGTGGGGTAAGGGTCCTGTGAGTGGGGTAAGGGTCCTGTGATCAGGGTAAGGGTCCTGTGAGTGGGGTAAGGGTCCTGTGATCGGGGTAAGGCTCCTGTGATCGGGGTAAGGGTCCTGTGAGTGGGGTAAGGGTCCTGTGATCGGGGTAAGGGTCCTGTGATCGGGTTAAGAGTCCTGTGAGTGGGGTAAGGGTCCTGTGATCGGGGTAAGAGTCCTGTGAGTGGGGTGAGGGTCCTGTGAGTGGGGTAAGGGTCCTGTGAGTGGGGTAAGGGTCCTGTGATCGGGGTAAGGGTCCTGTGAGTGGGGTAAGGGTCCTGTGATCGGGGTAAGGGTCCGATGAGTGGGGTAAGGGTCCTGTGATCGGGGTAAGGGTCCTATGAGTGGGGTAAGGGTTCTGTGTGTGGGGTAAAGGTCCTATGAGTGGGGTAAGGGTCCTGTGATCGGGGTAAGGGTCCGATGAGTGGGGTAAGGGCCCTGTGATCGGGGTAAGGGTCCTGTGATCGGGGTAAGGATCCAGTGATCGGGGTAAGGGTCCTGTGATTGGGGTAAGGGTCCTGTGAGTGGGGTAAGGGTCCTGTGAGTGGGGTAAGGGTCCTGTGATCGGGGTAAGGGTCCTGTGAGTGGGGTAAGGGTCCTGTGATCGGCGTAAGGGTCCTGTGATCAGGGTAAGGGTCCTATGAGTGGGGTAAGGGTCCTGTGATCGGGGTAAGGGTCCTGTGATCGGGGTAAGGGTCGTGTGAGTGGGATGAGGGTCCTGTGAGTGGGGTAAGGGTCCTGGGATCGGGGTAAGAGTCCTGTGATCAGGGTAATGGTCCTATGAGTGGGGTAAGGGTCCTGTGATTGGGGTAAGGGTCCTGTGAGTGGGGTAAGGGTCCTGTGATCGGCGTAAGGGTCCTGTGATCGGGGTAAGGGTCCTGTGATCGGGGTAAGGGTCCTGTGATCGGGGTAAGGGTCCTGTGATTGGGGTAAGGGTTTTGTGAGTGGGGTAAGTGTCCTGTGATCGGGGTAAGGGTCCTGTGAGTGGGGTAAGGGTCCTGTGAGTGGGGTAAGGGTCCTATGATCGGGGTAAGGGTCCTGTGATCGGGGTAAGTGTCCTGTGATCGGGGTAAGGGTCCTGTGATTTTGGTAAGGGTTCTGTGATCGGGGTAAGGGTCCTGTGATCAGGGTAAGTGTCCTGTGATCGGGGTCAGGGTCCTGTGAGTGGGGTAAGGGTCCTGTGATCGGGGTAAGGGTCCTGTGATCGGGGTAAGGGTCCTGTGATCGGGGTAAGGGTCCTGTGATTGGGGTAAGGGTTCTGTGAGTGGGGTAAGGGTCCTGTGATCAGGGTAAGGGTCCTGTGATTGGGGTAAGGGTCCTGTGAGTGGGGTAAGTGTCCTGTGATCGGGGTAAGGATCCTGTGAGTGGGGTAAGGGTCCTGTGATCGGGGTAAGGGTCCTGTGAGCGGGGTAAGGGTCCTGTGATCGGGGTAAGGGTCCTGTGAGTGGGGTAAGGGTCCTGTGAATGGGGCAAGGGTCCTGTGATCGGGATAAGGGTCCTGTGATCGGGGTAAGGGTCCTGTGAGTGGTGTAAGGGTCCTGTGATCGGGGTAAGGGTCCTGTGAGCGGGGTAAGGGTCCTGTGAGTGGGGTAAGTGTCCTGTGATCGGGGTAAGGGTCCTGTGATCGGGGTAAGTGTCCGGTGATCGGGGTAAGTGTCCTGTGATCGGGGTAAGGGTCCTGTGATCGGGGTAAGGGTCCTGTGAGTGGGGTAAGGGTCCTGTGATCGGGGTAAGGGTCCTGTGAGCGGGGTAAGGGTCCTGTGATCGGGGTAAGGGTCCTGTGAGTGGGGTAAGGGTCCTGTGAGTGGGGTAAGGGTCCTGTGATCGGGGTAAGGGTCCTGTGAGCGGGGTAAGGGTCCTGTGATCGGGGTAAGGGTCCTGTGAGTGGGGTAAGGGTCCTGTGAGTGGGGTAAGGGTCCTGTGATCGGGATAAGGGTCCTGTGATCGGGGTAAGGATCCTGTGAGTGGGGTAAGGATCCTGTGATCGGGGTAAGGGTCCTGTGAGCGGGGTAAGGGTCCTGTGAGTGGGGTAAGTGTCCTGTGATCGGGGTAAGGGTCCTGTGATCGGGGTAAGTGTCCGGTGATCGGGGTAAGTGTCCTGTGATCGGGGTAAGGTTCCTGTGATCAGGGTAAGGGTCCGATGAGTGGGGTAAGGGTCCTGTGATCGGGGTAAGGGTCCTGTGATCGGGTTAAGAGTCCTGTGAGTGGGGTCAGGGTCCTGTGAATGGGGTAAGGGTCCTGTGATCGGGGTAAGGGTCCTGTGAATGGGGTAAGGGTCCTGTGATCGGGGTAAGGGTCCTGTGATCAGGTTAAGAGTCCTGTGAGTGGGGTAAGCGTCATGTGAGTGGGGTAAGGGTCCTGTGATCGGGGTAAGGGTCTTGTGATCGGGTTAAGAGTCCTGTGAGTGGGGTAAGGGTCCTGTGAGTGGGGTAAGGGTCCTGTGAGTGGGATAAGGGTCCTGTGATCGGGGTAAGGGTCCTGTGAGTGGGGTAAGTGTCCTGTGATCGGGGTAAGGGTCCTGTGATCGGGGTAAGGGTCCTGTGATTGGGGTAAGGGTTTTGTGAGTGGGGTAAGTGTCCTGTGATCGGGGTAAGGGTCCTGTGAGTGGGGTAAGGGTCCTGTGAGTGGGGTAAGGGTCCTGTGATCGGGGTAAGGGTCCTGTGATCGGGGTAAGTGTCCTGTGATCGGGGTAAGGGTCCTGTGATTTGGGTAAGGGTCCTGTGATCGGGGTAAGGGTCCTGTGATCAGGGTAAGTGTCCTGTGATCGGGGTCAGGGTCCTGTGAGTGGGGTAAGGGTCCTGTGATCGGGGTAAGGGTCCTGTGATCGGGGTAAGGGTCCTGTGATCGGGGTAAGGGTCCTGTGATTGGGGTAAGGGTTCTGTGAGTGGGGTAATGGTCCTGTGATCAGTGTAAGGGTCCTGTGATTGGGGTAAGGGTCCTGTGAGTGGGGTAAGGGTCCTGTGATCGGGGTAAGGGTCCTGTGAGTGGGGTAAGGGTCCTGTGATCGGGGTAAGGGTCCTGTGAGCGGGGTAAGGGTCCTGTGAGTGGGGTAAGGGTCCTGTGAGTGGGGTAAGGGTCCTGTGATCGGGATAAGAGTCCTGTGATCGGGGTAAGGGTCCTGTGAGTGGGGTAAGGGTCCTGTGATCGGGGTAAGGGTCCTGTGAGCGGGGTAAGGGTCCTGTGAGTGGGGTAAGTGTCCTGTGATCGGGGTAAGGGTCCTGTGATCGGGGTAAGTGTCCGGTGATCGGGGTAAGTGTCCTGTGATCGGGGTAAGGGTCCTGTGATCGTGGCTGCTGGCTTGACATGCTCTGAACCCAGGGAGGCCCCTGGGCATTGCACTTTGAACTCAGTAAGTCAGCACCTCCACTGCATTTGTTTCATTTCTGACTTTATTTTGGGGTAAAGTAAATCTCAACAGACTCAAATCCCGAAACAAGCTTTTACTGTCAAGCATGCTGTTTGAATTTTTTAACCATTTGGATTGCTGTTTTCCTTAAAATGACCATCTCTCCTGCCTTCAATCTTCCTACCATGTTGAGCTGTGTGTGGTCAGCCAGCCGGAATGAATTGAAATTTAGTCCAACATCAACAACCCATGGGAATTCATTTTATGTCACCAAGTGGCAATTTAGTCTCCATAACCTGTTAACTTCTATCAGAAGTTTCTATATAAAACACTTTTTTAAACAAATTAACATGGCACTTTCTGCATATTTCAGCACATCTCTCAAGGACCATTTTAATGTCGCTCTGTCTACTGCATTGATCAAAATAACAATGTCTCCTTTAACTACAAAGACCAGAACTGGACACAGTAGTTTGACAATCTAAGAAATTCATATTGCCCAATGAAGGTGATCATATTTTCCTGCACTGTTGGAGATGCCATCTTTCGGATGAGACGTTAAACCGAGACATCTGCTCTCTCAGGTGGATATAAAAAATCCCATGGCACTATTTTGAAGAAGAGCAGGGGAGTCCTCCCCGGTGCCCTGGCCAATATTTATTCCTCAACCAACATCACTAGAAAACAGATTATCTGGTCATTATTACATTGCTATTTGTGGGAGCTTGCTGTGAGCAAGTTGGCTGCCGTGTTTCCCACATTACACAGTGAACAGTGACTACACTCCAAAAGTACCTCATTGGCTGTAAAGCGCTTTGGGACGTCCAGTGGTCATGAATGGGGCTATATAAATGCAAGTCTTTTTTCTTTTTCATCCAAAACTCGGCGGGCCGTGTTCTAACTCGCACCAAGTCCCGCTCACCCATTACCCCTGTACTCGCTGCCCGTGTCCTAACTCGCACCAAGTCCCACTCACCCACCACCCCTATGCTCACTGCCCATGTCCTAACTCACACCAAGTTCCACTCACCCATCTCCCCTGTGCTCACTGACCGTGTCCTAACTCGCACCAAGTTCCACTCACCCATCACCCCTGTGCTCACTGCCCGTGTCCTAACTCGCACCAAGTTCCACTCACCCATCACCCCTGTGCTCACTGCCCGTGTCCTAACTCGCACCAAGTCCGCTCACCCATCACCCCTGTGCTCGCTGCCCGTGTCCTAACTCACACCAAGTCTCACTCACCCATCACCCCTCTGCTCACTGCCCGTGTCCTAACTCACACCAAGTCCCACTCACCCATCACCACTGTGCTCACTGCCCGTGTCCTAACTCGCACCAAGTTCCACTCACCCATCACCCCTGTGCTCACTGCCCGTGTCCTAACTCGCACCAAGTCCGCTCACCCATCACCCCTGTGCTCGCTGCCCGTGTCCTAACTCACACTAAGTCCCACTCACCCATCACCCCGTACTCGCTATCCGTGTCCTAACTTACACCAAGTCCCGCTCACCCATCACCCCTGTGCTCACTGCCCGTGTCCTAACTCACACCAAGTCCCACTCACCCATCTCCCCTGTGCTCACTGACCGTGTCCTAACTCGCACCAAGTCCCACTCACCCACCACCCCTATGCTCACTGCCCATGTCCTAACTCACACCAAGTTCCACTCACCCATCTCCCCTGTGCTCACTGACCGTGTCCTAACTCGCACCAAGTTCCACTCACCCATCACCCCTGTGCTCACTGCCCGTGTCCTAACTCGCACCAAGTTCCACTCACCCATCACCCCTGTGCTCACTGCCCGTGTCCTAACTCGCACCAAGTCCGCTCACCCATCACCCCTGTGCTCGCTGCCCGTGTCCTAACTCACACCAAGTCTCACTCACCCATCACCCCTGTGCTCACTGCCCGTGTCCTAACTCACACCAAGTCCCACTCACCCATCACCACTGTGCTCACTGCCCGTGTCCTAACTCGCACCAAGTTCCACTCACCCATCACCCCTGTGCTCACTGCCCGTGTCCTAACTCGCACCAAGTCCGCTCACCCATCACCCCTGTGCTCGCTGCCCGTGTCCTAACTCACACTAAGTCCCACTCACCCATCACCCCGTACTCGCTATCCGTGTCCTAACTTACACCAAGTCCCGCTCACCCATCACCCCTGTGCTCACTGCCCGTGTCCTAACTCACACCAAGTCCCACTCACCCATCTCCCCTGTGCTCACTGACCGTGTCCTAACTCACACCAAGTCCCACTCACCCATCACCCCGTGCTCGCTATCCGTGTCCTAACTCGCACCAAGTCCCGCTCACCCATCACCCCTGTGCTCACTGACCGTGTCCTAACTCACACCAAGTCCCACTCATCCACCGCCCCTGTGCTCGCTCACCTACATTGGTTCCTGGTCTGTCAACACCTTGATTTAAAAATTCTCAATCCTTGTGTTCAAATCCCTCCATGGCCTCGCCCCTCCAAATCTCTGTAACCTCCTCTAGCCCCAAAAACCTCTGAGATCACTACGCTCCTCCAATTCTGGCCTCTTGTGCATTCCCACTTACTATGCCCCACCATTGGTAGCCAAGCCTGCAGCTGCCTAGGCCTTAAGCTCTGAAATTGCAACCCTAAACCTCTCCGACTTCCTCCTTTAAGGCGTTCCTTAAAACCTACCTCTTTGACCAAGCTTTTGGTCACCTGCCCAAATATCTCCTTATGCCATCATCATCATAGGCAGTCCCTCGAAGCGAGGATGACTTGCTTCCACGCCAAAAAGGGGTGAGTTCACAGGTGTTTCAATGAAGAACCTAATATTCAGGTCCCGAGCTACATGTTGAAGGGTGGAAGATGCCTGTGTGTGGATTTGTTTAACGTGTGGTGGCCGTTGCACACCAGCCACCACACGGGCTTGACAGAGCGAGGTCTTGGTCCAGTGGCAAGGGTTAACCAAGACGACTGGAGACCTGCTCTGCTGCACGGACCTAGTGTGCACACATATCGCAGTGTTGCCCCTGGGCCCTCGCCTCTTCTGGGCCCTGAACTCACGCCTCTCCTGGGCCCCAGTCACTTCCCTCTACAAACCCTTGCCGCTCCCTCGCCCCTCCAGCTATGCCTGCCTGCACTGCAATCAGTGACCTGACTTCGCAGCCGTCGCCCTTCTGCAGCAGTACGCTCCTTATGTGGCTCGGTGTCAAATGTTGTTCGATAACGCTCCTGTGAAATGAAGTGGGATGTTGTACTATGTTAAAGGCAGAAGATAAATGTAAGTTGTTGCTGATACTGAATGGGGCTGAGGCAAAATGCACCCACCCAAGGGACTGTGAGCTGGAGAGCAACATCTGTTGTGGTTAGGCCTCTGTTTTGCTACATCACATCCTCCACAATCCCAACTGTGCTGTGTGAAGCACATCTGCATTCACTGGCTGCTGGGTCTGGCCTTTGTTTGCTGAGGTCAGAGACAGGTTATATAGCTGTAAAGGTAATTGCCCTAACATAGTTATCTCTCAAATGACTGCTTTTCAATGTAATGTAATGTTCTGCTCTGCCTCCGGAGCTGTCAGTCACTCTCCCGAGGCCCTCGTTGCAGCTGCTTTAGATCGGGGCTTTTTCTCATGGGTCTGAGCCTGTGTCACTGCTCCTCGAAGGTTCCTTCCTTTGTTCACAAACAATACTTCAATGTTCTTCCATGGACAAACCAGGTTACCCATGTTCTCTCTCATAAAGAAATCCATTAAATCGGCTCTCAACAACGGTGCTGTTGTCTCTTTCTCAAACATTCATTTTTTTTCTGCCAATTTTCTCTGCCTTTTTATCACCTTTCCTCCCTTTCTCTCCCCACTCCTTCCCTCCACTCCTCCCCTTCCCTCCTATCCTCTCCTCTCCTTCCCTTCTCTCCTCTCCTCTCCTCACCTTCTCTCCTCTCCTCTCCTTCCCTCCTCTCCTCTCCTCTCCTCTCCTCTCCTCTCCTCTCCTCTCCTTCTCCTCTCCTCTCCTTCCCTTCTCTCCTCTCCTCTCCTTCCCTTCTCTCCTTTCCTCTCCTTCCCTTCTCTCCTCTACTCTCCTCTCCTCTCCTTCCCTTCTCTCCTCTCCTCTCCTCTCCTCACCTTCCCTTCTCTCCTCTCCTCCCCTTCCCTCCTCTCCTCTCCTTCCCTCCTCTCCTTCCCTTCTCTCCTCTTCTCTCCTCTCCTCTCCTCTCCTTCCCTTCTCTCCTCTCCTTCCCTCCTCTCCTCTCCTCTCCTCTCCTTCCCTTCTCTCCTCTCCTCTCCTTCCCTTCTCTCCTCTCCTTCCCTTCTCTCCTCTCCTTCCCTCCTCTCCTCTCCTTCCCTTCTCTCCTCTTCTATCCTTCCCTTCTCTCCTCTCCTTCCCTTCTCTCCTCTTCTATCCTTCCCTTCTCTCCTCTCCTTCCCTTCTCTCCTCTCCTCTCCTTCCCTTCTCTCCTCTCCTTCCCTTCTCTCCTCTTCTATCCTTCCCTTCTCTCCTCTCCTCCCCTTCTCTCCTCTTCTATCCTTCCCTTCCCTTCCCTCCTCTTGTCTCCTGCCCTTTCCTCTGCTCCCTTTTTCTTTCACCCTCTTTTCCTCTTCCCTCCTCTCATCTCATTTCATCTCCTTTCCTCCCTGCTCTCCGCCTCCTGCATGCCTCTCCTTTCCTTCCCCCTCTCCTCCTGCTATCCGCCTCTCCTTTCCTTTCGATTCCCCATCCCTCCTTCCTCCTTTCCTTCCCTTCCTTTCTTCACCTCCTCTCCCGTCCCATATTTTGACTATTTATTCCACAGAAAGGATTTGGGAAAAAGTTACATTTAATGTTGAGTTTTTAATAGCAGTCTATTCAGGCAAGTTGAAATAAAGAGCGGGATGATTGCTGGTTAAGGTGCTAACGAACCTTTGATGTTGTTTCTCGATAGACTATAAATTCATGAAAAAATCTTAGCAATCAAAAAACACCTCACACCCATTGGAAATTCTTTGATCCTTTCTTGGCTGTGAACAGAAAGATGTAATCATCATGGGCAGTCCCTCGAATCAAGGATGACTTGCTTCCACGCTGAAAAGGGATGTATCCAATGAGTTCGCAGGTGTTTCAATGAGGGACCTAATATTCCAGATCCCGAACTACATGTTGAAGGGTGGAAGATGCCTGTACATGGATTTTTTTAACATGTGGTGGCCGTTGCACACCAGCCACCACACGGGCTTGACAGAGCTAGGTCTTGGTCCAGTGGCAAGGGTTATCCAGGACGACTGGGGACCTAGTGCGCACAGATATCGCAGTGTGGGCAGGCCCATGCTTTCCCTGGGTCCTCGCCTCTTCTGGGCCCCGAACTCACGCCTCTCCTGGGCCCCAATCACATCCCTCTAAAATCTCTCGCTGCTCCTTCACCCCGACCGTGAGCCACAGACCAGCAGTGGGGCTTTTTGGCTGTGAACAACAACAACTTATATTTATATAGCGCCTTTAACATAGCAAAACATCCCAAGGCGCTTCACAGGAGTATTATGCAATAAAGATTTGACACCAAGCCGAGGTGACCAGAAGCTTGGACAAAGAGGTAGGTTTTGAGGAATGTCTTGAAGGAGGAAAGAGAGGTAGAGAGGCGGAGAGGTTTAGGGAGGGAGTTCCAGAGCTTGGGGCCCAGGCAACAGAAAGCACGGCCACCAATGTTTGAGTGATTATAATCAGGGATGCTCAGGAGGGCAGAATTAGAGGAGCGCAGACATCTCGGGGGGCTGTGGGGCTGGTGGAGATTACAGAGATAGGAAGGGGTGAGGCCATGGAGGGATTTGAAAATAAGGATGAGAATTTTGAAACTGAGGCATTGTTTAACCGGAAGTCAATGTCGGTCAGCGAGCACAGGGGTGATGGGTGAGCGGGACTTGGTGCGAGTTAGGACACGGGCAGTGAGCACAGGGGTGATGGGTGAGCGGGATTGGTGTGAGTTAGGACAGGGGCAGCGAGCACAGGGGGTGATGGGTGAGTGGGACTTGGTGCGAGTTAGGACACGGGCAGTGAGCACAGGGGTGATGGGTGAGCAGGATTGGTGTGAGTTAGGACATGGGCAGTGAGCACAGGGGTGATGGGTGAGTGGGACTTGGTGCGAGTTAGGACACGGGGCAGTGAGCACAGGGGGTGATGGGTGAGTGGGACTTGGTTGAGTTAGGACACGGGGCAGTGAGCACAGGGGGTGATGGGTGAGTGGGACTTGGTGTGAGTTAGGACACGGGCAGCGAGCACAGGGGGTGATGGGTGAGTGGGACTTGGTGCGATTTAGGACATGGGCAGTCAAGGTTTGGATCACCTCACGTTTACGTAGGATAGAATGTGGGACGCCAGCCAGGAGTGCGTTGGAATAGTCAAGTCTAGAGCTGTCTCAAACAGAGAGATATAAGATAGAGCGTGGGCCACAGACTGGCAGTGGGGCTTTTTGAAACAGGAAGACTGTGAGGGCAGACATGTTTGTGAAACAAAAAGCAGTGAGGGCTTTCAGTGAGGCAAAGACATTTAGAAATGCTGGAGAATAGTCAGAAGCCATTTTATTTAAATCAAGAAAGACGACCACTGATATGGGGAGTGTGGCAAGTTCTTTATTCTGCATTGATACGTGAAAATACGTTATATGGATTGAATTGAATGTCTGGTCATAATGGTTATTCTGTGTGTGTCTGCTTTATGCAAATAATCCGTGAAACGAGTCATATCTGGCCTTGTCTCACCAAATGGGTGCTTGCAGAGATTGAACTAAATCACATGTGAGAGACACAATATCCAGTTCAGGTCACAATGGAGTTCTATTGTTACACCCCTGGGTCACACTATTGTACAAATAAAACCGGGGCTGAGTTAGCTCCCATACTGCAAGGTGCTCAGGCTGCTAATGGGAAAGGGGGATGCCAATGTATCTGAGTCTGTATCTACAACAGATCCAATCAACACCCCTCTCTCCCTGCCTGTCCCTCCTCTCTCCTCCCCCTCTCCTCCCATCCCCTCTTCTGCCCCTCTCTCCTCCCTTCCCCTCTCTCCTTCCCCTCCTCTCCCTCTCTCCTCCCTTCCTCTCTCTCCTTCCCCTTCTCTCCCTCTCTCCTCCCTTCCTCTCTCTCCTTCCCCTCCTCTCCCTCTTTCCTCCCTTCCTCTCCTTCCCCTCCTCTCCCTTCCCCTTCTCTCCTCCCCTCTCTCCTTCCCCTTCTCTCCCTCTCTCCTCCCTTCCCCTCCGCTTCTGCTCCATTTCTCCTGTCCTCTCATTTCTCCTCTCTTCTTCTCCCTCTCTCCTTCCTTCCCCTCCTCTCCTCTCTCCTATCCTCCCCTCCTCTCCTCCCTTCCCCTCCCCTCCTCTCTGATCCTCCCCTCTCTGGTCCTCCCTCTCTCCTCCCCTCCTCTCCTGTCCTCCCCTCTCTGGTCCTCTCCCTCTCTCTCTTCCCCAGATCGCCCTTTGATCCCCTCCCCGTCTCTCCTGAAGACATTGTTTCCTATCTTGGGCTTCCACCATTTTCCAACCATTCCCAAATAACTATTATTATGTGTGACCCCCTGACAATGAATGTAAGCAGGCTGCTCAACTGAAGGGGGAATCATAGTCCAATCTGGTCCCGTCCTCACCCAGTGTCAGCGTGCATGTACTTCCAGGAGGGATAGGGAACACTGGCGATGATCGTATCCCTAACCCCGGAGCACTGAGACTTGAGATCAACTAACCAGCACAGACCATGAGGTGAACTTCGGGCCTTCCTGATCTGTGGCGCTTGGCTGCTCCATCAGTCACTGGGGGTACTTAACTTTATTTTAATTTCCACCATGCTGCGGAAAGGACAAGGAGATTGCCCTCCTCCTCGACCTCCTCCTGACCTTCCCGATAAAGGCTGAGAATTCCCTTGGAGCTGCTCCGGCTCCACCATCGTAACTTGGCAGGGAGCCCGTCTGGCAAAGGAAATCCAGCCCCAACTTGGCAGGGATCCCCCAATGGCCAAACGGCCACATGACCCGTGACATGTGATACTTCATCACACAGAGCAGGAAAGTGCCCAACTCACTGGTCTCGGCTGAATTCATCGGCCAGGGTTGAGTTATCATTAGCGCTCGCATAACGGTTAATTGCTCCTGGAGTGCACAATCCTGAAGCACTTAGTAAACGAGACAACATGCTCAGTAATTGGAACTGCTGCACAATTATTCAGAGCAGTGACCCACAATGCCCTGCTGAATTCCAGACCTCATTAAACAACCTTTAGCTACGGGAGCCCGGGGGGAAGCTCAGATTGGAGGAGATAGGGGACTGATTCCCCTGGTCTTTTTCAGAGAAGTTGCCAATTTTCAGGGAAGTGGATGTGACTTAAAAAGTACCGTTGATAGAAATTACGCTGCTCTGGGGATTCTTGAGCTTCGAAAAAACAGGGCAGCGCAGGAGTGAAAAGTTAGGGAAAATGCCAATTCTTTCTGGTCGAGGTGATTAACGGGGGACTCATGCAGTAAGTGCAGATTTGAGGAGCACAGTCGGAACGCCAAACATTTCAGTCGGGTCAGAAGCAGGGGTTAAATCTTCTGGGGAGTTTCTCTTGACATAATAGAACATAAGAACATAACAAATTGGAGCAGAAGTAGGCCATATGGCCTCTCGAGCCTGCTCCACCATTCAATAAGATCATGGCTGATCTGATCATGGAATCAGCTCCACTTCCCCGCCTGCTCCCGATAACCCCTTATCCCCCTTTCGTTTGAGAAACTGTCTATTTCAGTCTTAAATTTATTCAATGTCCCAACTTCCACAGCTCTCTGAGGCAGCAAATTCCACAGATTCACAACCCTCTGAGAGAAGAAATTTCTCCTCATCTCTGTTTTAAATGGGCAGCCCCTTATTCTAAGATCGTGCCCTCTAGTTCTAGTCTCCCCCATCAGTGGAAACATCCTCTCTGCATCCACCTTGTCAAGCCCCCTCATAATCTTATATGTTTCGATAAGATCATCTCTTATTCTTCTAAATTCCAATGAGTAGAGGCCCAGCCTTCTCAACCTTTCCTCATAAGTCAAACCCCTCATCTCCAGAATCAACCGAGTGAATCTTCTCTGAACTGCCTACAAAGCAAGTATATCCTTTCGTAAATATGGAAACCAAAACTGCATGCAGTATTCCAGGTGTGGCCTCACCAATACCTTATATAGCTGTAGCAAGACTTCCCTGCTTTTATACTCCAGTCCCTTTGCAATAAAGGCCAAGATACCATTGGTCTTCCTGATCGCTTGCTGTACCTGCATACTATCCTTTTGTGTTTCATGCACAAGTACCCCCAGGTCCCGCTGTACTGCGGCACTTTGCAATCTTTCTCCATTTAAATAATAACTTGCTCTTTGATTTTTTTTCTGCCAAAGAGCATGACCTCACACTTTCCAATATTATACTCCATCTGCCAAATTTTTGCCCACCCACTTAGCCTGTCTTATGTAATTTTGCAGATTTTTTATGTCCTCCTCACAAATTGCTTTTCCTCCCATCTTTGTATCGTCAGCAAACTTGGCTACGTTACACTCAGTCCCTTCTTCCAAGTCGTTAATATAGATTGTAAATAGTTGGGGTCTCAGCACTGATCCCTGCAGCACCCCACTAGTTACTGGTTGCCAACCAGAGAATGAACCATTTATCCCGACTCTCTGTTCTCTGTTAGTTAGCCAATCCTCTATCCATGCTAATATATTACCCCCAACCGCATGAACTTTTATCTTGTGCAGTAACCTTTTATGTGACACCTTGTCAAATGCCTTCTGGAAGTCCAAATACACCACATCCACTGGTTCCCCTTTATCCACCCTGTACGTTACATCCTCAAAGAACTCCAGCAAATTTATCAAACATGACTTCTCCTTCATAAATCCATGCTGACTCTGCCTGACCGAATTTTGCTTTTCCAAATGTCCTGCCTGACCGAATTTTGCTTTTCCAAATGTCCTGCTACTGCTTCTTTAATAATGGACTCCAACATTTTCCCAACCACAGATGTTAGGCTAACTGGTCTATAGTTTCCTGCTTTTTGTCTGCCTTCTTTTTTGAATAGGGGTGTTACATTTGCAGTTTTCCAATCTGCTGGGACCTCCCCAGAATCCAGGGAATTTTGGTAAATTACAACCAATGTATCCACAATCCCTGCCGCTACTTCTCTTAAGACCCTAGGATGCAAGCCATCAGGTCCAGGGGATTTATCTGCCTTTAGTCCCATTATCTTACTGAGTACCACCTCCTTTGTGATTGTGTTAAGTTCCTCCCCCCCTATAGCCCCTTGGCTATCCACTGTTGGAATATTGTTAGTGTCCTCTACCGTAAAGACTGATACAAAATATCCACACCTTGTAACTCTGGGGGAACCTCCCAGAAACGGCAGCTTACACAGTCTCTCCGGTGGGGGATTGAGACAGCCAAAAGTCTAACCCCGACTTCTCCTTGGTGTTTTTTCTCTTCTCAGGCAGTGCCTCGGAGTCATCACACACACACACATACAGTCCTACTGTCCTCCTCCCTCCCTCCCTCAGGTCCTCTCTCCCTGGGTTTCAGAGTTGATCCTTGTACAGTTGCTGTAATCTGGATTGCACTGCCCAAATGGATGGTGGATGCACATTCAGTGGTGTTTATGAGCTTAAAGGAAGGGGAAGGTTTTGAAGAATCATCCCAGTAAGAGAGATGAACAATATGGAATTTTTTTAGAACTGGGTGGCTTGTTTCATGTGCTGGAGGGGTTCAGCTTGGACCTTCCACTTCACCAAATTGCCAGTGTCAGTTGTGCTTGGTGAGGAGACACCAAGTGAAAGCCAGGCTGTGGTTGGGAAAATGTTGGAGTCCATTATTAAAGAAGCAGCAGCAGGACATTTGTGTTATATATGTAAACTTGTATTTACCTTGTACAGCCACCAGAGGGCTCATCCTCTGGAGTCCCCCTTTGGGAGCACAGGTACTTAAGGAGGCCTCACAGGTTGGAGAGGCACTCTGGAGACCTGCAATAAAAGACTAAGGTCACACTTTACTTTGAGCTCATAGTATCCAGTCAGACTCTTTCTCCATACATAACAATTTGGAAAAGCAAAATTCGGTCAGGCAGAGTCAGCATGGATTTATGAAGGGGAAGTCATGTTTGACAAATTTGCTGGAGTTCTTTGAGGATGTAACGAACAGGGTGGATAAAGGGGAATCAGTGGATGTGGTGTATTTGGATTTCCAGAAGGCATTTGTCAAGGTGCCACATAAAAGGTTACTGCACAAGATAAAAGTTCATGGGGTTGGGGGTAATATATTACCATGGATAGAGGATTGGCTAACTAACAGAGAACAGAGAGTAGGGATGAATGGTTAAATCTCTGTTGGCAACCAGTAACTAGTAACTAGGGATCAGTGCTGGGACCCCAACTATTTACAATCTATATTAACGACTTGGAAGAAGGGACTGAGTGTAATGTAGCCAGGTTTGCTGACGATACAAAGATAGGGGGAAAAGCAATGTGTGAGGAGGACACAAAAAATCTGCAAAAGGACATAGACAGGCTAAGTGAGTGGGCAAAAATTTGATAGATGGAGTATAATATTGGAAAGTGTGAGATCATGCACTTTGGCAGAACAAATCAAAGAGCAATTTATTATTTAAATAGAGAAAGATTACAAAGTGCCGCAGTACAGCGGGACCTGGGGGTACTTGTGCATGAAACACAAAAGGTTAGTATGCAGGTACAGCAAGTGATCAGGAAGGCCAATGGAATATTGGCCTTTATTGCAAAGGGGATGGAGTATAAAAGCAGGTAAGTCTTGGTACAGTTATACAGGGTGAGGCCACACCTGGAATACTGCATGTAGTTTTGGTTTCCATATTTACGAAAGGATATACTTGCTTTGGAGGCAGTTCAGAGAAGGTTCACTCGGTTGATTCTGGAGATGAGGGGATTGACTTATGAGGAAAGGCTGAGTAGGTTGAGCCTCTACTCATTGGAATTTAGAAGAATGAGAGATGATCTTATCAAAACGTATAAGATTATGAGGAGCTTGACGAAGTGGATGCAGAGAGGATGTTTCCACTGATGGGGGAGACTAGAACTAGAGGGCATGATCTTAGAATAAGGGGCCGCCCATTTAAAATTGAGATGAAGAGAAATTTCTTCTTGCAGAGAGTTGTAAATCTGTGGAATTCGCTGCCTCAGAGAGCTGTGGAAGTTGGGACATTGAATAAATTTAAGACAGAAATAGACAGGAATAAGGGGTTATCGGGAGCCGGCAGGGAAATGGACCTAAGTCCATGATCGGATCAGCCATGATCGTAGTAAATGGCGGAGCAAGCTCGGGGGCCATATGGCCGACTCCTATTTCTTATGTTCTTAGCTTCCCCAGAGAGGAGGAACCAGATACAGAGTAAGCCATTACCGGTCCATTCTAATGACTGGCTCAAGAGCAGCAAATTACCTGCCCTCCCTCCTGGCTAAAACCCACACCCTCTCCATCACAAAGACTACTTCCACCTTCGTTGCGTTGTCGAGCTGTACCCCTGCCTCAGCCCATCAGCTACCGGATCCCTTTCCCATGCGCTTTACACCTCGACTCTTCCAATGTTCTCCTGGCCGGCCTCTGAACCTCCATCCTCCATCAACTTCAGGGCTCATCTAGGACCCTACTGGCTGCAACAAGTCCCACTCACCCACCACTCCTGTCCGATGAACATACGGACAATGATGGACAGGTAAAGGCCTTGTGGTCCGTCCAGCCTGTCCCACACAGTTGTGCTACCCTGTGTATCACAATATATAGACTGCCCATCCACGTTGCCTCAAAGCTGCACAGCTGTCTACTGGTCCGGCTTTACAAATGTGGAATTTGACATGTTCGAATGGGCCATGTAGCCTGTTAAACAGACTGTACACCCCGCCAAAGATTAGGGGCAACATGTGAACTCCTGTGAAAGGTGAAAACCAAATAAAAACCCAGGCTAATTTGGAGAAATAAAAATCTGGGAAATTCCTCTCAAAACTAGCTGCTGAGCTACACTGGCCCCAATCGCCCAATGTCTCACATATAAATGTCTTATATTAATCCTCCAAATGCCTCATCATTCCCTATCTTCATAAATGGGCTTCAGGAATAGAGGTATAGAGTACAAAAGTGTGGAGATTATGATGAACCTGTATAAAACACTGGTTCGGCCCCAACTGGAGTATTGTGTCCAATTTTGGGCACCGCGCTTTAGGAAGGATATGAAGGCCTTAGAGAGGGTGTAGAAAAGATTTACGAGAATGATTCCAGTGATGAGGGACTTCAGTTACGTGGATAGGCTGGAGAAGCTGGGTTTCTTCTCCTTGGAGCAGAGAAGATTGAGAGGAGATTTGATGGAGGTGTTCAAAATCATGAGGGGTCTGGACAGAGTAGATCGAGAGAAACTGTTCCCATTGGCAGAAAGGTCGGGAACCAGAGGACACAAATTTAAGGTGATTGGTAGAAGAACCAAAGGCGACATAAGAAAAAACATTTTTACGCAGCGAGTGGTTAGGATCTGGAATGCACTGCCTGAAAGGGTGGTGGAGGCAGACTCAGTCTTATCTTTCAAAAGGGAGTTGGATAAGTCCCTGAAGGAAAATGTTTTGCAGGGCTGTGGGGAAAGGGCGGGGGAGTGGGACTAGCTGAGAATTGGCATGGGCTCGATGGGCGGAATGGCCTTCCGTGCAGTAACCATTTTGTGATTCTATCTCTGTTGCCTCCTCCAGTCCTACAACCCCTCCAGAACGATTCATTCCTCTGTAACTGGCTTCTTGCTCACCCCTTCTATACCCCACCATTGGTGGCAGTCCTGTCAACTGCCCATAGATTCATAGACCCAGACAGCACAGAAGGAGACCATTTGGTTCATCCTGCCTGTGTCAGCTCTTTGAAAACGCTATCTAGCTCGTCCCGCTCCCCTGTTCTTTCCCCTTAGCCCTGAAAACATTGTCCTCTTCCAGTATTTATCCAATTCCCTTTTAAAAGTTCCACCAACTTTTCAGGCAATGTGTTCCAGATCCCAGCAACTCGCTGCCTAAACCTCGCACTCTCTAATTCCTACCATAGACCCTCTGTTTTCCAGCTCCCCCTCCACCTTTAATAACCTCCTAAACCTCACCTCCCAGCCTTCCTCCTTTAGCTCAATGGCCATTTTGTTCTGATCAAGTCTCCGTGAAACGCCTTGGGATGATCTTTCACATTAAAGGCACTATACAACTGCAAGGTTTGTTGTTGTTGTTTTCTGCCCAGTGTGTGCTGCAGTGGAGGAAGAGGAGAGGGGGGCGACTTTGGGAGTGTAAAGGGTAAAGGAGGTATTACCCCGGGGAGTGTGCCTGCTGCAATGGGGTCAACTACCTGGGCACGATGGAGGACCAGTGCATCAGGAGCCAACATTGTTTCCTCTCACAATGTCACATAAACAGCACCATATTATTGTTCTCTCATGTTTGAACATAAAACGATGGGGCTGAAATTGTCCCCCAACCGAAAGGGGTGCACTCACTGATCTTGGGGCAGAATGTAGAATGAAACTTAGCTCTTTGTACTTTTTTTTTGTTCCAGGCAGTGAAGTTGGGTTGTGGTGGGATGGAAGTGTGTGGGGAGCGGGGCAGATGTCGGTGTGTCCCTCGTCGCACTGACACGTAGCCTTCAGTTAACGGGGAGGGCCGCTGCGAGCTCTGCCGCCAACGTTAGTGGTTCCGACTGGACCACCAGGGCCAGGCCAGCGGGCCGGTACGCAACGGGATGTGGTGCTGCCTGTTAGCAGCCCAGCTAAAAGGGAATTGGATAAATACTCGAAGAGGACAATGTTTTCAGGGCTAAGGGGAAAGAACAGGGGAGCGGGACAAGTTAGATAGCTTTTCAAAGAGCTGAACCTCAGAGTCGGCCCCACAATTAAAATAAAATGGCGGTTACGGCAGAGCGCCCAGCCACAGGCAGCTTCCCGCCGGGGAACGCTGTCGATGGCACCAAGCGGCGGCTGACCCGCTCCCATGGGGCAATTTGGTCGTGGAGCGGAAAGGGGGTTGCTGCCGGTCGATGATGGGTCAACGCGGCGGAAACTCCGCCTCTTTGAGGCAGTAACAGCTCTTCAACCGAGGGGCAATCTCGGCCCCCGGGTGTGAGAAACCAAGTGATTTTCATTACTCACTGAATCACATTTGCATTAAAAGTATCATAGAATCGTAGAAATTTACAGCACATTTCGGCCCATCGTGTCCGCGCCGGCCGACCAAGAGCTATCCAGCCTAATCCCACTTTCCAGCTCTCGGTCCGTAGCCCTGTAGGTTAGGGCACTTCAGGTGCACATCCAAGTATTTTTAAATGTGGTGAGAGTTTCTGCCTCTACCACCCTTTCAGGCAGTGAGTTCCAGACCCCCACCACCCTCTGGATGAAGAAATTTCCCCTCAAATCCCCTCTAAACCTCTTACCAATTACTTTAAATCTATGCCTCCTGGTTGTTGACCCCTCTGCCAAGGGAAACAGGTCCTTCCTATCCACTCTATCCAGGACCCTCATAATTTTATACACCTCAATCAGGTCTCCCCTCAGCCTCCTCTGTTCCAAAGAAAACAGGCCCAGCAACTCCAATCTTTCCTCATAGCCAAAATTCTCCAGCCCAGGCAACATTCTTGTAACTCTCCTCTCTATCCTTTCCAGTGCAATCACATCTTTCCTGTAATGTGGTGTATCCCGTATCCTGAGCCCTCGATTTCTATCATGTGATTTACATTAGTGACAGATAATCAGTCGTGTGGGAAAACTTCCCTGGCAGCCTGACTGATAACCCACAGCTGCATGGCCTGAGTGTCTGAAAGGTTTGCGATGTGCCATGACTTGCTGTATGATCGCTTCCCCAAACAATGCGAATCACCATTAACCGAGAATGAGATTTACGCCAGAATTGCTACAACATCTGGCCAATAGCAGCCTTTCTGGTGTAACACATGGGTCAGGTCAAACCAGGGCTGTACGCCCCGTACAATCTATTTCAAATAACAGTGTGTCAATATTTGATGTCTCCAAGTTACGAGGAGACTAATTGATATCCTGCTACTGACTGCTCCATTATTGATCGCGGCGGAGGAGCGGTGAGAGATCGGGGCAGAGGAGCGGTGAGAGATCGGGGCAGAGGAGCGGTGAGAGATCGGGGCGGAGGAGCAGTGAGAGATCGGGGCGGAGGAGCGGTGAGAGATCGGGGCCCAGGATGGTGAGAGGTCGGGGCGGAGGAGCGGTGAGTGATCGGGGCGGAGGAGCGGTGAGAGATCGGGGCGGAGGAGCAGTGAGAGATCGGGGCGGAGGAGCGGTGAGAGGTCGGGGCGGAGGAGTGGTGAGAGATCGGGGCGGAGGAGCGGTGAGAGATCGGGGCCCAGGGGATGCGAGAGATTGGGCAGAGGAGCGGTGAGAGATCGGGGCCCAGGAGCAGTGAGAGATCGGGGCGGAGGAGCGTGAGAAATCGGGGCGGAGGAGCGATGAGAGATCGGGGCCCAGGAGCAGTGAGAGGACGGGGCGGAGGAGCGGTGAGAGATCAGGGCGGAGGAGCAGTGAGAGATCGGGGCGGAGGAGTGGTGAGAGATCGGGGCTCAGGAGCGGTGAGAGGTCAGGGCGGAGGAGCGGTGAGAGATTGGGGCGGAGGATCAGTGAGTGATCGGGGCCCAGGAGCGGTGAGAGATCGGGGCCCAGGAGAGGCGAGGGTCCAGGGTAAGCACGGTCCAGCCCACACTGAGATATGTGTGCGCACTAGGTCCGTGCAGCAGAGCAGGTCTCCATACGTCTTGGTTAACCCTTGCCACTGGACCAAGACCTCGCTTTGTCAAGCCCGAGTGGTGGCTGGTGAGCAACGACCACCCCATGTTAAAAAAATCCATGCACAGGCATCTTCCAACCTGTAGTTCGGGACCTAGAATGTCAGGTTCCTCATTGAAACAACTGTGAACTCATCCCTTTTTAGTGTGGAAGTGGGTCATCCTCGATACGAGGGACTGCCTAATACTAATACTACGATCTAGAACTCACAGTCACAAACCAGAGATCGACCACTTCCGATATAAGTGCTGAAACTCAACACGTTCTCTGCCCGCTATTTTAATGAAGGCCATACCCTGTTGTGCACTAACATTGTCACTTCAAGCCTCACATCTGCAAGGTGAAATCCAGCTCATTCAACAGCCGCTATCTAAAACGGACTGTCTGCCATTTCTTATTGTACACGGACCACAACTCGATTTCTGAGTGTGTCAGGAATCTGCCCCAGACCAGTCAGATGCCAGGAATCAATTCAATCATCTGGTTGGCAAATGAGGAGACGTCGAACCATGCGTTCGTTTCATCACCTTGGAAAATCACTTCAAAGGCAACATAATATACTGTTCCAAGTCGTCATGCAAATGTAATGCATAGTCCAAATCTTCGTGGGAGTTTAATGCACAACACTAAATCTTCATGGGAATTTAATACACACGCCACAGAATCATACAGCACAGAAAGAGGCCATTTTTCCCATCGTGCCTCTGCCTCTTTGGTAGAACGATCCAGTTAATCCCACACCCCTGCTCTTTCCCTGGAGCCCTGTAATTTTATTCCCTCCAAGTATTTATCCAATTCCCTGTTTGAATGTTACTATTGAATTTGCTCCCAGGCAGTGCGTTCCCGATCATAACTTGCTGCAATAAAACAAAATCTCCTCATCTCCCCCTGTTTTTTATGCCGATTATCTTTAATCTGTGTCCTCTGGTCACCAACCATCCCGCCACTGGAAAGAGTTTCTCCCGATTTACTCTATCAAAAGCCAGCATCATTTTGAACACTTCCATTAAATCTCCCCTTAGCCTTCCCTGCTCTATGGAGAACAAGCCCAGCTTCTCCAGTCTCTCCACATAACTGAAGTTCCTCACCCCGGTACCATTCTGATAAATCTCTTCTGCCCCCTCTCCAGGGTCTTGACATCCTCCCGAAACTACGATGCTAGGAATTGAACACAATACTCCAGCTGAGGCCTAACCAGTTTTTTAAATAAATGTTCAACATAACTTCCTTGCTTTTATACTCTATTCCTCTATTAATCAAACCAAGGATCCCATGTGCTTCTTTAACAGTCTTATCAATTTGTGCTGTCACCTTCAAAGCTATAAAGCCCTACATCTCTCTGTTCCTGCAATGCCTTTAACATAGTGCCATGGGATCAACGGTAGTGAAAAGGGACTTTACCAAGATCCAGGTCGGTGCTTGGAGCATGAGCAGATACAGCAGGAGCGGCGAGGTCGGGGCAGAGGAGCGGCGAGAGAATGTAGAGAGATGTGATCAGGGCCCAGGAGAGGCGTGAGTTCGGGGCCAGAAGAGGTGAGGGCCCAGGGGCAGCATGGGCCAGCCCACACTGCGATATGTGCGCGCACTAGGTCAGTGCAGCAGAGTTGGTCTCCAGTCGTCCTGGTTAACCCTTGCCACTGGACCAAGACCGAGCTCCGTCAAGCTCGTGTGGTGGCTGGTGTGCAATGGTCACCACACTTTAAAAAAATCCATGTACAGGCATCTTCCACCCTTCACGATGCAGTTCGGGACCTGGAATATCAGGTCCTTCATTGAAACACCTGTGAACTCATCCCTTTTTGGCATGGAAGCAAGTCATCCTCGTTTCGAGGGACTGCCTATGATGATGATGGGATCTTCTGCATCCACCTGAGAGGGCAGACAGGGTTTCGGTTTAACATGTCATCCAAAAAAACAGTCCCTTGGACAGCGCAGCACTCCACTCGAGCACCAGCCTGGATTTTATGCTCAACTTGCTGGATTGGGACTTGAACCCATAACCCCCTGACTGAGAGGTGAGAATGGTAGCCACTGAGGCACAGCTGACACCATGACAGGAGCCTCTGATACCCGCGGTGGTCATGTTTTGTGTTGAGCTCAACACAAAACATGACTTTTCCAATGGTGCTTTCTGTTGACTTCACACAACTCTTTCTTTACTCAAGAGATTTTTCTTTGAGAGATTCATGTACAAAGAATGTCCCACCCCCGCCGCCTCCCCTGCAAGTGTCTCCATAAATGACATACCCGTTGATCAGGTGTCAACTGGAATTCCCGAACATCTTGTAATCTACATCTGTGTGAGTCACTTGTTTGTAATGTCCCTTCAACCACAAGGTTATGTCAATCATCTCTGTGAACATTGCAATCAGAGCCCAGACGTGCCAGAAATATCCCTGAGCATTCCCCATTGAGTTTATTAGCTCCTGGACATTCTCATCAAACCAGTCCTGGCGTTTCCTGGTTGAGTGACCGAGCGTCTCTTCGCAGGCACTGGTTATGGAGGCCTGATGGGCAGACCAAGCACTGTGGGCACTCTGCGTCTCGGGGTCATCAAGGGTCACCAGGTTATCAGTGAGGCGCTGGCTGTATAGGGCTCTCTTAGCTGGGTCTTTGAGTGCCCAGGCGTTGATTTTTCTGCGGCACTGCTTCTTTTGCCGTCGTCGCTTTGGAGCTATGTTGATGTTGATGATGGAACGGATTAGGCAGTGGTCCATCCAGCAGTCGTCGACTCCTGTCATGGCGCGGGTGATACGCACTTCCTTGCGATCCCTCGCTCGAACTATGACGTAGTCGAGCAGGTGCCAATGCTTGGAGTATTAACAGGATCACACTCACAAAGGTTGAAAGATGGGACACTATTAATTGGCCTGCCAACGGTGGCTCAGTGGGGAGAACTCTCGCCTGAGTCAGAAACTTGTATAGTTCAGGTCCCACTCCACAGACTTGTGTACATCATCAAGGCTGACACTCCAATACAATACTCAGGGAGCCTTCTTCTCAGGCAGTCCCCCGGAGTCCAGGATGACTTGCTTCCACACTAAGATGAGTTCTAAGGTGACTGATGAGACCATTGCGGGACCTACAGTCTCTGTCACAGGTGGGGTAGACGGTGGTTGGAGGGACGGGTGGGTGGGGTGCTTGATTTGTCGTACGCTCCTTCCCCTGTTTGTATTTGTCTTCCACGTACTCCCGGCGAAGAGATTCGAAGTGTTCTGCGCCTTCCCAGGATGCTTCTTCTCCACTTTGAGCGGTCATGGGCCAGGGATACCCAGGTGTCGGTGGGGATTTTAGGTTTTTTCAAGGGAGCTTTGAGGGTGTCTTTGAAGTGTTTCCTCTGCCCACCTGGGGCTCGCTTGCCGTGGTGGAGGGAGTGCGGCACTGTCAAAGGTGCCGTCTTTCGGATGAGACGTTTAACCGAGGTCCTTTCTGCTCTCTCAGGTGGATATAAAAGATCCCATGGTGCTTTTTTGAAAAAGAGCACGGGAGTTCTCCCCGGTGTCCTGGCCAATATTTATCCCTCAACCAACATCACTAAAACAGATTATCTGGTCATTATCACATTGTTTATGTGGGATCTTTCTATATGCAAATTGAGTACTACGATTCCTATATTACAACATGGGAAATGTTTGAGATTGGTATCAGGTGTTGCTTCCTTCCTCTTGATCTTGGTTCCGAGTTTCTGCACTTCACTGAGCTCAGAGTCTCGGCTTACGGGGTATGGTGGGTGTAATTATGCATCTGTGAGTATGCTCACAGGTTTGGAGAGCTGTTGAGAGGCAGGAGTCTCCAATGGCGTGCTCACTACGCGGGAGTCCTCCCTTTATTTATTGGGGACTTGGCCTGGAGGGTGTTGCATGGAGCAGTCCTGTGCAATCGGTTTTTAAGTCGGTTCATGGACTCCCAGGCCGCCTGTAATTTCTGCATTCTGGAAGAGTCCGTGTTCCATGTGTATGTAGAGTGTGTGAGGTTGCAGCCCCTCTTCCATTATTTGAAGGGGCTGCTCCTCAAATTCTAGTTGCACTTCAGTCCAACACTCCTGATCTTTCGGCACCCTGTGCGGAGGGGAGCGGGCAGGTCGGAGGGCCTCTTTGTAGGACTGCTCCTGGGCACGGCCAAGGGGGTCATCAGCCGGTCCAGGCAGCAGGCGGTCGTTGTAGAGCTGTTGAGTTCGGAGTGGCTTAGCCAGTCACGTGATGTTCACAAGACTCAATAAAACCCCAGCCCGTTGGGTTCGGGGGATCCACGATGGGGCAGGTGGTTGTGAGCCTGGTGGATGAACTGGTAATGTGTAATGTGATTGTTAAACCTTTTGTTAATAAATCAACTAGTTCTTAATAGCGATGTGTTGCGATGAATTCTTAAGCAACGAACCCATGAAGCAAGCAAATACCCAACAGTGGGGACCACCATTCACACTCTGACAGAGAGATCCCAGAATGGCAAGGGACAAAACATTTGCACTAAGTACTGTAGAAAAGGGAGAGAGAACAATATGAGCCTGCAGAAAATAATCTTGGCTGACCCAGGCAGCCCCTTACTTGGCCGCTGTGTACCAGCATGGTCCGACAGAAATTGACAGCTCATCACATGACCGTAGAGGGGTGCAGATCTCATTAAAGCACCATGACTGGGTAACTGCACTATCCCATCATCCGCTCACAGGCTGGGAAAATATTGGAATTAACTGGGAAAGGCTGCATATAAATTGATAAAACACAGTGGTTTACGGGCTCCCATACCATCTGCATGCAATTTAGTGAAATGCGGGGAAACTTCTATCTGAGACAGATGTGTATACTGGATGCAGAAAAGGCACCATTAGTGCTGGATGTTGAATTCATTTACTCTAACTGAGCAGACCAAACAATATTTGTCTCTAGCAGCACCACATGTAAAGAACGTGCATTTTTATCGCGCTATTCACAACCTCAGGACATCCCAAAGCACTTCACATCCAATTAAGTCGTTTTTTTGAAGTGTAGATGCTGTTGTAATGAGGGAAAAGTAGTAGCCAATTTGTGCACAGCAAACAGCATGAACAGCAGTGTGATAATGAACTGAAAATCTGTTTTAGTGTTGTTAGTTGAGGGGTAAATATTGGCCGGGACACCGGGGAGAACTCCCCTGTCCTTCTTTGAAATAGTGCCATGGGATCTTTTACAACCACCTGAGAGGGCAGACGGGGCCTCGGTTTAATGTCTCATCTGAAAGGCAGCATCTCCGTCAGTGCAGCACTGCACTGGGAGTGCCAGCCTAGATTTGGAGTGGGACTGTGAATCCATGACCTTCTAACTCCGAGGTGAGAGTGCTACCCTCTGAGCCACAGCTGATACCCAAGAGCCTTAGTTTCGGTAGATTATGAGAATGTAATTTTACAGAATTGTGTTGCGGGATGGAGCCTTGTCTCCAGGAACAGAGATCAGCAATTTGGAAACACAAATCCCATGATTTTCTATCTGTGGACAGGAGTGCACAAATTCCCAATATCATCATCATCATCATCATCATAGGCAGTCCCTCGAAGTGAGGAGATATTAGGACAGATGACCAAAAGCTTGGTCAAAGATGCACTTGATGAATATGATGGGTTGTCCACCATTGTCCATTATGTCCTTCTCAATTATCATCTTAAAGCGCATTATGTTATGGTCACTATTGCCTAGATGTTCCCCTACTTTTACTTCTCTTATCTGCTCTGGTTCATTCGCCAATACTATATCCAATAGCGAATCCTCCCTTGTAGTTTTAAGGAGCATCTAAAGGAGGAGAGGGTCTAGTCAGTTGAAGGCACATGGATCTGCAAGAGGCCAGAATTGGAGGAGCACGCAGATCTCAGAGGGATTTAGGGCTGGAAGAGGTTACAGAGATAGGGAGGGTGGAAACCTCGGAGAGAGAATAGAAAATAATGAGCAATCTGTGACCGAATTGCTGATACATGCTCCCAGTGGGCAAGGCTCCATCCCAGGAGTATGATTTTGTAAAATAACCTCTTAATAAAAAAGTGGTTTACTGCTAAATAGTAGACTTGTGTTTATATAGCACCTTTTGTGACCTCCAGATGTCCCAAAGCAGTTTACAGCCAATGAAGTACTTTTGGA
This sequence comes from Pristiophorus japonicus, assembly GCF_044704955.1. NCBI lineage: Eukaryota > Metazoa > Chordata > Chondrichthyes > Pristiophoridae > Pristiophorus > Pristiophorus japonicus. The sequence continues at coordinate 150,760,188 of NC_091987.1, read as the reverse complement.
GTGTAGTCACTGTTGTAATGTGGGAAACGCGGCAGCCAAGTTGCGCACAGCAAGTTCCCACAAACAGCAATGTGATAATGACCAGATAATCTGTTTTTGTTATGTTGATTGAGGGATGAATATTAGCCAGGACACCGGGGAGAACTCCCCTGCTCTTCTTCTAAATAGTGCCATGGGATCTTTTATGTCCACCCGAGAGAGCAGACGGTCCCTTGGTTTAATGCCTCATCTGAAAGACGGCTCCCTCAGCACTGCACTGGAGTGTCCAGTGCCTAGATTTTTGCCAAAGCTGACAATGGTGGGAGTGTGAGGGCAGGGCAGTTGGAGGCGGGAGATCATTTGATGAAACCTTCTGTAATATGCCCAACTGGAGTTGGGAACCCTAGATTAGATGGGAGTGCGGCTGGAGAAGTGGGGCTGCACTTTTACAGCCCGCTCACTTCTGTCTAGTGAGGCCGTGCACCAGGAGCACAACCTCGCTGAATTTAATTAAAAATCCATTCACGGGATGCTGGTAAGGCTGGTATTTATTGCCCATTACTAGTTGCCCTCAAGAAGGTGGTGGTGAGCCACCTTCTTGAACCGCTGCAGTTAGTGTGGTGAAGGTGCTTCCACAGTGCTGTTAAGGAGGGCGTTCCAGGATTTTGACCCAGCGGCGATGAAGGAAAGGCGATATACTTCCAAGTCAGGCTGTTGTGTGACTTGGAGGGGAATGTTGGAGGTGGTGGTGTTTCCATGCGCCCTCTGCCCTTGTCTTTCTCGGTGGTAGAGGTCACAGGTTTGGAAGGTGATGTTCGAAGAGTTGCTGCAGTGCATCTTGTAGATGGAACACACTAGCCTGAATTTACCCTGTGATGTTTTAAGACGGTATGATGTAATTACATGGAGGGAGCTTAATCCTGGGGGTGATACCTATCCATTGTATGGGAAGGTGTCTGATTTCTTCCAGGGTGTGAACAGCCAGAACTAAAGGTGCATACATTGACAAGTCTAGGCTAACTGTTGGAAAATAAAGTGCTGCACTTGCAGATTAGCGGCAAAAGACTGAGCCAAGGATGGAGTACAGGAAAGGAAAGTTGGAAAATTATCTTCAAGTTAAGCAAGATGAAGTAGGATAGCATAGCATATTTATTATCTTCATATCATCATCATCATCATCTTAGGCAGTCTCTCAAGTTGAGGATGACTTGCTTCCACATCAAATGTTTCAATGAAGGACCTATCCAGGTCCCTAACTAAATCTTGAAGGGTGGAAGATGGATTTTTTTTCCCGTGTGGTGGCCGTTGCACACCAGCCATCACACAGGCTTGACAGAGCTTGGTCTTGGTCCAGTGGTAAGGGTTATCCAAGACGATTGGAGACCAGCTCTGCTGCACAGACCTAGTGCGTACACATATCGCAGTGTGGGCTGGCCTATGCTGCCCCTGGGCCCTCACCTCTTCTGAGCCCCGAACTCACGCCTCTCCTTGGTCCCGATCACGTCCCTCTACAATCTCTCGCCACTCCTTCACCTCGACCTCGCCGCTCCTGCAGTACCTGCCACGCTTCAATCAGCGACCTGGATCTTAGTGACGTCCAATCCAGTCGCTCTCTTCGCTGCCGTTGCTCTCCTGCTCCCTGGAGTGGTAGGCCGCCACGCTGCTCCTTCCACTTCCCGGCCTGCTCCAATGGTGCTCGCAGGCTGGGAAGCCACGCAGATATCTTCATATCACAGTATGAAGAAAAGCTGATTGAAGCAAGCGAATCAGATCATGACGGTGGTTCTGTACGTGCAACTGCTCAGAAATTAAGCAGCTTAATGACTCATATCAAGTCTAGTCTTGCCAACTGTTTGCTCAGTCTCCCCTTGAGATATTGAATAAACATGCAAAAGTCACAAGTATCCAGTCCACTGTTTTCCCATCGCTGATTATAATATTGTACAAGTAAATATAGGGCAGTGTGAGTCGACTCCCATAAACGGAACATGCTCAAACCACTTAATATGGTGACTGACGCCACTGAACCATAGCCTGGATCTACAGCTGACCCTAATCTGTAACAGGAAGACACTGCTGTCCCTTGACCCTAGAATGATGGAGTCATCAGTTGTGTGGTGCAGCTACCGATGACTCAACAGCCCAAGGTGGGAGCCAAAGGGGTTCACTGTCTGACTTGATGCCTTGCTCGCTGGGTCGGCACATTGGAAATCACTTCAGATGTGAAATGATTTTGGTCGGACAAAAATCAGAAAGGAGATTAAGCAATGGAATTTAGATGAATGCATCTCCCATCCTAGCATAGAATTCCCATGTACCATTCCTATATCACGGAATGGTATATGGGAATTCTATGCTGGGATACCGCCCGATAGCCTCACAGCCAACTTACCCCAAATTTTCTCTCTGTATTCATGCTGGACAACAGTAGAAATGGGGTGGGTCAACCCTCCAGTATTGCCCTGGAGTCTCCAGGAATTAATGATAAATCTCTAGGCCACTGCGATGAGCAACACCCAGCAGAAAAATCAGCGTTATAACAAGAATTTTTTTTCATTTTCTTTGAACACTTTCATCTATTAGTTATTAAAGCATCGGATTGGAAAATAAGTTTGTTTGGCTGACAGCCATGAATCAACCAATCATTGGATATTAAATGAATTATGTGATATGGGGAGCGGGCAGGAAAGTGGTGTTGAGGTCGAAGATCAGCCATGATCTCAATGAATGGCGGAGCAGGCTCGAGGGGCCGATTGGCCTATTCCTGCTTCTAATTCTTATGTTGAATCGGGTAACAAAGAATCCATATGCCTTCCAATTGGCTGGGGGAAGGCGGGTGCAATGTATTTGTTTCACGGGCTCTTTGCTTAATTAATAGCAACACATTGCTATTAAGAACTAGTTGGTTTTTTAGCAAAAGGTTTAACAATCACACTACACATTACCAGTTCATGCACCAGGCTCACAATCACCTCCCTCATCGTGGATCCCCCTGAACCCCACTGGCTGGGGTTTTATTGAGTCTTGTGAACATCACGTGACTGGCTCAGCCACTCACAACTCAACAGCTCTATCAGCCTGTGAGCATACTCACTGGTGCATAAATTACAACGGGAGACTGGAGGCGGGAGTTCATGTGATGAAATCTCCAGGAAAAGGTCCAACCAGAGTTGGCGACCCTAAGTGGAAGGGTGACAATGAATACCCCCGCGCCCCCCCCCCCAAAAGAAAACCTGGTTGTGGCGTATATATTTAGGTTGGAATGAGCTGGTTGTTGCCGTTTGTGATAGAGAAGGCACGGGCTGAAGGCAGCAGGAGATGCTGGTTAGATACCTGCTCTGCACACCACCATTGCCAATAAATCCCCATGGACATCTTTAAACTGGAAACTGGGGCCAGACCTTCCGTGATGTAGGAATGGCTATACGGGATTTCTATGCTAGGATGAGAGATGCATCCTTCTAAATTTCATCGCTTAACTCATTGCTGCTTTCGGTTTCACACCTGAAGTGATTTAAGGAAGATCTACAATATTATTGCAGAGGGAATAACACAAGACAAAGGAACATACTGCAGATCTGCCATATCTGTTCAGTGCTTGGTAAGTGTTCAGGAGCAATACTGTCCCCGCCAGGAGTTAAACTGAGTTCATTAAAAGTTTGCAATGTATCTGATATCTGTGTGTGTGCAAACAACCTCATTATTTTAGTTAAAAATACATTGAACATTATAAATAGTTAACCTACAAAAGAATAAATAACTATATGCAGTCTTTTTTTTTACAAGCAGTCAGATGAATCATTTACAGCATCCTGTAGTGTAACTTGCCCTATAATTACATTTTTCAAAGTTTTACCAGCTGCTTTTCCCACATGTAGTTGGTTATTAACTCGTATCAAAGATGGCAGTGTGCAGGATCAAAGGAACGGGAGGGACCCGTTACAGCAAGTGAGGAGTGGGAGGCACCAAGAGCCAGACAAATACTGCCAGCAGAATAGTTGAATTTGGGAGTGTCACATGCACATTTCTCCGAAACCCAACTGGAGTTGACACAGGTATCGGTGACAGACCTTTGCACAATTAATCAGACAGTGATGGCTGCTGTAATACTTTGTGCTCCCTCCATAAGAAATAGGAGCAGGAGTCAGCAATTTGACCCCTCGAGCCTGCTCCGCCATTCAATAAGATCATGATCTAATCTTGGTCTCAACTCCACTTCCCTGCCCGCACCTCATAACCTTCGACTCCCCTATCGTTCAAAAATCTGTCTATCTCCATCTTAAATATATTCAATAATCACTCCAGAAAGTGATCCAACACTGTGTGACCTCTACAAATGCTGATCAGGGCCTGTGTGATCAGTCAGTTTTATTTGGCCCTTGGCCTTTTTCTCAACATTCAAGCAGCTTTTATTAAATGATGTAAAATCAGAAGCCAGTTGTCTTGTTTACTCTTTGCCTGCCATCAGTTCCGGAGTGCCAGCAACGGATTGAAATGCATGAAAACTTGAAGCTCACAGTCAGAAAAGATACATTACCAGTCTTGACATGCCCCTTCTCATTCTTCAAATGGTGTCGTCCGTACCTCAGCCCATCAATGGGGACAGAATGAAAGGAGGGGTTCATTTATATAACAGTGACCTTCTCCACGCTGCTCATGGCGGAATGTTGCAGGTGAGGAGAGCAGTGCTTATTGGAGATTTCTGAACAAAGTAGTACTCGGTAAAATAATGGGACTAAAGGCGGACAAGTCCCCTGGACCTATGGCTTGCATCCTAGGGTCTTAAGAGAAGTGGCTGCAGAGATAGTGGCTGCATTGGTTGTAATTTACCAAAATTCCCTGGATTCTGGGGAGGTCCCAGCAGATTGGAAAACTGCAAATATAACACCCCTATTTAAAAAAGGAGGCAGACAAAAAGCAGGAAACTATAGACCAGTTAACCTAACATCTGTCGTTGGGAAAATGCTGGAATCCATTATTAAGGAAGCAGTAGCAGGACATTTGGAAAAGCATGATTCAATCAAGCAGAGCCAGCATGGTTTTAAGAAAGAGAAATCATGTTTGACAAATTTGCTGGAGTTCTTTGAGGATGTAACGTGCAGGTTGGATAAGGGGGAAGCAGTGGATGTGGTGTATTTGGATTTCCAGAAGGCATTCGCCCATTTAGAACTGAGAAATTTCTTCTCTCAGAGGGTTGTAGGGAGAGGAATGGAGTCAGTGGCTAGGGATCGCAGTTTCTGATGACAATTGCTTTGATCTTCCCAATATTTAATTAGAGAATATTTCTGCTCATCCAGTTCTGGATATCTGACAGCAGTCTGATCATTTAGAGACTATGGAGAGGTGAAGAGAAATGGTGGAGAGGTAGAGCTGGGTGTCGACACCGTACATGTGGAAACTGACTCCGTATTTTTGGATGATGTCGCCGAGTGGCAGCATATAGTTGAGAAATAGGAGGGGACCAAGGACAGATCCTTGGGGAACACCAGAGGTAATGTTGCGGGAGTGGGAAGAGAAGCCACTGCAGGAGATTTTCTGGCTACGATTAGATAGATGAGAATGGAACCAGGCGAGTGCAGTCCCACCCAGCTAGACGATGGTGGAGAGGCATTGGAGGAGGATGGAATGGTCAACCATGTCGGAGGCTGCAGACAGGCCAAGATGGATGAGGAGGGATAGTTTACCTTTGTCACAGTCACAAAGGATGTCATTTGTGACTTTGACGAGAGCCGTTACGGTACTGTGGCAGGGGCAGAAACCAGATTGAAAGGATTCAAACATGGAGTTCCGGGAAAGATGGATACGGATCTGGGAGGCGACAACACGTTCAAGGACTGGAGAGGAAAGAGAGGTTGGGGATGGATTTATGCAGAGGAAGTCAAATTTGACAAATTTGCTGGAGTTCTTTGAGGATGTAACGAACAGGGTGGATAAAGGGGAACCAGTGGATGTGGTGTATTTGGACTTCCAGAAGGCATTTGACAAGGTACCACATAAAAGGTTACTGCACAAAATAAAAGTTTACGGGGTTGGGGGTAATATATTAGCATGGATAGAGGATTGGCTAACTAACAAAAAACAGAGAGTCAGGATAAATGGTTCTTTCTCTGGTTGGCAATCAGTAACTAGTGGGATGCCACAGGGATCAGTGCTGGGACCCCAACTATTTACAATCTATATTAATGACTTGGAAGAAGGGACTAAGTGTAACGTAGCCAATTTGCTGATACAAAGATGGGAGGAAAAGCAATGTGTGAGGACACAAAAAACCTGCAAAAGGACATAGACAGGCTAAGTGAGTGGGCAAACATTTGGCAGATGGAGTATAATGTTGGAAAGTGTGAGGTCATGCACTTTGGCAGAAAAAAAATCAAAGAGCAAGTTATTATTTAAATGGAGAAAAATTGCAAAGTGCTGCAGTACAGCGGGACCTGGGAGTCTGGTGCATGAAACACAAAAGGTTAGTATGCAAGTACAGCAAGTGATCAGGAAAGCCAATGGTATCTTGGCCTTTATTGCAAAGGGGATGGAGTATGCTACAGCTATACAGGGTATTGGTGAGGCCACGTCTGGAATACTGCGTGCAGTTTTGGTTTCCATATTTAAGGAAGAATATACTTGCTTTGGAGGCAGTTCGGAGAAAGTTCACTAGGTTGATTCCGGAGATGAGGGGGTTGAGTAGGTTGGGCCTCTACTCATTGGAATTCAGAAGATTGAGAGGTGATCTTATTGAAACGTTTAAGATTATGAGGGGGCTTGACAAGGTGGATGCAGAGAGGATGTTTCCATTGATAAGGGAGACTAGAACTAGACAGCATGATCTTAGAATAAGGGGCTGCCCATTTAAGACTGAGATGAGGAGGAATTTCTTCTTTCAGAGTTGTAAATCTGTGGAATTTGCTGCTTCAGAGAGCTGTGGAAGCTGGGACATTGAATAAATTTAAGACAGAAATAGACAGTTTCTTAAATGATAAGGGGATAAGGGGTTAATGGAGAATGGGCGGGGAAGTGGACCCGAGTCCATGATCGGATCAGCCATGATCTTATTGAATGGCGGAGCAGGCTTGAGGGGCCTTATGGTCTACTCCTGCTCCTATTTCTTATGGTCTAAGATTACCTGAGGCAGTGAAGCATTGTACAGTCCTCGCACTCTCACAAATCTTAGTATCATCTGTAAACTTGCAGATCATGCCCCCAACATCTACAATGAGATCATTAATAAAAATAGTAAACACCACCGATCCCTGCGGGACACCATTGGATCTCCAAACAGATCCAAATCCATCGATAACTACTTTCTGCCTACATCCTGTATAGTGTGCTAGCAATGGCTCAGTGGGCAGCACACTCGCCTCTGTCAAAAGGTTGTGGGTTAAGCTCGAGCACATAAATCTAGGCTGACACCCCAGCAGTGCTGAGGGAGTGCTGCACTGTCGGAGGTGCCGTCTTTCAGATGAGACGTTAAACCGAGGCTGGAAGTCAAAGATCCCATGGCACTATTTCGAAGAAGAGCGGGGGAGTTATCCCCGGTGTCCTGGCCAATATTTATCCCTCAATCAACATTAACAAAAACATATCAGCTGGTCATTATCACATTGCTGTTTGTGGGAGCTTGCTGTGTGCAAATTGGTTGCCGCGTTTCCCACATTACATTGGCTGTAAAGCATTTTGAGACGTCTGGTGCTTGTGAAAGGCGCTATATATAAATGCAAGTCTGTCTCTCTTTCCTGCCAACCAGTTCTCAATTCAGTTCAATATATTACACTAATACCAGAGGCTTTGATTTTATAGAGAACCTTATGCGGTACCTTGTCAAAAGCTTCTTGGAAGTCTATGTAGACAACTCCCTTATCCACCATTTAGGTGACGTCTTCAAAACATGTAAACAAATTTGTAAAACAAGACCTCCTTTTCATGAAGCCAAGTTGGGTGCCCCCAATATGTCCCACTCTATCCAAGCAATCATATACTGCACCCCTAATGATTCCCTCAGGCATCTTTGCTGTTACTGATGTCAACCTAATGGGCCCATAGTTACCTGGGTTCATCTTATCTACATTAGCCTCCTTCCAGTCTAAGGGAACCTTCCAAGTGCAGTGAGCTATTAAAGATCCGGGCAAGGGGTTTACACAGCACACATCCCATCTCCCCGAGGATCCTCGGGTAGATATCATCAGGCCCGACTGCTCTACCTAGTCTCAGCTTCCTAATTCTATCTAAAACAGTATGTTCACCTATGTTAATATTAACAGTTTTACTAACAAGATCATTAAATTCTAACAGTCGTGCATTATCTTCAAAAGTGAAGACGGATGCAAAGTACTCATTTAATATTTCTGCCATGTCCCATGAGTCCTTTGTAATCTATCCTTGAACATCTATCAATTGCCCAACAGTCTTTCACAGTTCGTGGTCCTAGTTGTCTCTAGCTGTTTCCGGTACCTAACTCTGTTGAGTATTAAATGCCGTTTGGTTTACATTTCATTTGACTTTGTACATGATCGGTTGAACACTGTGGCTTTTCCCTTCTTTCGAGGAACATGTCTTTCACATTTTTATATCTTGCTCTTAAAAATGTTCCCAGTTATATTCTGAAGAAGGAGGAAGGAAAATACAAGATGAGTCACAGTTATATTTCCAGTGCTGGAGACAGAATCATATCGGTTACATGGTAGAGGAGCCTGTGCATCATTAGCCTGGCGTTACTGCAATCAGAGCAACAAGTGTGAGATATTGAATGGCAGACTTATTTAAAGACTATCTGGCACCACTTTTCTGCGTGACGTGACAGAGTGCCAATGGGCCATTTTTATCCCAGTCAGATCATCTGCAAGTGACGTGATTGCATCGATTGTTGGGAACTGTCAGAGACTTGGACAGACCCATGTCCAGGAACACATTGCTCATAGCCACTTGTTTTGCATCGACAATCTTTAGTCGTAAGGGAGTCAAAGGTTATGGGGAGCGGGCGGGGAAGTGGAGTTGAGGCCAAGATCAGATCAGCCATGATCTTATTGAATGGCGGAACAGGCTCGAGGGGCCAGATGGCCTAATCCTGCTCCTATTTCTTGTGTTCTTATGTAATTGAAATACCAAGGGTAATGACAACACTACGCTATGGTAACCTAGTGGTTATGGTACTGGACCAGCAACTCAGAGGTTGAGAGTTCAAATCCCAGCACGGCAAGTTGTAAAGGGTTGGCACCAGAAAATGACCATGAAATCTGCTGATTGTGATTAAAAACCCAACTGGTTCACTGATGCCATTCAGGAGAGCGATACTGCCAACCTTACCTGATCTGGCCTATACAGGAGTCCACTCTGACGCTACTTGGTAGATGCTCAATGCCCTCAGGGCAACTAATGATGGGTAATAAACACATCCCACATCCCGATACAAAACAACTTCAAAAAGTAATTCCAACCAGAAATCAAAACATAAGATCCAAATCAAAAACAAAAAATTGCTGGTAACACTCGGGTCAGTCAGTGTTAGCTGTTAGCCATAGCTTCATTGACAGCATTCTTGCCCGAGTCAGAAGATTGTGGGTTCAAGTCCCACTGTAGAGACTTGAGCACACGATCTAGGTGGAGATTCCCAGTGCAGTGCTGAGGGAGTCCTGCACTGTCGGTGGTGCCGTCTTTTGGATGAGACGGTAAACTGAGGCCTCTCGGGTGTGTGTAAAAGATCCCATGACACTATTTAAAGAAGAGCAGGGGAGTTCTCACTGGTGTCTGGCCAATATTTATTCCTCAACCAACATCACTAAAACAGATTGTCTGGTAATTATCACATTGCAGTTTGTGGGAGCTTGCTGCCGCGTTTCCTACATTACAACAGTGACTATACTTCATTGGCTGTAAAGCGTTTGGAGCATTCTGAGGTTGTGAAAGGTGCAATAGAAATGCAAGTCTTTCTTGTGGAGATCTGACAAGTTAATGCTTGGGACACTTCAGGTTTTGAATGACCTGCTGCATTTCCAGCATTTGTAACACTGTAATGTATACCCCCCCAAAAAACCCCAAAAAAAGGGCACTTGAAAAATGCTTGGAGTGTCCCCCCCTTTAATCAGGGGGCACTTGATTTAATTGGTTAATTATTTTACAACCAAAATAGTTGTAGAGCTGTTGAGTTGGGAGTGGCTTAGCTAGTCACGTGATGTTCACAAGCCTCAATAAAGCCCCAGCCAGTTGGGTTCGGGGGATCCACGATGAGACAGGTGGTTGTGAGCCTGGTGGATGAGTTGGTAATGTGTAGTGGGATTGTTAAACCTTTGCTAATAAACCAACTAGTTCTTAATAGCGATGTGTTGCTATGAATTCTTAAGCAAAGAGCCCATGAAGCAAATACATTCCTAACTCTTTGGTTGAATTATCTTGGTGCAGCGGATACAGGAAATTCAGGCTGAGAGGAAGGGAGCCCGGCCAATATCTCATCCTTTTAGATTAGTGGACAGAAGATGAAGTTGACTCCATCAGGGAGGCGGTGCTCCTCCCCGTCTAGTCTTCTGGTACTTACCATCCTCAGGTGTCCCAATAGCCCCAGCCACATGAACAGGAGTGTTTGTCCAATAACACTGACATTCTGCTCCAGATCCATCGGTTATAGAATCACACAGCACAGGAGGCTATTCGGCCCATTCTGTCTGTGCCAGCTCTTTAGTAGAGCTATCCAATTAACCCCAACTTCCCTGCTCATTCCTCGTAGCCCTGCAAATCTTTCTTTTTCAAGTATTTATCCAATTCCCTTTTGAAAGTTACTGTGGATTGAATCTACTTCCATTACCATTTCAGGCAGCGTATTTCAGATCATAACAACTCACTGAGGTGAATGATCAGCCATGATCCTATTGAATGATGGTGCAGGCTCGAAGGGCCGAATGGCCTACTCCTACACCTATTTTCTATGTTTCTATCGCAATTTCTCCTCTGGCTATTTTGCCAATGATCTTAAATCCGTGTTCTCTGGTTAAGTGTCAGCTGTGGCTCAGTGGGTAGCACACTCGCCTCTGAGTCAGAAGTTTCAGGTCCCACTCCAGAGACTTGAGCACAAAAATCTAGGCTGGCACTCCCAGTGCAGTGCCCTCTTTCGGATGAGGCATAAACCGAGGCCCCGTCAGCTCTCTCAGGTGGATGTAAAAGATCCCACGGCACTATTTCGAAGAAGAGCAGGGGAGTTATCCCCGGTGTCCTGGGGCCAATATTTATCCCTCAATCAACATAACAAAAAAAAATATTTGGTCATTATCACATTGCTGTTTGTGGGAGCTTGCTGTGCAAAAATTGGCTGTCATGTTTCTCACATTACAACAGTGACTACACTCCAAAAGTACTTCATTGGGACATCCTGAGGTGGTGAAAGATGCCATAGAAATGCAAGTCCTCCTGCCAGTGGACACAGTTTCTCCATCAAAATCCTAAACACTTCCACCAAATCTCCCTTTAACCTTCGCTGCTCCAAGGAGAACAATCCCAGCTTCTCCAGTCTCTCCACACAACAGAAGTCCCAATCCCTGGTACCATCCTGGTAAATCTTCTCTGCACCCTCTCCAAGGTATGACATTGAAGTTGTGTGCTCAGTACACAGCACTTAAAGCCCTGGTTAAAAATAGGAAAGAGCAGCTATTTAATATCCAACACAAAACTCCTCAGAAGATCATTGTTCCACATTTATTGTTCGTGCAAAGAAGGAATGAGCCGCAGTGATGGGCAAATCTCGCTCTATTTATGCTCGGGGCACAGAATATCATTCTCCAGGCTCTCCTCCCAAAATATTCTAAATCAATGAAGACAAACAAGCAGTCAGTATCTGTGGAACGGACAGTCATGGAGACGACACATTCCAGATGGATTCTGTCAAGGATAACAATCATCATCATCATATGCGGTCCCTCAAACGAGGATGACTTGCTTCCACATGGCTTCACAGATGTTTCAATGAAGGACCCGATATTCCAGCCCTGAACTACATGTCGAAGGGTGGAAGATGCCTGTGCGTGGATTTTTTTTTAACATGGGGTGATCGTTGCACACCAGCCACCACATGGGCTTGACAGAGCTAGGTCTTGATCCAGTGGCAAGGATTACCCAAGATGACTGGAGACCTGCTCTGCTGCACAGACCTAGTGCGCACACATATCGCAGTGTGGGCAACTCTATCCTAACTGGGGTATGACAACCACCAGCAGAGCCCAGCACAATGCACGGTCCGTTTACCTATGAATATAGGACCACGCTGAACCTCATTTTAATAATCCAGAAAATAGAATCATACAGCACAGAAGGAGGCCATTCGACCCATCATGCCAGTGCTGGCTCTCTAAACGAGCGATCCAATTAGTCCCACTCCCCTGCTCTTTCCATATAATCCTGCAAATTTTTCCTTTTAAAAGTTATTCACTTTTGAAAGTTACTATTGAATCTGTTTCCATTACCCTTTCAGGCAGCGCGTTCCAGATCACAACAACTCACTGCATTAAGAAACTTCTCCTCATTGTCCTTCTGGTTCTTTTGCCGATTACTTTAGATCTGAGTCCTCTGGCTACCAACCCTCCTGCCAATGAAAGTTGTTTCTCCTTAGTTACTCTATCAAAACTCCTCGTGCATGTAGCTGACAATATAAGGGAAATTGTGGGGGAAGTGATTCTGATCTAACTCATAGATAGAGGATATTTGTAGTTTGGATTGGTGACAGTGAAAATGTTGGGCGTTGGTCAATATAGCATTGCTAAATCGGCTGCATCAGTCCAACTGGTGGGATTGAAATGATGTGACTGATCAGATAGACTGTATGGGCTACTGTATTGGAGCATGGGCAGATATAGCAGGAGCGGCGAGGTTGGGGCGAAGGAGCGGCGAGTGACTGTGGAGGGGAGGCGTGAGTTCGGGGCCAGCCCACACTGCGATATGTGTGCACTAGGTTTGTGCAGCAGAGCTGGTCTCCAGTCATCTTGGTTAACCCTTGCCACTGGACCAAGACCTAGCTCTGTCAAGCCCGTGTGGTGGCTGGTGTGTAATGGTCACCACACGTTAAACAAATCCATGCACAGGCATCTTCCACCCTTCAGGATGTAGTTCGGGTCCTTCTTTCGAAAGACCTGTGAACTCATCCTTTTTTAGTGTGGAAGCAAGTCATCCTCACTTCGAGGGACTGCCTATGATGATGATGTACGGGCCAGACTTTCGCTTTCATTGTCGCCAATTTTCTCGGCGGTACAGCTGTTTTTTTGCCCGGCGCAAGTTTGCACGCAAGTTTTTTCCTTGGTATCGCCCACATCTGAAGTCGCCCGCCGGGACCAGACCGCCCATGTGCAACACCGAGAACAACCACCAGAGCATTAGGTTGGCCTCAACCGCCGGCGTCCATGTCACCGAGAGAACCGCCCTGTAAAAGCTGCTTAAAAAGGGCGGTAAGGGGGACCCTGGAAAGGAAGCTAAGTGAAAGGTTCTTTATTTTTTTTAAATCTTAAAACAGCAATTAGGTTTAAAACCCTCTTGGGAATGCTTTCTACATTTTTATTTATTTTTTTTCATTGAAATTTAAAAAAAAGTTTTCCCCCCTTGCTAGGCCCAATCGCAGCCTCGGACTAAATTTTACTACTTACCGTCAATTCCGGTAACGGCTGCCCACGTTGCTAACTTTCCACTTGCACACCGAGGAAACCGCCGACAATGAGTGTACAAGCCCATTTTCTCGCCAGGCGATTAGTTTTACTTACTTTAATCATAAAAATGGAATCTCGCCAGCTTTTCTCGCTGAACGTTAGTGGTTCTTCTCAGCGGGCAATCGGGCATCGAGGGCCTTTAGGGGAAGTCTAGCCCTATATGTCACTCTCTGGTTAATTTGCTGCTGGTTGACCTCTTTGTTTCTTTACCATGCAGTGGTGACATTTCCTGAAGGAGCAGCAGGTTCCCAATGCTCGACTCTAATTCGCTGAACTGTCACCTGGAACAGCCCCAAGAAAAGGATACTTGGGGGCACTGTGGCCGACTGTAGCTCCCCAACTACAGCCTGGGAACTGAACCTTGGTGCTTCCACCCTGGATGGCATTTTCTGTACCCTCCATAAACTTGAGCTCATCCAAAACTCTGCTGCCCGTGTCCTAACTCGTACCAAGTCCCATTCACCCATCACCCCCATATTTGCTGAACTACATTGGCTCCTGGTCCAAGAAAGCCTCGATTTAAAAATTCGCATCCTAATTTTCAAATCCCTCCATGGCTTTGGTCCTCCCCATCTCTGTGATCTCCTCCAGCCCACAAAAAAATCTGCAGAAGGACATAGACAGGCTAAGTGAGTGGGCAAAAATTTGTCAGATGGAGTATAATGTTGGAAAGTGTGAGGTCATACACTTTGGCAGAAAAAAAATCAAAGAGCAAGTTATTATTTAAATGGAGAAAGATTGCAAAGTGCTGCAGTACAGCGGGACCTGGGGGTACGTGTGCATGAAACACAAAAGGTTAGTATGCAGGTACAGCAGGTGATCAGGAAGGCCAATGGTATCTTGGCCTTTATTGCAAAGGGGATGGACTATAAAAGCAGGGAAGTCTTGCTACAGCTATACAGGGTATTGGAGAGGCCACACCTGGAATACTACGTGCAGTTTTGGTTTCCATATTTACGAAAGGATATACTTGCTATGGAGGCAGTTCAGAGAAGGTTCACTAGGTTGATTCCGGGATGAGGGGGTTGACTTATGAGGAAAGGTTGAGTAAGTTGGGCCTCTACTCATTGGAATTCAGAAGAATGAGAGGTGATCTTATCGAAACATATAAGCTTATGAGGGGGCTTGACAAGGTGGCTGCAGAGAGGATGTTTCCACTAATGGGGGAGACTAGAACTAGGGGGCATGATCTTAGAATAAGGGGTTGTCCATTTAAAACAGAGATGAGGAGAAATTTCTTCTCTCAGCGGGTTGTAAATCTGTCGAATTTGCTGCCCCAGTGAGTTGTGGAAGCTGGGACATTGAATAAATTTAATATAGAAATAGACAGTTTCTTAAACGATAAGGGGGTAAGGGGTTATGGGGAGCAGGCAGGGAAGTGGAGCTGAGTCCATGATCAGATCAGCCATGATCTTATTGAATGGTGGAAAAGGCTTGAGGTGCCGTATGGCTTACTCCTGCTCCTATTTCTTATGTTCTTAACCCCCCCCCCCCCCGAGATCTCTGTGCTCATCCAATCTTGGCCCATTTCTCTTGCCCCAGCCATCGGTGGCCGTGCCTTCAGCTGCCTGGGCCCCAAGCTCTGGAATTCCCTCCCTCGCTACCTATCTCTTGCCTCCTTCAAGACTCTCCTTAAAACTGACCTCTTTGACCAAGCTTTTGGCGACCAGTCCTAATATCTCTTTGCGTGGCTCAGTGCCAAATTTTCTTTGATAACGCTCAAGTGAAGCACCTTATGTTTTACTACGTTAAAGGAGATATATAAATGCAAATTGCTGTTGTTGTTGTACCGCCTACCCACTCAGCCATTATGGGGAGCTGGCCGTGTGTCAGCCTGAACGTTGACCGTCGGTATTGCCATGACGAACGGAGGCTCTGGCACCTGCTCGGCAACCTCATCGGGCAAGCTCCTGGAAAATAAATAACACCAAGAGCCAGAAATAAATTTTCCAGAATTTATTTTGTTGAAAACTTCTCAGTGGTACGTGAGCTGCCATGGTTTGTTTTGAGATCAGATTTCGAGCACGGGCTGTTCTGCACTTGCTGTTCCGACAAAGCCCACGTGATCCTGGACGGGAACATTTAGTTCGGTTATTTATACTTGGGAAGTGATACAGATGATGTCACATGGCATGTCATCTGCCACCATCATTTATAAATACAATTCTTCACATTTTTTATTGACAGTGACACTGGACCTTGGCATTCTCCACAAAGTGTGTTGACAACTTTGGATGTGAAGTGATGGGGGAAGCCGGCAACAACTTGCATTTACGTAGTGCCTTTAGTGTAGTAAAACGTCCCAAAGCGCTTCACAGGAGCGTAACCAAACAAAATCCAACACCAAGTCAGAGAGGTATTAGGATAGGTGGCCGACGAGGTAGGATTTAAGGAGCATCTTAAAGGAGGGGTTTAGGGAGGGGAGCATCTTAAAGGAGGAGAGGTTTACGGAGGGAATTCAAGAGCTGAGGGCCGAGGCAGTTGATGGTACGGCTGGCAATGGTGAAGCGATGAAAACTGTTCAGAATTGCAGGAGCGCAGAGATCTCGGAGGGTTGGAGGAGGTTAGAGAGATAGGGAGGGGAGGGATTTGAGAGACCTTGCAGTGTTCAAATTGGTTGCCACGCTTTCTACAGCACAACAGTGAAGTACTTCGTTGAAGGCCCCGAGGTCTATCCATATGGATTGTCTTAATGCAACCCTGTTAGCCAAGCTAAGTTAGACACAGGCTGTTTGATAAGAACAGAAGTGTTACACTGTGTAATGCAGAACTTAATGTGCTGCTGGTAACTGGGTCAATGGCCCTTTAAGGTCTCACAGTCTAATTGTTGAGAAGGTGACTCTCTGGTCAATCAGAGTTTAATTGTTGTCCGGCCAGGGAACCTTGCAAATTACAATGTGGTTATTGGTGTTGGGTTTCAGTTGAGAATAACACAAAGCTGTAAGATTGTTTTATACATAGTGTCAGCTGTGGCTCAGTGGGTAGCACACTCACCTCTGAGTCAAAAGGTTGTGGGTAGCACATAAATCTAGGTTGACACTGAGGGAGTGCCACACTGTCGGAGGTGCCGTCTTTTGGATGAGACGTTAACCCGAGGCTCCGTCTGTCCGCTCAGGGGGATGTAAAAGATCCCATGGCACTATTTCGAAGAGCAAGGGAGTTATCCACGGTGTCCTGGCCAATATTTATCCCTCAATCAACAGAACAAAAACAGATTATCTGGCCATTATCACATTGCTGTTTGTGGGAGTTTGCTGTGCGCAATTTGGCTGCCATGTTTCCCACATCATCATCATCATAGGCAGTCCCTCGGAATCGAGGAAGACTTGCTTCTACTCTAAAAATGAGTCCTTAGTTGGCTAAACAGTCCAATATGAGAACCACAGTCCCTGTCACAGGTGGGACAGACAGTTGTTGAGGGAAGGGGTGGGTGGGACTGGTTTGCCGCATGCTCGTTCCACCGCCTGCGCTTGATTTCTGCATGCTCTCGGTGATGAGACTCGAGGTGCTCAGTGCCCTCCCGGATGCACTTCCTCCACTTAGGGCGGTCTTGGCCAGGTACTCCCAGGTGTCAGTAGGAATGTTGCACTTATCAGGGAGGCTTTGAGGGTGTCCCTGTAACGTTTCCTCTGCCCACCTTTGGCTTGTTTGCCATGAAGGAGTTCCGGGTAGAGCGCTTGCTTTGGGAGTCTCATGTCTGGTATGCGAACAATGTGGCTTGCCCAGCGGAGCTGATCGAGTGTGGTCAGTGCTTCAATGCTGGGGATGTTGGCCTGGTCGAGGACGCTAACGTTGGTGTGTTTGTCCTCCCAGGGGATTTGTAGGATCTTGCAGAGACATTGTTGGTGGTATTTCTCCAGCGATTTGAGGTGTCTACTGTATATGGTCCATGTCTCTGAGCCATACAGGAGGGCGGGTATTACTACAGCTCTGTAGACCATGAGCTTGGTAGTGGATTTGAAGACCTGGTCTTCAAACACACTTTTCCTCAGATGGCCGAAGGCTGCACTGGCGCACTGGAGGCGATGTTGAATCTCGTCGTCGATGTCTGCTCTTGTTGATAAGAAGCTCCCGAGATATGAGAAATGGTCCACGTTGTCCAGGGCCACGCCGTGGATCTTGATGATTGGGGGGCAGTGTTGTGCGGCGAGGACAGGCTGGTGGAGGACCTTTGTCTTACGGATGCTTAGCGTAAGGCCTATGCTTTCATACGCCTCAGCAAATATGTTGACTATGACCTGGAGTTCAGCCTCCGTATGTGTGCAGACGCAGGAATCGTCCGCATACTGTAGCTCGAAGAAAGAGTTTGGGGTGGTCTTGGACCTGGCCTAGAGAGGCAAAGGTTGAACAGGTTCCCACTGGTTCTGTAGTTTAGTTCCACTCCAGTGGGGAGCTTGTTGACTGTGAGGTGGAGCATGGCGGCAAGGAAGATTGAGGAGAGGATTGGGGCGATGACACAGCCCTGTTTGACCCCGGTCCGACGTGGATTGGGTCTATAATGGATCCGTTGGTAAGGATCATGGACTGCATGTCGTCGTGGAGCAGGTGGAGGATGGTGACGAACTTTTGGGGGCATCAGAAACGGAGGACGCTCTATAGGCCTTCGCAGTTGACAGTGTCTACAACAGTGACTACACTCCAAAAGTACCTCATTGGCTGTAAAGTGATTTGCGACATCCTGTGGTTATGAAAGACGCTATATAAATGCAAATCTTTCTTTCTTTCTATATCTGAAATGAAGTGTGGTATCTGAGTGTTCGGACCGACTGTTTGTGATATATGATATATTATATAGCAGCTCTACGAGACTACCCCGTTTCATAACAATCGACGTGTTCGGAACAAAACGTGGCAGGGTAATTATGACACTTATAGGAAGTGCACATTATATGCAAGACTTTGAATATATTATACATCAGATGAGACGCTAAACTAAATCTGCCTGTTCAGGTGGACGTAAAAGATCCCGTGTTACTATTGGCAGAAGTTCTTCCAGTGAGCAGTTCCAGTTTTCTTTGGAACAGAGGAGGCTGAGGGGAAATCTTATTGAGGTGTATAAAATTATGAGGGATCTGGATAGAGTGGATAGGAAGAACCTATTTCCCTTTTCAGAGGGGTCAACAACCAGGGGGCATAGATTTAAAGTAATTGGTAGAAGGAATAGAGGGGAGATGAGGAAACATTTCTTCCCCCAGAGGGTGGTGGGGGTCTGGAACTCACTGCCTGAAAGGGTGGTAGAGGCAGAAACCCTCACCACATTTGAAAAGTACTTAGATGTGCACCTGAAGTGCCGTAACCTACAGGACTATGGACCAAGAGCTGGAAAGTGGGATTAGGCTGGATAACTCTTGGTCAGCTGGCACGGATACAATGGGCCGAATGGCCTGCTGTAAATTTCTATGATTTTATGACCTGGGCCATTCCTCCCTCAGCCAAAACAGATGTGCTGGTCACTCATTATTTGCTGTGCATCCATTGGCTGCAACATCCGCCTATATACCAACAGTGGCTGCATTTCACATGTAATTAACTGGCGTGATAAACTGCTATATAAATGCAAGTGTATTCTCTAGTGATATGCACATCTTAAAGTCTACTCCAAAAAGCACATGAGCACTTATTTCAGGCTGACAGTCCAGTGCAGTACAGAGGAAGTGCCGTCTTTCGAATGAGATGTTAAACCGAGGTCCCGTTTGCGCTCTCAGGTGAAAATAAAAGGTTCCATGGCACTATTTGAAGAAGAGCAGGGGAGTTCTCCCCGCTATCCTGGTCAATATTTAGTCCTCAACTAATGTCACTAAAACAGATTACCTGGTCGTGGCTCCTACATTACAACAGCGACTACACTTCAAACGTACTTCATTGGCTGCAAAGCGCTTGGAGATGTTGAGGTTGTGAAAGGCGCGATAGAAATGCAAGTCTTTCATTTTTCTCTTTCTCTAATTCCCTTTCACCCTCCCCTTCTCCTCAGGGCAATCAGCACTGCACAATAAAAGTATAAAATCAACTTTTAAATAAACAGATTATACATTAGAAACAACAGTAAAATGATTCACAATATGTTTAAGATAGTAATTTAACTTCATAAACTGCTGGGGCTACAAGCAAGCTATTTGGTTAAAGTGTGAAAGAATATACGAGTGTTTAGCATTTGAAACGGTTATATGGTGATCAGTATCTTTACCAAATGAATGTTCGCAGGTGCTGACGTTCCCTAATCCCTTCTCAGCATGATACAAGAACAATCCAGCATGTGATAGATGGCTTTGGACAGACTAGGATTGATTATCAATGGAGTGAAAGGAGGTTTCTGTCCTGTCTAACCAGTGTCCTTAGCTCTGTTAGAAAGGGACAACTGTCTCGGCAAAACAAAATGCCGAAGAGTAACTCAGTAAATCCAAAACAATAAGACTGATAATAACATTCTGGGGGTGTAGGTGACGACCTATTCCTAGACCCCGGACTGAAGACCAGCCGAGATCCAATGCCAATCGGAGGAGTTATCTCCAGATCTGCTATCTTGATTTAACGCACATCACTGCTGAGTTAAATTTTCCTAAACGAAGGCAGTTAGCGAAGCAATGACTCAGAAAATGAGACTTTTTTTCCCACTGCAACAAAAGTCAAAGGGTGAAGGATCTAACTGCAGCTATGAGACAGTAAACACTTCCCATTGGTTGGTGGGTCAGTTATATAGGGCCAGCGACTCAAGAAATAAAGGCTTGCATTTCAATAGCGTCCTTCTCGGCCTCAGGACGGCCCAAAGTGTTTTACAGCCAATGAAGTGTAGTCCCTGTTGCAATGTAGAAAACGCAGCAGTCAATGTGTGCACAGCATGATCCCACGAATAGTAATGGCATAATGACCTGATAATTTATTTTTGGTGATGCTCTTCTTCAAAATGTTATGTCCATCTGAGAGGGCTCAGGTCTCATCCAAAAGATGGCACCCTCCGATGGTGCAGCATTCCCTCAGTACTGCACTGGAGTGGGACTTGAACCCACAACCTTCTGAATGGATGGGGGATTGTTCTATGAGGAGAGATTGAGTAGACGAGGTCTATATTCTCTAGAGTTTAGAAGAACGAGAGGTGATCTCATTGAAACATACAAACTTCTTACAGGGCTTGACAGGGTAGATGCAGGGAGGATGTTTCCCCCGGGCTGGGGAGTCTAGTTCCAGGGGTCACAGTCTCAGAATAAGGGGTCGGCCATTTAGGAATGAGATGAGGAGAAATTTCTTCACTCAGAGGGTGGTGAATCTTTGGAATCCTCTACCCCAGAGGGCTGTGGGGCCTCAGTCTTGGAGTATATTCAAGACAGAGATTGATAGATTTTTGGATTTTAAGGGAATTAAGAGATCTGGGGACTGTGCAGGAAAGTGGAGTTGAGGTAGAAGATCAGCCATGATCTCATTGAATGGTGGAGCAGGCTCAAGGGGCCGAATGGCCGATTCCTGCTCCTAATTCTTATGTTCTTATGACTCGGATGCAAAAGTGTCACCACCTGAACCACGACTGACTAAAGATCATCACTAAAAGGATGAAAGGAAAAGATGGGAAGATTGTTTTTTCATACTCATGGTTTACCACACATAAATGGCAGAAACTACAACATTATTTAAAAGGGAATGAAATAACTATTTTAAAATGAAGGGCACAAAAGATGGGAAAGGAGTAGGGGCACAGGATTACAGCAGATGGGAGTTGAACAAGCACAAATGGACCAAATGGCCTCCTTCTGCGCTGTAATTTCCACAATTCTATGAACACCTAGGTGTGCCAACTATTCTTTGAAATTTGTGGGATGACACCAGTCAAACTTGCCTGCAGGCTTTTGGCGGCGATCTTTGCCGAATACGTTGGCGCTAAAGAGGTGGCCAAGATGGGGTCTTAAGCTGAAACGCTGCTTTAGCCTGCGTTCAGTGCAAGTCGCCATCTTCGTAAAGGAGTTGAAGCCAGCTCTAGGAACGGCTGCCCAGAAGATTGTTAAACAGCCGATTGCCATTAAAATGCCTGGTGGCGCTTATTAGAGGCTGCACAGCATCTTGGTGGCTAGCCTTTCAACTAACTTCCTCTCCTAACAGCGATCAGCTGTTTAGGAGTAAACATGGCGTTGATATCGATTTCACTACTTAAAGGGATACTCACCACTTAAAGGGATACTCACCATTTCATGGTCACTTGTTGCTGGAGCTGTGAAGAGGGCCTCTGAAACACATCAGGAGACTTTCTGGAACACTTTGTCAAGAATGCACCAACACTCGTAACAACATTTATTCTGCAAATCCTCTGAGAACGTCAACCTAAAAAGAGTAAGTGCTCCACCTATTTGGACACCTTATCGGAGTCACCAGGAGAAAGGGAGTACTTGGACGTGGGCATCTTGCTAGGGATCATAAGAACATAAGAAATAGGAGCAGGAGTCGGCCACCTGGCCCTTCGAGCCTGCTCCACCAATTAATAAGATCATGGCTGATCTGATCATGGACTCAGTTCCACTTCCCTGCCCGCTCCACATAACTCTTTATTCCCTTATCGCTCAAAAATCTGTCTATCGCCGCCTTAAATATATTCAATGACCCAGCCTCCACAGCTCTCTGGGGTAGAGAATTCCATAGATTCATGACCCTCTGAGAGAAGGAATTTCTCCTCATCTCAGTTTTAAATGGGGGGGTGTGGACCTTATTCTGAGACTATGTCCCCTAGTTTTAGTTTCCCATATGAATGCAAATATCCTCTCTGTATCCACCTTGTCGAGTCCCCATCATTGTCTTACAAGTTTCAATAATATCACCTCTCATTCTTCTGAACTCCAATGATTATAGGCCCAATCTACTCAACGTATCCTCATAAGTCAACCACCTCATCTCCAGAATCAACTTAGTGAACCTTCTCTGAACAGCCTCCAATGTAAGTATATCCTTCCTTAAATACAGAGACCAAAACTGTACGCAGTGCTCCAGGTGTGGTCCCTCTAGGTCTGAATGAGGAATAGGATGAGGACATGAGGCCAGGCAGAGTAGCACCTGTTACTGTAGGAGAGAGGGACAGGAGGGTGAGGTGGCGTCCTTGCCCCCTCCGGTAGAGGACATCAATGACCTCTCTAATTTTTTTGGGGGGGCCGCATGGCTCCTTTAATGAGCTTCATGGCACTTTCAAAATTCACCACCTGCACCCCTTTTCCTTTCAAATGTCGGTGAGCCACGATGTGTGAAACCTCCAGTGCACTGCGCGGCATATAGGGAACATTGCAGGACATCCCTCCTCCTCTGGACCTCCTCCACCAGGACCTCCAAAGCTGTACCGAGAACCTGCGCACGCTCTCCCTCGGTCCCTGAGTCATCCTGCAATGTGCCGGCCAGAGCATGCCACACCTTCAGTGGAAGTGGGCGCGAGGAGCCGAACATATACTGCTCCACGAAAATTGCGTCTCATCAGCTCTTCAGTGTGAAACCTGCAGATGTCTGATTTAGCACCTCCAGGCAAGTTTAATCATCGTAATCAACAATTAGGACCAAAATTGCATGCTATATCTAGATTTTCAAACAAGCTTTTCTTATCAGCACATTTAGCACCTGTTTTCACCCTTTGGCCAAAATTCTTCTTCTTAGGCAGTCGCTTGTATCGAGGATGACTTGCTTCCATGCCAAAAAAGGATGAGTTCAATGAGTTCAATGAAGGACCTAATATTTGGGATACAGAACTATATATTAAAGGGTGGAAGATGCCTGTGCGTGGATTTTTTTAACGTGGGGTGGCCGTTGCACACCAGTCACCACACGGGCTTGACAGAGCTAGGTCTTGGTCCAGCGGCAAGGATTAACCAAGACGACTGGAGAGCTGCTCTGCTGCACGGACCTAGTGCGCACACATATCACAGTGTGGGCTGGCTCGTGCTGCCCCTGGGCCGTTGCCTGTTCTGGGCCTCGAACTCACGCCTCTCCTGGGCCCTGATCACATTGCTCTGCAATCTCTCGCTGCTCCTTCACCCCAACCTCACCGTTCCTGCTGTACCTGTCCACACTCCAATCAGCGACCCTGGATTATGGTGACGTCCAATCCAGTCGCCCTCTTCACTGCCATCTCTGTCCTGCACCAGCTCATGCTGCTCCGCTCCTTTTAAGGCCCCGACCTGCCGCTGATGTTCCCTCGCTGCTCTTTTTAAGGCCAAAATAACCCTCACAGTGTTTATACTGCACACGAGATTATAATAAGCACCAGGGAATAAGAATTGATTGCAATAATATTGTACCTGAGATGATAAACATATTGAACTTTATTCTGTAAATATATGTTACAAATTAAATAATCTTTTGACCAATATATCATTAATATTTTTCTTCCTGATATTGCAAACAATCAGTGTGTAAATTACATCCTAATGCTTTCACAGATTAATTACAGGGCAGTGGAGGTGGAACTTCTCCGTCTCTTTCTCGAGCATTTAACATGTGTTGGATTTGATAAAAGTCAAATTCACTGGGACCTCTGCAGCACCGACTCTCCAGAATATTCAGCTAGAGCTCCCCAGAGCCACCCTACACATGCACAGTCTAAAAATAAAATCGGAAAGGAGAGAGGTTACCCAGCACATTGCATTTTAGTCCTTTTCATATCCATTTTGCTTTGACGCTATTCCTAAGACAGGGTTGCTCTGCCCAGCCCTGAACCTCTGCCCCTTTCAATGAGGATGCTGTGGTGACACTAGCTCCCCCCCACTTAGCTTTATGCATGTTTTCGCCAGGTTTTGTTCTGAGTACAGCGACTCCATCCTGCGCTGCGGTGACTTGGGAACGAGAAGGCTTTTGGTGAAAAGTCACTGGCTATATCCACTGACCATATATCCAGCTGGCGCCTTGAATGTGTTTACAACGCTAGCAGTCTGCTTCCGGCCCTAGGGACCCGACTCTTCACATCTCATTCTGAATTCAGCGTTCTTCAAATTGCTTTACAACGAATGAGAATTAGAATAAGGGTTTTGTAATATACTTTGTCCTGAAGATTGGAAAAAGTCGACCAAAACAAGTTTAAAAGCGAGATTATGCCTTTGTAGTGATTAACGGTGACGCCTACATTATTCTATTCATTGCACATGTACATTTAATTTAACATTCAGTTAGTAAGGTTGAAAAGAGAATGCTGCATTCTGCTCCATATTTTACTAAGAGCCCTCACTTCCTTGTAAAGCATGTTTAGTCATGGAGCATCTTCAAGTCACGGTCCCAACACGCCAAACAATCACAGTATTCCCGCCAACTAAATGTGACAGAGGGGTCACTGCAGTCATTGTATCGGCGCTCAGCCGCAGCTTGCCAACCGGGATGAATTAATCGTGTGTGTGTGTGTGTGTGTGTGTGTGTGTGTGTGTTTTATTTCCCACCATCTCCTGAGCGCACCTCACTCCTGCTGGGACAATCCTTAGGCCGCTGACAGCATAGTGGATGTGAAGATCTGTTGTAGGATCTGTGGGATTTGCTTGGTGTCCATGGCAACAAAGGACCTCCCGGCCGGCAGAGTCTGCTGGAGCCTAGATTTCAGGGCAAATTAACATTGCAAATTACACAGTCGGCGGAGAAGTGAAAGAGCTTTCAGAGGTTTTTTTTAATAAAAAGGAAGTTTTTTTGGGGGGGCGGGGGGGAATGCTGTACAACGTAACAATACACACCATTCTTTCGCACATTATTCTGGCAACGGACAACGGACAGCAGTGCGAGGAAGCACTCAGAGGGATAAATGGCGAGTTCCTTTCACACACAAGAGCTGTGCTTCCACAGCCTTTGCATTCAGAAACCACTCACCATGGTCCGACTCACAAAGGGCCAAGCGACAGCCTCCCAATAAGGAAGCTTAAGCACTGTTCAAATACTATAGTAACTAGGAATCCGGTAATGGTAACATTGAATCATCATACATTAGAAAACCCAGTGCTTTTAATCAGATCCATGACCCAAAACGCAGATAATGAGAATGCTGAATGCATTTTGAGCTTTTTTTTGTATCACGTTACACAGTTTAGAACATAAGAAATAGGAGCAGGAGTCGGCCATTTGGCCCCTCGAGTCTGCTCCGCCATTCAATAAGATCATGGCTGATCTGATCATGGACTCAGCTCCACTTCCCTCCCCACTCCCCATAACCCTTGACTCCCTTATCGCTCAAAATTCTGTCAATCTACACCTTAAATATATTTAATGACCGAGATTTTAGTAGATTAGGCCTCTGCCCACTTTTACTCATCAGGACGCAGTACTTGATACGAATGAAAATTTGTATATTATGCAAAAAAAAAGCTCACACAATTATGAGCCCCTCTGACCAGCAGTTACGGCGATGGGTGATTTGCACCCAGCTTTCTATCTGGGCCTCTCGGAATGTGCACAGGAATGACTACAGCCTGCGTCTGCACTTGGTAAATTAGGATAGAAACAGGAGGAGGCCATTCAGTCCCTCGAGCCTGTTCCGCCATTCAATCAGATCATGGCTGATTTGTATCTTAACTCCATTTACCCACCTTGGTTCCGTAACCCTTAATACCCTTGCCTAACACAGAAACATAGAAAATAGGTGCAAGAGTAGGCCATTCGGCCCTTTGAGCCTACACCACCATTCAATATGATCATGGCTGATCATGCAACTTCAGTACCTCACTCCTGCCTTCTCTCCATTTTTCACGTAAAGCCCTATGCATCTATTATCTTACAACAATACTTAAAATATGAAGTTAGAAAGGTAGGTTTTCAGTCAAAAATAATGCCCCCCGATTCTTTTAGCCGTAAGGGCCACATCTAATTCCCTTTTGAATATGTCTAACGAACTGGCCTCAACAACTTTCTGTGGTAGAGAATTCCACAGGTTCACAACTCTCTGAGTGAAGTTTCTCCTCATCTCGGTCCTATATGGCTTACCCCTTATCCTTAGACTGTGACCCCTGGTTCTGGACTTCCCCAACATCGGGAACATTCTTCCTGCATCAAACCTGTCCAACCCCGTCAGAATTTTACATGTTTCTATGAGATCCCCTCTCATTCTTCTAAATTCCAGTGAATATAAGCCTAGTCGATCCAGTCTCTCCTCATATGTCAGTCCTGCCACCCCGGGAATCAGTCTGGTGAACCTTCGCTGCACTCTCTCAATAGCAAGAATGTCCTTCCTCAGATTAGGAGACCAAAACTGTGCACAATATTCAAGGTGAGGTCTCACCAAGGCCCTGTACAACTGCAGCAAGATTTCCTTGCTCCTATATTCAAATCCTCTCGCTATGAAGGCCAATATGCCATTTGTTTTCTTTACTGCCTGATGTACCTGCATGCCTACTTTCAATGACTAACAAACATCTGTTGGTCTCAGTTTTTACATTTTCAATTGATCTCCCATCCCCAACAGATTTTTGGGGAGAGAGTTCCAGATTTCCAGTGCCCTTTGTGTGAAGAAGTGCTTCCTGACATCACCCCTGAACGGCTTGGCTCTAATTTTAAGGTTATTCCCCTTGTTTTGGCCTCGCCCACCAGGAGAAATAGTCTCTCTCTCTATGAAGTCCTTTAATCATCATAAACACCTCAATTACATCACTCCTTAATCTTCTATACTCAAGGGAATACAAGCCTAGTCTGTGCATCCCGCCGTCATAATTTCAAACTTTTAGCCCCGGTATCATTCTGGTGAATCATCTATGCGCACGCCCTCCAAAGCCAACACATCCTTCCTCCTGTTGCAGTGGCCAGCATTGAACGCAGTACTCTAAAACGTTCCTGATCTCAGCCAAGCTGTCATCATGAGGCAGGCAGTAAAAAGATGAGATTTGTGCTGGGAGCTTCCCGCGAATCTCCCAATGGGCAACGACAACAACTTGTATTTATGTAGCGCCTTTAACATAGTGAAACGTCGCAAGGCGCTTCACAGGAGTATTATCAGCTAGAAAATTTGACATTGAGCCACATAAGTAGAGATTAGCGACCAAAGGCTTGGTCAAAGAGGTAGGTTTTAAGGAGCGTCTTGAAGGAGGAAAGAGAGGTAGAGAGGTTTAGGGAGGGAGTTCCAGAGCTTGGGGTCCAGGCAACAGAAGGCACGGCCACCACTGGTTGAGTGATTATAATCAGGGATGCTCAAGAGGGCAGAATTAGAGGAGCGCAGACATCTTGGCGGGTTGTGGGGCTGGAGGAGATTACAGAGCTAGGGAGGGGCGAGGGCCATGGAGGGATTTGAAAATATGGATGAGAATTTTGAAATCGAGACGTTGCTTAACTGGGAACCAATGTAGGTCAGTGAGTATAGGGGTGATGGGTGATCGGAACTTGGTGCGAGTTAGGACACAGGCAGCCGAGTTTTGGATCGCCTCTAGTTTACGTAGGGTAGAATGTGGTAGGCCGGCCAGGAGTGCGTTAGAATAGTCAAGTCCAGAGATAACAAAGGCATGGATGAGGGTTTCAGCAGCGGATGAGCTGAGGCAGGGGTGGAGACGAGCAATTGTTACAGAGGTGGAAATAGGTGGTCTTAGTTATACCGTGGATATGTGGTCGAATGCTAATTTCAGGGTTAAGGTTGCAAACAGTCTGGTTTAGCCTCAGACAGAAGTTGGGGAGAGGGATGAAGTCAGTGGCTAGGAAACGGAGATTGTGGCAACAATGGCTTCGGTCTTCCCAATATTTAATTGGAGAAAATTTCTGCTCATCCAGAACTGGATGTCGGATAAGCAGGCAGGCTGCAGGACAATGCTGATGGAGGGCAAGAAGGAGTTGGTGGCCTTCCTCTTTAGTTAGAAGATGGGTGGTGTCTGGGGAGACCTGTATTAGGGGGAAATAGGCAAGAAACAAATGCATTCACCATATAATTAATTTAATTAAAGTCAACTGGCAGCTATTCGCACAGTTGGGACATTCCTGACTAGTGCTCCTTGAGAGGGGTGTCCGAATATTTGTCGTATTATTTACCTGTGTCAGCATTGGCTCAGTGGGCAGCACTCTCACCTCTGAGTCAGAAGGTCGTGGGTTCAAGTCCCACTCCAGCAACTTGAGCACAAAATCTAGGCTGACATTCCAGTGAAGTACTGAAGGAGCGCTGCTCTGTCGGAGGTGCCGTCTTTCAGATAAGACATTATGCCGAGACCCTGTCTACTCTTTCAGGTGGATGAAAACGATCCCACAGCACTATTTCTTAGAAGAGTTGGGAGATCTCCCTGGCCAATATTTATCCCTCGACGAACACCACTAAAATAGATTATCTGGTCATTATCACATTGCTATATGTGGGATCTTGTGGTGCGCAAGTTGGTTGCTGCTACTCCTACACTACATTTCAACATTGAACACACTTCAAAAAATACATAATTGGCTGCAAAGCGCTTTGGGACATCCTGAGGCTGTAAAAGGCGCTATAGAAATGCAAGTCATTTCTTTCTTTACCTGTCAGTTTGATAAACTTGATTGTTCTTTGCCTGCTGACCAACTCGCTTATTCTCAGATATACATAATTTTCTTCTGCTCTATTCCTACCGTGAATCTCTAGCACTTGCTGAAGATTCAAGTACTTAATTTAGTTATCCCTCCCTCCGCCACAGTTTCCCTTATATTGCCAGCTACACGCATGAGGGGCTTTGATAGAGCAGATAGGGCGAAACGGTTTCCAGCGGCAGGAGGGTCGGTAACCATAGCACACAGATTTAAAATAATTGGGGGAAGAAGCAGAGGGGAAATGGGGAGGAATTCTTTCGTGGCGGGTTGTTATAATCTACAATGCACTGCCTGAAAAGGTGGTGGAGATTTAATAATAACTTTCAAAAGTCAATTGGATAAATACTGGAAGAGGCAAAATTTTCAGGGCGATGGGGGAAGAGCAGGGGAGTGGGACCAATTGGATTGCTCTTCAAAGAGTTGGCACTGACACGATTGGCTGACTGGCCTCATTCTGGATGGAGTATAAAAGCAGAGAAGTCCTGCTACACCTGTACAGGATATTGGTGAGACCACACCTGGAGTACTGTGTATAGTTGTGGTCTCCTTATTTAAGGAGGGATATGCTTGCATTGGTGGCTGTTCAGAGAGGGTTCACTAGGTTGATTCTGGAGATGAGGGGGTTGACTGAAGATAGGTTGAACAGGTTGGGCCTATACTCATTGGACTTCAGAAGAATGAGAGGTGATCTTATTGAAACATATAAGATAATGAGGGGGCTGGACAGGGTAGATGCAGAGAGGATATTTCCACTCGTGGGGGAAACTAAAACTAGGGGACATAGTTTCAGAATAAGGGGCCGCCCATTTAAAACTGAGATGAGGAGGAATTTCTTCTATAACAGACAGTGCGCCCTAAAACAGACAGAGAGTGCCCTACAACAGGCAGGCGTGCCTTACAACAGACAGGCAGTGCCCATAACAGGCAGCGAGTGACCTATAACAGGCAGCGAGTGCCCTATAACATACAGGCAGTGCCCTATAACAGGCAGTGAGTGCTCTACAACAAGCAGTGAGTGCCCTACAACAGGCAGCGAGTGCCCAATAACAGGCAGTGCCCTATAACAGGCAGCGAGTGCCCAATAACAGGCAGTGAGTGCCCTATAACAGGCAGTGAGTGCCCTACAACAGGCAGTGAGTGCCCTACAACAGGCAGCGAGTGCCTAATAACAGGCAGTGCCCTATAACAGGCAGCGAATGCCCAATAACAGGCAGTGCCCTATAACAGGCAGTGAGTGCCCTATAACAGGCAGTGCCCTATAACAGACAGGCAGTGCCCTATAACAGACAGTGCCCTATAACGCAGTGAGTGCCCTATAACAGGCAGCGAGTGCCCTATAACATACAGGCAGTGCCCTACAACAGGCAGCGAGTACCCTACAACAGGCAGTGTGCCCTACAACAGGCAGCGAGTGCCCTATAACAGGCAGTGCCCTATAACAGGCAGCTAGTGCCCTATAACAGGCAGTGCCCTATAACAGACAGGCAGTGCCCTATAACAGGCAGCGAGTGCCCCGTATCAGGCAGCGAGTGCCCTTTAACAGGCAGCGAGTGCCCTGTAACAGGCAGCGAGTGCCCTTTAAGAGGCAGCGAGTGCCCTGTAACAGGCAGCGAGTGCCCTGTAACAGACAGGCAGTGCCCTATAACAGGCAGCGAGTGCCCCGTATCAGGTAGCGAGTGCCCTTTAACAGGCAGCGAGTGCCCTTTAACAGGCAGAACATAGAACATAAGAAATAGGAGCAGGAAAAGGCCATGTGTCTCCTCGAGCCTGCTGCACCATTTAATAAGATCATGGCTGATCTGATCATGGACTCAGCTCCGCTTCCCTGCCCACTCCCCATAACAATCGGGTCCCCCGATCATCCTATAACAGGCAGTGAGTGTGCTATAACAGACCAGGGGTAAAATCAAATTGATGAGCTCAGAGGGAATATCTAATACGGTGTGACACCAGGTGACCTGTGGGGTCAGATGTGTCTTTTGCGGCTGCAGTACTGCAGTGTTTTCCCATGACCCCGGAGAATTGCAGAGTTTTATCATTTGACACAGGATGGATCCGTCTCCATTACAAGCGGCAGTTTGCATGTGTGGCGCTTTAAAGTGTCACGTTGAATTTCTGCTGCATTAAGGGCCGGTGCTGGACACAAGTCTTGTATAGAAATAGATTAACGACCTGGAAGAGAGCTTTGGAAGTAACACTGTTTGGCCAAGGTTGCAGATATCCTCAAACAGGAAGCAGATGAAAGTGCAAGGAACATTAAGGAGGATTAAGATCTTTCAGCTCACTGAGCCGATAGGTGACAGGTGCAGCTTAATGTGGTTAAGCATAAAATAATGAATGTGAGCAATGAACCAAAGGAATTGGGAATAGAGTGGCAAAATACTTGAAGCTGTCAACAGGGTGCTTAGCTGCAGGCAATAAAAAAGACAATGACACTGTGTTACATCAAAGACTTGCACTCTTGGTGGGTGAAGCTTGCTGCCAAGGCACAGAAAGAAAGGGTTTGACGATGGTTCCTCTGGGGCGTACAGCCAGAGCCAAGTCCACGGCATGATGGGGGGAAGGGGTGGTGGGGGGACGGGAAGGAGGAAGACAGGGAAAGTAATAATGACAGGGGATTCGATAGTCAGGGGAGCAGACAGGCGTTTCTGCGGCCGCAGACGTGACTCCAGGATGGTATGTTGCCTCACTCGTGCCAGGGTCAAGGATGTCACTGAGCGACTGCAAGGCATTCTGGGGGGGCGGGGGGTGAAAGAGGGTGAAAAGCCAGAAGTCGTGGTCCATATCGGGACCAATGACATAGATAGAAAGAGGGATGAGATCCTGCAGGCAGAGTTTAGGGAGCGAGGAGAGAGATTAAAAAGCAGGACCTCAAAAAGGTAATAATCTCCAGATTACTCCCAGTGCCACAAGCTAGTGAGTACAGAAACAGGAGGATAGAGCAGATGAATGCGTGGCCAGAGAGATGGTGCAGGAGGGAGGGCTTTAGATTCCTGAGGCATTGGGATCATTTCTGGGAGAGGTGGGACCTGTACAAGCCGGACGGGTTGCACATCAACCAAGCCGGGACCAATATCCTCGTGGGGGAGTTTTGCGAGTGCTCTTGGTGTGGGTTTAAAATAAATAGGCAGGGGGATGGGCATCAGGATGTGGCAGTAGAAAGGAGAAACAAATGGCACAAAGGATTGGGAGAGACGGATAGCACTGAAGTAAGAAATAGTAAGGTATTAGGTGGGGTCAGACTGAGCGAGAACACAGGATGGTCTAGGGATCTTTTACGTCCACCTGAGAGAGCAGACGGGGCCTCGGTTTAACATCTCATCCGAAAGACGGTACCTCCAACAGTGAAGTGTTCCCTCAGCACTGCACTGGGATTGTCAGCTTGGATTAAGGGCTCAAGTCTCTGGAGTGGGACTTGAACCACAACCTTCTGACACAAAATCAACCATTTGGTCTATATGTCGTTCACATGCCAGATACGAGGCTCCCAAAGCAAGCACTCTACTCGGAACTCCTTCACAGCAAGCGAACCAAAGGTGGGCAGAGGAAACGTTACAGGGACACCCTCAAAGCCTCCCTGATAAAGTGTAACATCCCTACTGACACCTGGGAGTCCCTGGCCAAAGACCGCCCTAAGTGGAGGAAGTGCATCCGGGAGGGCGCTAAGCGCCTCGAGTCTCGTCGCCGAGAGCATGCAGAAACCAAGCGCAGGCAGCGTAAGGAGCGTGCGACAAACCAGTCCCACCCACCCTTTCCCTCAACGACTATCTGTCCCACCTGTGACAGAGACTGTGGCTCTCATATTGGACTGTTCAGTCACCTGAGAACTCATTTTTAGAGTGGAAGCAAGTCTTCCTCGATTCCGAGGGACTACCTATGATGATGATGAAAATGTACATGAACAACATACAAAATTCATAATTTTTGTGTAAATACCTTTCTGCTTGATCACCCAGGGATCCAATGAAAATGGCGAAGGCATTAACCTGAGGGTTGCAAGTCAAGGCTCGGGCAAACCTTGTGGGTTTTATACCGTACCGCTCCAGGTTCGCATCACTCAGCACAATGACAAAATGTTCATCTGCCTCTTCCCTGGCGATCTCCAGGATGGCGTGTTCCGTTCCTTCCAGTGTGTGGTCACCACTCATACAGAATTGGGCATGTGCATGCATCGTCTGAAGGGGGAAGGCATTGCACTGATCAGTGTCCGAACACAAACACAATCTCAACCCAATCCAGCGAGTAGCCCTACTCGTGTTCACGGACAGGTACATGTACTCCAGCTCCAACATTGTGCCGAAGAAGGGACGGGCAATCAAAACCAACACTGTGACTATCTACAGATATTCTACCAAAGAAAATCATCTTGGGAGATCTCTTCCTCCAGCGTTGTTACATATCATCTGCTGATCTTAGCTACCTCTGACTGAACAGGTTCTGTCTCTCACTGTGACCCCGAGCAGTGCTGTCTCTCACTGTGACCCCGAGCAGTGCTGTGTGTATCACATTGACCCCGATCAGTGCTGTGTGTATCACTGTGACCCCGATCAGTGCTGTGTGTATCACTGTGACCCCGATCAGTGCTGTGTGTATCACTGTGACCCCGATTAGTGCTGTGTGTATCACTGTGACCCCGATCAGTGCTGTGTGTATCACATTGACCCCGATCAGTGCTGTGTGTATCACTGTGACCCCGATCAGTGCTGTGTGTATCACTGTGACCCCGATCAGTGCTGTGTGTATCACTGTGACCCCGATTAGTGCTGTGTGTATCACGGTGACCCCGATCAGTGCTGTGTGTATCACTGTGACCCCGATCAGTGCTGTGTCTCTCACTGTGACCCCGATCAGTGCTGTGTGTATCACTGTGACCCCGATCAGTGCTGTGTGTATCACTGTGACCCTGATCAGTGCTGTGTGTATCACTGTGACCTCGATCAGTGCTGTCTGTATCACTGTGACCCTGATCAGTGCTGTGTGTATCACTGTGACCCCGATCAGTGCTGTGTGTATCACTGTGACCCCGATTAGTGCTGTGTGTATCACGGTGACCCCGATCAGTGCTGTGTGTATCACTGTGACCCCGATTAGTGCTGTGTGTATCACTGTGACCCCGATCAGTGCTGTGTCTCTCACTGTGACCCCGATCAGTGCTGTGTGTATCACTGTGACCCCGATCAGTGCTGTGTGTATCACTGTGACCCCGATTAGTGCTGTGTGTATCACGGTGACCCCGATCAGTGCTGTGTGTATCACTGTGACCCCGATCAGTGCTGTGTCTCTCACTGTGACCCCGATCAGTGCTGTGTGTATCACTGTGACCCCGATCAGTGCTGTGTGTATCACTGTGACCCTGATCAGTGCTGTGTGTATCACTGTGACCCCGATTAGTGCTGTGTGTATCACGGTGACCCCGATCAGTGCTGTGTGTATCACTGTGACCCCGATTAGTGCTGTGTGTATCACGGTGACCCCGATCAGTGCTGTGTGTATCACTGTGACCCCGATCAGTGTTGTGTGTCTCACTGTGACCCCGATCAGTGCTGTGTGTATCACTGTGACCCCGATCAGTGTTGTGTGTCTCACTGTGACCCCGATCAGTGCTGTGTGTCTCACTGTGACCCCGATCAGTGCTGTGTGTATCACTGTGACCTCGATTAGTGCTGTGTGTCTCACTGTGACCCCGATCAGTGCTGTGTGTATCACTGTGACCCTGATCAGTGCTGTGTGTATCACTGTGACCTCGATCAGTGCTGTGTGTATCACTGTGACCCTGATCAGTGCTGTGTGTATCACTGTGACCCCGATCAGTGCTGTGTGTATCACTGTGACCCCGATTAGTGCTGTGTGTATCACGGTGACCCCGATCAGTGCTGTGTGTATCACTGTGACCCCGATCAGTGCTGTGTGTATCACGGTGACCCCGATCAGTGCTGTGTGTATCACTGTGACCCCGATTAGTGCTGTGTGTATCACGGTGACCCCGATCAGTGCTGTGTGTATCACTGTGACCCCGATCAGTGTTGTGTGTCTCACTGTGACCCCGATCAGTGCTGTGTGTATCACTGTGACCCCGATCAGTGTTGTGTGTCTCACTGTGACCCCGATCAGTGCTGTGTATCTCACTGTGACCCCGATCAGTGCTGTGTGTATCACTGTGACCTCGATTAGTGCTGTGTGTATCACGGTGACCCTGATCAGTGCTGTGTCTCTCACTGTGACCCCGATCAGTGCTGTGTGTATCACTGTGACCCCGATCAGTGCTGTCTCTCTCAATATCACCCCGATCAGTGCTGTCTCTGACACTGGGAATCAGAATGAGAGTGGAAGGCAGTATTGATTGGGAATCACAGAGTGGGATCGGCAGGCTGCAAGGAGCTTACAGTGAGGGGATGAAATGCGATATTGGGCCAGGTGCCTCTACTGCCCTTGCAGCGATCTGAAGGAGCTGGAGAGTGCCACAAGAGCCATGGTCTGAAGTGCAGCAGCAAAAGATATCTCCAAATATCCCAGTCTGTGCTGCCTCCCATAACAAGGTACGACCGAGACTCTCCTCTACTGAACCCAGTCAATGAAGCATTTTTTTAAAGATGTACTGCTGTTTTTTCGAAAGAAATTGTGTTAAGGCTGCATTCTTATTGGCTGTTACAATAGTTTGACCATTCAGCAACTTGCCTCAAATCTGGATCACTAGATCCTCCCCCCACCAAACGATTGTGGGGGCTGGGCCCAAGACAGAGGTCGATAGATTTTTGTTAGGTCGTCTTCATCTTTCACATGGTGTTAGCAAAAATCACATTAAATGTCAATATCTAAGTCAGATATCCACGCCTAAGCTTCCGGTGTAACAGAGTGGATATCTTCCTGCGAATTCCCTCCAAGGCCAGCGTTTGATAATGTGCTCTGATGATTAGGATCTCCGCAGTCACATGATGGGGATGCTTTGTTAGGTAAGGGTATCCAAGGCTTATGAAGTAAAGGAGGCTAAATGGAGTTGAGGTACAGATCCGCTATTATCTGACTGAATGGTGGAACAGGCTTGAGGGACTGAATGGCCTACTCCTGTTCCTTTGCCTCATAAGCCACACACTCCCTCTTTGCTGTCAGAGTTCAGCTTACAGAGTACTCGATGGGTGCAGTCTTTTGTACACATAGGTACAGGAGTAGGCCATTCAGCCCCTCGAGCCTGCTCCACCATTCAATAAGATCATGGCTGATCTGATCATGGACTCAGTTCCACTTCCCTGCCCGCTCCCCATAACCCTTTACTCCCTTATCACTCAAAAATCTGTCTATCTCCACCTTAAATATATTCAATGACCCAGCCTCCACAGCTCTCTGGGGCAGAGAATTCCACAGATTTACAACCCTCAGAGAAGAAATTCCTCTTCATCTCCGTTTTATTGTAAGACTATCCACCTTGTCGAGCCCCCTCATTATCTTATAAGTTTCAATAAGATCATCTCTCATTCTTCTGAACTCCAATGTGTCTCGGCCCAACCTACCTTCTATAAGTGAACCGAGTGAACCTTCCCTGAACAGCCTCCAATTCAATGTAAAAATTACCTTAATAATCTGCAGTCTCTCCTTGTTGTTTTTGGGAACCTTTTCACTCCTGACCAGCTCGATGTTGAATCCATCTCCTGAGTGACCAACAATGTCGTACTGAAGAGAAAAAATAAACCATCAGACGGAGTAAATGCTGGACAAGTTGAGAAGGCTGTTAAAAAGCATACGGATCATTGGCGATATAAACAGAGGCATAGAGTACAGCATGGAAATTGCGGTAAATCTTTATAAATCACTGATTCGACCTCAGCTGGAGTATTGTGTCTAATTCTGGGGACCACACTTTTGGAGGGTTGTCAAGGCCTTTGAGAGAGTGTGAAGGAGATTGGCCAGAATGGTACAGGGGTGAGGGACCTCAGTTATGTGGGGAGTCCAGAGCTGGTTCACTCCTGAACTTGAGCCCATAATCTAGGCCGACACTCCAGTGCAGTACTGAGGGAGCGCTGCACTGTTGGAGGTGCTGTATTTCAGATGCGGCGTTACACTAAGCCCCTCTCAGGTGGATGTAAAACATCCCATGGCACTATTTGAAAAAGATCTGGAGAGTATCCCCGGTGTCCTGGCCAACATTTATCCCTCAACCTACATCACTTAAACAGATAATTTGGTCATTATCACATTGCTGTTTAGGGATCTTGCTGTTCACCATTTGTCACGTTTCCTACATCATCATAGGCAGTCCCTCGAATCGAGGATAACTTGCTTCCACGCCGAAAAGGGATGAGTTCACAGGTGTTTTAATGAAGGATCTAATATTCCAACATTACAACAGTGACTACTCTTCGAAAGTACTTCATTGGCTGTGAAGTGCTATGGGATGTCCTGAAGACATGAAAGATGCTATAGAAATGGTTAAAGGTTTTAAACTGCAGCCATCCATTTGCTCTTTTTACTGACATTGAAAATGTGTTCATATAGGCTCAATTTCTCTAAATTGTTTCTATTTTGTCTTCAGCCCTTAAACGACTTTTCATCCCTGCCCTGTTGTGTATGTTACCATTGCCCAGCTGTAAAACCATGCTAGCCCACATCCTTGTTCAATTGTTACATTCTGTACTTGTCCCGGGCAACTTCTGCAAATACCCATCATTGTCCTTTCCATCTACATCTAGATGATTGTTCCAAGGAACATAGGGACAGGAGGAGGCCATTGAGCTCCTTGAGCTTGTTCCCTCTTTCAATTAGACCATTGCCAATCCGTATCGTAACTCCATCGACCGGTTTGTAACCTTCAATATCCTTGCCGAATAAAAAACTATCAATATCTATCCACGTCTCCCTCCTGCAATCCTTCAAACACGGCTCCAGCTACATCATTATTATCATCATCATCATAAGCGGTCCCTCGAACAAGGATGACTTGCTCCCACGAGTTCACAGATGTTTCAATTAAGGACCCGATGTTCCAGTCCTGAACTCCAGTTGAGGGGGTGGAAGATGCCTGTGCGTGGATTTTATTTAAAGTGTGGTGACCGTTGCACATCAGCCACCACACGGGCTTGACAGAGCTCGGCTTTTATCCAGTGGCAAGGGTTAACCAGGACGACTGGAGACCTGCTCTGCTGCATGGACATTATTATACAGGCTGCAGTGTCAACAGTAAACTATTATCACACACCTTTCATTCAGGGATCTCACAGGATCGATCACTTTGTGTCTGTGCCTTTGCCGAGCTAAACACCAAACTGTGCCAATAAAGAACCTGATGCAACTGAGCCTGGGTGTGCTCAGACTTCACAGTGCGATATGTACACAACAGACCAGATTTCAAGAGTGGCTTGTTTGGATTCATTTGTCTGCAGGACACCCAATCTGGGTATTCTGGCTGCATCAGTTACATGTGACTATTAATTCCATTCAAAGAACCTCACGCCAACATAGAATCGCAGAACGGTCCAGCGTAGAAATAGACAATTTATCTCATCAAACTGTGCGTGGTTTATGTCCCCCACAGTCGGATCCTTCTCTCCTTGCACCCGTTATAGAAGCAAAGCAAGAACAGTTATAGATTGGCTACCAGAAAGATCGCCACGTTCTTGTCACACTCACCATTTCATTATTTGGAAGGAATTTTTTTCTCCTTGTCCAGTTGGTTAAAGTGATACAGTTTTCGTTGCTGAGTCAGTGTAATGAGAGAACGTCAATGGCTGTTCGAAGAATTGCGCGCCAGGGGGTGCGTGTGTGTGTTGGGGGGTGCGTGTGTGTGTGTTGGGGGGTGTGTGTGTGTGTGTCGGGGGGTGCGTGTGTGTGTTGGGGGGTGCGTGTGTGTGTCGCGGGGTGCGTGTGTGTGTCGCGGGGTGCGTGTGTGTGTCGGAGGGTGCGTGTGTGTGTGGGGGGGGGGGTGTGTGTGTGTGTCGGGGGGTGCGTGTGTGTGTTGGGGGGTGCGTGTGTGTGTCGCGGGGTGCGTGTGTGTGTCGCGGGGTGCGTGTGTGTGTGTCGCGGGGTGCGTGTGTGTGTCGGGGGGTGCGTGTGTGTGTCGGGGGGTGCGTGTGTGTGTCGGGGGGTGCGTGTGTGTGTCGGGGGGTGCGTGTGTCGGGGGGTGCGTGTGTGTGTGTGGGGGTGCGTGTGTGTGTCGGGGGGTGCGTGTGTGTGTGTGGGGGTGCGTGTGTGTGTCGGGGGGTGCGTGTGTGTGTCGGGGGGTGCGTGTGTGTGGGGGTGCGTGTGTGTGTCGGGGGGTGCGTGTGTGTGTCGGGGGGTGCGTGTGTGTGTGTGGGGGTGCGTGTGTGTGTGTGTCGGGGGGTGCGTGTGTGTGTGTGTCGGGGGGTGCGTGTGTGTGTCGGGGGGTGCGTGTGTGTGTGTGTCGGGGGGTGCGTGTGTGTGTGTGTCGGGGGGTGCGTGTGTGTGTCGGGGGGTGCGTGTGTGTGTGTGTCGGGGGGTGCGTGTGTGTGTCGGGGGGTGCGTGTGTGTGTCGGGGGGTGCGTGTGTGTGTCGGGGGGTGCGTGTGTGTGTGTGTCGGGGGGTGTGTGTGTGTGTCGGGGGGTGCGTGTGTGTGTGTGTCGGGGGGTGCGTGTGTGTGTCGGGGGGTGCGTGTGT
Source organism: Pristiophorus japonicus (assembly GCF_044704955.1). Lineage (NCBI taxonomy): Eukaryota > Metazoa > Chordata > Chondrichthyes > Pristiophoridae > Pristiophorus > Pristiophorus japonicus. The sequence continues at coordinate 150,720,496 of NC_091987.1, read as the reverse complement.
GTGTCGGGGGGTGCGTGTGTGTGTCGGGGGGTGTGTGTGTATGTCGGGGGGTGCGTGTGTGTGTGTGTCGGGGGGTGCGTGTGTGTGTGTGTCGGCGGGTGCGTGTGTGTGTCGGGGGGTGCGTGTGTGTGTCGGGGGGTGCGTGTGTGTGTCAGGGGGTGCGTGTGTGTGTCGGGGGGTGCGTGTGTGTGTGTGTCGGGGGGTGCGTGTGTGTGTGTGTGTCGGGGGGTGCGTGTGTGTGTCGGGGGGTGCGTGTGTGTGTCGGGGGGTGCGTGTGTGTGTGTGTCGGGGGGTGCGTGTGTGTGTGTGTCGGGGGGTGCGTGTGTGTGTCGGGGGGTGCGTGTGTGTGTCGGGGGGTGCGTGTGTGTGTGTGTCGGGGGGTGCGTGTGTGTGTCGGGGGGTGCGTGTGTGTGTGTGTCGGGGGGTGCGTGTGTGTGTCGGGGGGTGCGTGTGTGTGTGTGTCGGGGGGTGCGTGTGTGTCGGGGGGTGCGTGTGTGTGTCGGGGGGTGCGTGTGTGTGTGTGTCGGGGGGTGCGTGTGTGTGTGTGTCGGGGGGTGCGTGTGTGTCGGGGGGTGCGTGTGTGTGTCGGGAGGTGCGTGTGTGTGTCGGGGGGTGCGTGTGTGTGTCGGGGGGTGCGTGTGTGTGTGTGTCGGGGGGTGCGTGTGTGTGTGTGTCGGGGGGTGCGTGTGTGTGTCGGGGGGTGCGTGTGTGTGTCGGGGGGTGCGTGTGTGTGTGTGTCGGGGGGTGCGTGTGTGTGTCGGGGGGTGCGTGTGTGTGTGTGTCGGGGGGTGCGTGTGTGTGTCGGGGGGTGCGTGTGTGTGTGTGTCGGGGGGTGCGTGTGTGTCGGGGGGTGCGTGTGTGTGTGTGTCGGGGGGTGCGTGTGTGTCGGGGGGTGCGTGTGTGTGTCGGGAGGTGCGTGTGTGTGTCGGGGGGTGCGTGTGTGTGTCGGGGGGTGCGTGTGTGTGTGTGTCGGGGGGTGCGTGTGTGTGTGTGTCGGGGGGTGCGTGTGTGTGTCGGGGGGTGCGTGTGTGTGTCGGGGGGTGCGTGTGTGTGTGTGTCGGGGGGTGCGTGTGTGTGTCGGGGGGTGCGTGTGTGTGTGTGTCGGGGGGTGCGTGTGTGTGTCGGGGGGTGCGTGTGTGTGTGTGTCGGGGGGTGCGTGTGTGTCGGGGGGTGCGTGTGTGTGTGTGTCGGGGGGTGCGTGTGTGTGTCGGGTGGTGTGTGTGTGTGTCGGGGGGTGCGTGTGTGTGTGTGTCGGGGGGTGCGTGTGTGTGTCGGGTGGTGTGTGTGTGTGTCGGGGGGTGCGTGTGTGTGTGTGTCGGGGGGTGCGTGTGTGTGTCGGGTGGTGTGTGTGTGTGTCGGGGGGTGCGTGTGTGTGTGTGTCGGGGGGTGCGTGTGTGTGTGTGTCGGGGGGTGCGTGTGTGTCGGGGGGTGCGTGTGTGTGTCGGGGGGTGCGTGTGTGTGTCGGGGGGTGCGTGTGTGTGTCGGGGGGTGCGTGTGTGTGTCGGGAGGTGCGTGTGTGTGTCGGGGGGTGCGTGTGTGTGTCGGGAGGTGCGTGTGTGTGTGTGTCGGGGGGTGCGTGTGTGTGTGTGTCGGGGGGTGCGTGTGTGTGTGTGTCGGGGGGTGCGTGTGTGTGTCGGGGGGTGCGTGCGTGTGTGTGTGTGTGGGGGGGGGGGGTGTGTGGGGGGGGATTAGATATCAGGTTGGGATAAAATACAATGCAAGTGGGATTAGAGAATGAGAAGGTTTAGTCTGATGAAGTGAGATAATAGCTTCTTTTTGGAACTTGCTTCGTCTCTCTAACTTCCTGTGAAGGAGGTCCTGGCTTGCTGCCAGTTTGGGAGCGAATATGTTGTGTATGCCCAACACACTTTCTTGCCATGGTTCCAAGCAATTCCACTTAGTCGTTGAACTGCTGTCAAGTGAGACGTGCTAGACTACCGGTCTGATCTGGAAGTGGGTGATGTGCTAACTTACTGTTGTCCCCTATCTAGCTGTCCCTACATCTTAAATCAATTTGGAAACAAAACCTTTCCAACTCCTGCGTTCCTTGGCCTGGGATTGCGTGTCGGAAAGTCGCCCGGGCACAGACATTCATTTTCCATACAATAATGTTGGTGTAAACTGAAGGTCCCAGTGGATTGGAAAACCGCAAATGTAACGCCCCATTTAAAAAAGCAGGCAGATTGAAAGTAGGAAACTATAGATCAGTTAGCCCAACATCTGTGGTTGGGAAAATGCTGGAGTCCATTATTAAGGAAGCAGCGGCGAGACATTTGGAAAAGCAAGATTCAATCAAGCAGAGCCAGCATGGTTTTATGAAAGGGAAATCATGTTTAACAAATTTGCTGTTCTTTGAGGATGTAACGAGCAGGGTAAAAGCAGAGAAGTCCTGCTACAACTGCACAGGTATTGGTGAGGCCACACCTAGAGTACTGCGCACAGTTTTGGTCTCCGGATTTGAGAATGTTTGCCCACTCACTTAGCCTGTGTCGATGGCCTCTATTTTCTACTTTCTTGATTTTTGTCACCCGTGTACAATAACGTACGATTTTTTTGTCCGATTGCACCAAAAAATAAAAAATCGCAACTTTTCACAAAGTAAAATATAATTTTGGCGGCGCTACCCGAAGTTAAATCTGGGGGCGGAGCTTCAAGTGTGTGCCAAAAACACTGGGCATGTGCAAAAAGCTGAGGTTGCCAGGACAACCAGAGACACACTGACACTGAAGCCCGCTCCCCCGATGTAACCCCGACCAGATAGGACTGCTCCCCCACTGTAACTCCGACCAGATAGGACTGCTCCCCCACTGTAACTCCGACCAGATAGGACTGCTCCCCCACTGTAACTCCGACCAGATAGGACTGCTCCCCCACTGTAACTCCGACCAGATAGGACTGCTCCCCCGCTGTAACTCCGACCAGATAGGACTGCTCCCCCGCTGTAACTCCGACCAGATAGGACTGCTCTCCCACTGTAACCCCGACCAGATAGGACTGCTCCCCCACTGTAACTCCGACCAGATAGGACTGCTCCCCCACTGTAACTCCGACCAGATAGGACTGCTCCCCCACTGTAACCCCGACCAGATAGGACTGCTCCCCCACTGTAACCCCAACCAGATAGGACTGCTCCCCCACTGTAACCCCAACCAGATAGGACTGCTCCCCCACTGTAACCCCGACCAGATAGGACTGCTCCCCCGCTGTAACCCCAACCAGATAGGACTGCTCCCCCACTGTAACTCCGACCAGATAGGACTGCTCCCCCACTGTAACTCCGACCAGATAGGACTGCTCCCCCGCTGTAACCCCAACCAGATAGGACTGCTCCCCCACTGTAACCCCAACCAGATAGGACTGCTCCCCCACTGTAACCCCGACCAGATAGGACTGCTCCCCCGCTGTAACCCCAACCAGATAGGACTGCTCCCCCACTGTAACTCCGACCAGATAGGACTGCTCCCCCGCTGTAACCCCAACCAGATAGGACTGCTCCCCCACTGTAACTCCAACCAGATAGGACTGCTCCCCCACTGTAACTCCGACCAGATAGGACTGCTCCCCCACTGTAGCACCGACCAGATAGGACTGCTCCCCCGCTGTAACCCCAACCAGATAGGACTGCTCCCCCACTGTAACCCCGACCAGATAGGACTGCTCCCCCACTGTAACCCCAACCAGATAGGACTGCTCCCCCACTGTAACTCCGACCAGATAGGACTGCTCCCCCGTTGTAACTCCGACCAGATAGGACTGCTCCCCCACTGTAACCCCGACCAGATAGGACTGCTCTCCCCCGCTGTAACCCCGACCAGATAGGACTGCTCTCCCCCGCTGTAACCCCGACCAGATAGGACTGCTCCCCCGCTGTAACTCCGACCAGATAGGACTGCTCCCCCGCTGTAACCCCGACCAGATAGGATTGCTCCCCCACTGTAACCCCGACCAGATAGGATTGCTCCCCCACTGTAACTCCGACCAGATAGGACTGCTCCCCCACTGTAGCACCGACCAGATAGGACTGCTCCCCCACTGTAACCCCAACCAGATAGGACTGCTCCCCCACTGTAACTCCGACCAGATAGGACTGCTCCCCCACTGTAGCTCCGACCAGATAGGACTGCTCCCCCCCGCTGTAGCCCCGACCAGATAGGACTGCTCCCCAACTGTAACCCCGACCAGATAGGACTGCTCCCCCGCTGTAACCCCGACCAGATAGGACTGCTCCCCCGCTGTAACTCCGACCAGATAGGACTGCTCTCCCCCGCTGTAGCCCCGACCAGATAGGACTGCTGCCCCACTGTAACCCCGAGCAGATAGAACTGCTCTCCCACTGTAACCCCGAGCAGATAGAACTGCTCTCCCCCGCTGTAACTCCGACCAGATAGAACTGCTCTCCCCCGCTGTAGCCCCGACCAGATAGGACTGCTCCCCCACTGTAACCCCGACCAGATAGAACTGCTCCCCCACTGTAACCCCGACCAGATAGGACTGCTCCCCCACTGTAACTCCGACCAGATAGGACTGCTCCCCCACTGTAACTCCGACCAGATAGGACTGCTCTCCCACTGTAACCCCGACCAGATAGGACTGCTCTCCCCCGCTGTAGCCCCGACCAGATAGGACTGCTCCCCCACTGTAACTCCGACCAGATAGGACTGCTCCCCCACTGTAACTCCGACCAGATAGGACTGCTCCCCCACTGTAACTCCGACCAGATAGGACTGCTCTCCCACTGTAACCCCGACCAGATAGGACTGCTCTCCCCCGCTGTAGCCCCGACCAGATAGGACTGCTCCCCCACTGTAACTCCGACCAGATAGGACTGCTCTCCCACTGTAACTCCGACCAGATAGGACTGCTCCCCCACTGTAGCACCGACCAGATAGGACTGCTCCCCCACTGTAACCCCGACCAGATAGGACTGCTCCCCCACTGTAGCACCGACCAGATAGGATTGCTCCCCCACTGTAACTCCGACCAGATAGGACTGCTCCCCCGCTGTAACTCCGACCAGATAGGACTGCTCCCCCACTGTAACCCCGAGCAGATAGAACTGCTCTCCCCCGCTGTAGCCCCGACCAGATAGGACTGCTCTCCCCCGCTGTAACTCCGACCAGATAGAACTGCTCCCCCGCTGTAGCCCCGACCAGATAGGACTGCTCCCCCACTGTAGCCCCGAGCAGATAGAACTGCTCTCCCCCGCTGTAGCCCCGACCAGATAGGACTGCTCCCCCACTGTAGCCCCGAGCAGATAGAACTGCTCTCCCCCGCTGTAGCCCCGACCAGATAGGACTGCTCCCCCACTGTAACTCCGACCAGATAGGACTGCTCCCCCACTGTAACTCCGACCAGATAGGACTGCTCCCCCGCTGTAACCCCGACCAGATAGAACTGCTCCCCCACTGTAACTCCGACCAGATAGGACTGCTCCCCCGCTGTAACCCCGACCAGATAGGACTGCTCCCCCGCTGTAACCCCGACCAGATAGGACTGCTCCCCCGCTGTAACATAGAAACATAGAAAATAGGTCAGGAGTAGTCCATTCGGCCCTTCGAGCCTGTACCAGCATTCAATAAGATCATGGCTGATCATTCACCTCAATACCCCTTTCCTGCTTTCGCTCCATACCCTTTGATCCCTTTAGCTGTAAGGGCCATATCTAACTCCCTCTTGAATATATCCAATGAACTGGCATCAACAACTCTCTGCGGCAGGGAATTACACAGGTCAACAACTCTCCGAGTTCTCAGTCCTAAATGGCCTACCCCGTATCCTAAGACTGTGTCCCCTGGCTCTGGACTTCCCCAACATCGGGAACATTCTTCCCGCATCTAACCTGTCCCGTCCCGTCACAATCTTATACGTTTCTATGAGATCCCCTCTCATCCTTTTAAACTCCAGTGTATAAAATCCCAGTTGATCCAGTCTCTCCTCATATGTCAGTCCAGCCATCTCGTGAATCAGTCTGGTGAACCTTCGCTGCATTCCCTCAGATTAGGAGACCAAAACTGTACACAATATTCAAGGTATGGCCTCATCAAGGCCCTGTACAACTGCAGTAAGACCTCCCTACTCAAATCCCCTAGCTATGAAGGCAACATGCCATTTGCCTTCTTCACTGCCTGCTGTACCTGCATGCCAACTTTCAATGACTGATGAACCATGACATCCAGGTCCGGTTGCACCTCCCCTTTTCCTAATCTGCCGCCATTCAGATAATATTCTGCCTTTGTGTTTTTGCCACCAAAGTGGATAACCTCACATTTATCCACATTATACTGCATCTGCCATGCATTTACCCACTCACCTAACCTGTCCAAATCATCCTGCAGCCTCTTAGCATCCTCCTCACAGCTCACACCGCCACCCAATTTAGTGTCATCTGCAAACTTGGAGATATTACACTCAATTCCTTCATCCAAATCATTAATGTATATTGTAAAGAGCTGGGGTCCCAGCACTGAGCCCTGCGGCACTCCACTAGTCACTGCCTCCCATTTCGAAAAGGACCCGTTTATCCCGATCTCTGCTTCCTGTCTGACAACCAATTCTCTATCCACGCCAGTACATTACCCCCAATACCATGTGCTTTGATTTTGCACACCAACCTCTTATGTGGGACCTTGTCAAACGCCTTTTGAAAGTCCAAATACACCACATCCACTGGTTCCCTCTTGTCCACTCTGCTAGTTACATCCTCAAAAAATTCCAGAAGATTTGTCAAGCATGATTTCCCTTTCAAAAATCCATGCTGACTTGGACCGATCCTGTCACTGCTTTCCAAATGCGCTGCTATTTCATCCTTAACAATTGATTCCAACATTTTCCCCACCACTGATGTCAGGCTAACCGGTCTATAATTACCAGTTTTCTCTCTCCCTCCTTTTTAAAAAAGTGGTCTTACATTAGCTACCCTCCAGTCCATAGGTACTGATCCAGAGTCGATAGACTGTTGGAAAATGATCACCAATGCATCCACTATTTCTAGGGCCACTTCCTTAAGTACTCTGGGATGCAGAAAATCAGGCCCCAGTGATTTATCGGCCTTCAATCCCGTCAATTTCCCCAACACAATTTCCCGCCTAATAAGGATATCCTTCATTTCCTTCTTCTCACTAGACCCTCGGTCCCCTAGTACATCCGGAAGGTTATTTGTGTCTTCCTTCTTGAAGACAGAACCAAACTATTTCTTCAATTGGTCTGCCATTTCTTTGTTCCCCATTATAAATTCACCTGAGTCCGACTGCAAGGGACCTAAGTTTGTCTTCACTAATTTTTTTCTCTTCACATATCTATAGAAGCTTTTGCAGTCAGTTTTTATGTTCCCGGCAAGTGAAATCTCGTAGTTTTTCCCCCTCTAAATTAAACCCTTTGTCCTCCTCTGGTGAATTCTAAATTTCTCCTAGTCCTCAGGTTTGTTGCGTTTTCTGGCCAATTTATATACCTCTTCCTTGGATTTAACACTATCCTTAATTTCTCTTGTTAGCCACGGTTGAGCCACCTTCCCCATTTTATTTTTACTCCAGACAGGGATGTACAATTGCTGAAATTCATCCATGTGATCATTAAATGTCTACCATTGCCTATCCACCGTCAACCTGTTGGGGAGGAGTTAAACTAATATGGCAGGGGGATGGGAACCAATGCAGGGAGATAGAGGGAAACAAAAAGGAGGCAAAAGCAAAAGACAGAAAGGAGATGAGGAAAAGTGGAGGGCAGAGAAACCCAAGGCAAAGAACAAAAAGGACCATTGTACAGCAAAATTCTAAAAGGACAGAGGGTGTTAAAAAAACAAGCCTAAAGGCTTTGTGTCTTAATGCAAGGAGTATCCGCAATAAGGTGGATGAATTAACTGTGCAAATAGATGTTAACAAATATGATGTGATTGGGATTACGGAGACGTGGCTCCAGGATGATCAGGGCTGGGAACTCAACATCCAGGGGTATTCAACATTCAGGAAGGATAGAATAAAAGGAAAAGGAGGTGGGGTAGCATTGCTGGTTAAGGAGGAGATTAAGCCAATAGTTAGGAAGGACATTAGCTTGGATGATGTGGAATCTATATGGGTAGAGCTACAGAACACCAAAGGGCAAAAAGCGTTAGTGGGAGTTGTGTACAGACCTCCAAACAGTAGTAGTGATGTTCGGGAGGGCATCAAACAGGAAATTAGTGGTGCATGCAATAAAGGTGCAGCAGTTATAATGGGTGACTTTAATATGCACATAGATTGGGCTAACCAAACTGGAAGCAATACGGTGGAGGAGGATTTCCTAGAGTGCATAAGGGATGGTTTTTTAGACCAATATGTCGAGGAACCAACTAGGGGGGAGGCCATCTTAGACTGGGTGTTATGTAATGAGAGAGGATTAATTAGCAATCTCATTGTGCGAGGCCCCTTGGGGAAGAGTGACCATAATATGGTGGAATTCTGCATTAGGATGGAGAATGAAACAGTTAATTCAGAGACCATGGTCCAGAACTTAAAGAAGGCTAACTTTGAAGGTATGAGGCGTGAATTGGCTGGGATGGATTGGCGAATGATACTTAAGGGGTTGACTGTGGATGGGCAATGGCAGACATTTAGAGACCGCATGGATGAACTACAACAATTGTACATTCCTGTCTGGCATAAAAATAAAAAAGGGAAGGTGGCTCAACCGTGGCTATCTAGGGAAATCAGGGATAGTATTAAAGCCAAGGAAGTGGCATACAAATTGGCCAGAAATAGCAGCGAACCTGGGGACTGGGAGAAATTTAGAACTCAGCAGAGGAGGACAAAGGGTTTGATTAGGGCAGGGAAAATGGAGTATGAGAAGAAGCTTGCAGGGAACATTAAGACGGATTGCAAAACTTTCTATAGATATGTAAAGAGAAAAAGGTTAGTAAAGACAAACGTAGGTCCCCTGCAGTCAGAATCAGGGGAAGTCATAACGGGGAACAAAGAAATGGCGGACCAATTGAACAAGTACTTTGGTTCGGTATTCACGAAGGAGGACACAAACAACCTTCCGGTTATAAAAGGGGTCGGGGGGTCTAGTAAGGAGGAGGAACTGAGGGAAATCCTTATTAGCCGGGAAATTGTGTTGGGGAAATTGATGGGATTGAAGGCCGATAAATCCCCAGGGCCTGATGGACTGCATCCCAGAGTACTTAAGGAGGTGGCCTTGGAAATAGTGGATGCATTGACAGTCATTTTCCAACATTCCATTGACTCTGGATCAGTTCCTATAGAGTGGAGTGTAGCCAATGTAACCCCACTTTTTAAAAAAAGGAGGGAGAGAGAAAACAGGGAATTATAGACCGGTCAGCCTGACATCGGTAGTGGGTAAAATGATGGAATCAATTATTAAGGATGTCATAGCAGTGCATTTGGAAAGAGGTGACATGATAGGTCCAAGTCAGCATGGATTTGTGAAAGGGAAATCATGCTTGACAAATCTTCTGGAATTTTTTGAGGATGTTTCCAGTAGAGTGGACAAGGGAGAACCAGTTGATGTGGTATATTTGGACTTTCAGAAGGCGTTCGACAAGGTCCCACACAAGAGATTGATGTGCAAAGTTAAAGCACATGGGATTGGGGGTAGTGTGCTGACGTGGATTGAGAACTGGTTGTCAGACAGGAAGCAAAGAGAAGGAGTAAATGGGTACTTTTCAGAATGGCAGGCAGTGACTAGTGGGGTACCGCAAGGTTCTGTGCTGGGGCCCCAGCTGTTTACACTGTACATTAATGATTTAGATGAGGGGATTAAATGTAGTATCTCCAAATTTGCGGATGACACTAAGTTGGGTGGCAGTGTGAGCTGCGAGGAGGATGCTGTGAGGCTGCAGAGCGACTTGGATAGGTTAGGTGAGTGGGCAAATGCATGGCAGATGAAGAATAATGTGGATAAATGTGAGGTTATCCACTTTGGTGGTAAAAACAGAGAGACAGACTATTATCTGAATGGTGACAGATTAGGAAAAGGGGAGGTGCAAAGAGACCTGGGTGTCATGGTACATCAGTCATTGAAGGTTGGCATGCAGGTGCAGCAGGCGGTTAAGAAAGCAAATGGCATGTTGGCCTTCATAGCAAGGGGATTTGAGTTCAGGGGCAGGGAGGTGTTGCTACAGTTGTACAGGGCCTTGGTGAGGCCACACCTGGAGTATTGTGTACAGTTTTGGTCTCCTAACCTGAGGAAGGACATTCTTGCTATTGAGGGAGTGCAGCGAAGGTTCACCAGACTGATTCCCGGGATGGCGGGACTGACCTATCAAGAAAGACTGGATCAACTGGGCTTGTATTCACTGGAGTTCAGAAGAATGAGAGGGGACCTCATAGAAACATTTAAAATTCTGACGGGGTTAGACAGGTTAGATGCAGGAAGAATGTTCCCAATGTTGGGGAAGTCCAGAACCAGGGGTCACAGTCTAAGGATAAGGGGTAAGCCATTTAGGACCGAGATCGGAGGAACTTCTTCACCCAGAGAGTGATGAACCTGTGGAATTCTCTACCACAGAAAGTTGTTGAGGCCAATTCACTAAATATATTCAAAAAGGAGTTAGATGAGGTCCTTACTACTAGGGGGATCAAGGGGTATGGCGAGAAAGCAGGAATGGGGTACTGAAGTTGAATGTTCAGCCATGAACTCATTGAATGGCGGTGCAGGCTAGAAGGGCCGAATGGCCTACTCCTGCACCTATTTTCTATGTTTCTATGTCTAATGCGAGGAGTATTCAGAATAAGGTGGACAAATTAACTGCGCAGATAGCAGTTAATGGATATGATGTAATTGGCATCACAGAGACATGGCTCCAGGGTGACCAAGGCTGGGAACTCAACATCCAGGGGTATTCAGCATTTAGAAAGGATAGACAGACAGGAAAAGGAGGCGGGGTGGCGTTGCTTGTTAAAGAGGAAATTAATGCAATAGTAAGGAGGGACATTGGCTTGGATGATGTGGAATCGATATGGGTGGAGCTACGGAATACCAAAGGGCAGAAAACGCTGGTGGGAGTTGTGTGCAGGCCACCAAACAATAGTAGTGAGGTTGGGGACATCATCAAACATTAATTAAGGGATGTGTGCAATAAAGGTACAGCAGTTATCATGGGCGACTTTAATTTACATATAGTTTGGGCTAACCAAACTGGTAGCAATGCGGTGGAGGAGGATTTCCTGGAGTGTATTAGGGATGGTTTTCTTCACCAATATGTCAAGGAACCAACTAGAGAGCTGGCCATCCTAGACTGGGTGATGTGTAATGAGAAGGGACTAATTAGCAATCTTGTTGTGCGAGGCCCCTTGGGGAAGAGTGACCATAATATGGTAGAATTTTTATTAAGATGGAGAGTGACACAGTTAATTCAGAAACTAGGGTCCTGAGCTTAAGGAAAGGTAACTTCGATGGTTTGAGGGGTGAATTGGCTAGAATAGGCTGGCAAATGATACTTAAAGGGTTAGAAACATAGAAACATAGAAAATAAGTGCAGGAGTAGGCCATTCGGCCCTTCTAGCCTGCACCGCCATTCAATGAGTTCATGGCTGAACATTCAACTTCAGTACCCCATTCCTGCTTTCTCGCCATACCCCTTGATCCCCCTAGTAGTAAGGACCTCACCTAACTCCTTTTTGAATATATTTGGTGAATTGGCCTCAACAACTTTCTGTGGTAGAGAATTCCACAGGTTCACCACTCTCTGGGTGAAGAAGTTCCTCCGCATCTCGGTCCTAAATGGCTTACCCCTTAGACTGTGACCCCTGGTTCTGGACTTCCCCAACATTGGGAACATTCTTCCTGCATCTAACCTGTCTAACCCCGTCAGAATTTTAAATGTTTCTATGAGGTCCCCTCTCATTCTTCTGAACTCCAGTGAATACAAGCCCAGTTGAGGCACAGAGCCTTCAGGCTTGTCTTTTTAACACACTTTGCCCCTTTAGAATTTTGCTGTAATGTGGCCCTATTTGTTTTTTGCCTTGGGTTTCTCTGCCCTCCACTTTTACTATTCTCCTTTCTATTGTTTGCCTCTGTCTCCCTTTTATTTCCTTCTGTCTCCTGCATAGGTTCCCATCCCCCTGCCATATTAGTTTAAATCCTCCCCAATAGCACTAGCAAACAGTCTCCCTCGGACATTGGTTCCGGTCCTGCCCAGGTGCAGACCGTCCGGTTTGTACTGGTCCCACCTCCCCCAGAACCGGTTGCAATGCCCCAGGAATTTGAATCCCTTCCTGCTGCACCACTCCTCAAGCCACGTATTCATCTGAGCTATCCTGCGATTCCTACTCTGACTAGCACGTGGCACTGGTAGCAATCCTGAGATTACTATTTTTGAGGTTCTACTTTTTAATTTAGCTCCTTGCTCCCTAAATTCGTTTCGTAGGACCTCATCCAGTTTTTTATCTGTATCGTTGGTACCTATATGCACCACGACAATTGGCTGTTCACCCTCCCTTTTCAGAATGTCCTGCACCCGCTCTGAGACATCCTTGACCCTTGCACCAGGGAGGCAACATACCATCCTAGAGTCTCGGTTGCGGCCGCAGAAATGCCTATCTATTCCCCTTACAATTAAATCCCCATCACTATCGCTCTCCTACTCTTTTTCCTGCATTCCTGTGCAGCAGAACCACCCACGGTGCCATGAACTTGGCTGTTGCTGCCTTCCCCTGATGAGTCATGCCCCTCAACAGTACCCAAAACAGTGCATCTGTTTTGCAGGGGGATGACCGCAGGGGACCCCTGTACTACCTTCCTTGCACTGCCCTTCCTGCTGGTCACCCGTTCCCTATCTGGCTGTGTACCCTTTACCTGCGGTAAGACCAACTCACTAAACGTGCTATTCACGTCATTCTCAGCATCGTGGATGCTCCAGAGTTCAACCACCTGCAGCTCCAGTGCCGCAATGCGGTCTGTCAGGAGCTGCAGGCGGATGCACTTCCTGCACACGTAGTCGTCAGGGACACCGGAAGCGTCCCTGAGTTCCCACATAGTACAGGAGGAGCATAACACGTGTCCGAGCTCTCCTGCCATGACTTAACCCTTGGATTAACTTAATTGGGCAACAACAATGTGAAAAGGTTACTTACTGATCGAGAAAGAAAAAGAAAAACTACTTACCAATCACCAGCCAATCACTTACCCCCTTGGCTGTGACATCACCTTTCGATTTCTTTCTACTTCTTTTTTGCCTCCCTGTAGCTGCACAAGCTCAGCCTCGCCACGCACCTCCCGAGCCTCTCGCCGACGCACCACGAATTCCCGACCAGATAGGACTGCTCCCCCGCTGTAACACCGGCCAGATAGGACTGCTCTCCCGCTGTAACACCGGCCAGATAGGACTGCTCTCCCCCACTCTAACCCCAGCCAGATAGGACTGCTCCCCTGCTGTAACCCTGACCAGATAGGACTGCTCTCCCTCCCGCTCCACTGTAACACCAGCCAGATAGGACTGCTCTCTCCCCCGCTCTAACCCCAGCCAAACAGGACTGCTCCCCCTGCTGTACCCGCTGCAATCCCGGGTCGCACCCGGTCCCACTCCCCATGCGAGTTGAAGTTCCACAGACACGAGCACAATAACTTGACGGTCGGCTTCAAAAGCAGCCCGGGCTCTGGAGCTCCGCGAACCTGCCCGGCTGGCACTCCCCCAACCCATTCCTGGAGCCCGCGGGGCCAGACACGATTGTGTTGGGGTGGACAGTCGTGATTTGGGTGAAAAAAAAACCAGCCGGACAGAGTTATTTCAATTCCCTCCGAAAAAATTATACATGTGTTTTTTTTTTACATTGTCTCGCTCCAACAACTCGGAAATTACGTCCGAGTTGTTTTCAGAGTGCCCCGTCAAAGACAATCCGTGCATTTGTACTTTATCTTGTCTTTTGCCTGGCCCCAATGTCCTTTTGTGCGCCACGCCAATTTCCTTAAGTTCACAGAAGGTTTTTTTATCCGGGACCTTTTGGCAGTGTGCGCCGCGCTGAAAAAAAACTGTGGACGGCCAAAATCACCTAACTGCACAAAAACAGCGCCCGAGCCCGTTTTCACTTGTGTCTGCGGCAAACATTTTAAACTGACGCACATGGTTGGCACCGGCGTACAAACATTGGAGGAAGTTGGAAATGGAGAATTTCACGCCAAAAAACAGCGCACACCAAAAAAATGCCGCACAACCATGCCGAGAATAGTGGCCTATATCCCTCTGCAGATTCTTTGGGATTGAAATTCAGCCTCCCAATAAGGTCTGTTACCTCCGGAATGCAGTGGCCAGGCGGTGGAAGTGAATCGCCGCCGATTTGTGGTCGAATGGCCGTCGACAGCAAAATTCAGCCTTTTTTTTTCTGGCGGTCCCCACTTCCGCCCCACCGCTGCTGAGCGGCTTTAAGTGCGTCATCAGTGCGCACACCGCCGGGATCCCTACCTCCACCAAAACTCAGGCTCAAAAATCTAATGGCTACCGCGCAGTGCCCTCGACAGCTTTCTCCGTCAGTGCACCTTGCATTGTGTGTGCGAGCCCTGACTGTGCTGTGGCCATTAATGGTAAGGGCCCACTGCTGCGGCCACCATTCTATTTTTGTTGGTGGCCGACTTCTATGTTGGCCGGACGATTGTGCCCCGGGTTCGGCCGGGCCGCCAACAGGCAACTTGCCAGGCCACTGGCCCGGCCAAAACCCTCCCTGGTGGCCCAGTGGCCGACCCTAAAGAATCGTTGCATCTCTCCCCTTTAAGTTAAGGGGAGGGAGTGGTGACGCAGATGTACAATGACATCACCACCGCTCCGCTGCAGCGGCTGAGAATCCGTCCCGCCTTCACTTCCGCCCCTCACCAGCACGTCCCGCCTTCACTTCCGCCCCTCACCAGCACGTCCCGCCTTCACTTCCGCCCCTCACCAGCACGTCCCGCCTTCACTTCCGCCCCTCACCAGCACGTCCCGCCTTCACTTCCGCCCCTCACCAGCACGTACCGCCTTCACTTCCGCCCCCATTATGACCGACTTCCTGGCCACTTCAAAAAAAAGGACAAAGAGCTGAATATCGATCAAGAGTCGACCTCTTTCTACACTTAAAAAATGGTGAGTGCGCCAGGTTTCTGGTGGGCCTGAATTTCGGCCCCTTTCTGTCCTCCTCACAACTTGCTTTCCCGCCTATCTTTGTATCATCAGCAAACTTGCCTAAATTACACTCGGTCTCTTCATCCAAGTCATTAATATAGATTGTAAGTAGCTGAAGCCCCAGCACCGATCCCCACTAGTTAGTGTTTGTCAACCGGAAAATGACCCATTTATCCTGACTCTCTGTTTTCTGTTAGTTAGCCAATCCTCTAGCCATGCTAATATATTACCTCCAACCCCGTGAGCCGTTATCTTGTGCTGTAAGCTTTCATGTGGTACTTTATCGAATGCCTTCTGGAAATCCAAATACACCACATCCACTGGCTCCCCCCTTATCCACCCTGCTCATTACATCTTCAAAGAATTCCAGCACATTTGTCAAACATGATTTCCCTTTCATAAAACCATGCTGACTCTGCTCATCTCATCTGAAGGGCAGGGCATCAACCCCACAACTGGAAGGAGGGAACAAGATGTGGGTCGGATGTGAGAAGAACCTTCAGCACCTCTCCTACCGACTGAAACAGCACGCCATTCGTGCTGATCACTTGTTACAATGTAAGTTTTGCCTTTTTTGCAAAATCACTCATCGGAAGGACAGTAGGTACATAGGAATAGGAATATGCAAATCATCCCTCGAACTTGATCGCCATTCAATTAGACCATGGCCAATCCATGTCTTAACTCTATCTACCCGTCTTGGTTCCATTAACCCTTAATATCCTTGCCTAACAAACATCTATTGGTCTCAGCTTTGTAATTTTCAAATGATCCCCAGCCTCAGCAACTTTTTCGGAGAGAGACTTCCAGGTTGCCACTACCCTAAGCATACAGGTACAGCAAGTAATCAGGAAGGCAATTGGCCTTTATTGCAAGGGTGATAGAGTATAAAAGCAGAGAAGTCCTGCTACAACTGTACAGGGTATTGGTGAGGCCACACCTGGAGTACTGCGTACAGCTTTGGTCTCCGTATTTAAGGAGGGATATACTTGCATTAGAGGCTGTTCAGAGAAAGTTCACGAGGTTGATTCCTGAGACGATGGGGTTGCCTTATGAAGAAAGGTTGGGCAGGTTGGGCCTATACTCATTGGAGTTTAGAAGAATGAGAGGTGATCTTATTGAAACATATAAGATTCTGAAGGGGTTCGACAAGGTAGATACAGGGAGGATGTTTCCCCTCATGGGGGAATCTAGAACTAGGAGGCAGAATTTCAAAATAAGGGGTCGCCCATTTAAAATGGAAATGAGGAGGAATTTCTTCTCTGAGGGTGGTGAATCTTTGGAATTCTCTGCCCCAGAGAGCTGTGGAGGCTGGGCCATTGAATATATTTAAGGTGGAGATCGACATATTTTTGAACGATAAGGGAGTAAAGGGTTATGGGGAGCGGGCAGGGAAGTGGAGCTGAGTCCATGATAAGATCAGCCATGATCTTATTAAATGGCGGAGCAGGCTCGAGGGGCCAAATGGCTGACTCCTGCTCCTATTTCTTATGATATATTCTTTGTGCGAAGAAGTGCTTCCTGACATCACCCCAATGGGACTCGGTCTAATTTTAAGGTTTATACCTCCTTATTCTGGACTTTCCTGCCAGAGGAAACAGTTTCACTCTATCTACCCCATCAAATCCTGTAATCATCTTAAAGACCCCAATTAGATCACCACTTGACCATCTATTCTCAAGGGAATACAAGTCTCGTTTACACAACCTGCCCTCATAATTTAAACCTTTTAGACCCAGTATCACTCAATACAATACCTCAAGCCAATAACATTAGCAAAAAGCCTTTTGACACACTTGGGAGCATTATCTCCTCCTGATCGTGACTAATTTTCGCAATATTCTTTAGACTGCGAATTTAAGCAGTTTAAGCTCTGTGCTGTTGTAATTCTCCTGGTCTTGCTTATTGGTCTTCTGTGTGCGGTCTCCTGGTACACTCCAATGAGCATGCGCCCTTCTCAATCCAAAGGCGGCAGTGGGTTGCAAACTGCGCCCTTTCTGTGCTCATTGATCTGCATTGGCTCCCGGTTACACAACTCCTAGATTTAAAAATTCTCATCCTTGTTGACAAATCCCTCTCGCCCCTCCCTATCTCTGTAATCTCCTCCATCTCCACAACCCCACCCCCCTCTCCCCACTCCCGAGATGTCTGCGCTCCTCAAATTCTGCTTTCCTGAGAATCCCTGATTGTAATCGCTCAACCATCGGTGGCCGTGCCTTCTGTTGCGTAGGCCCCAAGCTCTGGAACTCCCTCCCTAAACCTCTCCGCCTCTCTTTCCTCCTTTAAGGCGCTCCTTAAAACCTACATCTTTGACCTAGCTTGTGGTTATCTGCCATAATTTCTTCTTATGTGGCTCGGTGTCAAACTTATTTGTTTTTTTCTTATGACATTCCTGTGGGACGTTTTATTAATTTGAGGGCGCTATATAAATATAAGATGTTGTTATTTCTTCACCTTAAATTAAAACGTGGCTGCTTTTCCTTCAGCACTGTGCTTGCATGGCAGGTCCACGATATCACTCGGAAAGGCCAATCAAGGCACTTCCAGACCCATCCGTGTTTATACCCAACCTCGTAGACATTTTGTCTCCATCCTCAGGATCATTTTATAATCTTGCTTTGCGTGCCCACTCACAACAAAATTGGATTCATTCTTTGCGTGTGGTGATGTTTGAGTTAAACAAACTGGTGGCCCACTTTTGGCCACGTCAGTTCTCTTGGTCAAGAAAGACTGGTTCACACAGTTCATTAGCTGAGGAAGTGACCAACCTCAATGAGTTCAAAGCTGTCCAGTGCTTGCTGGAACCGACTGAGCTAAGGTCCAGAGGCTCGACATTTGCAAAGTAACATTTTTTCAGAAGCACAGAAAGTAACAACACTTGGCTGCAAAGCTCATGGATGGGAAAATGCCAAAGGTGGTAAATTTGGGAGGAAAATGGCTCAACGATAACTCCATGGTGAGCATACAGTACATTAAAGCGATGTTCATCCGACACATATATCATAAAGACTGCAAAAACCCCCCTCGTTGATGCGGCTATTCCACAAAACAGCTTGAATTGTCATGTACAAGTTACTGAAAACAAGTCAGAAAAAGCAGCTGTAATGTATGTACCTGTGAGTATGCCCACACGTTTGGGAGCTGTTGAGCTGTGAGTGGCTGAGCCAGTCACGTGATGTTCACAAGACTGAATAAAACCCCAGCTAGTTGGGTTTGGGGGATCCACGATGAGGCAGGTGGTTGTGAGCCTGGTGGATGAACCGGTAATGTGTAGTGTGGTTGTTAAACCTTTGCTAATAAACCAACTAGTTCTTAATAACAATGTGTTGCTATGGATTCTTAAGCAACAACCCATGAAGCAATTATATTACAGCAGCCATGTTTATGAATTATGAAATGATGAGGGGTTTTGATAGCGTAGATAGGGATCCAGTGCTTCCACTGGCAGGAGGGTGGGTAACCAGAGGACACAGCTTTAAGGCAAATGGCAAAAAAAAAATCTCGGGAGGGAACTTTGTTTTTTTACACAGCGAATTGTTATGAAAGTTTGCCTGAAAGGGTGGTGGAAGCAGACTTTCCACAGAGAACTGGATAAATACTTTCAGGGGGAAAAAACTGCAGGACTGCAGGGAAAGAGCAGGGGATTGAGACTAATCGGATCGCTCTTTCAAAGAGAAGATGAGGGGGTTGACTTATGAGAAAAGGTTGAGTAGGTTGGGCCTCTACTCATTGGAATTCAGAAGAATGAGAGGTGATCTTATCGAAATGTATAAGATTATGAGGGGGCGTGACAAGGTGGATGCAGAGAAGATGTTTCCACTGATGGGGGAGACTAGAACTAGAGGGCATGATCTTAGAATGGGCTGAACGACCTCCCGCTGTGCTGTATGTTCTCCTATTCTTATCAATTTTCCAAAGGCACCAAACCAGCTGGCTGTGTTTAACAGTGACCCCTTACCTTAAATTTCTGTTCGTAGTTTTCAAAGGCTTCCAAGACCATGCAGACAGCCTCCATGGAGCGTTCCAGCCTGCCATCAACTCCGTTGAAGCGGTACATGCTGCCGGAGACATCCACAAGCAGCCGCAAGCGCTTGGGTTTCTGCTGGGGACTACCGAGCTGAGGAGACGGGCAGAATGCGTTCAGTTAGATCAGAATCCAACTCAAATCAAACCCCACCCTCCGCCTCTCCCTCCCAGGACCTCCTCCGATCTGTCTCAGGAGACGGGCAGAATGCATTTGGTTAGATCAGAATCCAAATCAAATCAACCCCCCTCCCCTCCCTCCCAGGACCTCCTCCAATCTATCTGGCGGTGACCAAATGCACAATGAAGGGGTCCTATTTTAAGTTGACCAGTTTGGAATGTAGCCTAGCTCCACAGGACATACACTTTTCCTCTTAAAGGGGCAATACCCCTAATATTTAATCAGGTCCTCCCATTATCATAGGCAGTCCCTTGGAATCGAGAAAGACTTGCTTCCACTCTAAAAATGAGTTATTTGGTGGCTGAACAGTCCATTACGAGAACCACAGTCCCTGTCACAGGTGGGACAGGTTGAGGGAAAGGATGGGTGGGACATTCCCAGCATTGAAGCACTGACCACACTCGATCAGCTCGGTTGAGCAGGCCACATTGTCCACATGCCAGACACAAGACTCCCAAAGCAAGTGCTCTACTCGGAGCTCCTTCACGGCAAATGAGCCAAAGGTGGGCAGAGGAAACGTTACAGGGACACCCTCAAAGCCTCCCTGATAAAGTGCAACATCCCCACTGACACCTGGGCGTCTCTGGCCAAAGACCGCTCTAAGTGGAGGAAATGCATCGGGTCCACCCAGACTGATGCCAAAAACAAAAAACAAATTGCACTTCAACGGCGATGTCTGAAGCAATCACAATAAAGTTCCATGCAGTGCCCCCAGGTTGTGAAAGACATCCATAGACCCTCTGGACATTGCATGTTGGCACTCAATGTCACCGAGACACAATGTATTGCTCAAAATGTGGGCAAGCACTCAGACATGGCTGGTACAGCTAGCCTACCCATATGGACCTCTGGATGATGAAATAGCTGTCCAGGCCCAGAAGGCCCTTCAATCTCCTCAGAGTCGAATTAAAACATAACAAGAGCTCTCCATTAGTATTCAAAGGGGAAAAGATTTGGAGGCAATTGCTGACCATTTTCTGAAAGTTTCCCGTCAATCGGAAGCTGCTGTGGAGCGAACATTGGGAAGACCGAAGCCATCACCCTCAGCCCCACCACAAACACAATACACTTCCTACTGATTCCGTTCCCCTCCGCAGCTACTGCCTCATGCAGAACCAGACTGCGGGCAACCTTGGCATCCTATTCGATATCAGAAGATCTTATTTTTGTAAAAGTTCTGAAAAAGAAAACGAATGACGTAGAAATTGCCAAATTATTCCGGGTAACGAAGGGTTATTGAGTCAGATATTATCCTGGGTCTCGGTACATGTGCACCGGTGTCGCGGATATCGCAAAACCGGGTGGGTTCCTTTACAGTCGAGTACACCGACTTGCCCCACCTCCAATTTCCCCATATCTGCTGTGTTCTGGCGACATGGTGCGGGCAGACATAGAACAAGGAAACTCAACCCTTTTATACAGACTCCAGGAGTCCGAGCCAGTGCGAGTTTGTGAGAGTCAATGAGTATATGAGGCAGTGTGATGTACGAGTCAATGAGTGTGTGAGCCAGAGTGTGAGCCAAGGCGAGTGTGTGAGCCAGTGCGAGTGTGTGAGCCAATGAGTGTGTCAATGAGTGTGTGAGCCAATGAATGTGTCAATGAGTGTGTGGGTCAATGAGTATGCGAGCCAGAGTGTGCAAGCCAGTGCGAGTGTGAGAGCCAGAGTGTGCGAGCCAGTGCGAGTGTGCGAGTCAATGAGTGTGCGAGCCAGTGTGAGTGTGCGAGTCAATGAGTGTGCGAGCCAGTGCGAGTGTAAGAGTCAATGAGTGTGCGAGCCAGTGCGTGTGTGTGAGTCCATGAGTGTGCGAGCCAATGAGTGTGTGAGTCCATGAATATGCGAGCCAATGAGTGTGCGAGTCAATAGTGTGCGAGCATGACAGTCAATGAGTGTGCGAGCGTGACAGTCAATGAGTGTGCGAGCCAATGAGTGTGCATCAGTCAATGAGTGTGCTAGCCAATGAGTGTGTATCAGTCAATGAGTGTGCGAGCCAATGAGTGTGCATCAGTCAATGAGTGTGCGAGCCAATGAGTGTGTATCAGTCAATGAGTGTGTGAGCCAATGAGTGTGTTTTCATGTCCACTTTCTACCGGTATAGTTGGAGCTATGAATCTATGGGCAATAGATTTGTCACCATAAACCCCGGGATCTGGCTCACAGAATCCGGCCTCTACAATTCCAATGAAAGAGCTGGATTGTCACATCTTTACTGGTGTCTTTTTTAATTATTATATTCAGTCGTGCGCAACAAGTTCTCTGGCTTCACCCATAAATAGGACTTGAATCTCTCTCTCTCAAATCTCAAGGGGTTGGTTGATGAGGAGCTCTGTGGTTTGAAGTGATTGCCCCCTCTCCAGCATCGTCCCGTTCACTATGACAGGCACATAGACCAGAGGCCAGAGCTCCTCTGTGAGCAGACACCGGGAGTGGAGCGAGGGGAGGGGGAGGGCGACAGACTTTCCCTTCCTCCCTGTGGGAATGTCCAGGGCCGATCCTTCTGGGGTGCTTAGTAACAGGAGTCGCTTTTGTTCAAAGCATGCTAATTTTGTCTGACATGGCACTTGCAATATGATGAACTCCTTTAGACACAGAACTTCAAAGTCGGAATCTGTACAAAGGAAGAGAATCTGTCCCGTCAGTTCCGTGTGACATTGGGGGTCAGCTTTTCAAGGATAAGTAGCTTGGGCTCTTGGGGTCTGAAGGGGCTCACAGTGGAGTGAGTACTGTGTCCGACAAACTAAAGGCAGACAATAGACTTCAGGAGGGAAAGAAAAACCTTCGACACTAATCCGCAGCCAAGGAATGCAACTCGAAGCATTAAATAATACAAGATACAATTTTAAGATGTTTGATGAGAATGTAGTACCGTTCCCAATTATTGGCTAATATTGTAATTGTAGATGGTATCATTCCGATTAATGAGATGCTCTGTTCAATGGGACAATTAACCAAATGTTCCACTAATCTGAAGCAAATCCTAATGAACTAAATGGCATTGTTTGGGCTATTTGTCAAACTTTGAGGAACTCCTTCAGAATAAACTGCAGATTTCAGGGCAGTTTGATACTAAAGCCTTTCCAGATGTGGCATTTACAGTTGAAGTGGCAAATGCTGCTCAACCGAGAAGAACAGCTGTTGTTTGTTAACTGGAATTGAATGGTTCTGCTAGTTAGCTTTAGGGTTTATTTATGGAACTAACAGTTAATGGAGAAACATTGGCCAAATTTTGCTGGAGCGGGACACTTCGCAGCCTGCCCGGTCAGTTAAGGCTCAGAAATCTTTTGCCCTGTAGCTTGCTGGATTGAGAAACAAGCAGAGGAAGGAAATAGGGTGAATTAGAGTGGGTAAATTCAAGTCAAATTAGGAACAGGAGGAGAAGTTATGGACCCAAGTTTCGTCCCGCGGCGAAAATGGCGCACCTCCGAGCTGGGCGCCTGTTTTTCGCGCCGAAAACTGCGTTTAAAAAAAAAGTCCGATATTCTCGAGGTCCTTGGAGCTCGATGTCTGCTTGGCGCGGCGCGCTCTTTGCAGCAGGGGGCGGAGCCTAACACTCGCGCCGATTTTCTAAGTAGCAGGGGGCGGGTACAATTTAAATTAGCCTTCGTGGTGCCGGCAACTCTGCGCGTGCGCATTGGAGTGTGCGCGCACGCACAGTCTCACACAAACATTGGCACTCGGCCATTTTTAAAAGGACTGCAGAAAAAGTGAAGATTTGTTTCTTGGACCCCTGCAAAGGCTTGTAATTAAATTTTTTTTGATATTTCTGTGTGTGAGGGAGTGCTTTTAGCAGCACTGCTGAATAAATCACCTGCTGAAATCAGTGAGTTCAGCTTTTCACTGCTAAACTTGCAGAACCGGTGCTGCATTGGTGCATGCAAATTAAGGACTGTGTGTTTGGAGAAATAAGAGTGCCAATTCAACTTTGCAATGGATCAACGTCCACTAAGAACAAAGAATTTCTTGCATGAGGAAGTGGAGATATTAGTCAACGTAATTGAGCAGAGATGGCAGGAGCTAGATACCAGCAACAGAGGTCGCATAAAAGTGCCACCAAAAGAAATGAAGAAACGGTGGAACCAAGTTGCAGAAGATTACTGCGCAGTGGTGCATACCAGGAGATCTGGAAGCCAGTGTAAAAAGAAATGGCACGACCTTGGTCAAGTAGTTAGTGTAAGTAATATTTCCCATTTTTAATTTAATCGTAATTGTAACCTGGCTATCTGTATGTCCCACCCTGCAGACTGACACACTCTGTAAAAAGTTATATTTTACTCTTTGCAGAAGAAATTGGCCCACAACAAAAGGGAGGCAACTCGGACAGGAGGAGGCGTGCCCAATCTGCATCCACTGACACCCTTGGAACAAAGGGTAGCTGCTATGATGAGTCGTACATGGAGTAAAGCAATCGATACAGCACAAGCTGGGCCCGCACGCGAGGAAGAGGGTAAGTCCTGAAAATGCATCGTGGCCCTTTAAATCAACCTGCTGCCTAACCTGCTATGTGTGAGTACTCATGTCACCCATCCGGCCCCCTCCCTTGCTGTTAAGCATTTGACTGTTCTGATGTATTTTGCAGAACATGATGATGATGATGATGACGATGCTGCTGTTGCCAACCCTGAGGATCCTGAGGGTACAGAACAAGAACCAGTACAACCAGCTGCGGACAATCCAGACTGGATGATGGCAGTGATGAGTGAAACGTCTGCAGGGGAGAGCTTCCAATTTAATGTTTATGAGCCCCCATCAAGGGGCATCAGAGTTTCAACCCCTAGCATAGGTCTTGGTTCCACCTTCCATGGTTTCGCTTCCGATGTTGCGGGTCCCAGTGTTGCTGCTGATATCATGGAGCAGTTAAAAGTCATTCTTCCAACATCCCAGCCCACGGCTCGCATTCGAGTGCTGTCGTCTGGAACACCGAGCGTCCTACCGTTCCAGCCCGAACATCTCCCTCCAGTTCAGCCTTCTGCAACACAGAGCATCCCACCATTCCAGCCCGAGCCTCTCCCTCCAGTTCAGCTGTCTGGAACACCGAGGGTCCCAACGCCCGTGCCCGCGCCTCCCAGTGTAGTGGTGCCACAAGGCAGACCCAGGCAGAGGAGAAGGAGATTGGAGACATGCTCTCCTGAGATGCAGCGTGCAACAGATGCGGCTCAGGTTGTGGCATTGGGTACGGAGACCAATGAGCTTACCCGATCACTCATCAGTGGCGTCAGTGCAGTAGGTGAAGAGTTGACGGTCCTGACGGGATAAATAGCAGTAATGACACGGGAACTTAGGGAGGGAATGTCCGAGGGCATGCAAGTGTCGGCACAGGCCGTCAAGGAGCGCCTGGTTGAGGTAGCTACTGCAATAAGGGCACACAGCCCAGCCAATCAAATGACACCCCCATGAGGAAGTGAACATTCACTGAGATATGGATGAGACATGGTTGCAGCCTTTCTTTGCTGCTTTTGTTCTTGTTCTTGATGTAGCGTTTTTCAAATTGAAATTGTTTTGTAAGTTTTGTAACTTTACAACTTATAAGGGATCTTATGGTTTTTAAGTGATCTTATAGTGTAAATGCTCTCACATTTTTTTGTATCGTATTTAATTTTGCACCGAAAAAGTGATCCTGAAGTTTAAGTGTTCTTCAGAGTGTAAGATTTTTCACAATGAAACTGTTTTGTAAGTTTTGTAACTTTACAACATATAAGTGATCTCAGGGTTTTCAAGTGATCTTATAGTGTAAATGCTCTCACATTCTGTAAATTATTTAATTTTGCATCTAAAAAGTGGTCTTGAAGTGTAAGTGATCTTAGAGTGTAAAATTTTTCACATAGAAAGTGTTTTGTAACTTTACAAGTTTATAAGTGATCTTAAAGTTTTTAAGTGATCTTCAAGAGTCATATTAAAAAGTATAGTTTGATACAACAAATATTTTATTAGAGTGACGTTAACTTTTCAATAAAATATTTTTTCATTAAAACTGTTTCATGTTCCATTAACACAACACAACGTAGGAACAACTGCAAAGAATAAACATGTCCATACGCAAAAGTGGTCGCAAAGCCCTCAGGCATCAGTAGTTGAAGCGTTCACGGATGAGCTGCTGGCGCAAGTCTTGAGCAATCGTTAAAGGGGCACGATGGACGGCCCTCCTCCGACCTCGTGCTCCGGCATCAGGCACTTGCATGCTTTCCTGATTGTCGTTATCATCCACATCCTGGTCTTCCGTAATACTATCATCATGCACTGGACCCTCACGTTGGTCTTCGGGTTCCACTACCAGCTCCTGCTGCCTCATGATGGCTAAGTTATGAAGCATGCAGCACACAACAGTGAAGTGACCGACAATCTGAGGAGAGTATAGCAACTGTCCTCCGGGATGGTCCAGGCATCGGAATCGCTGTTTCAATATGCCAATGGTCCTCTCAATGATGCTGCGCGTCGCAATGTGCGCCATGTTGTATTGACGGTCAGCTTCTGTCCGTGTCACGCGTAGAGGCGTCCAGAGCCAGGTGGTCAGGCCGTACCCTTTGTCTCCCAGTAGCCAGCTCTGCCCTTCTGGCTGCTGCTCAAACATGTCAGATAGAACGCTGTTGCGTAGGATGAATGCATCGTGGGTGCTGCCAGGGTATCTCGCATCGACTGACATGATGCGCTGCTTGTCGTCACACACGAGCTGCACATTGATAGAGTGGAAACCTTTCCTATTTCGGTACTGCTCAGATTCCTCCACAGGTGCTCGCAAGGCTATGTGGGTACAATCAATGCAGCCCTGTACCTTTGGGAAGCCGGCAATCCTGAAGAAGCCCACAGCCCTCTCATGGATCGCTTGTGCGGTCATTGGGAAATTGATGAAGTCATTCCTTCGCGCATGAAGTGCAGCCGTGACCTGGTAAACGCAGGCATGTATTGCACGTTGAGTGATGGCACACACATCTCCAGTTGTAGCCTGAAACGATCCCGAGGCATAGAAAGAAAGTGCAGCTGTTACCTTCACTTCAACAGACAGGGCAGTTGTCCTTCTGCATCTGGGCCGCAAATCTGCTCTCACCATATCACAGAACTCAGTGACAACTTCTCTGCGAAAACGCAGCCTTTTCACACAATCAGCCTCGCTCATGTCCAGGTACGAGCGCCTGGCTTGATATTGTCGACGAGGGTAAGGTCTCCTGCCCATCAACCTACGGGCTACAACGTTCCTGGTGCAGTGAGCTCTAATCAATTCTCTCCTATGCAGTGAATTGATGGCAAACCATTGCATAATACGTGGTGTTGACAATGCAGCACCCATTCTGCAAATTTAAATATAAAACTGTCGATGTGGCTGCCTCTCCCTGTCCAAATGGCCTCAGTCCCCCTCACAGCTCGAAGGCTTCTGCTGTATCTTCGGCTGCCGTCAAGCCACTGACACCGCCCCTAAAGCGTGGCCGAATGGTCTCAA
Organism: Pristiophorus japonicus; assembly: GCF_044704955.1. Classification (NCBI taxonomy): domain Eukaryota; kingdom Metazoa; phylum Chordata; class Chondrichthyes; family Pristiophoridae; genus Pristiophorus; species Pristiophorus japonicus. The sequence goes on along the minus strand of NC_091987.1, from coordinate 150,693,783 downwards.
GCACCTTAAAGAGCTGCGTGTGTCAGGTGTTGATTGTTCGGCTGCCGGCCAGCCACTGACGCCGCTGATATCCCATGGCCGAATGGCCTCACGTCCGTCCGCTGCTGATTCTTCGGCTGCCGGCCAGCCACTGACGCCGCTGATATCTCATGGCCGAATGGCCTCGGGTCCGTCCGGTGTTGATTCTTCACGGCCAGCCACGAAGAGAATGAAGGCCTGCCTCAAGCACTGCAGCTCAGCTCGAAGCTTGCTGCCGCTGCCGTCGAGACACTGACGCCACACCCCTGCCTGTCTCCAACATGAAAGGCCTGCCTGAAGCACAGCAGCTCGAAGGCTGCTGCTGTTTCACACAGGTAGGAACATGGTTTATTTAATCTTTTCTTTGCTTATAAATTTTTATTCAGGTTGGATTTATTTGTATAATATTTGTATAAGTATAACTAAGGATTGATTGTAGAATTTAATGACTTCCCTTCCCCCCCTCCCCCCCCACCTCATTCCCTACGCCTAATTTGTAACCTACGCCTGATTTTCTAAAGTGTATTCAAGGTTTTTTCGAGCGTACAAAAATCTTCACTTACTCCATTCTAAGTTAGTTTGTGTAAGTTTTCACTGACGAAACTTTGAAAACAGGCGTAAGTGGCCGGACACGCCCCATTTTGAAAAAAAAATTCTGTTCCAAAGTGAAACTGTTCTAACTGACTAGAACTGGAGAAAACTAAATGTCGCGAATTCCGATTTCTAAGATACTCCGTTCTACACCAGTTTCTCCTAAAAATCAGGAGCAAATCATGTCGAAACTTGGGGCCAAAAAGAGGGAAAGAAAGATAGATTAAGAGAGAGAAAAAAAAGGTAGAAAAGAATTTTTTTTTTAAGTTTTAAATATAACATTTTTTAAATCTCCAAAAAGAATTGACTACCTGCAGGAATGATACTCAACAGTTTAAATTGTTCGGAGAGGTTGATTGCCATTGTAGCACATTGTTAGAAGGTACTTGCGCTGTTAAGTTCCAGCCCCAACAGCGACAAGTTTAATGGGCAATGAATGTGCAAATCCTGCAAGTTCTTAAATATAACAGGGAGGTTAAGGGCGAAAGCAAATGGTGGAACGGTAGAAATTGAGCAGTAAGTTCTGGAGATTCGCAACTCACCTATCTCATCTTCCCCTGAATTTGCTATTCGATTTGTGCTTTAATAACAGCATGTGTCGTGAACCCGCTGATATTTTTCCACTGAGAATTGGACCAATAGCATTTACAGACTGTTTACCTATAAACGCATGTAATTAAGCGGCAAAACGGGGAAAGTTTCCCCCCCCTGACCAAACGTCTCAAAAACAGGCAAACTGACCAAATATCTCAAATACCAGCAAAATATCCAAGTGGACTATTTTCTATGGAGCAATTATTGTAAGGGGTAAAGGGAGAGTTAGTGATGGGAGAGATAGTGATGGGGAGGGGGTGGAGGGAGGAGAGGGATGGAGGGGGGAGAGGGCGGAGGGAGGAGAGGGCGGAGGGGGGAGAGGGCAGAGGGTGGGAGGCCAATATTCCCTGTAATATTTGTTGACGCCCAGGCCATTTAAAATAGCCGCACCTGGTTTTCGCATTGAAAAGCGAGGCGCGCGGGGTCCCTGGTGTGCTGCGGGGCCACGCAACTTAAAGGGAACGTTGGTGAAGGGATGGTTAGTGGAGGGGTGATACTACCCCCCATTTTGCCGCTTAATCATGAGTAAATGGGGTTTTCCCTGAAGTTATGTTTCTGGAGTGGGGACCTGCCGCCCAGGTCTGTCTGTATTATTTAAAATGGTTTGGCAGTGCACCCAGTGATTGGAAAGCTGCTGTTCTCCTCCTGACTGGTGAGGTTAAGGAATTGGCTCCGTGACCTCCCGCAGGCAATAGCGGCCAATCCCTAACCTCACCGATCACAACCCGGTTCTTTGCTCGCGGACTCACTTCGGGCTCCAGTTCCCCTCTGCGCTTGTAAATTGCCTTCTCTCCCGTCAAGCCTTCGATTATTTTGGTATCGTCGAGCTCTCCAATAGACTGGTGCCGCAGCCATTGTCTCTCTTTGCCCTTTGCCTGTTGAAGACACGAGGAAACGAAGGCCATTTAGTGAAGTGAAGTTCCATTCAGCTACACAGCCCTGCACCTTGCTTCAATTAGAAACGTTTTATAAAAAGTCTGCGATTTTATTTCTTAAAAAAAAACAAGAATCCATCTATGGGAATTATTTCAAATAAGTATCCCATAATGCATTTTCATGAGTTGCGATATTTGCAGCATCCATTTGCAATCAGAAATACCAGGTACATAGGCTTCACAGCACACACACAGGCTATTCAGCTCAACAAGGTGGTGTTTCTGCTCCACTCGAGCCTCCTCCCACCTGACTTCATCTGACTCTATCAACATAACCTTCTACTCCATTCTCCCTCATGTTTATCTAGCTTCTCTTTGAAGGGATTTTCATCAACCACTCCCTGCGGAAGCGAGTTCCACACTCTCGCCACTCTCTGGGTAAATAAGTGACTCCTGATACCTCGTTGGATTTACTAGTGGCTATCTGTTATTACAAATAGACTATGTACAGCGGGCACCTCAAAGCACTGGAGAAGTACCACCAACGCTGCCTGCGCAAGATCCTGCAAATTCATTGGCAGGATAGGTGCACCAACGTCAGTGTTCTCTCTCGGGCCAACATCCCCAGCCTCGAGGCATTGACCTCACTCGATCAGCTCCGATGGATGGGCCACATTGTCCGCACGCCCGATGCTAGACTAACGAAACAAGCGCTCTACTCCGAGCTATGTCACGACAGGCGAGTCCCAGGAGGGCAGAGAAAATGCTTCAAGGACACCCTCAAAGCCTGTTTGAAAAATGCAACAACCCCACCGACTCTTGGGAATCCCTGGCCCAACACCGCTCAAAGTGGAGGAGAAGACACCTCGAGTCTCTTCGCCGGGAGCAGGCAGAAGCCAAGTACAAACAGCGGAAGGAGCGCACGACAAACCAAGCACCCCACCCACCCGTCCCTCCAACCATCGTCTGCCCCACCGGTGACAGAGACTGTAGGTCCCACATCGGTCTCATCAGTCACCTGAGAACTTATCTTAGTGCGGAAGCAAGTCATCTTCAACTCCAGGTGAATGCCGAAGAAGAAGGATCTGTTATTTATGGCCCCTAGTTTTGAACTCCTACACAAACGTTGGCAAATTAGTTGGATTAGATGTGGCGAACATTCAACCAATGTGGGAATATCTACGACACACTCAGGAAGAGCTGCTTATTTCCAACAAGCAAATGGAGACCGAACAAAGAGAGTTCACGGAGTGGTAATATTGGAACCCAGCAAGTGCAGCAGGGAGCGGTGCTGGAGGGCAGTGGGGCTCAGAGTCAGTATTCGAGATTGTAGCCCCACCTGTGAACCCCGCTCCCTGCTCCCTAGAAGATTTGTTCCCTACTTGGAAGGCTGAGCTTGGCCGCAGGAATTTAATATCCCCCTTTAAAGGGGGAATGCCATGTCTTAAAGGCTGGCGGAAACAGGTTACATAAGAACATAAGAATTAGGAGCAGGAGGAGGCCATTTGACCCTCGAGTCTGCTCTGCCATTCAATGAGATCATGGCTGATCTTCGACCTCAACTCCACTTTCCTGCACCATCCCCATATCCCTTGATTCCCTTAATATCCAAAAATCTATCGATCTCTGTCTTGAATATACTCAACAACTGAGCATCCACAGTCCTCTGTGGTAGAGAATTCCAAAGATTCACCACCCTCTGAGTGAAGAAGTTTCTCCTCATCTCAGTCCTAAATGGCTGACCCCTTATTCTGAGACTGTGACCCCTGGTTCTAGACTCCCCAGCCAGAGGAAACATCCTCCCTGCATTGACCCTGTCAAGCCCTGTAAGAATGTTGTATGTTTCAATGAGGCATGTTCAACTGTAACTTTCAAAAGGGAATTGGGTAAATATTTGAAGGGAAAAGCTTTTTGCAGGACTATGAGGAAAGAGCCATTGAGTGGGATGAAGTGGATAGATCTTTCGAAGAGCCAGCACAGGCACGATGGACCAAATGGCTTCCTTCATTACTGTATCATTCTACGTTTAAAGGAGGTTACATTGTCGGATAGAGGAACGGGAAATCAAGGGATGATTTTGACGACGCAAAAAATACAGTTTCAACTGCCATTATTTTGCCGTGAGTTTGGCGATGATTGAAAAGCTGACAGCAATAATAAAACATTCAAGGGAAGACCTTATTGAGGTGTATAAAATTATGAGGGGCCTGGATAGAGTGGATAGGATGGACCTATTTCCCTTACCAGAGGGGCCAACAACCAGCGGGCACAGATTTAAAGTAATTGGTAGGAGGTTTAGAGGGGATTTGTGGGTAAATTTCTTCACTCAGAGCGTGGTGGGGGTCTGGAACTCAGTGCCTGAAAGGGTGGTAGAGGCAGAAACCCTCACCACATTTAAAAAGTACTTGGATGTGCACCTGAAGTGCCGTAACCTACAAGGCTACGGACCGAGAGCTGGAAAGTGGGATTAGGCTGGAGAGCTCTTTGTTGGCTGGCACGGTCACGATGGGCCGAAATGGCCTCCTTCTGTGCTGTAAATTTCTATGATTCCAGTAACTGCATTATACAGAGGAGCTGGACCACCAAAGGACTGTCTCACGGCTGCTTACTGGCTGTGGGAGGGCGAGGGTAGCAGTGGATGGAAACATGGTAATGGGACCCTGAATTGCATATTCAGGCAGCCTAACAATTGCATCAGGTGGCCCTCGGGCCTCAGTGGGACTCCCATGATTCTCTCCTTCTGCCCCGGCATGCATTTTCAACTGCCTGCTGCTTGTTTTCCAGTGAGAAATGGGGTAGCCAGCAGTTTAAAATCAGCCCCCACAGTTTGAATAATTCACACTAACTCACATCAAGTCCCGTTCACCCAGCAGCCCTGTGCTCACTGACCGACATTGGTTCCCGGCTCAGCAACAAATCACAACATGGTTACAGCACAGGAGGCTGCCATTCGGCCCACTGAGCACGTGCTGGCTCTCTGCAAGAGCTCTTCAGCTAGACACACTTCCCTGCCCTTTCCCCGTATCCCTGTAAATTTTTTTCTTTCAGGTTCTTATCCAATTCTCCGTTGAAAGCCGTGATTAAGTCTACCTCCACCACCCTTTCAGGCCGTGCATTCCAGATCCTAACCACTCGCTGCGTAAAAAGGTTTTACCTCAAGATGCCTTTGGTTCTTCTGCCAATCACCTTAAATCTGTGTCCTCTGGTTCTCGACCCTTTCACCAATGAAAACTGTTTCTCTCTCTCTACTCTGTCCAGACCCCTCATGCTTTTGAACACCTCGATCAAATCTCCTCTCAATCTTCTCTGCTCTAAGGAGAATAAAAAACTCAATCAAGTTAGTTAAACACAGTTTGCCTTTCGCAAATCTGTGCTGGCTTTCCTTAATTAATCCACACTTGTCCAAGTGACTGTTAACTTTGTCCCTGATTATCATTTCTAAAAGTTTCTCCACTGCCGAGGTTAAACTGTCTGGTCTGTGGTTGATGGGTTTGTCCTTACACCCTTTTTTGAACAAGGGTGTACTATTTGCAATTCTCCAGTCCTCTGGCACGTCCCCTCCCCCCTGTATCTCATGAGAATTGGAAGATTATGGCCAGTAGCTCCACAATTTCCTCCTTATCCTCCCTCAGCTTCCTAGGATGCATCCCATCCGATCTTAGTGACTTATCAACTTTAAGTACAGACAGCCTTTCTAGTACTTCCTCGTTATCAACTTTAATCTCATCCAGTATCTCCATTACCTCCTCTTCTTTAAAGTTCTCATCTTTGTGCTCAAATCCCTCCATGGTCTTGCCCCTCCCTATCTCTGTAATCTCCTCCAACCCTCAGAGATGTCTGTGCTCCTCCATTTCTGCCCTCTTGAGCATCCATGATTTCCATCACTCCACCATTGGTGGCCGTGCCTTCAGCTGCCTGGGGCCTAAGCTCTGGAATTCTCTCCTTAAACCTCTCTGCCTTTCTTTCCTCCTTTAAGGCACTCCTTAAAACCTACCTCTTTGACGAACCTTTTGGTCACCTGATTTAATTATTTCCTTGTGTCTCGGTGTCAAATTTTGTCTGATAACCCTCCTGTGAAGCGTCTTGGTATGTTTTACTGGGTTAAAGGTGCTACATAAATATAAGTTGTTGTTGCATTTGTGCAGTTATCGGATGGTATAATGCAACCTTGCACATAGCACCATCTGAGCTGAGAATGGCCACGCACCGAGTTCGTAAGGCTTAGCTTTCTAGCAGCTTCCGCATTGAGAGTCAGCTGTAGCCAATGTCTGGGATGGCTACCTCAGTCTTCAATGGACTAAAATTATCCTGATTTACCTGATTAGGCAAAATTTAAATTAAAAAAAAATCACATCTACCTTGGCAGTGCTCGCTGTAAATTGGATCCCAGATTGAGCTAGCAAAACCATTCTTTAAATCGAGCATACAGATCAAAAATATAGTGTTGGTTATGACTCAGTGGGACACACACTCGCCTCTGAATCAGAAGGTTGTGGGTTCAAGTCCCACTCCAGGGACTTGAGCACAAAGTCTAAACTGACACTCCAGTGCAGTGCTGAGGGAGTGCTGCACTGTCGGAGGTACAGTGCTGAGGGAGTGCTGCACTGTCGGAGGGGCAGTGCTGAGGGAGCGCTGCACTGTCGGAGGGGCAGTGCTGAGGGAGTGCTGCTCTGTCGGAGGGGCCGTCTTTTGGATGTAAAAGATCCCAGGGCACTATTTCGAAGAGGAGCAGGGACGTGCTCCCTGGTGTTATGGCCAGCATTTAAAACACCACTAAAAAATACCACATTATCTGCTCATTATTACAGAACTGTTATTGGGATCTTGCTGTGTGCAAATTGGCTGCCGCGTTTCCTACGTTACAATGGTGACTACACCTCAAAAGGTACCAAAAGTTGAGCGCTGCGGGATGCCCTGAGCTCATTAAAGGTGCTACATAAATGCAAGTCTTTCTTCCTTTACCTTTCCTGACAATAAGCAGCAGCATTGTTCCTCATCATCATCACAGGCAGTCCCTCCGAATCGAGGAAGACTTGCTTCCACTCTAAAACTGAGTTCTCAGGTGACTGAACAGTCCAATACGAGAACCACAGTCCCTATCACAGGTGGGACAGACAGTTGTTGAGGAAAGGGAGTGTGGGATAGATTTGCTGCACGCTCCTTCCGCTGCCTGAGCTTGATTTCTGGCGTTGAGACTCGAGGTGCTCAGCGCCCTCCCGGATGCACTTCCTCCACTTAGGGCGGTCTTTGGCCAGGGACTCGCAGGTGTCACTGGGGATGCTGCACTTTATCAGGGAGGCTTTGAGGGTGTCCCTGTCCCTGGTCTTCGAACGCTCTCTTCCTCAGGCGGCCGAAGATTGCACTGGCGCACTGGAGGCGACGTTGACCTCGTCGTGCAGATTCCGTCCACTGCTCCTTAAGGCCAATAGTGGTAGGTTTTTATGAGGGAGATTCTGCCTCTGATCTGTAGCTGTGCTGGTTCTATGTGCAGAGCCATCTAACATGACCTTGCATGTAATTTGCATTGCTGCATGGTTTTCAGGACACAGCTAGGTACAGGCTCCATGAGAGGCCATAAAGGAAGCTCAGTGCCAGTCAAGAGCAGAATGGGAACCGAGGGTTTGAAGTGAATTGGCTAAGTACTTGAAACGCAGGAATATAAAGGGTATGAAGGGTTCTAGACTCGAATATAAAAGATTATGAAGGGTTCTAGACTCCTCTGGCTGAGGATTCCAGAACCAGGGGTCACAGTCTCAGAATAAGGGGTCGGCCATTTAGGACTGAGATGAGGAGAAACTTCTTCACTCAGAGGGTGGTGAATTTTTGGAATTCTCTACCCCAGAGTGCTGTGGAGGCTCAGTCTTTGAGTATATTCAAGACAGAGATCGATAGATTTTTGGATATTAAGGGGATCAAGGGATATGGGGACAGTGCAGGAAAGTGGAGTTGAGGTCGAAGATCAGCCATGATCTCATTGAATGGCGGAGCAGGCTCGAGGGGCCGAATGGCCTACTCCTGCTCCTAATTCTTATGTTCTTATGAAGCAAGGGCAGGAAAATGGGATTGGATTACATAGCTCCAGCTAAAGAACTAGCAGTAGCACGGTTTGATGGGCTAAAGGGCCTCCTTGTTTGCTGCAAATCTATGGTGTAGCAAGGGATAGCTGATGTGAAGTGCTCTGGTGGAGTGGTCAGATGCTATGGGCAATGAGGGAAGGATATACTTGCATTGGAGGCAGTTCAGAGGAGGTTCACTGGGTTGATTCTGGAGATGAGGGGGTTGACTTATGAGGATAGGTTGGGCCTATACTCTGGAGTTCAGAAGAATGAGAGGTGATCTTATTGAAACTTGTAAGATAATGAGGGGGCTAGACAAGGTGGATGCAGAGAGGATATTTCCACTCATAGGGGAAACTAAAACTAGGGGACATAGTCTCAGAATAAGGGGCTGCCCATTTAAACCTGAGATGAGGAGGAATTTCTTCTCTGAGGGTTGTAAATCTATGGAATTCTCTGCCCAAGAGAGCTGTGGAGGCTGGGTCATTGAATATATTTAAGGCGGAGATAGACAGATTTTTGAGCGATAAGGGAGTAAAGGGTTATGGGGAGCGGGCAGGGAAGTGGAGCTCAGCCCATGATCAGATCAGCCATGATCTTATTGAATGGCGGAGCAGGCTCGAGGGGCCAAATGGCCGACTCCTGCTCCTATTTCTTATGTTCTTGTGTTCTTAATGTGTCTGAAGCTGGATAGTCATCTATGTTTCTATGCCAAGGCCAGATAAGGAGTGTTACAAGGGACTGTGAGCTACGTGTTCCAGCTGGTATATAATCTGCTGGTGACATTGGATATAAAATGGAAATGCCCACAGATGATTTGCTCATCTCGGACAGAATTAAAATGTTTGTAATTTGTTGTCAGTAATTATCGTTGCTGCCAGAGACACAGCAGCCGCAGAGCTGTAACCCATAGTAACCTCTTGCACCACTCAGCTGTGGCTCAGTGGGTAGCACCCTCGCCTCTGAGTCAGAAGTTTGTGGGTTTGAGTCTAGGGACTGGAGCACAGAAATCAGACTGACACTCCAGTGTAGTGCTGAGGGAGTGCTGCTCTGTCGGAGGTGCCGTCTTTCGGATGAGACGTTAAACCGAGGCCCCATCTGCTCTCTCAGGTGGATATAAAAGATCCTATGGCACTATTTTGAAGAAGAGCAGGGGAGTTATCCCCGGTGTCCTGGGGCCAATATTTATCCCTCAATCAACATAACAAAAACAGATTATTTGGTCATTATCACATTGCTTTTTGTGGGAGCTTGCTGTGCGCAAGTTGGCTGCCGCGTTTTCCACATTACAACAGTGACTACACTCCAAAAGTACTTCATTGGCTGTAAAGCACTTTGAGATGTCCGGTGGTCATGAAAGGCGCTATAGAAATGCAGGTCTTTCTTCTTTCTTTCTTACTCTCCTTATTGGAGGTTGTTTGCAGATGGGCAATGGGCAGTGGGCGGTGGGCCGGTTGGGTGGTGAGTGGTGGGGCAGTGGGTGGTGGGGGTGGGGCAGTGGGCGGTGGGGGTGGGGCAGTGGGTGGTGGGGCAGTGGGCGGAGGGGCAGTGGGCGAAGGGGCAGTGGACGGTGGGGCAGTGGGGCAGTGGGGCGGTGAGGCAGTGGGCGGAGGGGCAGTGGGCGGAGGGGCAGTGGGCGGAGGGGCAGTGGGCGGTGGGTCGGTGGGGCAGTGGGACGGTGGGGCAGTGGGCGGTGGGGCGGTGGGGCAGTGGGACGGTGGGGCAGTGGGGCAATGGGATGGTGGGGCAGTGGGCGGTGGGGCAGTGGGCGGCAGGGCAGTGGGCGGCAGGGCAGTGGGCGGTAGGGCAGTGGGCGGTGGGGGTGGGGCTGGGGCAGTGGACGGTGGAGCAGTGGGCGGTGAGGGTGGGGCAGTGCACGGTGGGCCGGTGGGGCAGTGGGGCAGTGAGGGTGGGGCGGTGGGGCAGTGGGGGGGGGTCAGTGGGCGGTTGGGCAGTGGGGGTGAGGCGGTGGGTCGGTGGGCGGTGGGGCAGTGGGCGGAGGGGCAGTGGGCGGTGGGGCAGCAGTGGGCGGAGGGGCAGTGGGCGGTGGGGCAGTGGGTGGTGGGGCAGTGGGGCAGTGGGCGGAGGTGCAGTGGGCGGAGGGGCAGTGGGCGGAGGGGCAGTGGGCGGAGGGGCGGTGGTGCAGTGGGCGGAGGGGCAGTGGGCGAAGGGGCAGTGGGGCGGTGGGGCAGTGGGCGGAGGGGCAGTGGGCGGAGGGGCGGAGGGGCAGTGGGTCGGTGGGGCAGTGGGCGGTGGGGCAGTGGGCGGAGGGGCAGTGGGCGGAGGGGCGGTGGGGCAGTGGGCGGAGGGGCAGTGGGCGGAGGGGCAGTGGGCGGAGGGGCAGTCGGCGGTGTGTCGGTGGGGCAGTGGAGCAGTGGGCGGAGGGGCAGTGGGCGGAGGGGCAGTGGGCGGTGGGGCAGTGGCCGGTGGGGCAGTGGGACGGTGGGGCAGTGGGCGAATGGGATGGTGGGGCAGTGGGCGGTGGGGCAGTGGGCGTCAGGGCAGTGGACGGTGAGGGTGGGGCAGTGGACGGTGGGCCGGTGGGGCAGTGGGCGGTGGTGGGGCAGTGGGTGGTGGGGCAGTGGGGGTGGGGTGTTGGGGGGTGGGGCAGGTCAGTGGGCAGTGGGCGGAGAGGCAGTGGGCGGAGGGGCAGTGGGCGGAGGGGCAGTGGGCGGAAAGGCAGTGGGCGGTGGAGCAGTGGGCGGTGGGGCAGTGGGCGGTGGGTCGGTGGGGCAGTGGGCGGAGGGGTGGTGGACGGAGGAGCAGTGGGCTGTGGGGCAGTGGGACGGTGGAGCAGTGGGCGGTGGGGCAGTGGGGCAGTGGGCTGTGGGGCAGTGGGCGGTGAGGCAATGGGCGGCAGGGCAGTGGCGGCAGGGCAGTGGGCGGCGGGGCAGTGGGCGGCGGGGCAGTGGGTGGCGGGGGTGGGGCAGTGGGCCGGTGGGGCAGTGGGCGGTGGGGCAGTGGGCGGTGAGGGTGGGGAAGTGGACGGTGGGCCGGTGGGGCAGTGGGGGTGGGGGGGTCAGTGGGGGTGGGGCGTTGGGGGGTGGGGCGTTGGGGGGTGGTCAGTGGGTGGTGGGGCAGTGAGGGGTGGGGCAGTGGAGAGTGGGGCAGTGGGGGGTGGGGCAATGGGCAGTGGGGCTGATGGGGCGGTGGGCTGATGGGGGTGGGCTGATGGGGGGTGGGCTGATGGGGGATGGGCTGATGGGGGCTGGGCTGATGGGGGTGGGCAGATAGGGGTGGGCTGATTGGGGATGGGCTGATGGGGGTTGGGCTGATGGGAAGTGGGCTGATGGGGGTGGGCAGATGGGGGTGGGCTGATTGGGGATGGGCTGATGGGGGTTGGGCTGATGGGGGTTGGGCTGATGGGAGGTGGGCTGATGGGGGGTGGGCTGATGGGGGTGGGCTGGGGGTTGGGCTGATGGAGAGAGGAGGAGGAGGAGGAATGCAGGAGGACCGTGACACCTAGCCTTCAGGAAAGCAGCACCGTCATTTTCTTTAACGACCTGATTCAGTGCTTCAACTTCAAATAATGAAGGGTTCACGTGTGTCTTATTGTGGTGCAGGTGCGGAGTGCCGGGGAACATTTGAAGAGATGACAGTTTTGCTGCTAACTGAAGTGGCACTCGGTGTTTATTTCCCAGCTGCGTGTGGCTCTCAGTACTGAGCTGGTGGTCGCTGGGGCCCGAGGGCAGGTTCTGTTGAATAATGACTGCTCATCAGCTGGGTGTATGAACATCAAGCTGTCCTAGTATTTACCGCTCCGGCTTCAAAACACTCATTCATTAATGCTTACTTCAGTCTAATTACCCAGCCTCTGTATTTATCTGTGTGCTAATAATATGTAGCCATCCAGTTGGCTGTTTTGATCTTAACAACATCCGCGCTTTTACTCATTGATGAGAACACTTTAAAAATGTGCTGTGATTTTTCTTAAATAAAGCACTGAAGTAAATCCTGACACCTTTTTTTCCTCACTCTTTCAAGGGACAGAAAAACAAACTCACTGAAACGAGAAGAAACTTGGAACATGAGCCAAGATTTTGCCAACAGGAAGAGTGCAGGGAAATCGTGGGTTCAGGGACTTGCTTTGCACAGATTTTCCTTTCCCGAGCTCTCCCTCACGAGACTGTGCATGTACAGCAAGGGCTCTTTATAGAGAGGTCATTCACCAGCCCGGCACAAGCTCTCCCCCTCCCCGCCATCAGGTGAGACGTTTGCAGCAGCTGTATCAAAGATGGTACGGGTCAGGCTGTCCAAATAGGCTCATGCACCTGACCCTGGGGATAGGATGGGGTCAGTGATGTATCCATGAGGTGGGCGGAGGTTCTGCCCTGCCTCAGATCCACCACCAAAAGCCCTCCGAAGAAATTTCAAGGCTCACGTAATAGCCACCGCGACAAAAATGGACGCCAATCCACAGCCATCAAGGAAATGCCTGCCTCGTTGTTTAAAGTCTGCGGTAAAATTCAAGACGCGTTTTTGTCAATCATCACCAATCACAGACTGGTACTGTTGCAGAGGCATGGTGATTCTGTCAGTTCCTAATCGCTCGGTGTCCAGGGAAATCGGAGCGTGATTCAGGGGACGTAACCAGCTCGCCCAGAGCTCAATCTAATGGCATCTGATGTTTTTTTACGTCCTGTTAATTGTCTGCTAATATTAGGAAGACTCAGGGGCCAAAATTGCCCCCTTTCTACAAGGCCTCTGGCTGCCTGAAAGTGGCGGTCACGGGTCGGCACAGAATGCCCGAGTCTCCACGGAGGGGCCGCCATTTTGGATATTGCTCTCCTTTGGTTTTGGAGCGGTGTCTGGGACCGTTCCGCCCGTTTTCCCACCACAGTGTGCACGTGCCGACCCCTTACCGACTGCCGGGGACCCCCTCAGGAAACTGTCCCTTTCCTGCAATTGCCCGCGGCCGATCGGTGTCCCCGACAGCTTTTGCTGTCGATACGCTCCCTGTGGTTTGGCGGCCCGGCTGCCCTTAACGGGAAGGGTGCACTACCACGGCCGTTATGTTATTTTTTTTTTGCCGGCTGACTGCCAGGTCCTTCCAACAATTATGCCCCCGGGTTCGGCCGGGCCACCAACAGGCAGCATGGCACTCCCTCTTGGGTACTGGGACGCTGGCCCGGCCGAAACCCTCCCCGGTGGCCCAGTGTTTGCCACTAAAGTGGCTGCCGAGCTCACAGCGGCCCTGCCCTTCAACTGAAGGGAAGCGACGTTGTGACGCGCTAGCGCGATGATATCATCAGTGCGGCGCTGATGACCGACAGCCTCGGTTACTCTGCCCCGCTAGTGACGGCCACTTCATCCCCGCCCCCAAAAAATGGGCGAAGTGCTGAATTTCGACAGTTAGGCCATCCGAAGGCATGGGGCGGCCAGAACCCATCAAAACCGGTAGGTGCGTCTCGTTTCGGGCATAGGGCACTTTCGGCCCCACAAACTCAACTTATACAAAGTTGCCAGGTGGTGGGACTGGATTTGATGGGCAACCTCGGCAGAGGCAATTGTCATGGGGAAGACTATCCAACTGAAGGATTGTGGGTACTGGCAGTGGGATCAAGCCTCACTCCAGGACTTGAGCATGCAATCTGGGCTCACACTTGGCTGCAATACTGAAGGAAAGCTGTACTGTCGGAGGTGAGAAGTTAATCTGAGGCTCCATCTGCCGGTTCAGGTGGGTGTTCTCGAGGTACTACTTGAAGAAAGGTCTCCTGGTCAATGTTAATCTCTCACCATAACAGATCAATTGGGCATTAATCTAATTTTCGGTCAATGGGATCTTGCTGGGCACAAATTGGCTGCCATGCTTATCTATAAAACAACAGCAGCTACACTTCAAAACTTGCTGATTGTGAAGCACCTTGGGTCATTCCAAGGACACAAATGACATTATATAAATGCAAGTTCTTTCATTCTTACTGATTATTTCATCATCATAGGCGGTCCCTCGAAACGACGATGACTTGTTTCCACGCCAAAAAAGGATGAGTTCACAGATGTTTCAATGAAGGACCCAAACTACATCCTGATGGGTGGAAGATGCCTGTGCGTAGATTTTTTTAAAGTGTGGTGGCCGTTACACACCAGCCACCACACGGGCTTGACAGAGCTAGGTCTTGGTCCAGTGGCCAGGGTTAACTAGGACGACTGGAGACCTGCTCTGCTGCACGGACCTAGTGCGCACACATATCGCAGTGTGGGCTGGCCCGTGCTGCCCCTGGCCCCGAACTCTCGCCTCTCCTGGGCCCCGATCACATCCCTCCACAGTCTCTCGCTGTTCCTGCTGTATCTGCCCACGCTCCAATCACTGAGTATTTATAACGGATGTAAGTGCAGACTTTATGCCATGGTGTAGGCAGCTGTAAAGGGCTCGTTTGTTTAATATGCTGAGCTTCGGCTTACCTGCAGGCTGTCCAGGATGACGCGTATTGACTGGACCTGTCGACGAACGGCCCCTGAAAACCTCTCGTATGTAGCAGCATCATATTCAGTCATATGAATTTCCTTTAGTCTGCAGCAGAAACAAGGAAGGATGTTGGTAGTAGGCTTCTCACACACAAGATGCAGGGTTTGTCTAAAATACTACAGAAACAGAAAGGAAATTAACCTGTGGAATTCCCTACCGCAGAGAGTTGTTGATGCCAGTTCATTGGATATATTCAAGAGGGAGTTAGATATGGCCCTCACAGCTAAAGGGATCAAGGGGCATGGAGAGAAAGCAGGAAAGGGGTACTGAGGTGAATGATCAGCCATGATCCTATTGAATGGTGGTGCAGGCTCGATGGGCCAAATGTTCTTCTCCTGCACCTATTTTCTATGTTTCTATGTAAAGCCTGGTTGAAAATACTGCTGAGCTGACACCATTTAGTACTGATTTAGGAAACCTTTTCTGTAGGTTTTTGACTCTTCCTATTGAACGACGGGAGTTAAATTGCCGTCCAAACACTGAGGTAGAAACATACCTAATTCTGAGTTGTTTCCATTGGTGGGGGAGACTAGAACTAGGGGGCACAGCCTCAAAATACGGAGGAGCCAATTTAAAACCGAGTTGAGAAAGAATTTCTTCTCCCAGAGGGTTGTGAATCTGTGGAATTCTCTTCCCAAGGAAGCAGTTGAGGCTAGCTCATTGTCAAGTCAAAGATAGATAGATTTTTAAGCAATAAGGGAATTAAGGGTTACGGGGAGAGGGCGGGTTAGTGGAGCTGAGTCCACGACCAGATCAGCCATGATCTTATTGAATGGCGGAGCAGGCTCGAGGGGCTAGATGGCCTACTCCTGTTCCTAATTCTTATGTTCTTATGTTCTTCTGGTTCTTGAACTTAATTCTGTTTTTATGACTTGTCGGCCAATTTCTGCAGCAAGCAGAACTGAAACATTGGAACAGGAGTAGGCCATTCAGCCCCTCGAGCCTGTTCTATTAGACTTTGGCTGATCTGCACCTCAATTCCATTTACACGCCTTTGTTCCATAGCTCTAAAGTAATACCCATGCCCAACAAAAATCTGTCAATCTCAATGAAGTTAGAGTCCAAAGTTGGAAAAAAGCAGCTCCCAGATGCCAGTGGAAGCTCCAAAAGATGACTTGAGTTTTACTGAGGGGACTTTTGGACTCATTCCAGACTTTGCATTGGCCAGACAGTCATACGGTATAGGAAGAGCCGTGGAATTGATGGTCGTGGTGGCGAGGTAGACAGTGCACCTGTGGAAGCTTGGGGATGAATTTACTGAGGGGGTAGCCTGTAGCCGATCAATAGCAGGGGACAAGAATGGATTCTTGGACCCAATCTTCCCAAACTCTCCTGATTCAGCAATTGTGCCCTTGCATTGGAAAATTGCCAATGTCACACCATTATTTAATAAGGGTGGGAAGAGATAAACTGGCAAATTATAGACCTATTAATCCAACGTTTGTTGTGGGAAATTTATTAGAATCTGTCATTATGTATCATTGCTCGTCTCCGCCCTAGCCTCAGCTCATCTGCTGCTGAAGCCCTCATCCATGCCTTTGTTACCTCTGGTCTTTACTCCAACGCACTCCTGACTGGCCTCCAATATTCTACCCTACGTAAACTAGAGGTGATTCAAACCTCGGCTGTCCACGTCCTAACTCGCACCAAGTTCCGATCATCCATCACCCCTGTACTCACTGACCTACATTGGCTTCTGGTTAAGCAATGCCTCGATTTCAAAATTCTCATCCTTAATTTCAAATCCCTCCATTGACTCGCCCCTCCCTATCTCCGTAATCTCCTCCAGCCGCACAACCCCGAGATATCTGCGCTCTTCTAATTCTGTCTCTTGAGCATCCCTGATTATAATCGCTCAACCATTGGTGGCCGTGTCTTCTGTTGCCTGGGCCCCAAACTCTGGAACATCCTGCCTAAACCTCTCTGCCTTGCTACCTCTTTTTCCTTCTTCAAGACGCTCTTCAAAACCTACCTCTCTGACCAAGCTTTTGGTCACCTGCGCTAATTTCTACTTATGCGGCTCGGTGCCAAATTGTTTTATCTCATAATACTCCTTGAAGCGCCTTGGGATAAAGATGCTATATAAATACAAGTTGTTGTTGTTATTAGGGACAGAGTGACTGAGCACTTGGACATGTATGAACTGAGTAGAGGGAGCCAGTATGGATTGTAAAGTCATGTCTACCTCACCAAATTGAATTTCTTGGGAGGTAACTAATGTGTTAGATAAGGGAGTGTCTATGGATGTTACTTATGTAGGGCCCAAGTTTCGGATGTCCTCCCAGAACGGTGCACTCAGAGAGGCCCGCCTATTTTTTAGAATTAAAAAAAAGCCTAAAACTTACCTCGCGATTCTCCGAGTGAAGCAGGCCTGTTTCACAGTCAGCGCGATGCAGCACAAGCGGGGGGGGGCGGAGCTGCAGCCCTGGGCCAAAAAGAATGCCGGCAGCTGCGTGCGTGCGCAGTGGAGTCTGTGTGCATGCGCAGTAGCTCCTAGCCCCCAGATTGTGTGTGCGTGTGCTGCTGGCTGTGTGGGAGGGGCCCGAAGCACGCAGCCCTTGGCCCTGGCCGAATGGGCTCCTGGAGCGGGCAGAGTGACGATTTGCAGCACAAAGCCCCTAGCCCTGGCCGGGCTCCCGGTGCTCTCGAATGGGTAAGTGAGGTAGGAACTTTTTATTTTTTATTTATTGATTTATTGAATGATTTTTAAAATTTATTATTTATTGATTTATTTATCATTTATTATTGATGATGGTTCTTTATTTTTAAAAATGAAGTGTTTAATGCTTTGCAAAATCCTCTAACTTCCCTTCCCCACCCCCCCATCTCTGGCTACCTGCGCCTGATTTCTAAAGTCTCCGAAAAGTTTTTCAGAGCGTACAAAAGTGGACACTTGCTCTATTCTAACTTAGTTTGGAGTAAATTTTCGCTGCCTAAACTTTTCAAAACAGGCATAAGTGGCTGGTAACGCCCCCCTTTGAAAAAGAAACTTTCCTAAAACAAAACTATATTAACTCACTTAAACTGGAGCAAACTAAATGCCGAGAATTGTGATTTCTAAGATACTCCATACTAAACTAGTTGCTCAAAAAAAATAGGAGCAACTTGAGCCGAAACTTGGGCCCACGGACTTACAGAAGAAATTCCGTAAGATTCCACACATGAGACTGTTAACAAAAATGAGAGCGCATGAAAATGGAGGCAACCTATTGACATGGGTAGGGAACTGGTTAGGCGGTATGAGACCAAGCGTAGATATAATGGGCATGTGCTCCAATTGGCAGGGCGTAACTAGTGGCGTCTCCCAGGGATCTGTACTGGGGCCTCAGCTTTCCACTGTATTTATCAATGACGGGTGAAGGAACAGAGAGCCGTATATCCAAGTTTGCTGATGACCCCAAGTTAGGTGGGAGCAGAAAGTTGCACAGGAACATTGATCGATGAAGTGAGTGGGCAAAACTGTGGCAGATGGCGTTCAGCGTGGGGATGTGTGAGGTAATCCACTCTGGACCTAAGAAAGATAGATCAGAGTATTTTTCTAAATGGAGAGGCTGGGAACTGTGGAGGAGCAGAGAAATTAAAATGTCTGTGTACATCAATCACTAAAAATTAGGGGAACACAGAGGGGTGGAAATTATACCCCAGTTGTATAAAGCTCTAGTTAGACCGCATTTGGAGTACTGCATTCAGTTCTGGGCACCGGTCCTTTGGAAGGATATATTGGCCGTGGAGGGGGTACAGTGCAGATTCACCAGAACTATATCAGGCTAAAGAGTTAAATTATGAGGATAGGATGCAACTTGGCCTCATAATTTAACTCATTTAGCCCTTGTATCATTCTGCTGAATATGCGCTGCACTCCCTGCAAGGCTTGTAATCCCTTGAGTATAGATGTTTAAGGAGTGATCTAATTGAGGTGTTTAAGATAATTAAAGGAGCTGAAAGGGTAAAGAGAGAGAAACTATTTGCTCTGGTGGGGGAGTCCAGAACAAGAGGGGCGTAACCTTATCAGAGTTACACCATTCCGGGATGACGTCAGGAAACACTTCTTCACACAAAGGCTAATGGAAATCTAGAACTCCCTCCCTTCAAAAGCTGTTGATGCCAGGAGTCAATTGCACATTTCAAAACTTAAATTGCTAGATCTTTGTTTGGGAATGGTATTAAAGGATGTGAAACCAAGGTGGGTAACTGGAGTTGAGATGTAGATTAGCCACAATCTAATTAGTGTTACCAAATGTGGTTGCATGTATTTCCTGGAAGTTTCATGATATGGCCTTCTGCCTTTCAGCCGTGGCTCAGTGAGTCAGAAGGTTGTGGGTTCAAGTCTCACTCCAGGGACCTGAGCACATAAATCTAGGCTGACACTCCAGTGCAGTGGCCGGGGGAGCGCTGCACTGTCGGAGGTGCCGTCTTTCGGATGAGACGTTAAACCGAGGCCCCGTCTGTTCTCTTAGATGGATGTAAAAGATCCCCTGCCACTATTTCGAAGAAGAACAGGAGATATATCCCCGGTATCCTGGTCAATATTTATCCTTCAATCAACACAACAAAAACAGATTATCTGGTCATTATCACATTGCTGTTTGTGGGAGCTTGCTGTGCGCAAATTGGCTACTGCGTTTCTCACATTACAACAGTGACTACACTCCAAAAGTACTTCATTGGCTGTAAAGCACTGAGTTGTCTGGTGGTCGTGAAAGGCGCTATATAAATGCAAGTCTTTCTCTTAACTGCCCTGCCCTGCCCCCACGTTCCCGCCATTGGTCACTCAACACGTCCGTCCTCACATCGCACCACCTTTCCACGTCAATTGGAAAGCCAACTGGATGCCAGTTCACACAACCATTCTTTCATCTTCAATATTTACTAACTAATAAATGAAAGTGTTTAAAAGAAAATGCCTTTTCCCCTGGAAACCCTCGATCTAACTGAATGATGAAACAGGCTCCAGGAGCTGCATGGCCGAAAGCTGTTCCTGGATGCTGTGTGTACATGGGAGGAGAAACCACGGGAGAAGATTTAGTGACTGCACTGGGAAAGATTGGAGTAGACTGACCAGTGACCCATGCTACAGGGCTAGAACACGGAGGACAGACAGTGGGGAATAATGTCGACGGCAGGAGAAGTCAAGGGACGACAGGGAGGGTCACCAAGCACCAGCCGCTGGCGTGCAGAATGATGGGTGTGACCTTGTCCAGGGTGGTCACAGAGCTATTGAGGAACTTGCACAGGGAGGTGGGAGTGGCAAGTGAGTGATTGGGAAACGAATTGCAATAAGATATAAAGCAACCAACACAGATCAAAAAGGGAGCCTTTGTGGTATTGTTATCTTATTGACAGTCCGTACTATGGATTGACAGTTGATCCAAGGCCTGTGGATAGAATTATTTCTGCGTATGTGCATAGTGTCAGAAGAAAAAAACTGTCCAACCTTCTTATACCGGGAGGCTTGGCCTCCCAAAGAACAGGGGGGAACATGTATGAGTACTGATGGGGTATACTGAATGTATCTGTGTATTGATGGGGTATACTGAATGTATGAGCATTGATGGGGTATACTAAATGTATGAGTATTGATGGGGTATACTGAATGTATCTGTGTATTGATGGGGTATACTGAATGTATGAGTATTGATGGGGTATACTGAATATATCTGTGTACTGGCCCATGTAGAATAGAAATAAAATGCACACTTACCTGAAGCTGCTCCGCCCGCTTGAGGTCCCGGTCTGGAGGCCTCTCGTGACTGCACGTCACAGTGGGACGTCCGCAGGAGTCACGTGGGCCTAGACACCCAATCGTAAGTAAGTATTTTCTCATTCATGGTAATAGGAGATTCGTAGGTTATGAATCTCCTATTACTATGAATGAGAAAAACCCCAAAACGCACAAACACTACATAAAACATTTAAAAAACATCTCACACAATACTCTAACAGAAATTAAAGTTGTTACACATGTTTTTTAAAGAAAAAGAATTTGCCGATTTAAAAAAAAAGTTAGGGTTAGAGTTTAAAATAACATTACCTGAGTGGGCAGAGTTTTAACATAAATATGTTCTTTAAAATTTTATTTTAATCATGTTTTTGATATGTTTTTAAATTCTTACGCCTGTAACAGTAGGCTATGCACCTGCTTTTATCAGGCGCAAGAGTTTTGAGGACATTTGCTGGGCAAGATATGAGTAAATCCCGCAATCTTGCCTGTGCAAATGTCCTCGCTCCCGAGATACAGAGGATCGGTTGAGCTCCAGCTTGACAGATCGGAAAAGCCGGTTTTCAGCGCATGCACATTGTGTGCTGAAAACCAGCTTTTCCGATGCCTTCCCGGCCTTGTACGGGCTCAGGATGTCGGAATTTCCACACCCATTGTCTCTCGGGTTCTGATACAACACTGAAAAAGAAACCAAGTGTAATTCAAATATTACCGATATTTCTTTCACTACAGGTGCAGCGCCTAAAATCCGGAATCCTCGGACCGAGGCCGTTCTGGATTCCGTGCTTTTTTCCAGACTTTCGATTTGCTTTCTAATGTCACAAATCCGGAAGCACCCGAGCGCAGATTCGTTTATTTTCGGATTTCGGAACATCAGAGAAGGTGGTGGGGGGGTTCCCATGAGGAGCTGTTTGGGCTGTCTGGCCCCATCGAGGAGGTCATCAGGCCGGCCGGGGCCCCGTCAAGGAGGTTGTCGTCGGGCGGGGCCCTGCTGTGTAGGTCATCGGGCGTGCGGGTGAGGAGGCCCCGAGGTAAGGGCAGCGGTGGTGAGGTGAGCGGGGCGAGGCCCGAGATAAGGGCAGGGGCAGGGCCCTGAGGTCGGCAGGGTTGTCAGGTCCAGATTCCGGAACATTTCGGATTCTCGACTCTCCCTCTTCCTCTGCACCGAGCGACTTCTCATTCTCGGTGATTTCAACCTCCATCTCAATTCATCATGCTCTCTCTCCTCTGAGTTCACTGGCCTCTTGTCCTCCCTTAATCTCTCCCTCCATGTAAACTGCCCTATCCATATTCGTGTCCATCCCCTTGACCTTGCCATCTCTCGTGGCCTTGCTACTTTCATTGTAGATAAGGCCATCTCTGACCACTTCCTCGTATCGCTCTCCACCCACATCCCCCTTCCACCTGCCCCGCCACCCCACCCACCAACCCTACCTCCTTCTGTGTCCGACCCCGGAAAAAACTCTCCCGACTCTCTTACAACTGCACTTATGAACTCCCAACTGTCCAGCCTTTAGCTCTCCATTCACCACGACATCTATGCAGCAACCGATCTGCTCAATCACACCCTCACCACCACCTTTGATGCCCTAGTCCCTGTTAAAACCATTACTCTCTCTCACCCTGGCCACTCCCCCTTGTACAGCCCTGATCTTTACTCCCTTAAGTCCAAGGGACATGGACTTGAATGGATATGGCGGACAAGTGGTTTAGCCATTCACCACCAGATCTCATTGGACCACATAAAGCACTATTGGGTCTTGCTCACGTCTACCAAAATCGCTCACTATTCCAGAATCATTCTGGAATGTTAAGATAAATCCCGACTTCTATTCTCCACTGCTAACCGTCTCCTTAAATCGCTCTCCCTGTCTCCTCCACACTCACCTCCGACAATAAGTGCGAGGAGCTCATTGACTTCTTTGTCTTTAAGATTGAGACCATCTGTTTGGCGTCTCTGCCTCTTCCCTTCCTTCCCCTAGTCCACCGGGCCACACTTCCTATAATGAAGCCCTCTGCCCTTCCCCTAAGGAAGCCACTGTCATCTAACCCTGACCTTACATCTTTCTCCAGTTTCTCTCCGATCTCCCCTCATGACCTCCGAGCTCATCCTGTCCATGAGACCCACTTCTTGTTCCCTCGACCCTATTGCCATGAAGCGACAAGCCACCCAACTTCCTTTTCTGGCTCCCATGTTAGTGACATTGTCAACGGTTCTCTGTCCTCAGGTACTGTCCCCAGCGCCCTCAAATCTGCCGTCATCACCCCTCTCCTCAAAAAACCAACCCTCGACCCCTCTGACCTTGCAAACTACCGCCCATCTCCAACTTCCCTTTCCTCTCCAAAGTCCTTGAACGTGTTGTCGCCTCCCAAATCCGTGCCCATCTTTCCTGGAACTCCATGTTTGAATCCCTCCAATCCGGTTTCCGCCCCGCCACAGTACCGAAACAGCTCTCATCAAAGTCACAAATGGCATCCTTTGTGATTGTGACAAAGGTAAACTATCCCTCCTCGTCCTTCTGGACCTGTCTGCAGCCTCCGACATGGTTGACCTCTCTATCCTCCTCCAACGCCTCTCCACCATCGCCCAGCTGGGTGGGACTGCACTCGCCTGGTTCCATTATTATCCATCTAATCGTAGCCAGAAATTCTCCTGCAATGGCTTCTTTTCCCACTCCTGCATCGTTAATTCTGGTGTCGCCCAAGGATCTATCTTTGGTCCCCTCCTATATCTCCCCTTGGCGACATCCACACAGCGTCAGTCTCCACATGTACGCTGACAATACCCAGCTCTATCTCACCACCGCTTCTGTCGACCCCTTCACGGTCTCTAAATTGTCAGACTGCTTGGCCGACATCCAGTTCTGGATGAGCAGAAATGTTCTCCAATTGAATATTGCGAAGACCGAAGCCATTGTTTTCGGTCCCCGCCACAAACTCCGTTCCCTAGCCACTGACTCCATCCCTCTCCCCAACCTCTGTCTGAGGGTGAACCACACTGTTCGCAACCTTGGTGTCATATCTGACCCTGAAATGAGCTTCCGACCACATATCCGCAGCATAACTAAGACTGCCTATTTCTACCTTCATAACATCGCCCGTCTCCATCCTTGCCTTAGCTCATCTGCTGCTGAAGCCCTCATCCATGCCTTTGTTACCTCTAGACTTGACTACTCCAACGCACTCCTGGCTGGCCTCCCACATTCTACCCTACGTAAAGTAGAGGTCATCCAAAACTTGGCTGCCCGTGTTCTAATTCGCACTAAGTCCCGCTCACCCATCACCCCTGTGTTCGCTGACCTACACTGGCTTCCGGTCAAGCAACGCCTCGATTTCAAAATTCTCATCCTTATTTTCAAATCCCTCCATGGCCTCACATAGTGGGGGGGGGGGGCGGTATGTAATCTCCTCCAGCCCCACAACCACCCACCCCCCCC
Source organism: Pristiophorus japonicus (assembly GCF_044704955.1). Lineage (NCBI taxonomy): Eukaryota > Metazoa > Chordata > Chondrichthyes > Pristiophoridae > Pristiophorus > Pristiophorus japonicus. Next base: position 150,670,024 of record NC_091987.1, on the reverse strand, counting down.
ACCCCCCGCCCCGCGCCGAGATGTCTGCACTCCTCTAATTCTGCCCTTCTGAACATCCCGGACTATAATCGCTCCACCATTGGTGGCTGTGCCTTCTGTTGCCTGGGCCCCAAGCTCTGGAATTCCCTCCCTAAACCTCTCCACCTCTCTACCCCTCTTTCCTCCTTCAAGACGCTCCTTAAAACCTACCTCTTTGACCAAGCCTTTGGTCTCCTGCACTAATTGCTACTTATGTGGCTCGGTGTCAATTTTTATTACATAACACTCCTGTGAAGCGCCTTGGGACGTTTCACTACGTTAAAGGCGCTATATAAATACACGTTGTTGTTGTTGAATCTGGAGACTAATATGCAGGATCACACCAGCTTCAGTCGACCATTCGCTCATCATCCTCACTTCAGCACACTGCGAAGGTTAGACGGTTGAGAAAAGTTTGCAGGATAAAGTGAGAATGACCCTGCAGCTGCTGCCTTTAGTTACGTGAATTACTGTCTGCTCGGGGAAATGAAACAGGGACTGCTTTGATTTCAGCACAACGAAAAAAACTCTAAATGGGCCTTTTCACCCCTCAAGACTTAGAATGGACTGTGCTTATATTTTCCAGTGTTCGATGCTCACTGCTTTTGTCTTATGATTGGTCATATTTGTCAGATCTTTCAATATCAATCAATACTTTTCTGTGTGGTTTGAAAAGGCTTGTTGCACGCACGATTCAGTACAGGCCCTGTAAATGGCTCCCTTCATGCAGAAGAACAATTAACAGAACATCGTAAAATAAGTGGCACTGACAAGAAATTGGACGGATTCTGTGAAACGACAAAGAGCTTTTTGTTCAAGCTTTTGAAATTGACCATTCCCGACAAGAACTGTTTGTGGAGACAAGCTTTCGGAAATCCTATACTCAAGAGTTGTTTACCACCAGAAAGGGGCTTACTTGTCTCTCCAGTTCCTTTCTCGGGAAACCAGTTCTCTTTTTCCTGCGCTCTGGCCAGTTCGGATGAAAGTTGGTCAACCTGAGATGTTCACTCTGTTTCTCTCTCCACAGACGCTGCCTGACCTGCTCAGTGTTGCCAGCGTTTTCGGGTTTAATTTCAGATCTTCAGCATAGCAGTATTTTGCTTTTGTATTAGCAACAACAACGTGTATTTATATAGCGTCTTTAACGTAGTAAAATGTCCCAAGTCACTTCACAGGAGTGTTATAAGACAAAACAAATACATTTGACATGGAGCTGCATAAGAAGAAATTACAGATGACCTTGGTCAAAGAGGTAGGTTTTAAGGGGCATCGCAAAGGAGATAAGAGAGGTAGAGAGGCAGAGAGGTTTAGGCAGGGAGTTCCAGAGCTTGGGGCCCAGGCAGCTGAAGGCACGGCCACCAATGGTTGAGCGATTATAATCAGGGATGCTCAAGAGGTCAGAATTAGAGGAGCGCAGACATCATGAGGCTGAAGGAGATTACAGAGATAGGGAGGGGCGAGGCCATGGAGGAATTTGTAAACAAGGATGAGAATTTTGAAATCGAGGCGTTGCTTTACCAGAAGCCAATGTAGGTCAGCAAACACAGGGGGTGATGGGTGATCGGGACTTGGTGCAAGTTAGGACATGGGCTGCTGAGTTTTGGATAACCTCAAGTTTACATAGGGTAGAATGTAGGAGGCCAGCCAAGAGTGCGTTGGAATAGTCAAGTCTAAGATAGGTATATCCTGGTTATAAATGGAGAATAGGGAGGAGACAATAAGTGAGTCCCAAGTTCAAGCCTGTGGTGGGATAAAGCTGATTTGTAGATAGCTTGGAGTCAGTTTGGAGCAGCGCCGATCTCATGTCCAGGTTTGGAGACAGGTGTAGAGAGGGTGTGACTATAGGAACTGTTTGAGGGCAGACTCATAGAAGTTTACAGCATGGAAGGAGGCCATTTCGGCCCAGTGTGTCTGCGCCGGCCGACCAAGAGCTATCCAGCCTAATCCCACTTTCCAGCTCTTGGTCTGTAGCCCTGTCGGTTACGGCACTTCAGGTGCACATCTAAGTACTTTTTAAATGTGGTGAGGGTTTCTGCCTGTACCACCCCTTTCAGGCAGTGAGTTCCAGACCCCCACCACCCCTGGGTGAAGACATTTCCCCTCAAATCCCCTCTTAAACCCCCCCTCCCCGAATTGCTTTAAATCTATGCCCCCTGATTGTTGACCACTATCAGTGTGTAAAGAAAAATGTAGAGACATGTAAAAAGAAAGCATTGGGTTCGTAAGTTTAAATTATATAAATAATGGGCAGGAGGTAGAAATGGAATCAAGCTCACTGATATACAGCGCAGCAGGTGGCCATTCGGCCCACCATGTCTGCATCGTTTTTTTGAAGAGCAATCCCATTCATTCACCCGGAACATTCTCTGCCTTAAGGAGAACATATATTTTGAGAAAGAAAACTCATTAGGAGCAATTCTATAATTATTCGTCTTGGACTTTACTGGACCAAAGTCTCAGTGATACAACTTTTCAAATTCCCAGCAGGAACTTTGCTGACAAACTGCTGATTTATCATCAGTCCAGCCTTGGTGCCAGGAACTGCAAGCATAAAACTCGACGGGAACAGGGCTTACAGTTCTTTTGTTCTTCAGTTTTGTGTTGACCTGTTCCTTATGTCTTGAATATCACTGGAATTTCTGAAGTGTTTGGAGGTTGTTCCTTAATTCTTGATTTTGCAGCGTCAGTCAGGGAACTCTATCGCCCGAGACAGAAAGTCGTGGGTTCAAGCCCCACTCCAGATGCTTGAGCACACAATCTAGGCTGACACTCCAGGCCAGATGTCGTCGTTCAGATGAGACGTTAAACCATAGACCCATATGGCTTCTCAGGTGGACGTAAAAGATCCCATGGCATTATTTTGAAGAGCAGCAGGGGAGTTCTCCTCCTCTGCGTACTGGTCCATATTTAGACCTCACCCAACATCACCAGAAGAAAAATAATCCGGTCATTATCATATTGCTGTTTGTGGGATCTTGCTGTGTGTAAATTGGCTGCCACATTTCTTACATTACAACAGCGACTAAACTTCAAAAGTATTTCATTGGCTGTAAAGCGCTTTGAGACGTCCTGGGGTCGTGAAAGGCGCAATATAAATGCAAGTTCTTTCTTTCTTCATGAATAATTGGATTAAAAGGAGCTCCTTCATGGGACAAGGTGAGACATTATGTGAGTGCTCATTTCTGGGACACTCTGCATAGCAACATCCCAATCTTGGTCCCACCATCACAGGGCGGTGCTGACTGATGGCTATGTGCTTTCCAATGGGTGGCAGAACGAGAGAGTTACTTCAGACTGTGGGCCTCCTGATGGCCAGCTCAAGAGTAGCAAAGGGGCAGAGGTCTGGGAGCATGGCACCATCCCTTATTGTTTAGAACATAAGAAATAGGAGCAGGAGTAGGCCATACAGCCCCTCAAGCCTGCTCCGCCATTCAATAAGATCATGGCTGATCTGATCATGGACTCAGTCCCACTTCCCCGTCCGCTCCCCAGAATCCTTTACTCCCTTATCGCTCAAAAATCTGTCTATCTCCGCCTTAAATATATTCAATGACCCAGCCTCCACAGCTCTCTGGGGCAGAGAATTCCAGATTTACAACCCTCAGAGAAGAAATTCCTCCTCATCTCAGGTTTAAATGGCCGGACCCTTATTCTGAGACTATGTCCCCTAGTTTTAGTTTTCTCTATGAGTGGAAATATCCTCTCTGCATCCACCTTGTCGAGCCCCCTCATTATCTTATAAGTTTCAATAAGATCACCTCTCATTCTTCTGAATTCCAATGTGTGTAGGCTCAACCTACTCAACCTATCCTCATAAGTCAACCCCCTCATCTCCAGAATCAACCTAGTGATCCTTCTCTGAACAGCCTCCAATGTAAATATATCCTTCTGTAAATATAGAAACCAAAACTGTAGGCAGTACTCCAGTGTGGCCTCACCAATACCCTGTACAGTTGTAGCAGAACTTCTCTGCTTTTATACTCCATCCCCTTGCAATAAAGGCCAACATTCCATTTGCCTTCCTGATCACTTGCTGTACCTGAATACTAACTTTATGTGTTTCACGCACAAGGACCCCAGGTCCCTCTGTACTGCAGCACTTTGCAATTTTTCTCCATTTAAATTATAATTTGCTTTTCTATTATTTCTGCCAAAATGGATAACCTCACACTCTCCCACATTATACTCCAGTTGCCAAATTTTTGCCCACTCACTTAGCCTGTCTATATCCCTTTGCAGATTTTGTGTATTCTCCTCACAATTTGCTTTCCCACCCTGGCTCTGAGTCCAAAATGTTGTATGAGAATGTGGAAGAAATTAAATGAATTTGAAATAGAGAAGTTATGAAAATAGACAGATTTACATATTATAAAGACTGTATACACAGAAACAGGCCAGTCAGCCCACACAAATCTCTCTCCACCCAACTTCATCTCACCCTGTCATCATAACCTGCCTCCTCCCTTTATCCCTCAGGCACTTATCTAGCTTTACCTTAAATGCTATGTTATTCACCTCAACGATTCCATGTGGTAGCGAGTTCCACATTCGAACTATTCTTTGAGTAAAGAAGTTCCCCCTGAATTCCTTATGGATTTATAAGGCTCCTAGTTTTGAACCCACCCACAAACGAAAATGTTTTCTCTCCATTTTATTAAGAAAGGACAAGAATATCTGTGGCGACAGAACTTATAATCTGCTGACAAGATGTCCCCTCTTCTCCTCCCATCTCCTAAACCTTCTCTTCCCCCTCCTCTCTGCTTCCTTCTCCCCTCTTCCTCTTCCCCATCATCTTTTTTTGCCCGCCTCCTCTCTTTCTCTTCTCCCCCTCCCCTCCCAATGGTCCCAAAAAATGCTGTGAAGGGAAACTGAAATAGCGCTTTCTGCGGCCTAAAGCTAGACTGTCGAGTCAACAGAGTATTTTTCATTGAAATTACAGCTGTACAAGCACAGTGTGACTGGCACAAAGCTGTGAACAAGACTTCTGATCGACTAATTACTTAGACCTTTAGTGTGCGGTCTGGGGATGTGCTTTCACTGTTTCAATCAGCTTCACGTTTAAATAGGAAGCACGCGGTGTACAGTTACGGAGAGAAGCTCCGGGCACGCACCTCTGCTTGAATGCTTTTTCAGCCATTTCTCTTGCAGCTCTTTTCACTTCTTCTGGCACCGCATCCTTCTCAGCCTGAGACACCTGATGCACCTTGTGTCCTGCATCCAAACGATAAGGACCACCTTTCCCACCCAGGCCGGCAGTATCTCTTCCACCTGGGGAAAAAAAACAAGCACTGATTGTCAAAGCACAAGTCTGAGGATGACTTGGTGGGACCCCAGCTATTTACACTATACATTAATGATTTAGATGAAGGAACTGAATGTAATATCTCCAAATTTGCAGATGACACTAAGCTGGGTGGCAATGTGAGCTGTGAGGATGATGCAAGGAGGCTGCAGGGGGACTCGGACGGGTTAGGTGAGTGGGCGAATGCATGGCAGATGCAGTATAATGTGGATAAATGTGAGGTTATCCACTTTGGTGGTAAAATCACGAAGGCAGAATATTATCTGAATGGTGACAGATTAGTAAAAGGGAAGGTGCAACAAAGCCTGGGTGTCATGGTACATCAGTCATTGAAAGTTGGCATACAGGTACAGCAGGCGGTGAAGAAGGCAAATGGCATATTATAAGAACATAAGAATTAGGAACAGGAATAGGCCATCTAGCCCCTCGAGCCTGCTCCGCCATTCAACAAGATCATGGCTGATCTGGCCATGGACTCAGCTCCACTTACCCGCCCGCTCCCCGTAACCCTTAATTACCTTATTGGTTAAAAATCTATCTATCTGTGACTTGAATACATTCAATGAGCTAGCCTCAACTGCTTCCTTGGGCAGAGAATTCCACAGATTCACAACCCTCTGGGAGAAGAAATTCCTTCTCAACTCGGTTTTAAATTGGCTCCCTCGTATTTTGAGGCTGTGCCCCCTAGTTCTAGTCTCCCCGACCAGTGGAAACAACCTCTCTGCCTCTATCTTGTCTATCCCTTTCATTATTTTAAATGTTTCTACAAGATCACCCCTCATCCTTCTGAACTCCAACGAGTAAAGACCCAGTCTACTCAATCTATCATCATAAGGTAACCCCCTCATCTCCGGAATCAGCCTAGTGAATCGTCTCTGTACCCCCTCCAAAGCCAGTATATCCTTCCTTAAGTAAGGTGACCAAAACTGCACGCAGTACTCCAGGTGCGGCCTCACCAATACCCTGTACAGTTGCAGCAGGACCTCCCTGCTTTTGTACTCCATCCCTCTCGCAATGAAGGCCAACATTCCATTCGCCTTCCTGATTACCTGTTGCACCTGCAAACTAACTTTTTGGGATTCATGCACAAGAACCCCCAGGTCCCTCTGCACCACAGCATGTTGTCATTTCTCCCCATTCAAATAATATTCCCTTTTACTGTTTTTTTCCCCCAAGGTGGATGACCTCACACTTTCCGACATTGTATTCCATCTGCCAAACCTTAGCCCATTCGCTTAACCTATCTAAATCTCTTTGCAGCTTCTCTGTGTCCTCTACACAATCCGCTTTCCCAATAATCTTTGTGTCATCTGCAAATTTTGTTACACTACACTCTGGCCTCTTCCAGGTCATCTATGTATATTGTAAACAGTTGTGGTCCCAGCACCGATCCCTGTGGCACACCACTAACCACTGATTTCCAACCCGAAAAGGACCCATTTATCCCGACTCTCTGCTTTCTGTTAGCCAGCCAATTCTCTATCCATGCTAATACATTTCCTCTGACTCCACGTACCTTTATCTTCTGCAGTAACCTTTTGTGTGGCACCTTATCGAATGCCTTTTGAAAATCTAAATACACCACATCCATCGGTACAGCTCTATCCACCATGCTCGTTATATCCTCAAAGAATTCCAGTAAATTAGTTAAACATGATTTCCCCTTCATGAATCCATGCTGCGTCTGCTTGATTGCACTATTCCTATCTAGAGCGAGAGAGAGAGGGAGAGAACGTGAGAGAGAGAGAGAGAGAGAGAGAGAGAGAGAGAGAAGGCGGGAGAGAGAGAGAGAGATGGAAGGCGAGAAAGAGAGAGGGAGAGAGAGAGAAGTCAATAGAGAGAGGGGGGGAGAGAGAGGGGGAGAGAGAAAGGGGAGGGAGAGGGGGGAAGGGAGGGGGGGAGAGGGAGCGAGGAGAGGGGACGAGAGGGAGAGGGAGGGGGGAGAGGGAGCGGGGAGAGGGGACGAGAGGGAGAGGGAGAGGGAAGGGGGAGAGGGAGGGGGGTAGGGGGAGAGGGAGGGGGAGAGGGAGGGGGAGAGGGAGGGGGTAGGGGAGAGGGGGAGAGGGAGGGGGAGAGGGAGAGAGGGAGGAGGAGAGAGGGAGGGGGGAGAGGGAGGGGGAGAGGGTAGGGGGAGAGGGAGGGGGAGAGGGAAGGGGGAGAGGGAAGGGGGAGAGGGAGAGAGGGAGGGGGAGGGGGGAGGGAGAGGGAGGAAGAGGAGGAGAGGGAGAGAGGGAGGGGGGGAGAGGGAGGGGGGAAGAGAGGGAGGGAGAGGGAGGGGGGAGAGGGAGGGGGGAAAGAGGGAGGGGGAGAGAGGGAGGGGGGAGAGAGGAAGAGGGAGAAAGGGAGGGGGGAGAGAGGAAGAGGGAGAAAGGGAGGGGGGAGAGAGGGAGAGGGAGAAAGGGAGGGGGGAAGAGAGAGGGGGGGGGGAGAGGGAGGGGGAGCAGGGAGTGATTGGATAAGGATATATATACCCTGTTGCTTGCCCTGTTCACTTCGGTCCCAGAAGCCCTGTTTCCATTGATGTGACTTTACCACCTCGCACTTCCAGAAAATTTGTGGGCAAAATATGTTGGAGCTGAAGGGTGCAGGGGCAAGCCAAACTAACGCCCTGCTACAGCAAAATCTGGCCCATTAACAACATTCCTATAGCAATGCATTCCACATACACCAGTGGTGTGGAGCTGGTTAAGGCAGATCAATTCATTATTCAATTTGTGATTTGTAAAGAGCAAATTGAAATGACAGGGATCACGCCTCCGGCACAGTAACTAACAACACGTGTGCTGAGGGGCAATGCAGACGGAATTGATGGTCAGGAATACGGTAAAGGCAGCGGTTGAGGGACCAACCTCAGCAGGACAATCTGTATAAACCGGCTCAGGTATTAAACCATGCTGACAGTGACTGTGAGCCGCTGCTTGCTATCTACTTCTCGAAACGTTGATGGGGAGAACCAGCCACCCAAAAGGGGTAAACATTCGATAGGCATCGAGGAACATAGGAACAGGAGTAGGCATTCAGTCCCTCGAGCCTGTTCCGCCATTCATTTAGATCTGGGCTGATCTGTATCTTAACTCCACCGACCCCTCTTGGTTCAGGAACCCTTATTGCCCAACAAAAATCTAGTAATCTCAATTTCCAAATTTTCAATTGACCCTCCAGCCTCAACAGCTTTTTGGGGAAGCGAACTCCAGATTTCCACTACCCTTTGTGTGGGGAAGTGCTTCCAGACATCACCCCTGTACGGCCTGGCTCTAATTTTAAAGTTATGCTTTCAGACTGACACAGATCATCATCATCATAGGCAGTCCCTCGAAATCAAGGAAGACTTGCTTCCACTCTAAAAGTGTGTTCTCAGGTGACTGTACAGTGCGATATGGGAATTACAGTCCCTGTCACAGGTGGGACAGATAGTCGTTGAAGGAAAGGGTGGGTGGGGAGTCTGGTTTGCTGCACGCTCCTTCCGCTTGTTTTCTGCATGCCCTCGGCGATGAGACTCGAGATGCTCAGCGCCCTCCCGGATGCTCTTCCTCCCCTTAGGGCGGTCTTTGGCCAGGGACTACCAGGTGTCGGTGGGGATGTTGCACTTTATCAGGGAGGCTTTGAGGGTGTCCTTGTAACATTTCCTCTGCCCACTTGGGACTTGCTTGTCGTGTTCCGAGTAGAGCGCTTGCTTTGGGAGTCTCGTGTCGGGCATGCAGACAATGTGGCCTGCCCAGCGGAGCTGATCAAGTGTGGTCAGTGCTTCAATGCTGGGGATGTTGGCCTGGTCGAGAACACTGATGTTGGTGCGTCTGTCCTCCCAGGGGATTTGCAGGATCTTGCAAAGACATCGTTGGTGGTATTTCTCCAGCGATTTGAGGTTTCTACTGTATATGGTCCACGTCTCTGAGCCATACAGGAGGGTGGGTATCACTACAGACCTGTAGACCATGATATAGGGCTGTAAATTGCGGCTTCTCCGGGTGCGCCCGAAGAGGACCCACAAGTTCCGGGTTGAGGCACACGAAGCGCATGCGCCTAATCTCGGCACTTACAATCTGTCAAAATTGCAAGCGTCTCCCCGGGAGAAGGACATTCGTGGGCCGAGATTTGGGCCATTTGCCAACTCATGCCCAGCAAATGTCCTTAAACCTCTTAGGCCTGGTAAATGCAAGTGTAAGGCCTGCTTTTATTAGCGTTGAGTTTTACAAGACAGAAAAATTACATTTTATCACTAAGTTTTATATTAAAATCCCTGACCATTAAGGGAAATTTATTTTTAAACCTATAAAAAAAAATTTATTTTTAAATATTTTTTCTAAAACATTCCATTTAATTCAATTTCAATTAATTTTAAATATGTGATTTTTTTTTTATTGTGTTGCGTTTCTGTGTTTTTGGTGTATTCTCATTGAAAGTAATGGGAGCTTGTACAAACAGAACTCACCGTTATCATCAATGAGAACATTCCATGTTGATTGATGGTCCAGGCCCATGTGATCCATGCGATCCTGGGATCTGTGGGCCTCTGTGCTGGGCTGTGCATCTCGGGCTCGGAGCCAAAGTGTTCGTTCCTTCAGGACCACCAGGTACTTTCATAAAAAAAACATTTCGGTTGGTGGCGTCTGCCCGCGGGAAGCCTCCGACTGTAACTTCTGGGCCATTGTGTGAGTTTCTCCTGCACCACCAAGTATCCAGCCTCAAGGCTCAGCATTTCATCTTATGAAAGGTGACTGACATCAACAATACTACACAGAGCATTATCATCATCATCATAGGCAGACCCTCGGAATCGAGGAAGACTTGCTTCCACTCTAAAAATGAGTCCTTAGGTGGCTGAACAGTCCAATACGAGAACCTCAGTCCCCGTCACAGGTGGGACAATCGGTATGGGAGGGTGGGACTGGTTTGCCGCACGTTCTTTCCGCTGCCTGCGCTTGATTTCTGCATGCTCTCGGCGATGAGACTCGAGGTGCTCAGCGCTCTCCCGGATGCTCTTCCTCCACTTAGGGCGGTCATTGGTCAGGGACTCCCAGGTGTCAGTGGGGTTGTTGTACTTTATCAGGGAGGTTTTGAGGGTGTCCCTGTAACGTTTCCTCTGTCTACCTTTGGCTCGTTTGCCGTGAAGGAGTTCCGAGTAGAGGGCTTGCTTTGGAAGTCTCATGTCTGGCAAGCAAACAATGTGGCCTGCCCAGCGGAGCTGATCGAGTGTGGTCAGTGCTTCAATACTGGGGATGTTGGCCTGATCGAGAACACTGATGTTGGTGTGTCTGTCCTCCCAGGGGATTTGTAGGATCTTGCGGAGACATCGTTTGTGGTATTTCACCAGCGACTTGAGATGTCTACTGTACATTGTCCATGTCTCTGAACCATACAGGAGGGCAGGTATTACTACAGCCCTGTAGACCATGAGCTTGGTGGTAGATTTGAGGGCCCAAAATACCCACAGAGCAGGAGCACGTCATCAGCTGTGTAAGTGAAGCTAATTCATCAAGTTGAGGCATGTGGTGAATAAACTGCCTGCAAAAGTGCACTCCACATTACAGTGCACAGTCTTTCCCCCCGTCACTCATGCTGTAGATATTACTGGAGATTGCTAAAGGGGGTCCCGAGGTGCAAGAGGGGAGAGAAAGGGTGGGGGTGGGGTCTCTCATTACATCACTCAAGCTTTTGCTGACGGTCTTGTTCCAAACAAGGTTTCAGTCACGTGGAATGCATGCTTTGTTTGCACACATGTCGCGACGCTATTGATCCAGCTTTCTTCGATTGGCACAGGCTGCTCCCTTTTTCACCCTCTTCGGATGCAGTCAAAATGAACAACATTCTGTTTGTACCACTCCTGGTTATTTTTGTAGGGTTTGCCTTTCAAAATGAAATTACCACACTGTTACCACAGTCCTGGCTTGAGGCCTGGAGACAGAGCATGCATGGTGGGACAGGGGGAGAGAAAATACAGAACAAAGCTTTTCACAGTTAACAACCAGCATAGAGCTAACTTCTATTTGCGAACTTTGCTGCTCCATACAACTCTTGCTGTTTTGCGACAACCTTCTGTGTGAAGTGCAAGACGATATAGGACAGTGTGGGCCTGTTCTCCAAACTGTTAGATGCTCAGACTGATTAAGGCAGCGACTGTCGCCACCGAGAAAGGATCTCCTCTTAGCTTCAGTGGAAATGGTCCCAATATCTCAAGCAGCTCCTCAAACAGCTGCAAAAAACAAGGCTGAAGCGCACTGCATACAGCAAAAGCTCTGGGCCCCGACAACATCCTGGCTGTTGTGCTGAAGACTTGTGCTCCAGAACTAGCCGCACCTCTAGCCAAGCTGTTCCAGTACAGCTACAACACTGGCATCTACCCCACAATGTGTTAAAACTGCCCAGGTATGTCCTGTCCACAAAAAGCTGGACAAATCCAATCCAGCCAATTACCGCCCCATGAGTCTACTCTCAATCATCAGTAAAGTAATGGAAGGTGTTGTCGACAGTGCTATCGAGCGACACTTACGCACCAATAACCTGCTCACCGATGCTCAGTTTGGATTCCGCCAGGACCACTCGGCTTCAGACCTCATTACAGCCTTGGTCCAAACATGGAAAAGAGCTGAATTCCAGAGGTGAGGTGAGAATGACTGCCCTCGACTTCAAGGCAGCATTTGACCGAGTGCGGCATCAAGGAGCCCCAGTAAAACTGAAGTCAGTGGGAATCAGGGGAAAAAGCTCTCCACTGGCGAGTCATACCTCGCACAAAGGAAGATGGTTATGATTGTTGGAGGCCAATCATCACAGTCCCAGGACATCGCCGCAGGAGTTCCTCAGGGCAGTGTCCTCGGCCCAACCATCTTCAGCTGCTTCATCAATGACCTTCCCTCCATCATAAGGTCAGTAATGGGGATGTTTGCTGATGACTGCATAGTGTTCAGTTCCATTCACAACTCCTCAGATAATGGAGCAGTCCATGCCCGCATGCAGCAAGACCTGGACAACATTCAGGCTTGGGCTGATAAGTGGCAAGTAACATTCGTGCAACACAAGTCCCAGGCAATGACCATCTACAACAAGTCTAATCACCCACCCTTGAGATTCAATGGCACTACCATCGCTGGACCCCCCACCATCAAGATCCTGGGGTTCACCATTGACCAGAAACTTAACTGGACCAGCCACAAAAAAAATGTGGCCACAAGAGCAGGTCAGAGGCTGGGTATTCTGTGGCAAGTGTCTCACCTCCTGACTCCCCAAAGCTTTTCCACCATCTACAAGGCACAAGTTAGGAGTGTGATGGAATACTCTCCACTTAGCTGGATGAGTGCAGCTCCAACAACACTCAAGAAGTTCGACACCATCCAGGACAAAGCAGCCCGCTTGATCGGCACGCTACCCACCACCTTCAACATTCACTCCCTCCACCACCGGCGCACTGTGGCTGCAGTGTGTACCATCTACAAGATGCACTGCAGCAACTTGCCAAGGCTTCTTCGGCAGCACCTCCCAAACCCACGACCTCTACCACCTATAAGGACAAGAGCAGCAGGCACATGGGAACACCATCGCTTGCAAGTTCCCCTCCAAGTTACACACCATCCTGACTTGGAAATATATCGCCATTCCTTCATCGTCACTGGGTCAAAATCCTGGAACTCCTTCCCAAACAGCACTGTGGGAGTACATTCACCACATGGACTGCAGCGGTTCAAGGCAGCGGCTCACCACCACCTTCTTAGGGATGGGCAATAAATGCTGCCGTTGCCAGCGACACCCACATCCCAAGAATGAATAAAAATAAATTTTCTCCTTCCTCATGTCATCCTGGTGTATCTCAGCTGAATGTTCTCCATGGCCTTAGTATCCTTTTTATACTGGGGCAGCCAGCACTCTTACAGTGGCCAACCTTTGATTTAGTATAAAATGACTTCTTTGCTCTTGGACTCAATGGAGCCATTTAATGTTGGCAGCTCACTGAGGGACAAGTCTTTCACCCATCAGTCTGAGAGGGATTTGAAGCCAGGTCCCAAAGGTGAAAGAACAGTGTAATCCACTGCAGTCCACAAAGATAATGGCTATCTTTGATTTTTTTAATTTATTAAAGACTTGCATTTATATAGCGCCTTTCAGGGTCACCAGACATTTCAAAGCACTTTACAGCCAATGAAGTACTTTTGAAGTATACTCCCTGTTGTAATGTGGGAAACGCGGCAGCCAATTTGCGCACAGCAAGCTCCCACAAACAGCACTGTGATAATGACCAGATAATCTGTTTTTTTGTTATGTTGTTTAAGGGATAAATATTGGGCAGGACACCGGGGATAATTCCCCTGCTCTTCTTTGAAACAGTGCCATGGGATCTTTGACATCCACCTTAGAGAGCAGACGGGGCCTCGGTTTAACGTCTCATCCGAAAGACGGCATCTCCGACAGTCCAGCGCTCCCTGGAGTGTCAGCCGACATTTTTTTCTGCTCAAGTCCGGGACTTGAACCCACAACCTTCTGACTCAGAGGCGAGGGTGCTACCCACTGAGCCACAGCTGACACAGAGATGAGGAGAGTTGTTGGAACGCGCTGCCTGAAAGGGCGGTGGAAGCAGATTCAATAGTAACTTTCAAAAGGGAACTGGATAGATACTTGAAGGGGAAAAATGTTTGCAGGGCTGTGGGGGAACGAGTGTGGGAGTGGGACTAATTGGATCGCTCTTTCAGGCACGATGGGCTGAATGACCACTTTCTGTGCTGTTGGATTCTGTGATATCAGTATACTGTGCAAGATTGTAACTGCCATGCCGTCAGGCTGACTCGGAACTTGGCTGCTGTGTTTTTGAGCCTAGTTCCCAATCAGCTAACACTCAGCAGAGACAGGGTGGTGGGGAGGGGGGGTTTAGAAAGCAGAATATCCTGGATTAGTGCGAAAACAGTGTCCAACTTATTGCCAGGACTGGGCAGTGGGTACGATTGGTGAGGAGCTGCTTGGCTGATGTCAGCACGGCCAGTTCACTTCTTGTCCAGCGGATGAAGGAGGCCCTCCAATAATCAAGAAAGCAAGAGGATAATTAAGCAATAAGCACATGAAAAGCGTCCACGGGTCAGAATGCAACATTCAAATTCCCGAGACGCAGGTTCGCTTCTCCTTTAACTGATGCTGAAGTGTTTTTAAATCAAAAACCGCACAGCATTGAGACTCGCCATAATCGTGTGTCAATATGAATGGTCTGTCGGTAAAGCAAAGCAGATGGCCAACATGACCATGAGAAACCTAACACTACATCCCTATTGCTGCTACTGTCAAACATTTCAATCCACCGGCACTCTCTGCACTGGGGCACCACCATTCACGTTAGCCCGAAGGTCTTGTTAAAAATACAAATCAACCCAAAGCACTTGGTCATTTTTTTGGTTTCAAGCACCTTATCAATCACCATTGGGAGGCTATAGTGTGTCGGGATGGAGTGGGTCTATAAATGACGTGGGTGGGTGGAGGTTAAGACCTCAGACGCACACCTCTCACTATTGGTTTAATAACAAGCAACAGCATTGCCATTGGAAAAACAAAGGGCTATTTAATAAAACAAATTGGTTGCTGCTTTCAAATGCAGTGTGAATGAGAAGACCCCTTCCATTATATTCAGCAAGACTGGATGAGGAGAATTGTGAACCTGCGGAATTCTCTACCACAGAAAGTTGTTGGGGCCAGTTCGTTTGATATATTCAAAAGGGAGTTAGATGTGGCCCTTACAGCTAAAGGGATCAAGGGGTATGGAGAGAAGGCAGGGGTGGGGTACTGAAGTTGCATGATCAGCCATGACCATATTGAATGGCGGTGCAGGCTCGAAGGGCCGAATGGCCTTCTCCTGCACCTATTTTCTATGTTTTTTATGTTTCTATGCAGACTTGAAAATAAAATGGCAACCAGTGTAAAACTGAGATTTTCATCAGGTTGTCTCCTCGTTACGTCTGAAGACCCAACGATTCCAAACATATCAAGGATCAATCTTTGACATCTGCTGGGCCTGCGATTCTCGGCGAACTCCCGCCCAGTGTGTGCAGCCTGCACAAGTCTAACGTTAACTGGAAGGCACATGTGTTGGACGGCAGGCATGTGAGCTATACTGAGGTGAGCACATGACTGGGAGGGCAGGGAGAGGGGGGCACGAGGCCATAGTGGGAAATGACACAACCTTGGCTGGTTATGTTCCACCCATTGCGAATATACCAGGGGTTGAGGACAACTAGGCCAACATCTCCAGCATTGAAGCACTGACCACACTCGATCAGCTCCGCTGGGCAGGCCACATAATTTGCATGCTCGACACAAGACTCCCAAAGCAAACGCTCTACTCGGAACTCCCTCACGGCAAGCGAGCCAAAGGTGGGCAGAGGAAATGTTACAAGGACAACCTCAAAGCCTCCCTGATAAAGTGCAACATCCCCACCAAAACCTAGAGTCCCTGGTCAAAGACCACCCTAAGTGGAGGAAGTGCATCCGGGAGGGCGCTGAGCACCTCGAGTCTCATCGCCGAGAGCATGCAGAAATCAAGCGCATGCAGCGGAAAGAGCGTGCGGCCAACCAGTCCCACCCACCCTTTCCCTCAACGAGTATCTGTCCCACCTGTGACAAGGACTGTGGCTCTCGTATTGGACTGTTCAGCCACCTAAGGACTCAATTTTGGAATGGAAGCAAGTCTTCCTCGATTCCGAGGGACTGCCCATGATGATATTGACCAGGGGTGGACACTGGCCTTTATGTTGTGCCGTAGACAGCCTGTCGGAGGGCTACAATGCCAGTGCGGGAATTACATTTCCAGGGACAATTTGTGCGAGGTTTGTATGTATTAAACTCTGCCCTTCTAAACAGGAAGGCCAGACTTGGTCCGAAGTCCTCATTTACCCTACCTGCCTCCTGCAAGTCATGGTGACAGCAAAAAGACATTTAAGTGTGCACTCCCAGCATGGACTGCTGCTTCTCTGAAGCACACATCACACATTAACCGTGCTTCCCTCTCCGCCCGCCCTGCCCCACAACCCCATGATTTTATTTGGAACCGGGACGGAAAATTGCCCATAATGCATGGCCGAATGTCCCATCGAGTGAAGCCGCCCAGCGGAAGTGCTAACTCGGAAGATGAGCAACCCGCCGCCATCGAGTACAAAACTGGCCACAAATATCTTGTACATGAAGTGAGTGAATTACTGACCATATAACTAAGCGTATAATGGAGTTAAGGTACAGATCAGCCATGATCCAACTGAATGGTGGAACAGGCTCGAGAGGCTAAATGGCCTGCGCCTGTTCTGATGAGCCAGTCAAGAAAACATTGGGAACAATACATCAACTGGTGCCCGTGGTAATTTGGGGGGTGCCACTGGTGATTTTCCATCCATCGATGTCACCCACAAATATGCCGGTGGTGGGCGAGCTTGCTTCGCGCCAGGGTGCAATCACAAAATGACACCTATCTGCTACAAGAGACTACAGTCTATCTAACACCACCACCGCAGGTCAGGGCTATAAATAGAGCTGGAACGCCGGGCCCTGGAACATCATGGGCCGCCCCGACCTGTGTGAGAACATCACCGCAGGTCAGGGCTATAAATAGAGCTGGAGCGCCAGGCCCTGGAACATCATGGGCCGCTCCGATCTGTGTGAGAACATCACCGCAGGTCAGAGCTATAAATAGAGCTGGAGCACTGGGCCCTGGAACATTGTGGGCCGCCCCGACCTGTGTGAGAACACCACTGCAGGTCAGGGCTATAAATAGAGCTGGAGCGCTGGGCCCTGGAACATCATGGGCTGCCCCGACCTGTGTGAGAACACCATCACAGGTCAGGGCTATAAATAGAGCTGGAGCACTGGGCCCTGGAACATTGTGGGCCACCCCGACCTGTGTGAGAACATCACTGCAGGTCAGGGCTATAAATAGAGCTGGAGCACTGGGCCCTGGAACATTGTGGCGGAGATGCTGCGGATGAGGGTATCGGGGTCCAGAAGAGGCGAGGGCCCAGGGGCAGCAGAGGCCAGCCCACACTGCGATATGTGTGAGCACTAGGTCCGTGCAGCAGAGCTGGGCTCCAGTTCATCCTGGTTAACCATTGCCACTGGATAAAGGCTTCGCTCTGTCAAGCCCGTGTGGTGGCTGATGTGCAACGGTCACCACACATTAAAAAAATCCACGCACAGGCACCTTCCACCCCCTCAACTGGAGTTCAGGACTGGAACATTGGTCCTTCATTGAAAAATCTGTGAACTCGTGGAAGCAAGTCATCCTCGTTCGAGGGACCGCCTATGGAGATGATGATGACTACTCTGATCAAGACCTGAGGCTCTTATCCAGCCTCTATTTTCACTTTGATGATTACTACAGTGAACAGAATATTATTGTTAGGCGTTAATCCTGTTGTGCTGTTTAGAAAGCACCTCCTTTATCCCGACTCACCAGTTCCTCCTGCCCATGTGCTGCCCCCAACATGAGGGGCATTGTCCGCATCAACTCTTCCATGTTTTGGGGCAGTCACACCCAATCCACTGTCCTTCTGTATGGTAATCTGAGTGCAGGAAAGACAAAATATTCCAGTTATTTATCCCTTCAATGGATATAATCACTCCATGAAGAATGAGAGCAGAAGTTTTAGGAACAGCTCAAGCCTGTCCCTTTGGAGGGCATCAATTTTGCTGTGTAGTACCGCACCATTTTATCCCTCAGTGGGCAGCACTCTCGCCTCTGAGTCAGAAGGTCGTGGGTTCAAGTCCCACTCCCGAGACTTGAGCACAAATCTAGGCTGAGACTCCAGTGAAGTACCGAGAGAATGCTGCACTGTCAGAGGGGCCATTTTTCGAATAAGACATTAAACTGCAGCCCATCTGCCCTCTCAGGTGGATGTACTACTCCCAGAGCAGTATTTTGAGAAAGAGCAGGGGAGTTATCCCCAGTGTCCTGGCCAATATTTATCCCTTAATCAACACAACAAAAACAGATTATCTGGTCATTATTACATTGCTGTTTGTGGGAGCTTGCTGTGCGTAAATTGGCTGCTGCGGTTCCCACATTACAACAGTGACTACACTTCAAAAAGTGTTTCATTGACTGTAAATCACTTTGAGATGTCCTGAGGACATGAAAGGCGCTACAGAGATGTAAGTCTTTCTTTCTTCATCCTCTAGCTCAGATTAAGGGATGTGATCAGACAAGGGGTGAGGGATGTATTCTGGGGTCACCATTGACCAGAAACTTAACATAAATAATGTGGCCACAAGACCAGGTCAGAGGCTGGGTATTTGTTTGCAGATACAACACAAATAGTTGCAGAGCTGTTGAGTTGGGAGTGGCTTAGCCAGTCACGTGATGTTCACAAGACTCAATAAAACCCCAGCCAGTTGTGTTCGGGTGATCCACGATGAGGCAGGTGGTTGTGAGCCTGGTGGATGAACTGGTAATGTGTAGTGTGATTGTTAAACCTTTGCTAATAAACCGACTAGTTCTTAATAACAATGTGTTGCTATGAATTCTTAAGCAAAGTACTCATGAAGCAAATACATTACAGCAGCAACAACAGCTCTGACCAAGACCAGAAAATAGATCCATACAGAACAGGGGTTGGGGATAATATATTAGCATGGATAGAGGATTGGCTAACTAACAGAGAGTCGGGATAAATGGTTCATTCTCTGGTTGGCAATCAGTAACTAGTGGGGTGCCGCAGGGATCAGTACTGGGATCCCAACTATTTACAATCTATATTAATGACTTGGAAGAAGGGACTGAGTGTAACGTAGCCAAGTTTGCTGACGATACAAAGATGGGAGGAAAAATGTGTGAGGAGGACACAAAAAAATCTGCAAAAGGACATAGACAGGCTAAGTGAGTGGGCAAAAATTTGGCAGAAGGAGTTATAATGTTAGAAAGTGTGAGGTCATGCACTTTGGCAGAAAAAAATCAAAGAGCAAGTTATTATTTAAATGGAGAAAGATTGCAAAGTGCCGCAGTACAGCGGGACCTGGTGGTATGTGTGCATGAAACACAAAAGGTTAGTATGCAGGTATAGCAAGTGATCAGGAAGGCCAATGAAATATTGGCCTTTATTGCAAAGGGGATGGAGTATAAAAGCAGGGAAGTCTTGCTACAGTTGTACAGGGTATTGGTGAGGCCACACCTGGAATACTGCGTGTAGTTTTGGTTTCCATATTTACGAAAAGATATACTTGCTTTGAGGCAGTTCAGAGAAGGTTCACTAGGTTGATTCTGGGGATGAGGGGGTTGACTTATGAGGAAAGGTTAAGTAGGTTGGGCCTCTACTCATTGGAATTCAGAAGAATGAGAGGTGATCTTATCGAAACGTATAAGATCATGAGGGGGCTTGACAAGGTGGATGCAGAGAGGATGTTTCCACTGATAGGGGAGACTAGAACTAGAGGGCATGATCTTAGAATAAGGGGCCACCCATTTAAAACATAGATGAGGAGAAATTTCTTCTCTCAGAGGGTTGTGGATCTGTGGAATTCGCTGCCTAAGAGAGCTGTGGACGCTGGGACATTGAATAAATTTAAGACAGAGATAGACAGTTTGTTAAACGATAAGGGGATAAGAGGTTATGGGGAGCGGGCAGGGAAGTGGAGCTGAGTCCATGATCGGATCAGCCATGATCTTATTGAATGGCGGAGCAGGCTCGAGGGGCCATATGGCCTACTCCTGCTCCTATTTCTTATGTTTGTATGTTCTAGGAGGAGGCCATTCTGTCCCTCTTATCAGTGTCGGCTGTTTTAAAGAGCTGTCCAATTAGTCCTGCTCCCAACAGTGGAACAGTTTCTCCTGATCTAATCTCATCAAAACCCTTCATAATTTTCAACACCTCTTTTAAATCTCCCCTTAACCTTTATTTAAAAGGTCAATTGAAAAGCTACTCAAATTTATCCTCCAGTTTGTAAAAACACAGAAGGCACAATCTGATTTTTCCACTGATTAATGTAAATGAAACAAGAGGTACAACAGGCGTGTAATTAGCACGGTTGATCATATACAGAATGGGTTTTTCCGCTTAAAACAAGCACTCAAGTATCAACTTTTGCTGAAGCAAAATATTGAGAATTGTTGGGAAATTGTGCCCATTGTGCAGGTTTAACAGAGCCAAGTATCAAGTTCAAACACAGCCTTTGGGAAAATCTGAATACTTCAGTAAACAAGACAACTCAGTGGGTGCATTTTGTCATATTTGGTGTGGGTGTTGTAAATATAAGTTGTTGAGAAAAAATAGCATTTAGTGGGTTTTTTTATTGGTTGTTTCTCTTGATTTATCCTCAGGATTAGGTTGTGTTCACAATGATTTCCTTTTGCCTTTGGATTAGGGGTGGTGTCAATACATAAAGCTGTCCCGAGAATACATAGAATTACATTGAATTTACCGCACAGAAACAGGCTATTTGGTCCAACTGGTCTATTCCAGTGTTTATACTCCACATAAGCCTCCTCCCACCTTACTTTATCTCACCCTATCACCATATCCTTCTATTCCATTCTCTCTCATGTACTTATCGAGCTTCCCCTTAAATGCATCTGTGCTATTCGCCTCCAGCACTCCACTGCTAGCAGGTTCCACATTCTAACCACTCTCTGGGGAAAGAAGTTTTTCCTGAATTCCTTATTACATTTATTAGTGACTACCTTGTATGAGCCCTAGTTTTGGACTCTCCAAAAATGGAAACATTTTCTCTATGTCTACCCAGTCAAACCCCTTCATAATTTTAAAGACCTCTGTTAGGTCACCCCTCATCATTTTCTTTTCGAGAGAAAAGAGACCCAGCTTGTTCAGCCTTTCCTGATAGTTATAAGCTCTCAGTTCATGACTAAAATTTCAGAATTCTGGGGAGGGTTTAAAACAGTTTGTGTATTGTGTAAGTTGATTGTTGTACTCCGAGTTTCTTGCAATGTTTTTCTGTTTCTGTGTAATTATTCTATTTGTAACTAAATTTGACTGTCAGCTTTAGCCTGAACATAGCTGTCTGACCGTGTGATATTTACTGCCTTTCGAAGCGACAGGGGAGCATAGATAACATCTCAAAGTGGTCGCCAATGTGTCATGTGTCTCAAAAATGTGCAAAATGTCCTGCGACAAGCACAAAAATCTAGTTTCAATTCCGAGGAGAAAATCTCCTGATGAAAACTGCGTTTTTGCCGGCAATGCAAGTTTAAATGTTGGGTGAGAGCCAGAATCATAACAGCAGGAATAAGTGGGTTGATTCCCAGTGGCTTCTGAAGTGTGGTACGGTGGGAACCAGTGCCGTTGGGATCTGGCTTGAGCGGTTCAGACTTGTACACCCTGTGCAGCTGATGTGGGGTCTCTGCTGTGCTGTCCCTCCTCCGCAAGATCCTACCAATCCCCTGGTGGACAGATGCACCAACATTAACATCCTCGACCAAGCCAACATCCCCAGCATTGAAGCACTGACCACACTCGACCAGCTCTGCTGGGCAGGCCACACTGTTCGCATGCCTGACACAAGACTCCTAAAGCAATAACTCTACTCAGAACTCCTACACGGCAAATGAGCCAAAGCTGGGCAGAGGAAACATTACAAGGACACCCTCAAAGCTTCCCTGATAAAGTGCAACATCCCCATTGACACCTGGGAGTCCCTGGCCAAAGATTGCCCTAAGTGGAGGAAGTGCATCCGGGAGGGTGCTGAACACTCGAGTACCATCGCCGAGAGCATGCAGAAATCAAGCGCAGGCAGCGGAAAGAGCATGCGGCAAACCAGTCCCACCCACCCTTTCGTTCAACGACTATCTGTCCCACCTGTGACAGAGACTGTGGTTCTCGTATTGGACTGTTCAGCCACCTAAGGACTCATTTTAAGAGTGGAAGCAAGTCTTCCTCGATTCCGAGGGACTGCCTATGATGATGATGAGAGGACGCAGCTCACAGGAGAACTGGTTTGGTCCAGAGATTCCCAATTGTTTTCTTCAGCCGAGGATTCCCCTCCGCTGCGATAGTCACGACTCTGATCGGGTCATCCTAATTCCCAAGCTTCTCCCCTCCCCCACCAATCATCCATCTTGTTCACATATTCCATCCCACCAGACTCCATATCCTTAAGCACATAAGAAATAGGAGCAGGAGTAGGGCATACAAACCTTCGAGCCTGCTCTGCCATTAAATAAGAGCATGGCTAAACGCTTACATCAAGTCCACTTTCCCGCCCGATCCTCATATCCCTTGATTCCCTCAGTGCCCAACAATCTAAGTTTTGAAAGTACTCATCGACTGAACATCCACAGCCCTCAGGGGGTAAAGAATTCCTCTGTAGACCTTTGGGCTGCCTGAGGAATGCCTCCTGCTCTCTGCTGGCCATACTGCTGGGCTGCTTGTTACTCGGTTCAACTTGGCTATATCATGCACTTTCCCATTGAGAGGCTTAAAGGGTTACATTATGAGGACAGGTTGCATAGGCAAGGCTTGTGTTCCCGTGAGTGTAGAACATTAAGGGGTGATCTCATTGAGGGGGTTTAAGATGATTACAGGCTTTGATAGGGTAGATAGAGAGAATCCAAATCCTCTGGTGGGGGAAGTCTAGAGAAAGGGGACAGAACCTTAAAATTAGAGCCAGGCCGTTCAGGGGTGATGTCAGGAAGCATTTCTTCACACAAAGGGCAGTGGGAATCTGGAACTCTCCCCCCACCACAAAAAAGCTGTTGAGGATGAGAGGCAATTGAAAATTTCAAAACTGAGATTGATCGATTTTTGTTCGGTAAGGGTATTAAGGGATACGGGCCCAAGGCGGGTAAATAGAGTTAAGATACAGATCAGCCATGATCTAATTGAATGGTCTACTCATGTTCAGTGTTCCCTCTCATTTTTGGGGGGCTGCGCCGTTTTTCTAACATGTATTTATATAGCGCCTTTAACGAAGTCAAACATCCCAAGGTGCTTCACAGGAGTATTTTGAGATATAAATCTGACACTGAGCTGCATAAGGAGAAATTAAGACAGACAACCAAAAGCTTGGTCAAAGAGGCAGATATTAAGGAGCACCTTGAAGGAAGAAATAGAGGTATAGAGGCGGAGAGGTTTCGGGAGGGAGTTCCAGAGCTTGGGGCCTAGGCAACAGAAGGCACGGCCACCAATGATTGAGCGATTATAATCAGGGATGCTCAAGAGGGCAGAATTAGAGACATAAGAAATAGGAGCATAATAATAATAATAACTAGGGGGAAGGCCATCTTAGACTGGGTGTTGTGTAATGAGAGAGGATTAATTAGCAATACCGTTGTGCGAGGCCCCTTGGGGAAGAGTGACCATAATATGGTGGAATTCTGCATTAGGATCGAGAATGAAAGAGTTAATTCAGAGACTATGGTCCAGAACTTAAAGAAGGGTAACTTTGAAGGTATGAGGCGTGAATTAGCTAGGATTGATTGGCGAATGATACTTAAGGGGTTGACTGTGGATGGGCAATGGCAGACATTTAGAGACCGCATGGATGAACTACAACAATTGTACATTCCTGTCTGTCGTAAAAATAAAAAAGGGAAGGTGGCTCAACCGTGGCTATCAAGGGAAATCAGGGATAGTATTAAAGCCAAGGAAGTGGCATACAAATTGGCCAGAAATAGCAGTGAACTCGGAGACTGGGAGAAATTTAGAACTCAGCAGAGGAGGACAAAGGGTTTGATTAGGGCAGGGAAAATGGAGTACGAGAAGAAGCTTGCAGGGAACATTAAGACGGATTGCAAAAGTTTCTATAGATATGTAAAAAGAAAAAGGTTAGTAAAGGCAAACGTAGGTCCCTTGCAGTCAGAATCAGAGGAAGTCATAACGGGGAACAAAGAAATGGCGGACCAATTGAACAAGTACTTTGGTTCGGTATTCACTAAGGAGGACACTAACAACCTTCCGGATATAAGAGGGGTCAGAGGGTCTAGTAAGGAGGAAGAACTGAGGAAAATCCTTATTAGTCGGGAAATTGTGTTGGGGAAATTAATGGGATTGAAGGCCGATAAATCCCCAGGGCCTGATGGACTGCATCCCAGAGTACTTAAGGAGGTGGCCTTGGAAATAGCAGATGCATTGACAGTCATTTTCCAACATTCCATTGACTCTGGATCAGTTCCTATCGAGTCGAGAGTAGCCAATGTAACCCCACTTTTTAAAAAAGGAGGGAGAGAGAAAACAGGGAATTATAGACCGGTAAGCCTGACATCGGTAGTGGGTAAGATGATGGAATTAATGATTAAGGATGTCATAGCAGCGCATTTGGAAAGAGGTGACATGATAGGTCCAAGTCAACATGGATTTGTGAAAGGGAAATCATGCTTGACAAATCTTCTGGAATTTTTTGAGGATGTTTCCAGTAGAGTGGACAAGGGAGAACCAGTCGACAAGGTCCCACACAAAAGATTAATGTGCAAAGTTAAAGCACATGGGATTGGGGGTAGTGTGCTGACATGGATTGAGAACTGGTTGTCAGACAGGAAGCAAAGAGTAGGAGTAAATGGGGACTTTTCAGAATGGCAGGCAGTGACTAGTGGGGTACCGCAAGGTTCTGTGCTGGAGCCCCAGCTGTTTACACTGTACATTAATGATTTAGACGGGGGGATTAAATGTAGTATCTCCAAATTTGCGGATGACACTAAGTTAGGTGGCAGTGTGAGCTGCGAGGAGGATGCTATGAGGCTGCAGAGCGACTTGGATAGGTTAGGTGAGTGGGCAAATGCATGGCAGATGAAGTATAATGTGGATAAATGTGAGGTTATCCACTTTGGTGGTAAAAACAGAGAGACAGATTATTATCTGAATGGTGACAGATTAGGAAAAGGGGAGGTGCAACGAGACCTGGGTGTCATGGTACATCAGTCATTGAAGGTTGGCATGCAGGTACAGCAGGCGGTTAAGAAAGCAAATGGCATGTTGGCCTTCATAGCGAGGGGATTTGAGTAAAGGGGCAGGGAGGTGTTGCTACAGTTGTACAGGGCATTGGTGAGGCCACACCTGGAGTATTGTGTATAGTTTTGGTCTCCTAACCTGAGGAAGGACATTCTTGCTATTGAGGGAGTGCAGCGAAGGTTCACCAGACTGATTCCCGGGATGGCGGGACTGACCCATCAAGAAAGACTGGATCAACTGGGCTTGTATTCACTGGAGTTCAGAAGAATGAGAGGGGACCTCATAGAAACGTTTAAAATTCTGATGGGTTTAAGACAGGTTAGATGCAGGAAGAATGTTCCCAATGTTGGGGAAGTCCAGACCAGGGGTCACAGTCTAAGGATAAGGGGTAAGACATTTAGGACCGAGATGAGGAGGAACTTCTTCACCCAGAGAGTGGTGAACCTGTGGAATTCTCTACCACAGAAAGTTGTTGAGGCCAATTCACTAAATATATTCAAAAAGGAGTTAGATGTAGTCCTTACTACTAAGGGGTATGGTGAGAAAGCAGGAATGGGGTACTGAAGTTGCATGTTCAGCCATGAACTCATTGAATGGTGGTGCAGGCTAGAAGGGCCGAATGGCCTACTCCTGCACCTATTTTCTATGTTTCTATGAGCATGAGTAGGCCATACGGCCCCTCGAGCGTGCTACGCCATTTAATACGATCATGGCTGATCTGATCATGGACTCAGCTCTACCTCTCTGCTCGCTCTCCATAACCCCTTATCATTTAAGAAACCCTATTTCTGACTTAAATTTATTCAATGTCCCAGCTTCCACAGCTCTCTGAGTAGCGAATTCCACAGGTTTACAACCCTCAGAGAAGAAATTTCTCCTCATCTCTGTTTTAAATGGGTGACCCCTTATTCAAAGATCATGCCCTCTAGTTCTAGTCTCTCCCGTCAGTGGAAACATCTTCTCTGCATCCACCTTGTCAAGCCCCCTCATAATCTTATACATTTCGATAAGATCACCTCTCAATCGTCTGAATTCGAATGAGTAGAAGCCCAACCTATTCAACCTTTCCTCATAAGTCAACCCCCTCATCTCCAGAATCAACCCAGTGAACCTTCTCTGAACTGCCTCCAAAGCAAGTATATCCTTTCGTAAATATGGAAACCAAAACTGCACGCAGTATTCCAGGTGTGGCCTCACAAATACCCTGTATAACTGTAGCAAGACTTCTCTGCGTTTATACTCCATCCCCTTTGCAATAAAGGTCAATATTCCATTGGCCTTCCTGATCACTTGCTGTACCTGCATACTATCCTTTTGTGTTTCATGCACAAGTACCCCCAGGTCCCACTGTACTGCAGCACTTTGCAATCTTTCAATAGTAACTTGCAATTTAAATAGTAACTTGCTCTTTGATTTTTTTCTGCCAAAGTGCATGACCTCACACTTTCCAACATTACACTCCACCTGCCAAATTTTTGACCACACACTTAGCCTGTCTATGTGCTTTTGCAGATTCCTGCTACTGCTTCTTTAATAATGGACTCCAACATTTTCCCAACCACAGATGTTATGCTAACTGGTCTATAGTTTCCTGTTTTTTGTCTGCCTCCTTTTTTAAATAGGGGCGTTACATTTGCAGGTTTCCAATCTGCTGGGACCTCCACTGATGGGGGAGAATTTTGGTAAATTACAACCAATGCATCCATAATACCTGCCTCTACTTCTCTTAAGACCCGAGGATGCAAGCCATCAGGTCTAGGGGACTTAGCTGTCTTTAGTCCCATTATCTTACTGAGCACCACCTGCTTAGTGATTGTGATTGTGTTAAGTTCCTCCCCCCCCCATAGCCCCTTGACTATCCACTGTTGGAATATTGTTAGTGTCCTCTACCGTAAAGACCGATACAAAATATTTGTTCAGAGTTTCTTGGAGCGTCTTGAAGGAGGAAAGAGAGGTAGAGAGGCGGAGAGGTTTAGGGAGGGAGTTCCAGAGTTTGGGGCCTAAGCAACAGAAGGCATAGCCACCAATGGTGGAGTGATTATAATCAGGGATGCTCAAGAGGGCAGAATTAGAGGTGCGCAGACATCTCGGGGAGCCGGGGTTGTGGGGCTGGAGGAGATTGCAGAGATAGAGAGGGGCGAGGCCATGGAGGGATTTGTAAACAAGGATGAGAATGTTGAAATCAGGGCGTTGCTTAACCGGAAGCCAATATAGGTCAGTGAGCACAGGGGGTGATGGGTAAGCAGGATTTGGTGCGAATTGGGACATGGGCGGCAGTCTTGGATCACCTCTAGCTTACATAGGGTAGAATGTGGGAGGCCAGCTAGGAGCGCTGGAATAGTCAAGTCTAGAGGTAACAAAGGCATGGATGAGGGCTTCAGCAGCAGATGAGCTGAGGCAAGAATGAAGATGGGTGATGTTACGGAGGTGGAAGTAGGCAGTCTTAGTTATGCTGCGGATATGTGGTTGAAAGCTCATTTCAGGGTCAAATACGACACCAAGGTTGCGAATAGTGTGGTTCAGCCTCAGACAGGAGTTGGGGAGAGGGATGGAGAGGGAACATTGCTCGTGTTCCTATGGTCCCATTGCTGGAGCACCTTTGTTGTGGCTGATAGACTTTCTCATGTTGTAGAGTTCCTATTGGCTTCTGCGAGTCATGATTCCGGAACTGTTGCACAGAATTACAACGTGGAACCTGGTCATTCAGCCCACAGCCAGTCCGTTTTGTTGTTTATCCCCCACACCAGCTCTATGCTACTCTTCTGTGCTCGCTTTGTTCCCATATCCTTTTAATCCCCCTCCCTTCTACCTCAGTAAATCTGAAATGTTGATATGGTCTCTGCTTCAATCCTGTAGTGAATTCCACAGCCTCACACCCTCTGTGTTAAACAGTTTCTCCTGCTCTCTGTCTTAAATCTCTTCCAATTAATCACCTATCTTTGACCCCTTGTTCCAGACATCTCAACCCCTGGAACTAGTCTGTTTCGATCTACACTGTCCCATCGATTCATTACTTTAAACACCTCTGTCAAATCACCTGCAATCCCATCTATTCGAACACCAATTTTTCAAGCCTTCGCTTTTGCATTGTCTCATACAGATTGACAAAGGTTTAGAAGCCTTTCTCCCCAGAAAACCAAAGCAAAATTAACTCGTTTCAGTTAAATTAACCCAAGTGCAATCCAAATCTTTGCTTTCAATGCAGAAGGTAGGTGGGGGAGGACATAACGTTATACAGAATTAATGGGGATGTTACATCTTGTGATGCCACTGATTTGGGCTTGTTCAACAATCTTCTTAAACAGTGGCTTTTCAGATACAGGAAACTGATAATTAGCCATTTGAACATTATCAAATAACACAGCGTCTTTTAAAGGAGAACAATGTGCATTTATGTTCTCTTACCACATTGCGAATTGAATGAGGAAAGCTGTGCTTACATTCCGTGCATCACTCAAAGCACGGAGAGAAACGGGCGACATGAAAAGAAAGTGGTTTTCCTAACTACTGTTTTGGTTTCACATTAAAGGTCGTGCTGCACCTTAAACCGAGGCAGGATGTGGCCCCTTCATCCGAACTCCAGAGGGTTCTGAGTTCACAACCAGAACATGGGCTGTGCACACGGGTTTACCAGCATGTGCAGCAGCGTGTGATGGATGTGCAATTGGAAAACCTGGCCTCAAATGTTCAAATAGTTTGAAATTTGCTTTTTACATGAGAAAAAACATGGCCTTTGAGAAATGAATTGCTTTTAAAGACACCTATAAAATAACCTTTTAATCCGTTAATTGTCTTTTGTTTGCTTTCCCCATCCTTTAGAAACCGAGTCGTAATATAATTTTGTTGGAATACAAATAAACATCTGTACAAATGGGAATCTGGAGAGAAGCCAATGAGCTGCATCAAACACATTCACACCCCTCTCTGCAGACAACTATACAACACACACACACATATATAAGAAGATATTAGGACAGGTGACCAAAAGCTTGGTCAACAAGGTAGGTTTTAAGGAACGTCTTAAAGGAGGAGAGAGAGGCGGAGTGGTTCAGAGAGAGAATTCCAGTTTAGGGCCTTGGCAGCTGAAGCACGGCCGCCAATGATGGAGCGATGAACACTCAGCAACCAGTGCTATTCACCACACACACCTCTTTGTAACCAGACCTGCACACTACCTGCAACGTTCAAGACCGTGTGTATTACAAGAACTGCAAACAGCAGCTCCCATGAAGCTCAGAAAAACTGGTTGAAAATACTAAAGCACCACGCAAAGATTTCTAAATTGGCATCATGATGAGACAAGTACAGATCCTTACTCAAATGCAATATGTTCAATTTTGCCATCAGCTTTTTCCAGAGGATTTTCTCCTTACTGTTCGAGGGCAGTGAATCTACAGCAGCTGCTTTTTATAAAGCAAATTGAGCAGACCCTGTGCTATTCATAGTGAGCAAGACTCTCAACTCTTTCCAACTCAAAACACTCAGCGACCACCCACGAGTCTTTAGAACCTGTGTTGGGTGGTAAAATGATCAGTTATGTGCGGCTCTCGTTTAGAACTGTACAACTGCCAGAACATATTTTCCAATTAAATTACCATACCCTATTATACAGTTCAAATCTGCACAGAACACAGTAATGGTAACGGGATCGTAAGGTGGGAAACTTCAAAGCAAGAGCTAAGGCTATGGGGGTTACTTTGGCCAAAAGATGAAAAAAGGCACTAAATAGGTGCTGTGCTAATAAGACATGCCTGATTGAAAGTCTGATTTTAGCGCACAATTTTGGTCCTAATTGCTAATTAAACTCGCTTGGTGGCACTAAACCAGACACCTTGGAATTCCAGAATTTAGGTCCTAGATGGCTGATGCCACAACCACCACTGGGGCTCTACAAGAGGCCAGAGTTGGAGGAATGCAGGGTTCTCAGAGGGTTGTAGGGCTGGAGGACGTTACATAGATAGGGAGGGGTGGAGGGCTGGAGGAGGTTACAGAAATAGGGAAGGGTCTAGGGCTTGAGGAGGTTACTGAGATAGGGAGAGGTGTAGGGCTGGAGGAGGTTACCGAGATAGGGAGGGGTGTAGGGGCTTGGAGGAGGTTACAGAGATGGAAAGATTGTAGGGCTGAAAGAGGTTACAGAGATAGAGAGGGGATGTAGGGCTGGAGAAGGTTACAGAGATAGGGAGGGGTATAGGGCTGGAGGAGGTTACAGAGATAGGGAGGGGTGTAGGGGCTGGAGGAGGTTACAGAGATAGGGAAGGGTGTTGGGCTGGAGGAAGTTAGAGATAGAGAGGGCCAAATCCATGAAGGCCTCTGAAAATGAGGATAAGAATAAATCTGAGGCGTGGTTTGGGTTGGGAGCCAATGTAAAGCAGAAAATAGAGGCTAGAGATGGAGCGACAGAACAAAGGGTTCAAGGGTGAGTCTTTTTGAGGAGAGGGGCGATGGCGGCAGTACCTCAGGAGAGGGACCGTTTCCAATGTCAGTTGGTATGGGGGTGACAAGAAAAGAAAATTGGGTGGTCAGCAGTTTAGTGAGAATATGGCTGAGGGGGGGGAGAGGTGGGTCTTCATGGACAAGGTGAGCTCAGTGATAGCATTGGGGCGATAGAGCAAGATGCAGAGCCAGGGCTAGTATATTAAAAAAGAGATTTCCGGTCCAAGCTTGCAGATTATATCATGATAATTTCAGCTCCAACTTGCATTTGTACAATGTTCCTCATGCACAGGAAGATGTCACAGAACACATTACAATGGGAGGAAATGGGATAGAATGGGCAGGGAGCTTGGTGGTTGGGGAGGAGAATGGGGAACCAAAGGCACGAGGAAGGGTGCGAGAAGACTTTAACACCAGGGAGAGAGAAGGGAAGGACGGTTCCAGGGGCAGGAATCCAGTCACTGGACCACTGGCGGAGCAGATGGGAGAAAGGCAAGGGGAAGTCCAGTGCAAGAGGAATGGAGGTTGTGCGCGGGAACACAAGGCCGCAGGAAATCACGAAGGGAGGGTGGGACAAGGTCAGGGAGACTTTTGAAAACAAGGATGAGGATTTTGGAACGGTGCCAGTGGAGAGAGGTGGGTTGCTGGAAAAGTCTTTATTATCTTCCTCCCTTTTAACAAACTCCAGCTCACCTTGCATTCTCCATGTACTGTACTCTGTTTGTGTAATGGGCCACTGCAAGATAACCTTGTAACATGTTTCCATTGCTCTCTACTTTGAATTCTACTGAGAGAATTACCACCAGTAAGCTCCAGTGCTTGCAAACATCGCACCTACGCCGCAAATATGCAGTCTCCGGAGAATACAACCATTCATCAGTCATAGGCGATCCCTCGTATCGACGATGACTTGTTTCCACGCCAATATAGAATGAGTTCACAGATGTTTCAATGAAGGACCCGAACTACATCCTGAAGGGTGGAAGATGCCTGTGCGTGGATTTTTTTTAACGTGTGGTGGCTGTTGCACACCAGCCACCACACGGCCTTGACAGAGCTAGGTCTTGGTCCAGTGGCAAGGGTTAACCAGGACGACTGGAGACCAGCTCTGCTGCACAGACCTAGTGCACACACATATCGCAGTGTGGGCTGGCCCGTGCTGCCCCTGGGCTCCTGTCCCCAAACTCACGCCTCCCCTGGGCCCCGATCACATCCCTCTACAGTCTCTCGCTGCTCCTGCCCACGCTACAATCACCGACCTGGACCTTGATGACATCACTGTTTTCTGCCGTCGCCCTCCTGCACCAGCTCGCTCTGTTCCCTGGAGTAGTATGCCTCCACACTGCTCCCCGAGGTCTCCACGCCGCTCCCGAGGCCACCACTCCTTTTATGGCCTCGACCTGCCGCTGGTGTTCTCACGCAGGTCGGAGCATCCACGCCACTCCTGAGGCCTCCACGCCGCACAGACATCCTATTTTTCATCTACATGCAAAGACATGCCAATCCAGGCCGAATTGGACAACCTCCCACCAACCCGTCTTCAATCTCAAAGGCCATTTTGGACGATCGAGGGCGAAATGCTTGGAAGAACTGCGACATATGTAATGGATTCTTTATAGAGGACCCAACAGTACAACCTGAAGGATCAAACCTTCCTCGCAAACAGTGGGCACTATCAACTGCCTCAGAACAGGTCATGGTCGATGCTGCCACCTTCTCTATTGGTGGAAGATTAAAGCACCCCCCATCATGTGGCTGTGGAGCTCCTAATCAGACCCTGGAGCACATCATTGAGCACTGCCCTCAGAGGGAATTCGCAGGCAGCCTACAGGATATCCACACCGTTACACCGGGAGCTTTGGCCTGGATATCCAATTTGGGTATTGACTTTTGATTTGCTACTGCCATACTCAAGAAGACGACGACGATGATTGCTCTCTCGAAACTGAAACATGGCTGATAAATAATGGACCAGCACAACAAGGGCTTTTGGTCACTGGGAGATTGCTGATTCTGCAAGGTCCCAATCCCAAACTCAAGGGGCTGGCTCAAGCAAACTTAGATGTTTACTTGTCCTCACACAGAGCAGCCCTTCCTGGAAAGAAAGAACTTGCATTTACATTGTTTTTTTTAATCACTCCCTCAGGACCCTTCAGAGCACTTCACAACCAACCGAACTACCATGAAATGTATTCACTGTTGTAATGTCGGCAAACATGGCAGGCGATTGGAGCAAAGCAAGACCCCACAAAGGCAAATCTTTCTTTTAACCTTTTATTGGTGGGGTTAGTTGAAGGAGGTCACAGGGAGAGCTCCCTGCTCCTCTTCAAATAATGCCAGAGGAGTTCTTACATCCATCTGAACAGGTGGGCAGAACCTTGGTTTAATGTTTCATCCAAAAGATGGCATTGTAGCATTCCCTCAACCGAGATCATATGCTCAATTGCTGGGTGGAGGGGGGCTTCAACTCACAACCTTCTGACTCCAAGGCGAGAGTGCTACCAACTGAATCCAGTTGACATGTGTTAACTATCAATGTGCCTCGGCCAACACAAACTCTCCCCTCTGGCCAGATTTAAATGCCAACTCACATGACATACTCACATCAGTAATGTCTCCTCAGCAACCTTCTGCCAACATTCAGAACTTTAGACACATTTCCAAATTCTAAATGAATTGAACAGTCACTTGCAGCCAAGTACAAGGTTACTCCAAATGCAAATCACTTTAAATTGAAAACGATTAGCCCAAAATTGTGACAGATTGGAAATCAGTCTTATTTCATTTTCTGAGAGACTCGAACCAACTGAAATTCAGCTGCTGTATTTAATATTATTTATTAAGAATCTGCAGCATGCTGCCTTTGGGACACTTTGAAGTACATTTTCCAAGCATAATTTTGGGGGATAATCTTTTCTGATTTGAGACGGGTAGGATCAATATTGCTGGGCAGTATGGAAGCTGCAAATGCATAGACTAGGCATGGATTCCCTCGAGTACAGAAGATTAAGGTGTGATCTCATTGAGGTGTTTACGATGATTAAAAGATTTGATAGGGTAGATGGAGAGAATCTATATCCTCTGGGGGGGGGGGGAGGGGGGGGGGGTGGGGAGACCAGAAGGGGGCGCAGCTTAAAATTAGAGCCAGGCCGTTCAGGGGTGATGTCAGGAAACACGTCTTCACACACAGGGTGTTGGGAATCTGGGAACTTTCTCCCCAAAAAGTTGTTGAGGCTGGGGCTCAGTTGAAAAATGTCTAAACTGAGATTTGTGTTAGGAAGCATATTAAAGGTTACGGAACGAAAGTGAGTAGATGGAGTTAAGAGCCATGATCTCACTGAATGGCGGAACAGGCTCGAATGCCCCTCTCCAGTTGTTATGTTCGTTTATATAAAGGCAGATATCATCTTTGTCTAGATGGACTGCTTAAGAAGCACTAGATATACTTGCCATAGAGGGAGTGCAGCGAAGGTTCACCAGACTGATTCCTGGGATGGCAGGACTGTTGTATGAGGAGAGATGTGGTCGACTAGGCCTGTATTCACCAGAGTTTAGAAGAATGAGAGGAGATCTCATTGAAAAGTATAAAATTCTGACTGGGTTGGATAGACTGGATGCGGGAAGGATGTTTCCCCTGGCTGGGAAGTCTAGAACAAAGGGTCACAGTCTCAGGATACAGGGTAGGAAATTTAGGACCGAGATGAGGAGAAATATTTTCACTCACTGGAATTATCGACCACAGAAGGCTGTGGAGGCCAAGTCACTGAATATATTTAAGAGGGAGATTTCTAGAAACAAAAGGCATTAAGGGGTATGGGGAAAAAGCGGGAATATGGTGTTGAGATAGAGGATCAGCCATGATTATAGTGAATGGCAGTGCAGACTCGAAGGGCCGAATGGCCTACTACTGCTCCGATTTTCTATGTTTCTACGTTTAGATACAACATTCATTCAGACATTAGAAACAGTTAATATTTATTACTGATTTGTGAGGAGACTGAGCTAAATGTCTGGTGTTTGTGACCCAGCAGGGACTTCTGCAGGAGGCTTTTTAGCCAAGGTACTTGCTGCTGGTCTTGATGCGAAGCTTCATGTTTAGAAAGTGCCTGTTAGAGAAAGTATTATTGCAGTGCCACAAACTCAGGACTCATGAGTTTGTCTTTCTCATGTAAAAATGTTTTGTCAGGGCTACAAGTTGTTTAAAGTACTGCCGGGTTGGGGCGAGGCATCCTGCACCTTTCTTGTTTCTGTAACACATTCTTTAATCTTGTGAAATCTGTTGGATTTTCTCTCGCTTCTGTTTAATTTTACTTCCGAATAAATCTGATTTGGAGATGCGCCGCCTGTCATAGAGCTATTTGTTCATCAGCTGCAAAGATCAGGGGGCTGAAACTGCCCCTTGGCACCGCCGGCCAACGATAACGGAGCGCTAATGCGTTATCATGCGAGCGAGGCGGCCCCGGTGTTCTGCCGGCAAAATGTGGCTTGCTCCGCGATTAGCGCACTGCCGTGCACACTGACCCCTTATCGCCCATTTGTGCCCTTCGGGGGGAAATCGCCGCGTGGAACGCGAAGTCGGTAGCTGGGGCGATGCCAACGACAGCTTCTTGGTGGCTGGGGCGCCCTGCTACCCTTAAAAGGGAGGTGGCAGCGCCGCGGCCGGCATCTTTTTCCTGTCGGCCAAGTTTTCAGTCGGCCCAAAAATGGCGGCTGCTGGTGTGGCCGGGACGCCAACAAGCAGACCGGAAACCCCTGTTGGGTGCCAGGCCGCTGGCCCAGCAGACACCCTTCCCTGGTGGCCCAGTGGAACCCACTGAAGAGGCTGCAGAGTTCGCAGCGGCCCTCCCCTTTAAAAGAAGGGGAGGTACGTTGTGGGGCGTCAGTGTGACGTGGCACGTCCGTGAGAGCGCTCTGTTGGCGCAATAACAACTTTTCCCCACAAAGAGCCCAAATCCGTGCCGGCGACAACAAAAAATGCGCGGGGAAAATTTGGCCCCCAGGAGTTCACAATCGCAATCTTAACAGTAAAATAAAAAAGGACTTGCATTTATTTACAGCCTTTCATGACCTCAGGACATCCCAAAGCATTTTGCAGCCAATGAAGTCCTTTTAAAATGCGGTCACTAATGTTGGAAACACAGCAGCCAATCCACGCACAGCAAGGTCCCACAAACAGCAATGGGGGAATGAGCAGGTAAGATGTTGGTAGAGGGATTAAAAAGGGCGAAGGAAAAGGCGATTTGTGTTTATAAAGCCCCTGACCCAGTCCCTCAGAAACATTCCAAAAATACTTCACTTACAATGAAAGGTGTTGGAAATGGATCGCAAACTGCCAAATGCAGCAAGTTCCACAGTCCCTTAGATTGGCGGGGGTTACCGGAGACTTTAGAATCTGCATGGGTCACATGTAGTGGCCCCACATTCTTGTACGGAAAGAGTCGCAGTCAGAGCCAGACTTTCTGTTCATTAAAAATCTTACCTGCAGTTTATAATGCTTGGAATAAACCACCCTGCATATGGGGGCAGAGGGAGGTTGTGCCCACTGACAGAGGGAGGGGTGCACCATCGTTCACTGAGCATGCGAGACCTGCACCTAATTGTGAGGTTTCCTGGGCCTCTCTGATAGCACTCCATTTCACCCACCCACGGCTGGGCCTTGGGGTGTGTGTATGTGTGTGTGTGTGGTCTGAAGCCTTGGCCAGATAGGGTGCTCCTGTGGCCATTGTTGGCTTGCAAGGTGATTCTGTGCAGCTCGAAAAGGGCAGAAGGCACGAGCTGCTCTGGTGGGCTGAGGAAAGGCTTTATTTTGGACAGCAATAGCTAAAAGAGTGCGCAAAAGAGGTATTTTTTAATTAAATAAAAACAAGAGAAATATAAGAACTGTAACTGGATGCAGAAAATTCTGGAAAAAATAAGAACAGTCTACATTCGGATCCTGCTCAACTGCCTGTCTTACAGTAGACCATTGATCTAGGAGGAGAAGGCCTGCAACTACCTGCGTCTTTGCAAACACATCTCCCTTATACTGCCCAAGCTTGAGGACGGAAAACGGTGATGGCAGGGGGGAACATACTGACACCAATTCACCTTCTCAACTCTCTGTCCGGCCCTCTTTCTCAGTACTTTTACCTTTTTCCTGGAGAATCTAGAACCAGGGGTCACAGTCTCAGACTAAGGAGTCGGCCATTTAGGACTGAGATGAGGAGAAACTTCTTCACTCAGAGGGTGGTGAATCTCTGGAACCCTCTACTCCAGAGGGCTGTGGAGGCTCAGTCATTGAGTATATCTAAGACGGAGATCGATAGATTTTTGGATATTAAGGGAACCAAGTGTTATGGGGATAGTGCAGGAAAGTGGAGTTGAGGTAGAAGATCAGCCATGATCATATTGAATGGTGGAGCAGGCTCAAGGGGCCGAATGGCCGACTCCTGTTCATATTTCTTATGTTGTTTCTTAACTGAGTGAAGAAATTTCTCATCTCAGTCCAAAATGGCCAACCCCTTATTACTGTGACCCCTGGTTCTAGACTCACCAGCCAGAGGAAACATCCTCCCTGCATCTACCTTGTCATGCCCTTTACAAATTTTATATATTTCAATGAGATCATTGTTATGTCTTGAATAAAGAGTCAGACCAGATACTGTGAGCTCAAAGTAAGGTGTGGCCGTAATCCTTTATTACAGATCTCAGAGTGCCTCTCCAGCCTGTGAGGCCTCCTTATATACAGGTGCTCCCAAGGGATTGTGGGATCCCTTGGGACTCCAGGGGATGAGCCTTCCGGTGGTTAAACATGGTATTTACAGGTTTACATACATAACAATCACCACTCACTCTTCTAAACTCTAGCGAATATAGGGCTAATCTACTCAATCTCTCCTCATAGGACAATCCCCCCATCCCAGGAATCAGTCCGGTGAACCTTCGTTGCACTCCCTCAATGGCAAGTATATCCTTCCTTAGATAAGGAGACCAAGTCTGTACACAGTGTGGTCTAACAAGGCCCTATATCATTTCAATAAGGCTTCTTTCCTCTTATACTCCATATCCTTAGAGATGTTAAATCACGGCTAGGTTGCTTGTTCAGGCAGATGTAAAATATCTAATGGCACTCTCAAAAGAACAGCAGGGAGTTCTCCCAATGCCCTGGGTAAGATGTCTCCCTTAACCAACTCCAACAAAATAGGTTGGCTGCTCAAGTACCTCAGTGGCTCTTGATGGGACCTTGCCGTGCACAACTTGGCTGCCGTGTCTACTTACAAAGCCACAGTGACTGCACTCAAAAGTTGGCCATTGTTGTGGAGTGCTTTGGGATATCTTGGGGGCGTGATAAGGTGCAAGATAAAGGCGAGTTCGGAACCTGGAGGTGTGCTAACTTATATAAAAGTAGAAAATGCTGGCTATACGCAGCAGGTCAGGCAGCATCTGAGGAGAGACAAACAGAGTTAACGTTTCAGGACTGGAAAAAAGTTACAGGTTTTAACCAAGTGCAGAGTATTTCCAGCATTTTCTGTTTTTTTTTAGATTTCCAGCAGTATCATGTGCAATATTCACAGTATTTTGCTTTTGTAGGTTTGCTAACTTAGGGTGGAAGAGGGGTGGGCCGGAGAGGGGGACGACGGAGAGGGGTGGGCCGGAGAGGGGTGGGCCGGAGAGGGGTGGGCCGGTGAGGGGGGCGACGGAGAGGGGTGGGCCGGAGAGGGGGACGACGGAGAGGGGGGGCGGCGGAGAGGGGGGCGGCGGAGAGAGGTGGGCAGGAGAGGGGTGGGCCGGAGAGGGGGGTGGTGGAGAGGGGTGGGCGGGAGAGGGAGGCGGCGGAGAGAGGTGGATGGGACGGTGCTTTCTTGCTGTGGACCCCGCCAGGTGCTCTGCAAATAGGGCAAACCCGAGTTTAAGTTCGCTCCAAATGGTCTTTACTGATAGCAGCAAGCAGGAATAGAATCACCAATTATTTTGCTTTATTCACAGCTCTTCTATCTTGGTGCAACTAATTTGGGTCATTCTGAAGTGAATCCACCATCACACAGTCCATTTAATCAATTCATGTCGATTGTAACAAGTCATACGATCAGTGAGCAGCCTTGCTCGATGGAAACACGGACTGAGAGATCGAGGAGTGTTGCTTTCGGACGCTGCCCAGCTCTATTTTTAAGATTCTGTCCTCTTGTTCTTGACTCCCCCACCAGAGGAAATCGTTTATCTGTATTTACCCTATCAGAACCCTTTATCATGTTAAACATTTCCACCAGATCATCCCTCAACCATCAAAACTCAAAAAAATACAACCCAAGCTTATGCAAGCTGTACTGGGAATGTAAGCCCTGGTTTTATTCTGGTGAGTCTGCGGTGCATCCCTCTGCAAGGCCTTCCTGAGATGTGGCGCCCAGAATTGAACACAGTTCTCCAGGTTTATACAGGTTGTACCTCCCTTATCGGGCACCCTCAGGATCGGGCCTGTGCCGAATAAGGGATTTTGCCGGATGAGGGGAGGTCAGTGGCCCGAGGTCGAGGAGAGGTCGGCGCTGCGGGCAGGCCCGAAGTGTCGGCGGGCCCCAAAGTCGGGGTGGAGTTCGGCCGCCATTCTGCGCATGCGCCCCCAGCCGCCGGAATCATGCCGGATAAGGGGTGATGCCAGATAAGGGAGTCCCGGATAAAGGGAGGTCCAACCTGTATTCCAACCCCCTCGAGATAAAGGCCAACATTCCATTAGCCTTTGTGAGGACTTTCTGTACCGATGCACCAGCTTTTAGTGATTCGCTGTTCATAGACACCCAATTCCCTTTGCTTCTCCACAGCTCCTAGTCTCTCGCCATTAAGAAAATATTCCAATTGGTCTTCCTCCGACCCAAAGTGCATGACCTCGCACTACCCCACGTTGAACTCCACCTGTCACAGTTCTTCCCTACTCTGTGGCTATGTTTCCGTCCCTTTGTAACTTTTTGCTCCCATCTACACAACTTACAGTGGCTCCCAACTTCGTGTCATCTGCAAACTTCAATCTGTATCACTTCATCCAAGTCATTGATAAATATCGTGACAAGCTAAGGCCCCAGTACAGACCCCTGCGGAAACTCCGAAAGACATGAATTAATTAGACAACTAGTGCAGAGCTTTGTAAATGTAGTTATATATATATATATTTTTTTTTAAAAATCTGATGAATGGGCTCACTTCCTTCCTATAAACCTCACTCAACATTGAACATAGCGACACAATTAATGATAACGGAAAGTACATCTGTAGTTACAGACTGCAGCCACCAGGAGGTGGTGTAACCCCACTGAATCCTGCAGCATGAGCAATGCCACTGGAGGCCGACCAAGTTCATTCATTTTTACTTTTCTGTTTGCACAGCTTTGCAACCCGATTCTGCAAAAGGTCACTTCACACAGGGGCTTTACAGGCGAACACAGGAAGCGTTCATCCACGTGGCCTCGAGAGGTCTGGAACACAGGTCTCAGAGAAAAGAAAGAAAGATAGGGCCCAAGTTTCCACATGATTTGCGCCTGATTTTTAGGAGCAACTGGCAGAGAACGGACTATCTTAGAAATCGCAATTCTCCACATTTTTTTTCTGCAGTTCTAGTCAGGTAGAACAGTTCTACTTTGGAACAGAATTTTTTCTTCAAAAGGGGGCGTGTCCGGCCACTGACGCCTGATTTGAAAGTTTCCACAGTGAAAACGTACTCCAAACTAAAGTAGAATGGAGCAAGTGAAGATTTTTGTAGAACTGAAAAAACCTGTTCTACACATTAAAAAATCAGGCGCAGGTTACAAATTAGGCGTCCAGAACGAGGTGGGGGGAGGGGGGGTTGGGAAGTCATTAAATTATATAATAAATCCTTATTTATACTTATAGAAATATTATACAAATAAATCCAACCTGAATGAACATTTATAAGCAAAGAAAAGATTAAATAAACCATCTTCCTACCTGTGTGAAAGTGCTTCAG
The DNA here is from genome assembly GCF_044704955.1 of Pristiophorus japonicus. Lineage (NCBI taxonomy): Eukaryota > Metazoa > Chordata > Chondrichthyes > Pristiophoridae > Pristiophorus > Pristiophorus japonicus. Next base: position 150,629,481 of record NC_091987.1, on the reverse strand, counting down.
CCAGGGAGAATTCTGCAGCCGTTCGTGCCGCTGAGCGGGAGGGGGGGGGGAGGAGAAAGCGGTTTGTTGTTGTGGAGGGGAGGGAGGGGAAGGAGACAGCGGTTTGTTGCCATGGAGGGGAGGGAGACAGCGGCTTGTTGCCGTGGAGGGGAGGGGAGGGAGGGGAAGGAGACAGCGGCTTGTTGCCGTGGAGGGGAGGGGAGGGAGGGGAAGGAGACAGCGGCTTGTTGCCGCGCAGGGGAGGGAGGGGAAGGAGACAGCGGTTTGTTGCCATGGAGGGGAGGGAGACAGCGGCTTGTTGCCGTGGAGGGGAGGGGAGGGAGGGGAAGGAGACAGCGGCTTGTTGCCGCGCAGGGGAGGGGAGGGAGGGGAAGGAGACAGCGGCTTGTTGCCGCGCAGGGGAGGGAGGGGAAGGAGACAGCGGCTTATTGCCGTGGAGGGAGGGGAGGGAGACAGTGAGAAGGGAAGCCTCAGTGCTGATGGCAATGTGATTTTATTAAAAAATGTTCAAAAATTAAACAGCTACAAAGAACTACAAAAATGGCCAAGTGCCAATGTTTTTTTTCACACTGAGCATGCGCGAACGCTCCAACGCGCACGCGCAGCGTTGCCGGCAGGAAAAAAACTAATTTAAATAGTACCCGCCCCTTCCCACTTACAAAATCGGCGCGAGTGTAGGCTCCGCCCCCCTGGGCGCCGCGCCAAACATACAAGGAGCTGCAAAGCGCTCGAGAATAGCGTGTTTTTTTTCTGGCGCCGTTTTAGGCGCGAAAAACGGGCGCCCAGCTCGGAGGGGCACCCGTTTTTTATCCTGTGGAAACTTGGGCCCATAGAGTTGCATTTATATAGCGCCTTTCACAACCTCAGGATGTTCCAAAGCTCTTTACAGCCATTGAAGTACTGTTGAAGTGTAGTCACTGCTGTAAGGTAGGACATGCAGCAGCCAATTTGCGCACAGCAAGCTTCCACAAACAGTAATGTGATGATGACCAGATAATCTTTTTTTTGTTATATTAATTGAGGGATAAATATTGGCCCCAGGACACCAGGGATAACTCCCCTGCTCTTCTTCAAAGTCTGTAACGTCCACCTGAGAGAGCAGACGGGGCCTCGGTTTAACGTCTCGAAAAGACCGTATCCAACACACTGCACCACCTACTGCCTCTTTTCATTTCAGAATCGAGCGCATTTCACGATTTTGCTGACTATTGGCGCGGAGCATAACTCAACATTTCCATTGTGGTGCCTGATCCCTCGCTCGCCATTCTCTACCCGTAAGTGGGCTGTGTCTAATTGGCCGTTAAACTATTACATTCCCAGGAGTTTCTGAGCACAACGGCAATTTAACTCCAGCCTTTTGTAACTAAGATAGTCATTTACTGAATTGGGAAAAAAAACAGAAGTGAAGCCAGGGCTGCTGTACAGAGTCCTGTATGTCGAGGAATAGTGAGAGACTACAATTACAATGGAAAATGAGTAACTCTATACTTCAGAATGCTACAGAGCATTAAAAAGATGTCTTATGCCATCTGCTGGTGACTTTCAGCCTTCACATTACAAAGACACAACCAGCTATTTTAAGTTTTTTTTCAGTCTGTTGTCTTGTACAAAAGAAAGACTTGCATTTATATAGGGCCTTTCACAACCTCAGGACGCCTCAAAGCGCTTTACAGCCAATGAAGTACTTTTTGAGTGTTGTCACTGTTGTAATGTGGGAAACGCGGCAGCCAACTTGGGCACAGCAAGCTCCCACAAACAGCAACATGATAATGACCGGATAATCTGTTTTAGTGATGTTGGTTGAGGGATAAATATTGTTTCTTCTTCAAATTAGCACCGTGGGATCTTTTACGTTCACCTGAGGGGGCAGCCGAGGCCTCAGTTTAACATCTCCTCCGACAGTGCAGCGCTCCCTCAGTACTCCACTGGGAACCGTAACTAGCAAGGTTCCCACAACAGCTCAAAGGGTTTAGACACGAGTGACTGGCCGACGCATACAGACTAGGTAGGTAACAGGTTTGATCCCCGGTCTGTGAAAGGGACCAACATACAACTTGGGCAGGGACAGTTAGCCTTCGCACCACTGAGCTGGGAAGAGGATGATCAGCCGGGGCTCCCACTCCTGGTTACTGCCCAGCTGGAACAGTGCACTTGGATTCCATGCTCAGATGTAAGGGACACTGTAAGCCGGCACCACTCAGTTGCATTAATACTGGCCCATGGATCGATGGAATTGTCATCATCATCATAGGCAGTCCCTTGTATCGAGGATGACTTGCTTCCACGCCGAAAAGGGATGAGTTCACAGGTGTTTCAATGAAAGACCTAATATTCCAGATCCCGAAATATATCCTGAAGGGTGGAAGATACCTGTGCGTGGATTTTTTTAACGTGAGGTGGCCGTTGCACACCAACCACCACACGGGCTTGATAGAGCTTGGTCTTGGTCCAGTGGCAAGGACCCAAACAACTTGCAGGACACCACTAATCAGATCCTGCCAATTAGAGTAGCTGTCCATTATGCCTACTCTCTTTCCTGCCGCTCAGCCAATTTCCTAGCCAGGTTAATAACTTGCTTTCAATTCAATTTACTTCAACTTTGGTTAACAGTCTCTCATGAGGGACTTTATCAAATGTCTTCAGGAAGTTCATACAAATCATATCCATAGACATTTCCCTGTCCACTACTTTACTCACCTCTTCAAAAAATTCAATCGGTTTGTCAGGCCTGACCTACCCGATGGAATCGTACCCCACAAGGTATCACCAATGTTCAGGATAGGAAAGAGTAAAACTAGCAGAAACAACTGACTGAAAGCAACAGTTTCCACTCTGCCACTTTGATTGATACAGTGTTGAATTATATAACACTGGCAAGCCATTTAATGCAACATTTCTCAACAGAAATCCTGAATGGAAAGCACCCCACTGTGTCGAATTTCCCAGCTCTCCTCCCTTACTCTGACCATGTGACTGAGTGTCTGCTCGCTAACCAGCAACTCCTGCCCAATACTCACTCCAGTAACAAGACCTCACACAAGGTGGACAGGTGCGTACTCCAACAGTGTAATGGCTGGTGCTCAGGTGATGGAAGAGTGCTCCAGCTTTATATTAGTGAGCATGACACCATCTGAATCTTTCTATACTGTAACCCATGTTTAATTAGACCGATGTGCAACAGTCACCACATGTTAAAAAAATCCACGCACAGGCATCTTCCACCCTTTCAATTGAAGTTCAGGGCTGGAACATCGGGTCCTTCATTGAAACATCTGTGAACTCGTGAGAGCAAGTCATCCTCGTTTGAGGGACCGCCTATGATGATGATGAGACCGTTTGTGTTCATTATCACCACTGAAAGATAATGCAATTTTGTTTTACGTTCCCAATGAGATGTACAACACAATGCAGAGCAAAGAAATAACTTGCATTGATATAGCGCCTTTCACATCCTCAGGGCGTCCCCAAAGAGCTTCATGGCCAATTAAGAACTTTTGAAGTGCAGTTACCGTGGTTATGTCGAGAAACAGCAGCCAATTTACGCACAGTAAGCTCCCACAAATAGCATGGTGATAATGGGGTAGAATTTCCACAATCGCAGATTGTGCTGGTTTTCTGAATTGAATTTTTTGCTCAAGTTTCTGCTCAAACTCATTTGCATATGAGCAAACGTAAATCGTGCATGAACTAGTGCAATCAGTCAGAGTGAAGAATGTGTTTATTCACCTTGCGTCAAAACATATTCCTGCGTGTATTTAAGAGTGGTAACCTGGTGCAGTTTTATTAATGCAGCTGAAAAAGGGTTTATCACAAAAAATAAACATTTTTAATCGCAGTGTCCATCCACCAACTGTGCGTAACCCGATTTAAATGACTGAAAATGATATAAAAAAACTATACAGAACCACTTACTAGTTTCTTAGTAAATTAAAACATTTTAATAGTTAAAAACTTTTAAAAGACACCTTTTCGTGTCCTTGTGCCTAAAAATACAGCTTAATTTTTAGAGCCTCCTGGAAGGGCTGCAAACAGGCGAAATTAGCAGAAACTCACCATGGCGTTACAGTTTTAAATAGAAGTATTAGTGCTGAGGATAATTATAGGCTTCAGGGTGACAGACAGGATGGTGAAACGGGCAGAGGCATGGCAGATGGAGTTCAATGCAGAGAAATGTGAATTGATGCACTTTGGGAGGACTAATATGGAAAGAGATTATACTATAAATGACAGTGTAGAGGAAGAAAGAGGCCTTGGTGTCCAGATACACAAATCCTGAAAGGTGGCAGGGTGAGTTGATACAGTGGTTAAAAAGCAAATGGGTTACTTGGGTTTATAAATAGAGGAATAGAATATAAAAGCAAAAGGATTATGTCAGAACTTTATAAATCACTAGTATAATGTATGCCCCGGTGTCATGCTCACAGGTTTGTGGAGCTGTTGAGTTGGGAGTGGCTGAGCCAGTCACGTGACGTTCACAAGACTCAATAAAACCCCAGCCAGTTGGTTTCGGGGGATCCACGTTGAGGCAGGTGGTTGTGAGCCTGGTGGATGAACTGGTAATGTGTAGTATGATTGTTAAACCTTTTGCTGATAAACCAACTAGTTCTTAATAGCAATGTGTTGCTATGGATTCTTATGCAAAGAACCCATGAAGCAAATACATTACAATGGGTTAGGCCTCAGCTGGAGTGTTGTGGACAATTCTTTGCACCAAATTTCAGGAAAGATGTAAAGGCTTTAGAAAGGGTACAGAGGAGGTTTACCAGGATGTTACCGGGGATGGGGGTCTTCAGTTAGGAGATGTTGGGGAAGTTAGGACTGTTCTCCTTGAAACATCATCATCATAGGCAGTCCCTCGGAATCGAGGAAGACTTGCTTCCACTCTTAAAATGAGTTCTTAGGTGACTCAACAGTCCAATACGAGAGCCACAGTCCCTGTCACAGGTGGGACAGATAGTCGTTGAGGGAAAGGGTGGGTGGGACTAGTTTGCCGCACGCTCTTTCCGCTGCCCGTGCTTGATTTCTGCATGCTCTCGGCGATGAGATTCGAGGTGCTCAGTGCACTCCCGGATGCACTTCCTCCACTTAGGGCGGTCTTTGGTCAGGGACTCCCAGATGTCAATGGGGATATTGCACTTTATCAATGAGGCTTTGAGGGTGTCCTTGTAACGTTTCCTCTGCCCACCTTTGCCGTGAAGGAATTCCGTGTAGAGCGCTTGCTTTGGGAGTCTCGTGTCAGGCATGCGGACAATGTGGCCCGCCCAGCGGAGCTGATCAAGTGTGGACAGTGCTTCAATGCTGGGGATGTTAGCCTGGCCGAGGAACATAGAAGGTTAAGAGATGACCTATAATAGGTTTTCAATATGATGAGGGGTTTTGATAAGAGTAGAAAGTGAAAGGCTGTTCGCTCTGGCAAGTGGGTCAATAACCAGACATCATAGATTTAAAATCATTGGAAACAAATCTTAAGGGGCGATGAGGAGAAATGTTTTCACTCTGTTGTCGGATCTGGAACGCTCGACCTTAAAATACAGTAGAAGCAGGTTCTATAAATAGTTTTACAAGCGAGATGGAGGAACTTACAGGGTTACAACTGCTCTTTCAAAGGACCAGCACAGGCACGACGGGCCGAATGGCCTCCTGCTGTGCTGTAAGGTTCTATGATTCTATCGCTAAGAACACAGATTATCTGGTCATTATGGTGTGCAAATTGGCTGCCACATTCCCGACATTACAAGTGACTGCACTTCAAAAGTCCTCCGCTGGCTGGACAGCGGTGTGGGATGTCCTGAGGTCATGAAAGGCGCTATAGAAATTCAACTTCTTAATTTGTTTTCTTTCAACAGCAACAAGAGTATGTTTCCTTGTTTTGAACCTTAAAGTTTGTTCCAAGTGGTTCTGTACCTGTATGGGTCGCCCATCCTCCTGTCCAATCATGTTCCTCCACTCCAGCAGGGAGCGTTGCAGATGATCAAATCCGGTTTCCCAATGCCGCACGTGCCCTCCCAGATCCACCGTCACCACTCCTCCTGCTCCCATGGGCGCCATCAGGACGTCTGTGTCCGAGATCTTGGACAGCCACTGAGTGTATGGAGAGATAGAAAGTGCACTGCAAGAAAGGAAGGCAACACAGTCATCATCATCATAGGCAGTCCCTCGAAGCGAAGATGACTTGCTTCCACGGCAAAAAAGGATGAGTTCACAGGTGTTTCAATGAAGGACCTAATAGTCCAGATTCTGAACTACATATTGAAGGGTGGAAGATGCCTGTGTGTGGATGTTTTTAACGTGGGATGGCTGTTGCACACCAGCCACCACACGGGCTCGACAGAGCTAGGTTTTGGTCCAGTGGCAAGGGTTAACCAGGACGACTGGAGACCTGCTCTGCTGCACGGACCTAGTGCGCACACATATCGCAGTGTGGGCTGGCCCGTGCTGCACCTGGGCCTTCGCCTCTTCTGGACACCGAACTCGCACCTCCCCTGGGCTCCGATCACGTCCCTCTACAATCTCTCGCCGCTCCTTCGCCTCGACCTCGCCGCTCCTGCTGTACCTGCCCACGTTCCAATCACCGACCTGGACCTTGATGACGCGCAACAATACCAGTATAGCCAGCCCGGTATAAAACTATTGGGGGGTGGGGGGGAAATGCCCATTTGTGGGCGATAACAGCGGTGAGGCGGAGGTCCCTGTGCCAGGCGCGAAAGTCCCGGCCCGCTCGTGATATTGGGGGTTACCGCCCCCGAGAGCAAGTGGAGCGCAAAATAACCCGCTAGACTTATTCTGTAGGGTGGGAGCGGGGCGGCGGAGCGGGGCACTACCGGTTACCGCCGCCGCTAAACTCCCGCGGAATTTAGCTGCAGTCGTTAACTGCGCCGCACCAAGGCGAAAAGTCGTTTGTGCTGCGTTCTAACGGGAGGAGCAAACAACCCACATTTCTCCCCCTTGGCATCCAACTGACCCGTTCTGAGCCAGGTGGCTGAGAGTTCAAGCCTTACTCCAGGAGTATGCTAACACTGGAAGGACAAATTTCCAAATGGGTCCTCCAGGCATGGAGTCTCCTCTGCCAGGAGCGCATATGTGAAAGGTTATACAGGTGGAACCTCCCTTATCCTAAACTCTCGGGACCTGGCATGTTCTGGATAAGAGATTTTTCCGGACGAGGGGTGGTCACGTTAAATTGGATGGTACAGGTTCTGAGCAAGGGGATATTGGGTCTGACTGGCTTGGAGCTGGGAGTGCGGCAGAGAGATCGGTGGATCGCGGGGTCAAGCCAGCGATTGCGGGAGTCGGCAACGAGGAAGGACTTCAATTTGTTCATGTCGGAGTTCTGCACATACGCCACTCGGTGGCCGGGAATGGTTCTGGACGAGGGGGGGTTCCGGATAAGGGAGTTCTGGATAAGGGAGTTCCGGATAAGGGAGTTCTGGATAAGAGAGGTTCAACCTGTATAGAATTACTTGGAACATACATAGACCGAAACAGGCCATTCGGCCCAACCAGTCAATGCCTGTGTTTATGGTCCACACGAGCCTCCTCCCACCTTGCTTAAACTCACCCTAGCTGCAAAACCTTCTATTCCTTTCTCCCTCATGAACTTATCTAGCTTCCCCTTAAATGCATCTACGCTATTGGTCTCAAACACTCCCTGTGGTAGCGAGTTCCACCTTCTCGCCACTCTCTGGGTGACGAGGTTTCTCCTTAATTCCCTATTGATGACTATCTTATATTAATGACCCTTTGTTTTGGACTCATGCACAAGCGGAAACATTGTGGGTGGGTCTCCCCACAATTTTCTATCCATTAACTGACATTTGTACCCAAAATAAATCGGAGCTGATTAATATCCCCTAAAGTTAGAGCGAGACTGTTCAGGAATGATGTCAGGAAGCATACCTTCACACAAAGTGCTGTGGAAATCGCCCCCAAAAAGCTGTTGACGCTGGGGATCAATAGAAAATTTAAAAACTGAGATTGATTGATTTTTGTTAGGCAATGTTATTAAGAAATATGGAAGCAATGTGTTAAGATACAGATCAGCCATGATCTAACTGAATGGCGGAACAGGCTCGAGAGGCTGAATGGCCAGCTCCCGTTCCTATGTATTTGAAACCATTCCATTTAGTGGTTTCCTCACCTTGGAATGGGAATATATTTAATCTTTTTGGAGTTCAGATCTGTTACTTCCAAGAATCCCGCCGTGTTTGGAGGCTTCACATCTACAGGAAAAGAAGACAAGTCAATAGCACAGAAGCACTGGTGATCCGGGCTGGTCGAGAGCCCCTTTCCGCCCAGACGATGCTTACTGAAGGTGAATGAGCAGCTTCTCCACTTGATTTTGCTGAATTGTAAGTATTTTACAATTTAATGCTCGATGTATTATTCCGAGCTGAAGTGTACATGGTTTGCGCTTGTAAGGTCACCAGGTGTGATCGCTGTGCCCTGGCCGAATGGCCTCACTGGGGCTGCGTGAATAAGGCTCCTCCCACGGCCAGCCCCTGCTTCCTCCCGACCCGACTCGACTGCCGTTTCCCGCCTCCGGACCTGACCCGACACCGACCCGACTCCCGCTTCCCCCCCGCCCCACCCCGCTCCCCCCCGCCCCTGGACCGGACCCGACCCTGACACCGACTCCCGCTTCCCCCCGCGCCCGGTCCGGACCCGACCCCCCGGACTGGACCCGACCCGACCCCCGCTTCCGGACCGGACCCGACACCGACCCGACTCCCGCTGCCCCCCCCCCGGCCCCCGGACTCGACCCGACCCGACTCCCGCTTCCCCCGCACCCCGCCTCCGGACCGGACCCGACACCGACCCGACTCCCGCTTCCCCCCCGCCCCCCGGACTGGACCCGACCCAACTCCCGCTCCCCCCCCCCCCCGCCCCCGGACTCGACCCGACCCGACTCCCGCTTCCCCCGCACCCCGCCTCCGGACCGGACCCGACACCGACCCGACTCCCGCTTCCCCCCCGCACCCCGGACTGGACCCGACCCAACTCCCGCTCCCCCCCCCCCAGCCCCCGGACTGGACCCGACCCGACTCCCGCTTCCCCCGCCCCCCCGCCTCCGGACCGGACCCGACACCGACCCGACTCCCACTCCCCCCCCCCGCCCCCGGACTAGACCCGACCCAACTCCCGCTCCCCCCCCCCCCGCCCCCGGACTGGACCCGACCCAACTCCCGCCCCCCGGACTGGATCCGACCTGACCTCCCTCTCCCTCCCTCCCCCCGACCCGAACCGAACCAACCTCCCTCCCACCACCACCCCGACCCGCCCTCCCCCCGACCCGACCCAATGCCACCTACCTGTAAATCTGATGCTGGGGACGGGCCCTGCCCGAAGTCTCGGGACCGGCCGGTTCTGCCTCCCTCCCCCTTCTCCTTTCCCCCACCCCCATCTCCTTTCCCCCCCCACCCCCATCTCCTCCACCCCCATCCGCCCCATCTCCTTCCCCCTTCTCCTCCCCATCTCCTTCCTTCCCCCCCTCCCCCCTTCTCCCCTCCCCCTTCTCCCCCCCTTCTTCCCCATCCCACCCCCTTCTCCCCCATCCCTTCCCCCCTCCCCCTTCTCCCCATCCCTTCCCCCCTCCCCCTTCTTCCCATCCCACCCCCTTCTCCCCCATCCCTCCCCCTTCCCTCCCTCTGCTTCCCCCCTCTCCCTCTCTACCCCCCTCCTCCCCCTCCCCTCGCTGTTGGAGGGCTCCCGGTGCTGCAGTCGGTAAGTAGAAAATGTTTTATTTATTGATTTAAAAAAAAATTATTTCTTATTAATTTTTTTAATTGATTTATTGGTTGATTTATTGATGTATTTATCTTTTATTATTGATGATGGCTCTTTATTTGTAAAACTGAAGTGTTTAATGTTTGTAAACTTCCCTTTAAACCCACCCACCCCCATTCCCTACACCCGATTTGTAACCTACGCCTGATTTTCTAAAGTTTAGACAAGGTTTTTTCGTGCGTACAAAATTCTTCACTTACTCCATTCTAAGTTAGTTTGGAGTAAGTTTTCACTGATGAAACTTTGAAAACAGGCGTAAGTGGCCGGACACGCCCCCTTTTGAAAAAAAAATTCTGTTCCAAAGTGAAACTGTTCTAACTGACTAGAACTGGAGCAAACTAAATGGCGAGAATTCCGATTTCTAAGATACTCTGTTCTACACCAGTTGCTCCTAAAAATCAGGAGCAAATCATGTCGAAACTTTGGGCCGTTATTATTACATTTACAAGAACTACACTCATCAGCAGGTGGTGTAATAGAGATAGATGATAAAAGACCAACACCTCACATTTATATAGTGCTTTTAATGTAGACAAATGTCCCAAGGTGCTTTACACAGGAAATAAGGAGCGCTGACTAAATGCTTAGCCAATGAGGTGGGCTTTAGGGAGCAGGCAAGAGAGCGAGAGCAACCGAGAGAGCGAGATAGAGTGAGAGAGAAAGAGAGAGTGAGAGAGAGCAAGAGTGAGAGAGAGCAAGAGTGAGAGAGAGAGAGAGCAAGAGTGAGAGAGAGCAAGAGTGAGAGAGAGCGAGAGATAGAGTGAGAGAAAGAGCGAGAAAGTGAGAGTGAGTGAGTGAGAGAGCAAGAGTGAGAGACAGAGGGAGAGAGGGCGCACGAGGGGGAGAGGGCACGCGCGCGAGGGGGAGAGAGCGGGAGGGCGACCGGGGGAGAGGGCGGGTGTGTAGCCGGGGGAGAGGGCGGGCGTGTGGCCGGGGGAGAGGGCGGGCGTGTGGCCGGGGGAGAGGGTGGGCGGTGGATAGCGCGCCCGAGAGGGTGAGAGCCCGAGAGAGAGTGCGCGAGGTAGAGCGAGAACGTACACAGAGTGATTTAGGGGGTAAATTCCAGAGCGTGGGATCTGGATGGCTGAAGGCACAAACACCAATGGTGGGCAAAAGAATGGTAGATGCGTGAGACACTGAAGTCAGAGGAATGGAGAGTTCAGGGGGTTTGCAGGGTTGGAGGAAGTTACAGAGATAGACGAGGCCATGAAGGGATTTAAGCACACAAATGAGCATTTTATATTTGAGGCACTGGGGGACTGGAAGTCAGCGAGCACAGGGATGATGGGTGGAGTGGGACTTGGTACAAGTTAGGACATGGACAGCATGAGTTTGGAATGAACTGAAGTTTACAGTGGGTGGGAGGCTGGCCAGGTGGACATTGAAACAGTCGAATTTGGAGGGGTCAAAAACATGGATGAGGGCTTCAGCAGCAAATGAGCTTAGTGAGGGGAGGAGGTGCGTGATTTGTGAAGATAGAAGTAGGAGAAGATATGTGGTCAGGAACTCGGCTCAGAGTTAAACAGAAGACGGAGGTTGTGAACAGTCTGGCTGAAGCTAAGGTAGTGCCCAGTCAGTGGTTGGGCTTTGCATGTTGCAGCAGGGATCAAGGATGTTGGCTTTTGTCTTCCTAATTGTTTAGCTGGAGGAAAATGCAGCTCATGCAAGATTCTCTGTTATACTGGAGCCAGTGGAGGGATCATGGAAGATAGCAGAGATGAGAGCTGGGTGTCATCAGTATACCTGTGGGAGCTGACCCACAGGGCCCAGGAGAGGCGAGGGCCCAGAGGCAGCATGGGCCAGCCCACACTGCAATATGTGTGCCCACTAGGTCTGTGCAGAAGAGCTGGTCTCCAGTTGTCTTAATCCTTGCCACTGGACCAAGACCTAGCTCTGTCAAGCCCGTGTGGTGGCTGGTGTGCAACGGTCACCACACGTTAAAAAAATCCATGCATAGGCATCTTCCACCCTTCAGGATGTAGTTCGGGATCTGGAATATTAAGTCCTTCATTGAAATACCTCTGAACTCATCCTTTTTTGGTGTGGAAGCGAGTCATCTTCGTTTCGAGGGACTGCCAATAATGATGGGAGCTGACCCTATGTCTGCAGATAATGTTGCTAACAGACAGCATGTAGTCAAGGATGAGGGGGCCAACGACAGATCCTTGGCGAACTCCCGAGGTGACAGTGTGGGGGCAGGAGGAGAAGCCATTGCTGGAGGTGCTGTACTCTACAACCGGATAGATCAGAGTGAAGCCAAACTAGGGCTGTCCCACCGAGCTGAACAATGGAAGAGAAGCCTTGGAGGAGAATGGTATGGTCATCTGTGTTGATGGCTACAAAGAGGTCAAGCAGGGAGAATGCACCATGGTCACAATCACAGTCACAGAGTACATTATTCTTGAATTATGTTAGGGCCGTTTGTGTTTTGGGAGGGTTGGAAAACTGATTGGAGAGATTGAAACAGCGGGCAGCGGGAGAGATGGACATGGGTCTGGATGGCAAAAAGACAGTAAAGGACTTTGGACAGGTAAGGGAGGTTTGGAGATGGGGCAGTTGTCTGCAAATACAGAGGATTAAGTTGGCTTGTTTTGACATCATCATCATAGACGGTCACTCGAATCGAGGATGACTTGCTTCCACGCCAAAAAAGGATGAGTTCACAGGTGTTCCAATGAAGAACCCAATATTCCAGATCCTGAACTGTATGTTGAAGGGTGGAAGATGCCTTTGAGTGGATTTATTTAACGTGTGGTGGCCATTGCACACCAGCCACCACATGGGCTTGACAGAGCTAGGTCTCGGTCCAGTGGCAAGGATTAACCAAGACGACTGGAGACCTGCTCTGCTGCACGGACCTAGTGCGCACACATATCACAGTGTGGGCTGGCTCGTGCTGCCCCTGGGCCACGAACTCACGCCTTCCCTGGGTCCCGAAGGACAAAGGGAGTGATGATAGCGGTTTTGTATGGGAGGAGGGCAGTGCCCTAAGAGAGGGAAACATTTACAATTAATGCATCACTGGGCCAGGGCTCTGGATCACTGGGCCAGGCCACACTGCGATATGTGGTCCACACTTTAGTGGGAATGAGGTAGAGAGAGCAGGAGGTGGATTGCACGGTTAATATTGAAAGCTGCGAAAGTGGTTCTGTTCGGACCCGATAGACTGAGAGCCTGACATGATACTTCTGTCTAAAGGGACTGTGTGCAGAACCTCAGCACCACACTAACCTTTTGGGTAGATTTCACTTAGAGGCACTTCTCTGGCCGCGACAGCTCGAACCACCTGATTGGTTCCTGTCAGGGTCACACAGTTGGTCTGTTTCACATTCCCAGACTGATAACTCCCAGAGAAGAACTTATCCCTTGAGGAGCCAGCACCAGTACTGTCCAATGGAGCCCTTCGTTTCCATGTGTACACCTCATTGGGAGACTGCAGGGACACATTTCAGAGGTAAGTAACCCAGGATTTCAACAATAAAAACATGAATAATTCCTAAAAACTATCGAGACTTTCATTATCTGTGCAGTTGTCAAAATGTGTATTTAGATAGTAAACCCAATGGGCCCAAGTTTCCACATGATAAAAAACGGGCGCCCCTCCGAGCTGGGCGCCAGTTGTTCGCGCCTAAAACGGCGCCGGAAAAAAAACGAGCGATTCTGGAGCGCTTTGCAGCTCGTCTGCTTGGCGTGGCGCCCAGGGGGGGCGGAGCCTACACTCGCGCCGATTTTGTAAGTGGGAGGGGGCGCGTACTATTTAAATTAGTTTTTTTCCTGCCGGCAACGCTGCGCGTGCGCGTTGGAGCGTTCGCGCATGCTCAGTGTGAAAAAAACATTGGCACTCGGCCATTTTTGTAGTTCTTTGTAGCTGTTTAGTTTTTGAACATTTTTTAATAAAAGTACATTGCCATCAGCACAGAGGCTTCTTGTAGCAGTGAGAAGGCTGCAGGAAGCCTCAGAAAGTTGAGGCAGCCGTTTCCCGACGACCTCCCCCTTTTGCCGTCGGGAAATGGCTCTTCAATTTCTGAGGCTTCCTGCAGCCTTCTCTCTTTCCTGCCAGCCATCTGGAACGGCTCCATTCCCTCCCCCCCCCCCCCCACCCCGCGTTCGGTCGGCTCCCTCCCTCCCGCGTTCGGTCAGTCGGCTCCCTTCCCTCCCCCACCCACCCCCCCCCCGTGTTCGGTCGACTCCCTTCCCCACCCCCCCAGTGTTCGGTCGGCTCCCTTCCCTCCCCCCCCCACCTCCCTCCGCCCCCGTTCGGTCGGCTCCCTCCTCCCCCTCCCCCCTCCTCCCCCCCGGCCCACGTTCAGTCAGCTCCCTCCTCCCCCCCCGGCCCGCGTTCGGTCGGCTCCCTCGTTTTGTGAGGCTTGCTGCACCATTCTCCCTGGCTGAAGCACTTTCACACAGGTAGGAAGATGGTTTATTTAATCTTTTCTTTGATTAGAAATGTTTATTCAGGTTGGATTTATTTGTATAATATTTGTATAAGTATAAATAAGGATTTATTGTAGAATTTAATGTGTTCCCTTCCCCCCCCCCACCTCGTTCTGGGCGCCTGATTTGTAACCTGCGCCTGATTTTTTAATGTGTAGAACAGATTTTTTCAGTTCTACAAAAATCTTCACTTGCTCCATTCTACTTTAGTTTGGAGTACGTTTTCACTGTGGAAACTTTCAAATCAGGCGTCAGTGGCCGGACACGCCCCCTTTTGAAGAAAAAATTCTGTTCCAAAGTAGAACTGTTCTACCTGACTAGAACTGCAGAAAAAAAAATGTGGAGAATTGCGAATTCTAAGATAGTCCGTTCTCCACCAGTTGCTCCTAAAAATCAGGCGCAAATCATGTGGAAACTTGGGCCCAATGTTGCAATTTCCTTAAATTAATTTGAAATAAACACAGACCAAGATTCATAACACAAGTAGGAAAGAAAACGCGACGGGTTTGCGGAGAGGAGGAATAGGGCAGTCAGTGCAATTGATTCATGGAATTCACCAGAAAAACAGCAAGTGGGAATCAAATCACGGAGAGATCGGCACTTGATCCTCCAACTTGTGTTCCCGTTGTGCAGCCTTACAAAGCTTACACATTGAAGTTTGAGCACACTCGGACTGCACAGGCAGGTAATAAGTTCCTATTAAAGGATGGAGCATCGATAAAATGTACAATGGATGGTGGAGTGAGTTGGGTTGAACGGGCTGGTTGGTGGGTTAAGAAACTGTCTATCTCTGTCTTAAATTTATTCAATGTCCCAGCTTCCACAGCTCTCTGAGGCAGTTTGAATTCCACAGATTTACAACCCTCTCAGAGAAGAAATTTCTCCTCATCTCAGTTTTAAATGAGCGGCTCCTTATTCTAAGATCATGTCCTCTAGTTCTAATCTCCCCCATCAGTGGAAACATCTTCCCTGCATCCACCTTGTCAAGCCCCCTCATAATCTTATACGTTTCGATAAGATCACCTCTCATTCTTCTGAACTCCAATGAGTAGAGGCCCAACCTACTCAACCTTTCCTCATAAGTCAACCCCCTCATCCCCAGAATCAACCTGGTGAACCTTCTCTGAACTGCCTCCAAAGCAAGTATATCCTTGCATAAATATGGAAACCAAAACTGCATGCAGTATTCCAGGTGTGGCCTCACTGATATCCTGTATAACTGTAGCAAGACTTCCCTGCTTTTATACTCCATCCCTTTGCAATAAAGGCCAAGATTCCATTAACCTTCCTGATCACTTGCTGTACCTGAATACTAACCTTTTGTGTTTCATGCACAAGTACCCCAAGGTCCCGCTGTACTGCGGCACTTTCTTCATTTAAATAATAACTTGCTCTTTGATTTCTTTTCTGCCAAAGTGCATAACCTCACACTTTCCAACATTATACTCCAGCTGCCAAATTTTTGCCCACTCATTTGGCCTGTATGTCTTTTTGCAGATTTTGTGTGTCCTCCTCACACATTGCTTTTCCTCCCATCTTTGTATTGTCAGCAAACTTGACTACGTTACACTAGGTCCCTTCTTCCAAGTCAATAATACAGATTGTAAATAGTTGGGGTCCCAGCACTGATCCCTGCAGCACCCCACTAGTTACTGATTGCCAACCCGAGAATTAACCATTTAACCCGACTCCTGTTCTCTGTTAGTTAGCCAAACCTCTATCCATGCTAATATATTACCCCCAACCTCATGAACTTTTATCTTGTGCAGTCACCTTTTATGTGGCACTTTGTCAAATGCCGTCTGGAAGTCCAAATACACCACATCCACAGGTTCCCCTTTATCCAATCTGTTCATTACATCCTCAAAGAATTCCAGCAAATTTGTCAAACATGACTTCCCCTTCATAAATCCATGCTGACTCTGCCTGACTGAATTATATTTTTCCAAATGTCCTGCTACTGCTTCTTTAATAATGGACTCCAACATTTTCCCAACCACAGATGTTAGGCTAACTAGTCTATAGTTTCTTGCTTTTTGTCTGCCTCCTTTTTTAAATAGAGGTGTTACATTTGCAGTTTTCCAATCTGCTGACACCTCCCCAGAACCCAGGGAATTTTGGTAAATTACAACCAATGTATCCACAATCCCTGCCGCTACTTCTCTTAAGACCCTAGGATGCAAGCGATCAGGTCCAGGGGATTTATCTGCCTTTAGCCCCATTATCTTACTGAGTACCACCTCCTTAGTGATTGTGATTGTGTTAAGTTCCTCCCCCCCTATAGCCCCTTGACGATCCACTGTTGGAATATTATTAATGTCCTCTACCGTAAAGACTGATACAAAATATTTGTTCAGAGTTTCTGCCATCTCCATGTTCCCCATTACTAATTCCCCGGTCTCATCCTCTAAGGGACCAACATTTACTTTAGCCACCCTTTTCCTTTTTATATACCTATAGAAACTCTTGCTATCTGTTTTTATATTTTGCACTAGTTTACTTCCATAGTCTATCTTCCCTTTCTTGTTCCCTTCCTAGTTCTTTTGCCAATCACCTTAATCAGTGTCCCCGGTTCATCAAGCGTGTGGGTGAAGCCACCATTCTAGCTGGTGAATTTACATCTCCTTTGAAAGCAGAATTATTGGGAGGATGGTTCATGGGTATCTCCCACAGGATTAAACAAAACTGCTGCTAAAGGTTTGGAGTGAGCTTGTTGGTATGGGTGTGTCGGAGAGGGAACCGTTTGTAAAAACCATACCTCAGTAGAGTGAACAACACAATACATGGTAAATGGGTAGACTCTGCACAAACGGCATTACTGCACTACTCAGTGAACAGAACAGAACAAAGGAAGACAGAAGACCAACTCCTAATCACTTAAAGAGATATTGGGATAGATTTTCAACCTGGCCGCCTGTTATCGAAGCCACTGATGTTCCTCTCCATTGAAATCATGTAAAGTGGAAATGAAAAGCGGGCGTTTTTTTTAAAACAGCTAATTGATCCACACCGCCAGTTTAAAAGACAGCAGGTTGAAAAGTAACCCCGTTCTCGACAGGTATTAATTGATACAAACAACTGAAAACTGCAACACTTCTTATTGAACCACAAGTAATCTGTTCCTTCGAACCGTGCCTCACCATTAGATCTGGAAACCCCACAACAATAGTTGCATAGCTGTTTGCATCAGACAGAATCCGATTGGGAGACACAATCTTCTGGCCCAGGGCTGCGCTCAGATTTTCGGAGGGTAACTCTTCCTTTGACACCGTGTTGGGGCTCAAGAGCTCCAGGGCTGAAATCAATGGAGGAAAAAGCCATCAGTTTCACCAATAATAGGTGTGGAATAAAAAAGGACACGCTTATTTGCACTAGCAAAATGCTCCGATTGGTTCTCCATGATCACATGACCTGATGGAGGATAAGACGCACCCAGCAGTTTCTCTGGAATGTGTAATTCGAACCAGCCAGCCCAAGTTCTCAGTGACTTTGTAAAGTGTAATTCGAGCCATTCTGACTGCCGACTCCAGACAGGATAGAGCTTCCCCCACCACAGCCCCAAGTTCCTGCCCCATCCCAGCCGAGTGGGAGGATGGAGGGGTGGAGTCCAGGGGGCGGAGTCCAGGGGGGCAGAGGCACAGAAGGACACTTAAAAATCCAGTGCAAATAATCACTGTAAATAGAACAAGTGTCAGATTTCCTCAGTTAGTAGCACCCTCACCTCTCAAGTCAGGCTCAGAGTTCAAACCCCATGACAGACTAGGCTGACACTTCGGTCCAGTCGTGAAGGAGTTCCCATTGTTAGATGTGCCAGAGTCTGGAGGAGAAAATAATCCACGGCCTCTTTTGCTTGCTGAGTTGGCTGGAAAAGATTCCAAGGGTCCACTGCAGCTGAGCTGGGTGCTCTCCCAGTGTGCCGGCCAACATTCTTCCCTTAAGCAATATCATCAAAGCAGATATCTCATTTGCGTCTGGGGTGATCTTGCTGCATGCAATATGCCTCTACGTTTGTCTCCATAGTAACAGTCACTGCATTTCAAAGGTAAACTGCAAGGTGCTGACGATGAACAGCTTGGATATCCTGTAACCATTTACACCTTGTCTTTGGTTTCCATGTTTGTCCTATTATCAGCCTTGCACCACCATCCATTTTGCAATTTAATTACTCCAGGGACTTAAGCACAAGAATCTAGACAGTCACCCCAGTGCAGTGCCGACCTTTGGATGAAATGTTAAACCGAGGACCCATCTGCTCTCTGAGGTGGATGGAAAAGATCCCATGGCACAATTTCAAAGAAGAGCAGGAAAGTTATTCCCCTGGTGTCCTGGCCAATATTTATCATTCAATCAACACCTAAAACAGATTATCTGGTCATTATCACATTGCTATGTGTGGGAGCTTGCTGTGCGCAAATTGGCTGCAGCATTTTCCACATTACAACAGTGACTACACTTTAATAAAAGTACTTCATTGGCTATAAAGTGCTTTGGGACGTCCTGAGGTCATGAAAGGCGCTATATAAATGCAAGTCTTTCTTTTATCACAGTACTTCCCCTTTGTTCAGATTCTTTCATTACCCGACTGGATGATTCCTGACCGTCAGTCACACATCCTTTTCTCTTCCAACCCCAACATTTTTATAACTAATAAACAAAAGAGCAGAAAGATTATTTTTAACGCCCCTATGGTTTTTCTCCCGGGTTGTTTCTAGCAGTGTCCTGAAGATTAACCTTCAATTCCTGGGGACTCCAGGGCCAATCCGAGAAGGTTGGAAACCCTAACGCAGCCAAAGCTTGAAGCAGACAAGGTCCAATTCAAAAACAATCTACTCAAAGAAACAAATCGGAGTTCCTCAGTCACTGACTGTGTCGCATAGCTTCTGGCTACACTGATACAGGGTAGATGCAGAGGGCATAGTTTCAGAATAAGGGGCCGCCCATTTGAAACTGACATGAGGAGGAATTGCTTCTCTCTGAGGGTTGTGAATCTTTGGAATTCTCTGCCCCAGAGAGCTGTGGAGGCTGGGTCATTGAATATATTTAAGGTGGAGATAGACAGTTTTTTGAACCATAAGGGGGTTATGGGAAGCAGGCAGCGAAGTGGAGCTGAGTCCATGATCAGACCAGCCATGATCTTATTGAATGGCGGAGCAGACTTGAGCGACCAAATGGCCTACTCCTGCTCCTATTTCTTATGTTCTTATGGTCCAATTATTGGGCAACAATCGAAGGGCTAGTGATCCTGACATTCAAGGGACTTCAACCTGTCAGCGTTATAGAGAATCACTTGCACAAGGTAGGTTGCACGAGACCCTCTGAAGAATGTCTCTTGAAGCCGAGTGTCTCCTTCACAAAGTTTTAGGGGGATCGGGGAGGAAGAGGCCACAGGACTTGGTATCGACTGGAGCCAGGGAGTCAGAGAGGAAGGGGGGGAACTGCAGAGTGGTGATACCTCAGGCCTTGTTGTAGTCAGTAGCATGGCGATTACCTAGTATTAGGCAGTCCCTCGTATCGATGATGCCCCGCTTCCACACCAAAAAGGGATAAGTTCTCAGGTGTTTCAATGCGGGACCTGACATTCTAGGTCCCGAACTACATGTTGAAGAGTGGAAGATGCCTGTGTGTGTATTTTTTTAACGTGTGGTGGCTGTTACATACCAGACAGAGCTTGACAGAGCTAGGTTTTGGTCCAGTGGTCCAGGGAATTAAGGGGAATTAAGGAGCGGGCGGGTAAGTGGAGCTGAGTCCACGGCCAGATCAGACATGATCTTTTTGAATGGCGGAGCAGGCTCGAGGGGCTAGGTGGCCTACTCCTGTTTCTAATTCTCATGTTCTTATGGTAAGGGTTAACCAAGACAACCGGAGACCAGTTCTGCTGCATGGACCCAGCTCGCACACATATTGCAGTGTGGGCTGGCCTGGGCCCTCACCTGGGCCCCGAACTCTCACCAATCCTCCGCCTGATCAAAAATTCACTCTGTCATCCACACTTCTAAAGCACCAGCGGGTTTACACCAGGGAGAGACCAATCACCTGCTCTGAGTGTGGCGATTACCATGGTAATGATAGTGACCCATGCTGAAGCAGAGTTAAGATATTCCTCGATGAGATATTGCCCGAGAGGAAGACAGACCTGATATTCTGGCCTGCTGATACACCAGCAGACGTCCTGCGCCACGTGACCCTGGAACTTGTTCAACTTAAGCTGGCGTTAAAGACCAAGGGAGAGAGCTGAAGGCGCCGTGCAAGTTACAGACTCCCCAATCCCCTTCACCCTGTGAGTCAGTTTGGAGGGAGTTCCTGATAATAGCTTCAAGGCTGGATTTTTAGTCTTCTGCCGCCCCTGATCACGCCCTGGAGGAGCGGCAATGGTGGCGGTAAGCATTCCAGTGCCCCGCCGGGACATTCGGGGCTGGTGTCGGTGGGGCGCGGAGCATTGCCGCCTGGGAGAGGCGAGCCGGTGTGCAACGCCCTAGTTGCGCCCGACACATAGCGCCCCGTAGAGCGCCCTCTGCTGAAACCGCCTGTGAAAGCGGGCGATCCGAGCTGTAGCGACTGCAGTGAGGGAAGTAATGTCCACCTCAGGTAAGTGTGAGTGGTTTCCTTTTACAATTTATGTTATGGTGGCCTGAGTTATGTATTGGGAATGCTATAGGTGTTTTTTGCGGGGGTGGGCGGGGGGCGATTTCCGTCGAGGCCTCCCTTACGGCGCTCTGAGGCTGGCTCTATAGCTGAGGATTTTCGCTTGCTGAGCCGGCCTAGTGCCCTAAAAGAGATGTGGAACGCCTCCCTTGGCGTACCGCCCCACACTCGGGGCCCAGCTGGTGATTTTTGCGGCCGCAGACACAATCCATTTGCTGCGCAAGATTTACCGGTCCGCCTGGATTAATGCCGCAACAGAGGCGCGGCCAGATTTCTCCCCCAAAGTGCTTCACCCTTGATTCTTCGTACCAACGGCAATCTTGCTAGTTGCATGGAGCTGGACCCCAAGGCATTAAGCACATGTGTGGAGTCCAGGGATACCACTCAGTTACTTGCAGCAAGGCTTGAAGTGTGACACATCCTCTGCAATGTTGCTTCTTCCACTCCGGTCCCCTGGATCCAGCCCTGGGCCCACTCCCACACCCTGTCCCGGGGACCACTCTATTCCCTGGATCCAGCCCTGGGCCCACTCCCACACCCTGTCCCGGGGACCACTCTATTCCCTGGATCCAACCCTGGGCCCACTCCCACACCCTGTCCCGGGGACCACTCTATTCCCTGGATCCAGCCCTGGGCCCACTCCCACACCCTGTCCCGGGGACCACTCTATTCCCTGGATCCAGCCCTGGGCCCACTCCCACACCCTGTCCCGGGGACCACTCTATTCCCTGGATCCAGCCAGGTTCCAGCCCCGGGCCCTCTCCCACACCCTGCCCTGGGGACTACTCTATTCCCAGGTTCCAGCCCCGGGCCCTCCCCCACACCCTGTCCCGGGGACCACTCTATTCCCAGGTTCCAGCCCCGGGCCCTCCCCCACACCCTGTCCCGGGGACCACTCTATTCCCAGGTTCCAGCCCCGGGCCCTCCCCCACAACCTGTCCCGGGGACCACTCTATTCCCAGGTTCCAGCCCCGGGCCCTCCCCCACACCCTGCCCTGGGGACTACTCGTTGCAAAGCAAAGACACCATTTCAAAGTATCCTCGTGCATTCAGTGCACAAGAGAATTAAGGCTGCTCATGCTCGGTTTGCTAACCAAGCTTATTGATAAAATGGCTGAGATCAGTGCTGGTAATGATTCGTGCAGAGAAGCCACATTGAAATGAAATGAGGGTCCGGGCCAAACTACTTTGTGCAAGCGATTCTCTATAACACTGACAGGTTGAAGACCCTTGAATGTCAGTGAATGTCACTCGCCCTGTGACTGTTAGCCAATAATCGGTCCATGCAGCAAGAAGCGGACAGTCACAGCGCGAGCTGGTGCAGGAGGGCGACGGCAGTGAAGAGTGATGTCACCAAGGTCCAGGTTGATGATTGGAGCGTGGGCAGATACAGCAGGAGCAGCAGGAGCGGCGAGGTCTGGGCGAAGGAGCGGCGAGAGATTGTAGAGGGATGTGATCGGGACCCCGGAGAGGCGAGGGCCCGGGGGCAGCAGGGGCCTGCCCACACTGCAATATATGTGTACACTAGGTCCGTGCAGCAGAGTTGGTCTCCAGTCGTCTTGGTTAAGCCTTGCCACTAGACCAAGACCTCGCTCTGTCAAGCCCGTGTGGTGGCTGGTGTGCAACGGTCACTACACATTAAAAAAATCCACACACAGGCATCTTCCACCCTTCAACATGTTATTTGGATCCGGAATATTAGGTCCTTAAGAACATAAGAACATAAGATTTAGGAACAGGAGTAGGCCATCTAGCCCCTCGAGCCTGCTCCGCCATTCAATAAGATCATGGCTGATCTGTCCGTGGAAACAGTGTCGGGACGTCTGCACATGCGCGTTGGAGTGTGCGCCCTCGCTCCTCGCCCCCAGCCTCTCAGTGTGTGTGCTGCAGCATGGAACCCGATCATCATCATCACACCGGCTGCTGGTGCGCCCCGCCCCTATCCCAGGCCGAGTGACCTACCGCACAGGCCGGCCCGCTTCCTTCCCGGGCTGAAGATGAAGGTAGGGTACAACATAAGAACATAAGAATTAGGAACAGGAGTAGGCCATCTAGCCCCTCGAGCCTGATCCGCCATTCAATAAGATCATGGCTGATCTGGCCGTGGACTCAGCTCCACTTACACGCCCGCTCCCCATAACCTTTAATTCTCTTATTGGTGAAAAATCTATCTATCTGTGACTTGAATACATTCAATGAGCTAGCCTCAACTGCTTCCTTGGGCAGAGAATTCCACAGGTTCACAAACCTCTGGGGGAAGAAATTCCTTCTCAACTCAGTTTTAAATTGGCTCCCCTGTATTTTGAGGCTGTGCCCCTAGTTCTAGTCTCCCCGACCAGTGGAAACAACCTCTCTGCCTCTATCTTGTCTATCCCTTTCATTATTTTAAATGTTTCTATAAGATCCCCCCCTCATCCTTCTGAACTCCAACGAGTAAAGACCCAGTCTACTCAATCTATCATCATAAGGTAACCCCCTCATCTCCGGAATCAGCCGAGTGAATCGTCTCTGTACCCCCTCCAAAGCTAGTATATCCTTCCTTAAGTAAGGTGACCAAAACTGCATGCAGTACTCCAGGTGCGGCCTTACTAATACCCTATACAGTTGCAGCAGGACCTCCCTGCTTTTGTACTCAATCCCTTTCGCAATGAAGGCCAACATTCCATTCGCCTTCCTGATTACCTGCTGCACCTGCAAACTAACTTTTTGGGATTCATGCACAAGGACCCCCAGGTCCCTCTGCACTGCAGCATGTTGTAATTTCTCCCCATTCAAATAATATTCCCTTTTACTGTTTTTTTTCCCAAGGTGGATGACCTCACACTTTCCGACATTGTAGTCCATCTGCCACACCTTAGCCCATTCGCTTAACCTATCTAAATCTCTTTGCAGCCTCTCTGTGTCCTCTACACAACCCGCTTTCCCACTAATCTTTGTGTCATCTGCAAATTTTGTGACACTACACTCTGTCCCCTCTTCCAGGTCATCTATGTATATTGTAAACAGTTGTGGTCCCAGCACCGATCCCTGTGGCACACCACTAACCACCGATTTCCAAACCGAAAAGGACCCATTCATCCCGACTCTCTGCTTTCTGTTCGCCAGCCAATTCTCTATCCATGCTAATACATTTCCTCTGACTCCGCGTACCTCTATCTTCTGCAGTAACCTTTTGTGTGGCACCTTATCGAATGCCTTTTGGAAATCTAAATACACCACATCCATCGGTACACCTCTATCCACCATGCTCGTTATATCCTCAAAGAATTCCAGTAAATTAGTTAAACTTCCGCCATCTCTTTTAATACCCTGGGATGCATTTCATCAGGACCAGGGGACTTGTCTACCTTGAGTCCCATTAGCCTGTCCAGCACTACCCCCCTAGTGATAGTGATTGTCTCAAGGTCCTCCCTTCCCACATTCCTATGACTAGCAATTTTTGGCATGGTTTTTGTGTCTTCCACTGTGAAGACCGAAGCAAAATAATTGTTTAAAGTCTCAGCCATTTCCACATTTCCCATTATTAAATCCCCCTTCTCATCTTCTAGTCCTTCATTGAAACACCTGTGAACTCATCCCTTTTTGGCGTGGAAGCAAGTCATCCTCGATATGAGGGACTGCCTATGATGATGATGACACAGTCAGTGACTGAGGAACTCTGATTCGTTAGCTTCAGACAGCTCCTCGAGGCGAACAGAAAGTGTATGTGCCCGTTTTCACTTCTGAGCAAATCGCCTACCTGCTGTGAACCCGAATCCCATGCTGACCGGCTCCTCGTTTATTACATGCAGCTGACAAACTCCAGACAAGTCAGAGTCAACCTGCATTGGCTTCGTCAGGAGGAACTTCCTGAAAGACGATAAAAATGTGTTTGTTAATAATTGGGGCCGGGGGGCGGAAATGATCTCAGATAGATTCGCGGGATTCAATCGGAGAATCTGAGTGGAGCCAGTGCACCAACCCACGGCACTCCAAGTTCATCGGTGATAAAAAGTTACCTTCCAAGGGAGTGGAGCCTTCTTAAATGGATTTTTATATTTGGTATACATTTTATAGAATTTGAAGCACAGAAATGTCGATTAGAATTATGGTCAACGACACAGATTTATGACTTGTCACTAAAACACTTACGCTCCCCCATCCCAGTTGTTCCCCCTGGGATGGTCCCACCTTTGCTCCCCTAAATCTCAGGAGCACAGAGTTAAGTGTATCTGGGGCAAAACTGGTTTTGCCATCCATCAACAGATCTGGCTGGACCTCATTGGGCACAATCAGCCTTGACACATCTCTGCCCAAACTCCTCCTAACACCTCTGAGAGGGTTCGAGGAGAGATAGGCGAGAAACCA
Organism: Pristiophorus japonicus; assembly: GCF_044704955.1. Classification (NCBI taxonomy): domain Eukaryota; kingdom Metazoa; phylum Chordata; class Chondrichthyes; family Pristiophoridae; genus Pristiophorus; species Pristiophorus japonicus. The sequence goes on along the minus strand of NC_091987.1, from coordinate 150,604,275 downwards.
GAGATGGGAGCCAATTTAGGGTTGGGAACGAGCCCTTGGGGAAGGTTTGGCTTGGTGACCATATCCTGCCTGGTGGCCATATCTGCCTGGTGGCCATATCCCGCCTGGTGACCATATCCTGCCTGGTGACCATATCCTGCCTGGTGACCATATCCTGCCTGGTGACCATATCCTGCCTGGTGGCCATATCTGCCTGGTGGCCATATCTGCCTGGTGGCCATATCCTGCCTGGTGCCCATATCTGCCTGGTGCCCATATCTGCCTGGTGCCCATATCTGTCTGGTGCCCATATCCTGCCTGGTGGCCATATCTGCCTGGTGGCGGGTGGCCATATCCTGCCTGGTGGCCATATCTGCCTGTTGACCACCCCTGTAGCAGGAGATCACAAACACGCAAGGTACCAAGGCCCTGTTTGAGACGCAGCTCAAAAAATTTACACGGAGCCAAGTCTTTCTTTGACAGCAATGAATTGAGGGAACAAAGGTTAAAAAGAATATCATGCTTCTTTAAACAGCAGAACTGTGCAGGAATGCCCAAGGTTATGCAATTTGGTTCAATTTCAAACTAGAGGTGGGAAGACACTAGAAATAAACATTCAAAAAGTTAAATGAAAATGGCGAAAGAACGACAAAAAATGCACGACACTGTAAAAGATCACGTGATCAGAACAGAACCCCAAGCTGCACATGAGCGATTGGCCCACATTGTGGGGGAAACAAATGGGCAACAGGATCCCAGGGGAACAGAACTCCTGAGTTGCTGGGAACCCCGAGACATACGCAGGCCTCTGGAAAGAAACATGGCCAATATTTAACCCTCCATCAACATAACAAAAACAGATTATCTGGTCATTATCACATTGCTGTTTGTGGGAGCTTGCTGTGCGCAAGTTGGCTGCCGCGTTTCCCACATTAAGACAGTGACTACACACAAAAAGTACTTCATTGGCTGTAAAGCACTTTAAGATGTCCGGTGGTTGTGAAAGGCGCTATATAAATGCAAGACTTTCTTTTAAATTTGGAATACCATACAGACATACATCACTGTTCCTTCACCGTGACTGGGTCAGTATTCTGGAATTCCCTACCCAACACCACTGTGAGAGCACCTTCACCACAAGAACTGAACTGGTTCAAGAACGCGGCTCACCACCTTGGCATGACAACTAGGGATAGATAATAAACGTGTCCACAATCGAGAACAAATAAAATAAAAGGCAACAGTATGAACGAGCTTATTTGTTTTCGTTTAAATTCTAGAATTTCTAATGCTTTCAGTATCATTTTTATATTCAGCGAGCTCCAAAGATAAAATGGTGGCTGCAATCATTTGGAAAAAATAATGCAATTGGCTCAAGGTTCAGCATTTGAATCGGTTCCTTTTCCTTGGTGATTGGTAACATTCCAAATCTAAATTTCAGAAATCACCTTCAATAAGTAGTTATTTGAGCTCATCAGGAAAACGTGATTCTTTTTTCTGTTACAGATTTAATGTATGCAAGACTTTTAATGATATAGGTTGCAGGTTTGGTAAGGATGACCTCATACCGATGAGAGTGATGGGACAAACAAAACTGAAGTGTTGATGCGTACAGAGAAAATTGTTGGATAGCAGGAAACGTCGCATGACCAGGTGATATGACTGGGGAGGTCATCTAAGTGTCAGCTGTGGCTCAGTGGGTAGCACTCGCTTCAGAGTCAGAAGGTTGTGGGTTCAAGTCCCACTCCAGAGATTTCAGCACAAAATCTCGGCTGACTCTCTAGTGCAGTGCTGCGGGAGTGCTGCACTGTCAGAGGTGCCGTCTTTCAGATGAAATGTTAAACCGAAGCCCCGTCTGCTCTCTCAGGTGGATGGAATAGATCCTGTGGCACTATTTCGAAGAAGAGCAGGAGATTTATCCCCGGTGACCTGGCCAATATTTATCCCTCAATTAACATAACAAAAATATATCATAGAACCATAGAAATTTACAGCACGGGAGGAGGCCATTTCGGCCGACTAAGAGCTGTCCACCCTAATCCCACTTTCTAGTCTTGGTCCGTAGCCATGTAGGTTATGGCACTTCAAGTGCACATCCAAGTACTGTTTAAATGTGGTGAGGGTTTCTGCTTTTACCACCCTTTCAGGCAGTGAGTTCCAGACCCCCACCATCCTCTGGGTAAAGAAATTTCCCCTCAAATCCCCTCTAAACCTTCTACCTATTACTTTAAATCTATGCTCCCTATACAAGACAGATTATCTGGTCATTTATCTCGCTGTTGTTGCTGGGATGTTGCAGTGCGCAAAGTTGGCTGGAACATCTCCCTGAAATTACAACAGTGACGATACTTCAAAATACTTCACTTGCTGTAAAGGGTTTGGGACGAATGTGCGTGATGATAGCGCAACCGGTTGTCTTTAGAAGTACCAGTACGAAGGTAATGAAGCAGCAGTCAATGTGAATAACCTATCGACCGTGTCCACTAGTTGCTGTACCTGATCTACAACTTACAGGAGCGTCCAGTCAAAGAGTAAAAGAAATGTGTAGCACTCACTTGTTAGTTTTACTCTCCACCAGCAGCCACCTATCTTCAGCCACCAAATGGACCGATTTAACGTTGATCGGCAGGGATATGGAATGGGCTCGACCCTCCAGAACATCCAACACATCCAGGGAATTCCTGTAAAACGCACACGCGCCCGTCACTGAACATGCGACTCCAATGTTTTTTAGCGAGGTCTCAAAACAGCCGTGAAAATGCTCTGCAGATTTCTGAAGCTGCAGCTGAGTCAGTTACGTGTACTATGTGCACACTGCAGTTCCCAGTGTTCCCATCAGTCTCCTGCAGTGACGCACGAGGAGAGTGAAGAGCAATTGCTGTCTTCAGGTGAAGAGGGATTAAATGAACCAGGGTGCACAGGCACAATTCTGCTCCCATTTTGAAGTCATGCACACTGTCCTTAATGTTATATTCCCATTTATGATGGAAATGGCCGAAGTCAGCTGAAATGACACCCTTCTGCCATCGGTGGGCGCTGTGCAGGTTTACACAGGCAGTTGTCACTATTAAACGTGGCCATAGAATTGACACTGAGGAAAATTGGATAGGAAGTGTGTGCAGAAGTAAGATCTTTTAATACATACATGGCAAATTCGGTGATTTAGCCCTTTTAAAGTATCAGTTCTGTCAGTTTAGGCAATAGAAAGCTGCTGCAAGATTAAAGATGCTGGGGCTAGATTAGGTGTGATTGTTCCACAGTAGCCGATCTGTCTCTCTTTTGCCCCCTCAGCTTTCTCCCCTTGTGTCCTGAAGGCCCCGACCCCTGCTGGAGTACCTTCCCATGGGCCCTCTGGTACCTGGTCTAAGCGGTCAATCAGTGTCAGCTATGGTTCAATGAGGAGTTCGCCCACCTGAGTCAGAAGGTTGTGGGTTCAAGTCCCACTCCAGGAACTTGAGCCGAAATCCACTGAAGGAGTGCTGCAGTGTCAGAGGTGCCGTCTTTTGGATGAGACGTTAAACCGAGGCCCAGTCTGCTCTCTCGGATGGATGTAAAAAAAAAACCATGGCACTATTTTGAAGAACAGCAGGGGAATTCTCCCCAGTGTCCTGGCCAATATTTATCCTTCAACCAGCATCACTAACACAGATTATTTGGTCATTATCACATTGCTGTTTGTAGGAGCTTGCTGTGCACAAATTGGCCGCCGCGTTTCTTACATTACAACAGTGACTACACTTCGAAAGGTACTTCATTGGCTGTTAAGCGCTTTGTGACGTCCTGTGGTCGTGAAACGTGCTATATTAGTACCTTCCGCCCGGTCACAGACTTCCCCCTTTGTTCTTTCCCTGCTCCCTCCCTTTCCCTCTGTCTTCACATGTTATTCCACGGCAAGGGGCATCACAAACCTTGATGATTCCCCTCCTCCACCCCCACATGGACAATGGAGTCAGTGTTACCTGAGGAAGGATATACTTGCCATAGAGGGAGTGCAACGAAGGTTCACCAGACTGATTCCTGGGATGGAGGGATTGTCCTATGAGGAGAGATTTGAGTAGACTAGGTCTATATTCTCTCGAGTTTAGAAGAATGAGAGGTGATCTCATTGAAACATACAACATTCTTACAGGGCTTGACAGGGTAGATGCAGGGAGGATGTTTCCCCTGGCCGGGGAGTCTAGAACCAAGGAACACAGTCTCAGGACAAGGGGTAGGCCATTTAGGACTGAGATGAGGAGAAACTTCTTCACTCAGAGGGTGGTGAATCTTTGGAATTCTCTACCCCAGAGGGCTGTGGAGGCTCAGTCTTTGAGTATATTCAAGACGGAGATCGATAGATTTCTGGATATTAAGGGAATCAAGGGATATGGGGACAGTGCAGGAAAGTGGAGTTGAGGTCGAAGATCAGCCATGATCTCATTGCATGGCGGAGCAGGCTCGAGGGGCCGAATGTCCGACTCCTGCCCCTAATTCTTATGTTATGTTGCCACTCTAGCTTTAGTTACTTGGCAACAGAGCAGGATGTGAATCCGGACCCTGCCCCAGTCTGTACTGCTCAGGGGCACAGGAGACAGCGCAGTCACTCACCCAGCCCAGCCTCAATGGTAGTTATGGGTGGAGACTTGCCTGATGAACAAGTCTGGCAAGCAAAGCTCCCACCAGCAACGCAAGCTCGGCAACACGCCTGGTAATACATTTCTTAAAGAAAGAATCAATCTTATTGAAGCAAAAAAGGTTCTTACCCCTGCACCTTGTAGAACACAAGCCAATTTTTGTGTGAAAATTCCCGGCACATTTTGTAACCAACCTACAAATGAAAAGATAACAAATGTTAATGCCTTGCTTAAAAATGTTACATCTACACAGAATATTACTTCGGAGCAAAACCCTCTTCTTCCAGTCGATACTACTGGATTATAACCCTGTATGGTTTTGAAGAAGTAAATTGGGGTAACACTATTTGTGCTGCTCAGTGAGTTCACTGGTCATCTCTTTCAGCCTCACAACCCCGAGATGTCTGCGCTCCTCTAATTCTGCCCTCCTGTGCATTCTTGATTATAATCGCTCAATCAATGGCAGCCGTGCCTTCTGTTGCCTGGACCCCAAGCTCTAGAACTCCCTCGCTAAACCTCTCTGCCTCGCTTTCCTCCTTTAAGACGCTGCTTAAAGCCTCCTCTTTCCTGCCTTAATTTCTTATGTGCCTCAGTGTCATATTTATTTGTTTTGTCTTAAAATACTGTTGTGAAGCACCTTGGGACGTTTTACTACGTTAAAGGCGCTATATGAATACATTTATTGTTGTTGAGTTGATATTCAATGGAATTTAGAAGAATGAGAGGGGATCTCATAGAAACATATAAAATTCTGACGGGTTTGGACAGGTTAGATGCAGGAAGAATGTTCCCAATGTTGGGGAAGTCCAGAACCAGAGGTCACAGTCTAAGGATAAGGGGTAAGCCATTTAGGACCGAGATGAGGAGAAACTTCTTCACCCAGAGAGTGGTGAACCTGTGGAATTCCCTGCCGCAGAGAGTTGTTGAGGCCAGTTCATTGGATATATTCAAGAGGGAGTTAGATATAGCCCTTACAGCTAAAGGGATCAAGGGATATGGAGAGAAAGCAGGAATGGGGTACTGAAGTTGCTTGATCAGCCATGATCATATTGAATGGTGATGCAGGCTCGAAGGGCCGAATAGCCTGTTCCTGCACCTATTTTCTATGTTTTTATGTTTCTAATCAGAGGCTGTAAATTTAAGGTGATCACCAAAAGAACAAAGGGAGAGGTGAGGAAAAATATTTTTATGCAGAGGGCGATTAAGACGTGGAGTGCCCAATCTGAAACGGAAACTTAAAAGGGAAATGGCTTAATATTCGGGAAAGAAAAATTTTCACAGTCTGGAGAAAGGGCAGGGTAATGAGAAGAAGTAGATAGTTCTTTAAATGATAATAGAAATTACATTTTGGAGTTTGTTCAATGTAACAAGCTCTCAGAGCTTTGATCAAGCTGTAAATTGTTCAACCTCTGCCTTTTTGGCCTCTCGCACAACCCCGATTTCCTTTGCCCCACCATTGGCGACCGTGCCTTCAGCTGCCTGGGCCCCAAGCCCTGGAATTCCCTCCCTAAACCTTGCCGCCCCTCTCTCCTTCTTCAAGATGTTCCTGAAAACTAATCTCTTTGACCAAGCTTTTGGTCACTTGTCCTAATATCTCCTTCTGTGGCTCGGTGTCAATTTTTGTTTGGTAACGCTCCTGTGAAGCACCTTGGGAGGTTTTATGACATTAAAGATGCTATATAAATGCAAGCTGGCTTTGTTGTTTGTTGTCTGCACTGCTCACGAGTTCCAGCTCTTCAACACACTCCCAACCATTACACTTTACACAGTAAATACAGTGAGGCTGGACCCCCAGCTTGGAGCATGGGCCAAAGATAGGTTCCTTAACATTATCGCACCAATTCTTCTAGTCACACTCCCATCGAGGAGGGCGCATTGCTGAATTTACCCACATGACAATGTCGTGGGTGAAGTGCATTCATCACATAACGCAGTTTGGACATCAGTGACTTGAGGTTTTCCTTTACCCATATGTCACATCAATTGAAAAACTACAGACAAATGAAAAATTATTCATATTTTCCAGGTTGCACGAATGGAGTTGCTGACCTGGTCCTCTCTATTCGCCCACCAGTGTGCTTGTTTGGGAAGAGGTTGCGGTTCCTTTCCAGAAAAGGTGATACGACTGACCGCACCATTGGTCAAGTTCAATAGCAAGATCACGTTACTCTATGAAAGAAAAACAAAACCATGTATTACGTAGAATTTATAGCACAGATCAGGCCTTTCAGCCCAACTGGTCCATGCCGGTCTTTCTGCTCTGCACGGCCTCTTCCCACCCCTCTTCATCTCATCCTAGCAACATATCCTTCTATTCTTTTCACCCTCATGCACTTACCTTGGAGAGGGTGCAGCGAGAGGCAACGAAAGGGCTGAGATTCCACTCCAGATACTGGCACGTCATGTTGCCAGCGTATGAGGAGTGGAGGGGGTTGGGGGAGATGTTGGGCGGGGAGTGGGGGGGGGGGGGAAGAGGACTGCTCTGGGTTTCCCGCTGTCCTCATTTAAATCTGACAATGCTCCTGGGAATGCGGAGGTTGGGATTTCCTGGCACAACCCCTTGCAGTGCCACCTGCCCTTGCTGTTGGTGGCAGAGTTTGACACGGGTGCTTTTCTGCTGTGTCTTTGTGCTGAGATAAGGTGGCAGACGGCCAATGTCAGGAGGGCAGGAAGGACAGTCTGCATCAGGGTGAAGGGCCTTATACGGTTGGTTCCAGCAGTAAATCTGAAACCATACTGAAGAGAATAAATAAACGTTCGATCCCAAGAATGTAGCCGATGACGCAATCCCAGCAAACCAAAAAGAGAAGTGGACAAACCCCCAAGGTTGGGGAAACTCAGTTGGGACACGTTTAAAGCTGTTTCTGAAGGCCGAGCGGCTGCAGGAGCATCTTTGCTCGCACTTTTAAAGGCGCACAGCACTCACACGGCAATAAGTCCACAATCATTGGGCTTCCTGGAGCAGCAAAGGGCACAGCCCCATCATACCGCAAATCAATGTTGAAGTAAAGCAATAAAGATGGTGATTGTATGCAATGGGCTGTCGAGGGAGGTGGTGTATCAACAAATGCAAGAGCAAAAGATATGAGCAGCATTTATCCCTGTAACTTCCTCCAGCCCGACAACCCTCCGAGATCTCCGCGCTCCTCCAATTCCGGGCTCTTATGCATCCCCAGTGTTCATCACTCCCCCATTGGCGGCCATGCCTTCAGCTGCCTAAGCTCTGGAACATTTTAGATAAGTCAGTTAAGCTAGTACAAGACACAGCACCAGGGCCTGATGGGATATATCCTAGCATCCCAAGGAAAATAAGGCAGGAAATTGAAGAGGCCCGAGATATGATATTTCAGAACTCTATTGAGTGCGGATGTGAGCCAAAGAGTGGCCAATGTAGTACCCATTTTTAAAAAGGGAGATAGAGCTCATCTGAGTAATTACAGACTAGTTAGTTTAACATCTGTGTTAGGGAACAATTTAGCCTTTAATTCAGGATGAAATTACCACATCTAGATAAAGAGAAAATTGTTCGATTTCAAAAGGGACAATCATGCTCGACAAACCTTACGGAATTGTTTGAGGAGGTAACAGACATGGCTGACTGGGGAAATGCAGCGGATGCGGTGTACATGGACTTTTTCAAAAGACCAATGGAACCTACAAAGAGATATTGGTAAGATGGTGGAATGGGCTAGACAGTGGGAGACGGAATTCATTGCAAGTGTGAGGTGATGAATTTTATAAATAAATAACAACAGCAATTATACTCTGAATGGAAGTCGGTTCGATGCTGTGGAAAAGCAGAAGGATTTGGGGGTACAGGTTCACAGACATTAGAGGCAGGGTGATAAGGCCATTTGGAAAAAAAAAAGCTAATAGAATTCTGGATTTTATCTCGAGGTATAGAATATTAAAACCAAAAGGTAATGATAAGCCTAAGCCTATATAAAACTTTAATAAGACCTCAGTTAGAGTACTATTGTATGAAGGATATTAAGGCTTGAGAGAGGGTACATCAAATTCACTAGGATGCTGCCGGGCAGGAGGAAATATAAGTACAAAGATAGACTTGGAAAACTGGCACTGTTTTCATTCGAACAACCCAGATTATAGAGCAATATACTAGAAGACTTTAAAATGATGAAAGGATAGGTCAAGGTAGATAGAAGCAGACTGTTTTTAGTAGTTTTTATAAATTAATTCCTGGGATGTTTGCGTTGCTGGCCAGGCCAGCATTTATTGCCCACCCCTAATTGCCCTTGAGAAGGTGGTGGTGAGCCTCATTCTTGAACCGCTGCAGTCCGTGTGGTGAAGGTGCTCCCAACAGTGACTTTGTCATGGCAGTTTGGTACGGCTTGCTGGGCCATTTCAGAGGACAGTTAAGAGTCAGCCACATTGCTGTGGGTCTGGAGTCACATGTAGGCCAGACCGGGTAAGGGTGGTCATTAGTGAACCAGATGGGTTTTTATGACAATCTGGTAGTTTCAACTGTACAGGGTATTGGTGAGGCCACACCGAGAGTACTGCGTACAGTTTTAGTCTCCGTATTTAAGGAATGACCATCATCGGCGGTCCCTTGTATTGAGGATGACTTGCTTCCATGCCAAAAAAGGATGAGTTCACAGATGTTTCAATGAAGGACCTAATATTCCAGATCCCGCACTACATGTTGAAGGGTGGAAGATGCCTGTGTGTGGATTTGTTTTAATGTGTGGTGGCCGTTGCACACCAGCCACCACACGGGCTTGACAGAGCTAGGTCTTGGTCCAGTGGCAAGGATTAACCAAGACGACTGGAGACCTGCTCTGTTACACTTGCATTGGAGGCAGTTCAGAGAAGGTTCACTAGGTTGATTCGGGAGATGAGGGGGTTGACTTATGAGAATAGGTTGAGTAGGTTGGGCCTCTACTCATTGGAGTTCAGAAGAATGAGAGGTGATCTTATTGAAACTTATAAGATAATGAGGGGGCTCGACAAAGTGGATGCAGAGAGGATATTTCCACTCATAAGGGAAACTAAAACTATGGGATATAATCTCAGAATAAGGGGCCACCCATTTAAAACTGAGATGAGGAGAAATTTCTTCTCTCAGGGGGTTGTAAATCTGTAGAATTCTCTGCCCCAGAGAGCTGCGGAGGCTGGGTCACTGAATATATTTAAGGCGGAGATAGACAGATTTTTGAGCGCTAAGGGAGTAAAGGGTTATGGGGAGCGGGCAGGGAAGTGGAGCTGAATCCATGATCAGATCAGCCATGATCTTATTGAATAGGAGCAGGAGCAGGCTCGAGGGGCTGTATGGCCTACTCCTGCTCCTATTTCTTATGTTCTTATGTACTTGGTCACCATTACTGATGCTAGCTTTGAGGAGTCAAGAACGAGAGGCAATCAATACAAAGTTAACTGTGAGAGAGTTAGAAGACAGGGCAGGAGAAAGTTCTTCACATACCGAGAGTGTGATCAAGGCAAAAACAATGTCAACATTCAAGGTGAGATTGGATAAGTTGGTGAAGGAAAAGGGGTAAATACGACTCGGGCTATTTGGTGGCGTGGAGAGTAAACACTGGGATGGGCTGTTTCGGGTCACGTGACCCGTTTCTCTGTTGTAACTTCTACATATTTCTGAATTCATACGATGGGGATTACTGAGCACGCCAGCGCAGTCTGCAGGTTAACTCACATAACAAGCAGGTTTCCTCGTTAGTTTGTCGGTGAACTTTTAAAAATGCCACGTTACACCACTGAAATAGCGCAGAGCATGATTACCGCGTCAAAAAAATGGCTGGAAACTTCAAAATACCTGCTCCTCGTGAAGCACGACCTGGTCTTGTAGCGGTTGACTGAGTGGAGCCACGGTCACAAACGGCTGCCAGACCCCACCAGCATTGCGGGGGAAGATGTCGTACAGATCCAGGTGGTGCACGGTGCTGCCAGGCACGCTCGCCGAGTACAGAGAGACCGGGTTGCATGTCGTCACGTAAACAGTGTCTTTGGCTTCACCTGTGTGAGATCAATGGTCGCGGTCAGCGGACGGGATCTGCAAATCCATCACCACTAGCAGATGTAACCTTTATTTACTGCTACACATTTAACGCGCCCTGACTCCTTGCTTCCTGTCGCTGGAGATAAGGGGACGCATTTCAAACTCCCACTTGTTATGCCCCCTTCCGGCCCGTCCTGTCCCGTCTCCAAGTTACAGATGGGGTTGTGAGCCGGTTTCCACTCTCTCTGTACTACTCGTGGGCAGGTACAGCAGGAGCAGCGAGGTCGGGGCAAAGGAGCAGCAAGAGTTTGTAGAGGGAAGTGACCGGGGCCCAGGAGAGGCGAGAGTTCGGGGCCCAGAAGAGGCGAGGGCCCAGGGGCAGCACGGGCCTGCCCACACTGCGATATGTGTGTGCACTAGGTCCCCAGTCGTCTTGGTTAACCCTTGTCACTGGACCAAGACCTCGCTCTGTCAAGCCCGTGTGGTGGCTGGTGTGCAATGGCCACCACACGTTAAAAAAATCCACGCACAGGCATCTTCCACCCTTTAGGATGTAGTTCAGGATCCGGAATATTAGGTCCTTCATTGAAACACCTGTGAACTCATCCCTTTTCGGCGTGGAAGCAAATCATCCTCGCTTCGAGGGACTGCCTATGATGACGACTCCTCGCTGGCCCGGGTTGCAGTACGGTTGGTTGGAGACTCTGCCCCGGCCCAGACAAATTTGTAAAGCAGCCTGGCTGATGCAGTGGCTGTGCTGCTCCACATGGAATGCATTAACTGAACTATCTTTTTCACATTTAGTAGCTGGCTGGTGACAGAATCCCTGCATTAGTGAATCGATCGTTCCCACATTAAAGCAGAATGCTCATCAACTATATGCAGATGTCAGCTGTGGCTCAGTGGGTAGCATTCTTGCCTCGGAGTCAGAATGTTGTGGGTTCAAGTCACATAAATCCAGGCTGACACTCCAGTGCAGTGCTGAGGGAGTGCCTTTCGGATGAGGCATTAAACCGAATTCTCGTCTACTTTCTCAAGTGGACCCATGGCAAAATTTCGAAGAAGAGCAGGGGAGTTATCCACGGTGTCCTGGCCAATATTTATCCCTCCACCAGCATAACAAAAAAAACAGATTATCTGATCATTATCACATTGCTGTTTGTGGGAGCTTGCTGTGTGCAATTGGCTGCCACGTTTCCCACATTATAACAGTGACTACACTTCAAAATAACTTAATTGGCTGGAAAGTGCTTTGGGATGGCCTGAGGTCATGAAAGTAAATGCAAGTTCTTTCTATAATACTTTTTGTTGTTTTATTCTTGGGTCTCCTCTCCCTCCCCACACTGTCCTGGGGGCAGGGTATGGGTCCTCTCCCTACCCACACTGTCCTGGGGGAGGGTATGGGTCCTCTCCCTACCCACACTGTCCTGGGGGCAGGGTATGGGTCCTCTCCCTACCCACACTGTCCTGGGGGCAGGGTATGGGTCCTCTCCCTACCCACACTGTCCTGGGGGCAGGGTATTGGTCCTCTCCCTACCCACACTGTCCTGGGGGCAGGGTATGGGTCCTCTCCCTACCCACACTGTCCTGGGGGCAGGGTATGGGTCCTCTCCCTACCCACACTGCTCTGGGGGCAAGGTATGGGTCCTCTCCCTACCCACACTGTCCTGGGGGCAGGGTATGGGTCTTCTCCCTACCCACACTGTCCTGGGGGCAGGGTATGGGTCCATGCAGACCTGGAGCCCGCACTGCCCACTTTCCCTGGTGAGGCCAAACTGTGGCCAAACAGTCCTGTTCCAACGAGGGCGGGATTCATTTGAGCCAGACTACAATCGCCCATTTTGAATAGAGGAAGAAAGGATTGTGGGGACGTGAATAAGCCGCTTGGCTCTTTGGCTCTGATCTCAGTCCCACCAACCCACCTCCTGTGGGTCAGCTGTGCCTCAGTGGGCAGCACTCTGGCCTCTGAGTCAGAAGGTTGTGGGTTCAAGTCCCATTCCAGGGACTTGAGCACATAAATCCAGTCTGACACTCCAGTGCAGTACTGAGGGAGAGCTGCACTGTCGGAGGTGCTGTCTTTTGGATGAGACGTTAAACCAGGGCCCCGTCTGCCCTCTCAGGTGGACGTAAAGGATCCCACGGCACTAGTTTGAAGAGGAGCAGGGGAGTTCTCCCCAGTGTCTCGGACAATATTCCTCACCAACAGCACTAAACCAGATGATCTGGTCATTATCACTCTGCTGTTTGTGGGAGCTTGCTGTGCGCAAATTGGCCGCTGCGTTTCCCACATTACAGCAGTGACTATATTTAAAAAGTACTTCATTGGCTGGAGAGCACTTTGGGACATCCTGAGGTTATGAAAGTCAAATGCCAAGTCTTTCTTTATAACCATCTCCCCAATCCCTTCTCTCTCTAGAAACTCATCAGCTGCCTTGTAAATCCATTCACTCCAATCGCATTTCCTACTCACTGATTCCACAAGTCTCGGACTCTGTGCACCCTGGACTTCCCTTCTTGCTCCTAACTTGCTAATTATAATCTGTGTCCACTGGGGAACAATCTGACTGAGAAGGTGGTCTTTCCCTGATGTGGAAATGCCTGTCTTTGAGAGGGCATTACCTTTGGCTGTGGCAATGTCACAGACGATATTAACTTCATTCAGGGGAATTCTCCAGTGGGCCTGTTCCTCTGTGAAGGTGAGTCCCCTCGACTCATGCCGTTCCAGGGGATATCCCTGAACCTTCAGGTACACGGGACCCTATTAGACAGAAGGAAAATGGTTAAATCCCATTCAGAGCTAAACACAACACTCGCGATCTGACGTTGCCTCCAATAATAAAACTTCAAATAGACGTCCTCTCCTTTAGGAGTACATTAAAAATACCAACGGCATCTGGTTAATTGATGTACCTGACACAAATCAAGTTTTCAAAACACAACTGACTAAGAGACAGAAAACAGGGAATAGTGGTGAATAGCTGTTTATCCAGATGGACGGAAGGATACAGTGGTAAACCCAGGGGTCGGCATTAGGACTACTGCTCTTCTTGATAGGCAAGAGGAGCGGGGTCAGCCGGGGGGGCAAAGGAGGGAAGTGGGGTCAGGAGGGTGGGGGGGCAGAAGGGGTCAGGAGCAAGGTCAGCGGGGCCAGCTGGGGGGGGGGGGGGGGGAGCGGGGTTGAGGGGGGGGGGAGCGGGGTTGAGGGGGGTCGTCGGGGGGGGGAGGGGCAGGGTCATCAGCGCTATAATGAGCCTTCAAACAGAAAAATCAAGGAGTAACATCACGGGGCAGCAGGTAGGTGATTGGTTGGTGAGTACTAGAGTTTGTTTTTAGTCTAAGAAACTGTAAATTGCTATAACTTTTGTTTATTAAATTAGTAGCTAAACTAGATAAACCAAATAAGTAATAAACTTAAATAATTGATTAAAAAATAATTAACTAATCAAATAAATAAAGGTTAGATAGAGATGGCAGGGCAGGTGGTGAGCGGTAACTGCAGCATGTGGGAGTTGGTGGAGACCAGTGAGATTCCGAGCAACCACATCTTCACTAAGGGTCTGCGGCTCGAGCAACTTCGGCTCAGAGTTGTTGAGCTGGAGTAAAGAGGTGCAGACATTGCGGGGCATCAGGGAGGTGGAGAGTTACCTGGACACTTTGCTTCAGGAGGCAGTCACACTCCTTATGTTATATAGTACTTTAGAGTTTGTCAATTGTCAGGGACAGGAGAGTGTGACTGCGAGTCAGGAAGGTATGGGGATATAGTGACGGAGGAGCCTCAGGCCTTGGCCATGTCCAACAGGTATGAAGTACTTATTGCCTGTATGGATGAGAGCAGGGACTGCAGGGAGGATGGGCAAACTGACCACGGCACCATGAAACAGGAGGCCATTCAAGTGGGGGGAGTAAAAGGGAACGCGGTAGTGGTAGGGGACAGTATAGTCAGGGGGATAGATACTGTTCTCTGTAGCCGCGACAGGGAGTTGCCACGGTTGTGTTGCCTGCCAGGGTTAAGGATATCTCCTCGCGGCTGGAGAACAACTTGGAGTGGGAGGGGGAGTATCCAGTTGTCGTGGTCCTCGTAGGAACCAACAACATAGTTAGAACTTGGAAAGACGTTCTGCTGAGGGAGTTTGAGGAGCCAGGATCCAAATTAAAAGCAGAATCTCAAAGGTAATAATCTCTAGATTGTTACCTGAACCACACACAAATTGGCATAGACAAACAGATTAGAGGTTTAAATGCGTGGCTCAAAGAGTGATGTGAGAGGAAGGGCTTTCAGTTAAGGACGGGCTTCACTGGGACCAGTGTCTTGGCGAACCATATAACTAGGGCAGTAGACAGGGCTATAAACTAATGAAGGGGGGAGGGGAGGATTCAGGAAAGAGTAAATTTTAAAGCAGCAAGAGAAATGTCAAGGCTCTCGAGCAGAGTTGAGTTTTGGGTAAAAAGAAGCAGAGTTGGTCAGGACTGAGATGAGGAGAAACTTCTTCACTCAGAGAGTTGTTAACCTGTGGAATTCCCTACTGCAGAGAGTTGTTGATGCCAGTTCATTGGATATATTCAAGAGGGAGTTAGATATGGCCCTTACGGCTAAAGGGATCAAGGGGTATGGAGAGAAAGCAGGAAAGGGGTACTGAGGGAATGATCAGCCATGATCTTATTGAATGGTGGTGCAGGCTCGAAGGGCCGAATGGCCTACTCCCGCACCTATTTTCTATGTTTCTATATTTAAGAGGTTATTAATTAGGGCTCATGGGATTGGGGGCAATATACTAGCATGGATTGAGAATTGGTTAACGGACAGAAACCACAAGGATCGGTGCTTGAGCCCCAGCTATTCACAATCTATATCAATGAGTTGGATGAGAGGACCAAATGTAATATATCCAAGTTTGCTGATAATACAAAGCTAGGTGGGAATGTAAGCTGTGAGGAGGATGCAAAGAGGCTTCAAGGGGATATAGACAGGCTACGTGAGTGGGCAAGAACATGACAAATGAAATATAATGTGGAGAAATGTGAAGTTATCCACTTTGGTAGGAAAAATAGAAAAGCAGAGTATTTTTTAAAATGATGAGAGATTGAGAATTGTTGGTGTTCAGAGGGACCTGGGTGTCCTTGTACACCAATCACTGAAAGTTAACATGCAGGTACAGCAAGCAATTAAGAAAGCAAATGGTATGTTGGCCTTTATTACAAGAGGATTTGAGTATAAGAGCAAAGGCGTCTTACTGCGATTATATAGGGTCCTGGTGAGACCACACCTGGAGTATTGTGTACAGTTTTGGTCTCCTTACCTAAGGAAGGATATACTTGCCATAGAGAGAGTGCAACAAAGGTTCACCGGACTGATTCCTGGGATGGGGGGGTTGTCCTATGAGGAGCGATTGAGTAGACTAGGCCTATATTCTCTAAAGTTTAGAAGAATGAGAGGTGATCTCATTGAAACATACAAAATTCTTACAGGGCTTATTAGGTGAATCTTTGGAATTCTCTATCCCGGAGGGCTATGGAGGTTCAGTTGTTAAGTATATCTAAGACAGATATCGCTAGATTTTTGGATATTAAGGTAATCAAGGGATATGGAGATAGTGCAGGAAAGTGGAGTTGAGGTGGAACATCTTTATTGAATGGAAAAAATGGAAAATGGTGTTCAACAGAGTCCAGGAAAAATATATTCTGCTAAAAAAATGAGAACGAGATAAACACTAAAGAGACACCGTGGATGCATAAAGCCACAAATGAAAAATTGAGGGTAAGGAACAAGGTGTACATTAAGTACATAGACAGAAGGGGAGAGCAGAATATGAAGAGATTAGGAGAGAAGTAAAAAAAAAACAATTAGGAAGGCAAAGAGGAATCATGAAATTAAATTATCGAGGAACAATAAACAAAATAGTTAAATATTTTACAGGCACATAAATAAAAAAAGTACGGTTGGGATGTGAATAGGACCACTAATGGATAGAGAGGATAACACAGGATAATACCACAGGCAGTGATAGAGAGATGACAGAAATATTAAATAGTTACTTTGCTTCAGTATTTCCAGAGAGATAGAACAGATATAGGATGATGAGATTAGTAATGAGATAAGTACATTTAAAATAAAAAGAGGGGATATATTAAGTAAACTAATCAAACTTAAAGAGGAAGAAACCCTGGTCCGGATGGATTACATCTACGCATTTTTAAGACAATCTAGTTAAGAGATAGCAGAGACATTACTACACATATTTAATAATCAATTAGAAAAAGGTGTAGTGCCAGAGGACTGGCGGGTATCTAATGTAATACCTATATTTAAGAAGGGAGATAGGTCCAGGGAATTATGGACCAGTCGGCTTAATATCGGTGGAAGGAAAAATAACGGAATCCCTACTAAAGGAGAAAATAGAAGAACATCGCGAAGACAAAAATATAAGAATGAATAGTCAGCATGGATTTCAAAAGGGAAAGACTTGCTTGACCAACCTGATTGAATGTTTTGAAGAGGTAACAGAGAGAAAGGACAAAGGTAGATGTAATTTATCTAGATTTTCAAAAGGCCTTCGATAAGGTACCCCATAATAGACTGATGTACAAGGTCAGAGAATGTGGAGTCAGGGGACAAGTAACAGAATGGATAGCTAGCTGGCTTCAAGACAGAAAGCAGAGAGTAGGGGTAAAGGGTAGCTATTCACAGAGGCAGAAGGTGGGTAGTGGTGTTCCACAAGGATCAGTGCTGGGACCACCATTGTTCACTATTTATATTAACGATTTAGACTTTGAAATCAAAAACACAATTTTGAAATTTGCAAATGACACCAATTTTTTTTTTGGGGGGGGTGGTATAGTTAATACTGAGGAGGACCAACAAATTACAGGAGCTCATTAATAAACTTGCAGAATGGGCATGTAATTGGCAAATTAATTTCAGCACAGATAAATGTGAGGTATTACATTTTGGTAGAAAAAAACAGAGAGGTTGCTTATTACTGGGAGGATGCGAGTCTGGGTAGGGTAGAGGAGCAAAGGGATCTAAGAGTACAGATAAACTAATCACTAAAAGTATCGACACACGTTAGCAAGGCAGTAAAAAAGCAAACCAAGCACTAGGGTTTATTTGAAGAGGGATAGAATTGAAAAGTAGGGAAGTTATGCTAGACCTGTATCGAACCTCGGTTAGACCCCACTTGGAGTACTGAGTGCAATTCTGGTCGCCATATTATAGGAAGGATATAGAGGCACTAGAGAGGGTGCAGAGACGATTCACAAAGATGACACCAGAAATGCGTGGGTATAATCAGGAAAGGACGAACAGGTTGGGTCTCTTTATGCTTGAAAAGAGAAGGCTGAGGGGTCACCTAATAGAGGTCTTTAAAATCATGAAAGGTTTTGATAGAGTGGATACAGAGAGAGTGTTTCCACTTGTGAGGAAGAGCATAACTAGAGGCCATCAATATAAGATAGTCAACAAGAAATCCAACAGAGAATTCAGAAGAAACGTCTTTACCCAGAGAGAGGTGAGAATGTGGAACTTGCTACCACAGGGAGTAGTTGAAGTGAATAGTATCGATGCATTTAAGGGGAGGCTAGATAAACCTATGAAGGAGATGGGAATAGAGGGTTATGCTGATCGGGTGAGATGAGGAAAGGCGGGAGGAAGCTCGAGTGGAGCATAAACACCGGCAGGGACTGGTTGGGCCGAATGGCCTGTTTCTGTGCCGTATATCTATGGATATCCTATTCAAGTTATGTTAAACTTATGGAACCTTGGGTAGACCACACTTACATGCAGTCTGACATGATAAGATTTCAGTTTGTCTCAGGTTTTGTATTGGAAGTACAAATCTTATAAATGTATACATTGTCATGTTGTACAGGAAGAGTAAACGGATCAAACCTTTATTTTTGTCTGCTGAGACTTTGTAGGGCAAAGAAGTTGCCGGCGTGTGCTTTCTGGTTCGTTGAAAGTCCAGTGGCTGGTTAATTTACACTCTGGCAAAGGCAACCTATCAAATATTTACAAATTAGAACATCGGAACTTCACAACAGACCAATACATCCCTTGGCCAGCACGGCAAGGTGCAATGTTCACTGCTGAAACTAGAAGCAGAGCAATTGTTGGACTGGCACTGCGCACCAGACAAACACAAATTATACTGGCCACTGGAGGAAAAGAGAGAGAGGAGGGTGGTGGGAGGGAGTGGAGGAGGGAGGCGGGATGGAGGGCGGTTAAGAGGGAGGGAGGGGAAGAGGGAAGGAGGGAGGTGAAGAGGGAAGGAGGGAGGTGAAGAGGGAAGGAGGGAGGGGAAGAGGGAAGGAGGGAGGGGAAGAGGGAAGGAGGGAGGGGAAGAGGGAGTAAAGGGAAGGAGGGAGGGAAGGAGGAAGGGTAAGAGGGTAGGAGGGAGGGTAAGAGGGTAGGAGGGAGGGTAAACAGGAAGGAGGGAGAGTAAACGGGAAGGAGGGAGGGTAAACGGGAAGGAGGGAGGGTAAGAGGGAGTAAAGGGAAGGAGGGAGGGTGGAAAAAAAACTTGCATTTCTATAGCACCTTTCCTGACTTCAGGACATCCGGCAGCACTTTACAGCTAATTAAATATTTTTGAAGTGTAGTAACTGTTGTAATGTGGGAAATGCGCAGACAATTGTGCACAGAAAGATCCCACAAACCGTAATGTGATAATGACCAGATAATTTGTTTTGCTATGTTGATTGAAATATAAATATTGGCCAGGACGCCGGGGATATCTCCCCTGCTCTTCTTCGAAGTAGTGCCATTGGATCCTTTTGTCCACCTGAGGGGCAGACCGGGCCTCGGTTTAACGTCTCGTTCGAAAGACGGCACCTCCGACAATGCAGCACTCCCTCAGCACTGCACTGGAGTGTCAGCCTAGATTATGAGGAAAGGTTGAGTAGGTTGGACCTCAGAAGAATGGTGATCTTATCGAAATGTATAAAATTATGAGGGGGTTTGACAAGGTGGATGCAGAGAGGATGTTTCCACTGATGGGGGAAGACAAGAACAATAGGACATGATCTTAGAATAAGGGGCCGGCCATTTAAAACAGAGATGAGGAGAAATTTCTTCTCTATGAGGTTTGTAAATCTGTGGAATTCGCTGCCTCAGAGAGCTGTGGAAGCTGGGACATTGAATAACTTTAAGACAGAAATAGACAGTTTCTTAAACGAAAAGGGGATAAGGGGTTATGGGGAACGGGTGGGGAAGTGGAGCTGAGTCCATGATCAGATCAGCCATGATCGTATTAAATGGCGGAGCAGGCTCGAGGGGCCGTATGGCCTATTCCTGTTCCTATTTCTTATGTTCTTATTCGATAAATTAGCCCTTGGATAGAAATAGAGATGGTAACAAGAAGGAACAAGTTTCAGCTGGTCTCAAAAAGAATTGAAGGTGAGGTTATAAAATGCCTTTTTACAGAGGATGGTTAGAATATGGAATTCACTGCCACGACAGCGCAGTTTCCTAGTTCTCCGCTCTCCCGCCCACATTGTTCCTCCCACTAAACCGAATGAGTCAAAAATCACAGGCCGCGAGCAACAGAGGCGGAAAATCCCGGTCCATAAATTGCATTAAAGAGAATGAGATGTTCATAGAATGGTTACAGCATGGAAGGCCATTCGGCCCTTTGAGCCCGTGCCGGCTCGCTGCAAGAGCGCCTCAGCTAGGCCCACTCCCCGTAGTCCTGAAAATGATTTTCCTTCCGGTACTTATCCACCTCCTTTTTAAAAGCCGTAATTGAGTCTGCCTCCACCACCCTTTCAGGCCGTGCATTCCAGATCCTAACCACTCGCTGCGTAAAAACATTTTTTCTTACATCACCTTTAGTTCTTTTGCCAATCACCTGAAATCTCTGTCCTCTGGTTCCCGACCCTTCCACCAATGGGAACAGTTTCTCTCTATCTATTCTGTCCAGACCCCTCATGATTTTTCTCATATTCCCTTTTTGCAGCTTTCACTACTTTCTTTGTATCTTTTTGCTGTTCTTTCTATCTTTCCCAGTCTGCGGGATTGCTACTGTTCTGTGGTTCTCGTATTGGACTGTACAGCCACCTAAGGACTCATTTTCAGAGTGGAAGCAAGTGTTCCTCAATTCGGAGGGACTGCCCATGATGATGACGACTTTTAATTATCTCTCGCCTCTTTTGTTGACCAAGGTTGTTTAATTGCACAAGTAGAGCTCCTGCCCTTTGGGGGCATGTACCCCTAAGTCCATCAACCTCCTTCACCTGGACTGAGCAGTGGGAGAACTTACCATTCTGCTACACCTGCAGCTGACATTTTTACTCAGCCTCTGGTCAGCCAACAGGAATATATTTTTCCATCCTGGCACATTGCCCATCTGCAGCTGTACCTCGTTACTTCTAGAGGAAAAATCACCGAGATAATCCATTTCTCAAACCCTCTGTCTGCCCACTCCACCCTTCAGTTGATCAGAGGTCTGCGGCCCGACTCTCGTATCCTGCCATTCTCACTGAGCGACAGCAGCCAGCTACATAATTACAAGTTATCATTGAAAGAGCGGCCTTGGGAGCAGCGTGAGGGCCCCGACCTGCGTGAGAACACCAGTGGCAGGTCAGGGCCATAAAAGGCGATGACCAGCGGCCCTGGGAGCAGCATGACTGCCCCGACCTGCGTGAGAACACCAGTGGCAGGTCGGGGCCATAAAAGGCGACGACCAGCGGCCCTGGGAGCAGCGTGGAGGCCCCTTCAGGGAGCAGTGTGAGCTGGTGCAGGAGAGCGACGGCAGTGAAGAGGATTGGATTGGATGTCACCATAACCCAGGGTCGGTGATTGGAGCGTGGGCAGGTACAGCAGGAGCGGTGAGGTCGGGATGAAGGACCGGCGAGAGATTGTCAACGGATGTGATCAGGGCCCGGGAGACGCGTGAGTTCAGGGTTAGAAGAGCCGAAGGCCCAGGGGCAGCACGGGCCAGCCCACACTGTGATATGTGTGCGCACTGGGTCCGTGCAGCAGAGCTGGTCTCCAGTCGTCTTGGTTAACCCTTCCCACTGGACCAAGGCCTAGCTCTGTCAAGCCCGTGTGGTGGCTGGTGAGCCACGGTCACCACACGTTAAAAAATCCACGCACAGGCATCTTCCACCCTTCAACATGTAGTTCGGGATCTGGAATATTAGGTCCTTCATTGAAACACCGTGAACTCATCCCTTTTTGGTGTGGAAGCAAGTCATCCTCGCTGCGAGGGACTGCCTAAGAAGAGAAGATGATTGTTGAAAGAGTCTCACGGTCACCCACCCCCCGATATTGACGTGCAAGTATGGACCTTCTTAATTTTAAATTCAAAATTGTACATGGAAGCAGCATACAATCAGAATGAAGTGCTGCAGATAACCTGCAGGTGGCAGTATACGGCCAGAAACAAACTCAATTCAATGGCCAATAATGACCTGAGCAGCTCTGAGCATTTCACTTACCCATTTTTTTGCCAGATTTTAAACCTCAGCTCACTAATTTGCAGAAATCCATATTACATCAAAGATTATATTAAAAATGTATAAACACAGAGCTCTACTCAACCTTTGAGTGAATTTCCCGTCCACGTAACATGGGCAAATGACTTACAGCTCGTATTGCCTTGGAAATATGTCCCTTTATATAGGGTCCTGGGGAGACCACACCTGGAGTATTGTGTACAGTTTGGGTCTCCTTACCTAAGGAAGGATATACTTGCCATAGAGGGAGTGCAACGAAGGTTCACCAGACTGATTCCTGCGATGGGGAGATTGTCCTCTATGAGGAGAGATTGAGTAGACTAGGCCTATATTCTCTGCAGGTGATCTCATTAAAACATACAAAATTCTTACAGAGCTTGACAAGATAGATGCAGGGAGGATGTTTCCCATGAGCTGGGGAGTCTAGAACCAGGGGTCACAGTCTCAGAATAAGGGGTCGGCCATTTAGGACTGAGATGAGGAGAAACTTCTTCACTCAGAGGGTGGTGAATCTTTGGAATTCTCTACCCCAGAGGGCTGTGGAGGCTCAGTCTTTGAGTATATTCAAAACAGAGATCGATAGATTTTTGGATATTAAGGGAATAAAGGGATATGGGGACAGTGCAGGAAAGTGGAGTTGAGGTTGAAGATCAGCCATGATCTCATTGAATGGTGGAACAGGATCGAGGGGCTGAATGGCCTATTCCTGCTCTTAGTTTTGGAGTATCTCATCACATGACCTCCCTTCCTTGCACCATGGGTCAGAACCGGGGAGGTTTCACTCCCAGTGCAGAGCGTCCGTGGCTGGGAGCAGAGGTCGGAGATGAGGTTGTTGCCCTTCAAGGCCAATTCATATTCCCAGCTAACTTGGGAATCCAGACCAGGGGCCGAACCTTGCAGAATCCCATCCGAGCAGCATTCTGTGCGAGTTATCTGCACAGGGTATCTCGCACAGGTACATGTACTGAACACTTGTTTGCTGCATTCACTAACAATAGCAGATGGAAACGGTCCATTATTTCACATCGACAAAAGGGTCAATTTAATCCTTTCAACAGGATGCTGACTTCCCCCTTCCCCCCCCACCCCACCGAGCTCATCTTTGTGTTGACCACGTTAACACACCTGCCACTGTAAGGAACGTGGCCTTTCATGTGCTTCTCTCTCACAATGCACACGCTTTGAAGCGTTCAAATGAATGCACATTTCTCACATATACACTCCGCCATCTTCCCCTCGTCCACAGGTGCACACAC
This sequence comes from Pristiophorus japonicus, assembly GCF_044704955.1. Classification (NCBI taxonomy): domain Eukaryota; kingdom Metazoa; phylum Chordata; class Chondrichthyes; family Pristiophoridae; genus Pristiophorus; species Pristiophorus japonicus. The sequence goes on along the minus strand of NC_091987.1, from coordinate 150,580,999 downwards.
AGCACTGTCGCTCTCACTCTTTTTGATTCAGATGCTACTGTTCTGTTGGGGGCGTTCGAATTTTTAGTAAGCTTAGCATCTCGCGATGTGTGCCATATTTGACCAAGAAATGACCTGTCGACCACATAGCCACCTCCGTAACATCGCCCATCTCCATCCTTGCCTCAGCTCATCCGCTGCTGAAGCCCTCATCCATGCCTTTGTTACCTCTAGACTTGACTATTCCAACGCACTCCTGGCTGGTCTCCCATATTCTACCCTACGTAAACTAATGGTGATCCAAAACTCGGGTGCCCATGTCCTAACTCGCACCAAGTCTCGCTCACCCATCACCCCTGTGCTCGCTGACCTTAATCAGTTAAACAATGCCTCGATTTCAAAATTCTCACCCTTGTTTACAAATCCCTCGTCCCTCCCAATCTCTGTAATCTTCTCCAGCCCCACAACTCCCCCCACCCCACCCCCCGCGATGTCTGCCCACCTGAGCATCCCTGATTATAATCGCTCAACCATGTCTTCTGTTGCCTAGGTCCTAAGCTCTGGAACTCCCTCCCTAAACCTCTCCGCCTCTCTACCTCTTTCTTCCTTCAAAACCTACCTCTTTGACCAAGCTTTTGGTCACCTGAGCTAATTTCTACTTATGCGGCTTGCTTTCAAATTTTTATCGCATAACACACCTGTGAAGCGCCTTGGGACATTTCACTACATTAAAGGCGCTTATAAATACAAGTTGTTGTTGTTTAAAATGGCACTTACATGCACCGAAAATGCACTTATTCTTTATTAAAGGTCCAAGGGAGAGGAATTGTGAAGCTTGGTGCGTAGTGTTGAGCTGGCCTTTGCATCGTACATAACTGATGCATCATTCCACTCTTTGACAGCCATGGGCAATCTTCCCAAAGCACATGCCAGTTCAAACTAGGAGCCGCAGCAGAGGCCAACCCGCTCTGCCAAACTGCAAACACTTGACAGAACAATTACCGCATAAAGCTGCTTTAAAGACGTGCTCTCAAGCCGCACACGAACATTAACTCCCAACTGTGGGGACAGATTGCACTGAAAGCTCTTTAACTCTGGCAGGGTCATTCTGTCCCTGCCGCATGGTAACAGCTGTGGGTACACACCACTAATAGCCAGGACTGATTTACTCAATCTTTAGTTTTCATAGAACACAAATCGTGGGCTGGAATTTCTGGAATATGCTCTCGTTATATCCCCACCGCGCTGCACGCAGTTACATCATGGGATCTGCATTCCACCTTGGAGCAGTGTGGAACAGGGTAGAATGGTCAAATGTTTGCTCGAGCTAAATTAAATTCCTACCTTTGGTACGAACTAAGGGCGAGGCAAAAGTACACTGTGCTAATGTCATGCGAGGTCAGGGAGTTAGTTGAACAAGTCATGTAACTTATTGGAAGTAATGCCACCAGAATAGGATTGCCCTCCAGATTAGTAACTTGATGTTGTAAGATTTGACAGGTTTGAATTGTGTGTGCGTGCTTGTTGTGGGTGTGTGTGCAGGTGCAGGTGCGTGCGTGTGCAGGTGCGTGCGTGTGTGTGCAGGCGCGTGTGTGCAGGTGCGTGCGTAGGTACATGTGTGCAGGTGCGTGTGTGCGCAGGTGCAGGTGCGTGTGTGCGCAGCTGCAGGTGCGTGTGTGTGCAGGGGTGTGTGTGTGCGCAGGTGTGTGTGTGTGTGTGTGTGTGTGCATGCGTGCAGGTGCGTGTGTGTGTGCAGGTATGTGTGTGTATGTGTGCAGGTGCATGTGCAGGTGTGTGCGCAGGTGTGTGTGTGCGTGTGTGTGTGCATGCGTGCAGGTGCGTGTGTGTGTGCACGTGCGTGTGTGTTTGTGTGTGAGGGGTTGGGACAGACACATGGACCATGTACAGTAGACAGCTCAAGTCGCTGGAGAAATATCACCAACGATGTGTCCTCAAGATCCTACAAATCCCCTGGGACGACAGGCGCACCAACATTAGTGTCCTCGACCAGGCCGACGACCAGCATTGAAGCACTGACCGCACTGGATCAGCTTCGCTGGGCAGGCTACATAGTTCGCATGCCAGACACAAGACTCCCAAAGCAAGTACTCTACGCGGAGCTCCTTCATGGCAAACGAGCTAAAGGTGGGCAGAGGAAACATTACAAGGACACCCTCAGAGCCTCCCTGATAAAGTGCAACATCCCCACCGACACCTGGGAGTCCCTGGCCAAAGACTGCCCTAAGTGGAGGAAGTGCATCCGAGAGAGCGCTGAGCACCTCGAGTCTCATCATCGAGAACATGCAGAAATCAAGCGTAGGCAACGGAAAGAGCGTGCGGCAAACCAGTCCCACCCACCCTTTCTTTCAGCGACTGTCTGTCCCACCTGTGACAGGGGTTGTGGCTCTCGTATTGGACTGTTCAGTCACCTAAGGACTCATTTTGAGAGTGGAAACAAGTCTTCCTCGATTCCGAGGGACTGCCTATGATGATGGTGATGTATGTGACACAGGCAACTGAAAATGGTATCAGTCGCTCAGAGAAGCAAAAGAGCTTCTGGAGTTGAAGGAGGCTTGTGTATCACAATGGAACAGTTGTAGAAACTCACGACCACGTGAAGGAATGAGGCGATTAGCTTAGATGCATTCAAGAGGAAGCTAGACAGGTAAACGAGGGAGAAAGGAATAGAAGGAAACGCAGATAGAGTGAGGTGAAGTAAGATGGCAGGAGGTTCATGTAGAGCATAACACCAGCAATGAAAAGAAAAAAAGTCTTGCATTATATAGCGCATTTCACAACCTCAGGACGTCCCAATAAACAAATTTTAAAATGTAGGTAATGCACACAGCAAGCTCCCACACACAGCACTGTGATAATGACCAGATAATCTGGGGTTTTGTGTTATGTTGATTGAGGGATAAATATTGACCAGGACACCAGGGATAACTCCCCTGCTCTTCTTCGAAATAGTGCCGTGGAATCTTTTACATCCACCTGAGAGAGCAGACAGGGCCTCGGTTTAACGTCTCATCCGAAAGACGGTATCTCCGACAGTGCAGCGCTCCCTCAGCACTATGCTGGTGTGTCCGCCTAGATTTTTGTGCTCAAGTTCCTGGAGTGGGACTTGAACCCACAACCTTTGACTCAGAGGCGAGAGTGCTACCCACTGAGCCATGGCTGGCAATAGGGCCAATGGTCTGTTTCTGTGCTGGCTGGTGAACGTGCTGGCTGTGCTTGGAGTACCAGCCCAGGGCAGGGAGGGGGGGGGGGGGGCAGGGAGGGTGGGGGGGGGGGAGAAAGATGGACAAACTGGGTGACCCCACAGAATTTTCCAGCGATGTGCCGGCCCAACTTTCCACTTTTTAATCAAAATAGGCGCTAGCAGGCCGTTTTGGGCGCTATATGGGCACTAGCCCAGCGATGTGAGGTGGAAAGTCGAGCCCAAAGCCTAGCCAGTCAAGAATAAAATCATCTTTACTCAGCTTCCCCTTCAGCAGCTGCTGGGAATGGGACACTCCTCGGGTGCATCTGTCGCTCTACGTGTAGCATCCCCTCCCGTCCCGACACATCCTCCTCCTAATTTAGCACTGTGCATAGTCCGATCACAAGCTGCCGGCATCCTCTGAGCTCGGCCACGCCGGGCTGCGGCAGAAGAGCGGAGAGGTCGGAGCCCGGAGGTGGAGTAGCGTGGACAAGATCAAGGGAAGGCGCAGCACGGGCCAATAGTGAGGCCGTGAGGTGGTGAGGCTTAGATTGCATACTATGAATTCCACACAAAGAGAGGTCCTGTGGGAAGATGGAACGAAGGAGGACAGTAGGAGTATGTTTCAGTTTGTGTGTATGTATTGGCACATGCGATGGAGCCTGGTCTCCAGGCATCTTGGATCCCCTTGCCACTGGACCAAGACCTCGCTCCGTCAAGCCCGTGTGGTGGCTGGTGCACAATGGCCACCCCACGTTAAAGAATTCACGCATAGGCATCTTCCACCGTTTAAAATGAGTTCATTATTCATCTGAGCATTCATTTTTAGTGTGGAAGCAAGTGATCCTCGACCCCGAGGGACTGCCCAAGATGATGATGGTTGCATCACAGGCCTCCGCAGTCAATAACACACAAAACAGCATATTATCGGCCCCACGGAGATTATCAATGTAATGTGTGCACCAGTGAGTATGCTCACAGGTTTGTACGCTCGCGGCCTTCCGCGAGGGGTGGGCGCCAGAGGGACTGGGGTGCATCTTCACCACCGACAACCAAATTTTAATTTTAATTTGATTAAAGGTTCTCGTTACAGTTTTAAATTGTTAATTAGTGGGTTCGAGTGCCAAAAGGGGGCACTTGTTTAGGGTTCTACTAAAATAGTTGTAGAGCTGTTGAGTTGGGAGTGGCTGAGTCAGTCAAGTCATGTTCACAAGACTCAATAAAACCCCAGCCAGTTGGGTTCGGGGATCCACGATGAGGCAGCTGGTTGTGAGCTTGGTGGATGAATTGGTAATGTGTAGTGTGATTGTTAAACCTTGACTAATAAACCAACTAGTTCTTCAGGGAAAAGTGTTGCTATGAATTCTTAAGCAAAGAACCCATGAAGCAAATTACATTACAGTCAACAGCAAAGGCAGCAGGAACTAGATTATCTCAATTCACTAGTCGAGAGCTTCAAGTGTCAGGACACCAGATATTCAAGCCTGGCAGCCTCAATGGATATCCTGGGCATTTGGCAGCAACAGAAAAGTATCCTACAACATTTACCAAAGGAAAATAAATACAACTCTCTGTCATCCATATCAAGAAAAATACTTGTTTCTTCTCTTTTTTAAATGTACCAGTGATAAAATTTGAACTTTGACTAAAACTCCGGATCACTCATTTAAGACATCCGTACAGAAAGGCGAACAAGACACACTGTTGCTGGTGGGACAGTTAACCCTTTGTGGACTGCAGCAGAATTTCTGCACCGGAACAGAAAATATTTATTACATTTGTTTTTGGCTCCAGAAAGTGCTGTGCATTAAAAGTGTCCAGCATTTCTGACATTTTTCTAATTTATGCTAGAAAAAAAATGTCTGAAAATTGCAAATGTGCGATGGTTTAATAAATAGCTACTGAAACAAGGACAGACACATAAACCCAATGAAGAAACAAATATTTTCCTTTATTGTGGATGATTCGCAATATGACCAAGTTAAATCGGTGACTGAACACTTCGCTCTACGACCTAAGATCACTAAACGAAAGACTGAACGCTCAATCCAAGCCTCCTCGGTGATCTATAATTGATTAGCAGCATGCGACGAGTGTCTGTAAATAATGCAATGTAGTGTTTTCAGTTCATCGAGAAGTTAACGTATTGTGCTTACTCCTTGGCCAGCTGTACATTAGTAGGCTTGGCTCCGATTGGGATCCCGTGTTTGTGCAGGGTATTGATGACGATTGCCCGCATTTCACCGTTGTAGGAGTCAAAGTCAAACACGTTCCGAACCACGTTTGCAAGTCCCTCAGTGGGGAATTTCTGCAGAGAGACACAGGACAGAAATACAGCCCTGTAAAATTTCCACTGACATATTCATACGTCACCCTGCATGAGCTCTGAACTTTGATCTAGTTTACACAGCAACTTTAATTATCTCCCCCGAGAAACAGCTGCATATTATTTCTGAAAATTGGAAGCACATTTTAATGATCTGCACATTGGTTTCTGGTGCGACAATCAGTATTGAGATCAAAATTAGAAGCATTTACCCATTGCAGTATTAAGTAGTGTGTGCATGAAAATCGTGCTCAGTACAAACTGGGTCACTGGTAGCTCTGCCTGTAGGAACTCTGCTAAGATGTAGTGCAGATAAAATATCTTGGTAATATTGGTGGGTATATTGTGTTTAATTGAAGCTTAGGACAGAATATAACACACTCCTTATAGTAACATAATTCAGATTTTGACCGATTAAATAACAGCCCTGAAATTGCGAAGAATAGCAAATTAATGGCCCCAACACTCAGAAATGCAAATTGTACAGGTTTCTTTCAGAAAATGACTTTAGGGTACAGTATATGAGCAAGAATTTTTGTACATCTCACACACCTACCCTGCCATTCACTCATTAACTTCTCAAGGCCCAGTACAGAAATTCCCAAACACAGCTGGGTTACAATGTCCTCTTCTTCTGCTTGTCCTTTTTAATTCTTTTCTTGCTTTTATTTTCTATTCCTTTACTCTCTGTCTCTTAATGTTCACAGGACCCAAAATAAGCCCATATTTTCCAGCAGCAGCAGCTGATAGTCCTCCTTTGCTTAGGAACTATATAAGAACAGGGGTCATCCATTCAGTCCCGCATGCCTGTTCCACCATTCAATTAGATCATGGCTGATCTGTATCTACCCATCATTGCTCCATCTCCCTTCATACCTTTGCCGAACAAAAATTTATCATCTGTGTTTTGAAAGCTCCAATTGACCCCATCCTCAACAGCCTTTCAGGGGAGAAAGTTTGTATGGTTGTGCAGTACCCAACAAGCGAGAGTCTAACCACTGCCCCAAGACATTCAGCAGCATTACCATCACCCAATCCTCGATCAACATCCTGGGGGTTACCATTGACCAGAAACTTAACTGGACCAGCCACATAATGTGGCCACAAGAGCAGGTCAGAAGCTGGGTATTCTGTGGCAAGTGTCTCACCAAAGCCTTTCCACCATCTACAAGACACAAGTCAGGACTGTGATGGAATACTCTCCACTTGCCTGGACGAGTGCAGCTGCAACAACACTCAAGAAGCTCGAACCATCCAGGACAAAGCAGCCCGCTCGATTGGCGCCCCATCCACCACCTTAAACATTCACTCCCTCCACCACTGGCGCACCGTGGCTGCAGTGTGTACCATCTATAAGATGCACTGCAGCAACTCGCCAAGGCTTCTTCGGGAGCATCTCCCAAACCCGCGACCTCAACCACCTAGAAGAACAAGGGCAGCAGGCGCATGGGAACACCACCAAGTTTCCCTCCAAGTTACACACCATCCTGACTTGGAAATATATCGCCGTTCCTTCATCATCACTGGGTCAAAATCCTGGAACTCCCTCCCTAACGGCACTGTGGGAGTACCCTCACCACACGGACTGCAGCGGTTCAAGGCGGCGGCTCATCACCACCTTCTCAAGGGCAATTAGGGATGGGCAACAAATGCTGGCCTTGCCAGTGACGCGCACATCCCGTGGACAAATAAAAAAAACTGAATGCAGTACTCCAAGTGGTGTCTGACCAAGGCTTTATACAACTCAAGCATATGTAATCTTTGTAATCCATCCTCTCGAGATAAAAACCAACATTCCATTAGCCTTTTTGATTTCTTTTTCTATCTATCTATTGGCTTTTAATGATTTGTAAACTTGGACTCCCAAGTCTCTCTGCTCCTCTGCAGTTCCTAATTTCTCACCAGATAGAAAGTACAGGTTGAACCTCCCTTATCCAGAACTCCGTTATCCGGAACCACCTCTCATCCAGAACCATTCCCGGCCACCGGGTGGCGCATGCGCAGAACTCCGTCATGAACAAATTGAAGTCCTTCCTCGCTGCCAACTCCCGCAATCCCGTGATCCACCGCCCCCCCCCCCTACCTGCCAATAGAAACAGGGTCGTTGGGGAGAATCTATCAAACACTTCATAATTTTGAACTCCTCTGTCAAATCTCCCCTTAACCTTCTCTGCTCTAAGGAGAACAACCCCAGCTTCTCCGGTCTTTCCACAAAACTGAAGTCCCTCATACCATTCTGGTCAATCTCCTCTGCATCCTCTCCAAGGCCTTGACATCCTTTCTAAAGTGTGGTGCCCAGAATTGGACACAATACTCCAGCTGGGGTCGAATCAGTGTTTTATCAAGGTTTATTATAACTTCCTCACTTTGATAGTCTGTGTCTCTATTAACAAATCCAAGGATGCCATGTGCTTTTTTAACAGCCTTATCAACTTGTCCTGCCACCTTCAAAGATTTGTGTACGTACACCCCCAGGTCTCCTTGTTCCTGTGCCCCCTTTAACATAGAAACATCGAAAATAGGTGCAGGAGTAGGCCATTTGGCCCTTCAAGCCTGCACCACCATTCAATAAGATCATGGCTGATCATTCCCTCTGTACCCCTTTCCTGCTTTCTCCCCATACCCCTTGATCCCTTTAGCCATAAGGACCATATCTAACTCCCTCTTGAATATATCCAATGAAGTGGCATCAACAACTTTCTGCGGCAGGGAATTCCACAGGTTAACATCTCTCTGAGTGAAGAAGTTTCTCCTCATCTCAGTCCTAAATGGCCTACCCCTTATCCTAAGACTGTGTCCCCTGGTTCTGGACTTCTCCAACATCGGGAACAATCTACCCGCATCTAAACTGTCCCATCCCGTCAGAATCTTGTATGTTTCTATGAGATCCCTTCTCATCCTTCTAAACTCCAATGTATAAAGGCCCAGTTGATCCAGTCTCTCTTCATATGTCAGTCCAGCCATCCCGGGAATCAGTCGGGTGAACCTTCGCTGCACTCCCTCAATAGCAAGAACGTCCTTCCTCAGACTAGGAGACCAAAACTGAACACAATATTCCAGGTGAGGCCTCACCAAGGCCCTGTACAACTGCAGTAAGACCTCTCTGCTCCTATACTCAAATAGCCTAGCTATGAAGGCCAACATACCATTTGCCTTCTTCACCACTTTCTGTACCTGCATGCCCACTTTCAATGACTGATGAACCATGGCACCCAGGTCTCATTGCACCTCCCCTTTTCCTAATCTGCCACCATTCAGATAATATTCTGTCTTCGCGTTTTTGCCACCAAAATGGATATCCTCACAGTTATCCACATTATACTGCAGCTGCCATGCATTTGCCCACTCACCTAACTTGTCCAAGTCACCCTGCAGCCTCTGAGCGTCCCTCTCACAGGTCACACCGCCACCCAGTTTAGTGTCATCTGCAAACTTGGAGATATTACACTCAATTCCTTCATCTAAATCATTGATGTACATTGTAAAGAGCTGGGGTCCCAGCACTGAGCCCTGCGGCACTTCACCAGTCACTGCCTGCCATTCTGAAAAGGACCCGTTTATCCCGACTCTCTGCTTCCTGTCTGCCAACCAGTTCCTTATCCACGTCAGTATATTACCCCCAATACTATGTGCTTTGATTTTGCACACCAATCTCTTGTGTGAGACCTTGTCAAAAGCCTTTTGAAAGTCCAAATACACCACATCCACTGGTTATTCCTTGTCCACTCTACCAGTTACATCCTCAAAAAATTCCAGAAGATTTGTCAAGCATGATTTCCCCTTCATAAATCCATGCTGGCTTGGACCGATCTTGTCACTGCTTTTCAAATGCGCTGCTATTTCATCCTTAACAATTGAATCCAACATTTTCCCCACCACTGATGTCAGGCTAACCGGTCTATAATTTCCTGCCTTCTCTCTCCCTCCCTTCTTAAAAAGTGGTGTTACATTAGCTACCCTCCAGTCCATAGGAACTGATCCAGTGTCGATAGACTGTTGGAAAATGATCACCAATGCATCCACTATTTCTAGGGCCACTTCCTTAAGTACTCTGGAATGCAGACTATCAGGCCCTGGAGATTTTTTGGCCTTCAATCCCATCAATTTCCCAAACACAATTTCCCGCCTAATTAGGATATTCTTCAGTTCCTCCTTCTCACTAGACCCTCGGTCCCCTAGTACTTCTGGAAGGTTATTTGTGTCTTCCTTCGTGAAGACAGAACCAAAGTATTTGTTCAATTGGTCTGCCATTTCTTTGTTCCCCATTATAAATTCACCTGAATCTGACTGCAAGAGACCTACGTTTGTCTTCACTAATCTTTTTCTCATCACATATCTATTGAAGCTTTAGCAGTCAGTTTTAATGTTCCCGGCAAGCTTCTTCTCGTACTCTATTTTCCCCCTCTGAATTAAACCCTTTGTTCTCCTCTGCTGAATTCTAAATTTCTCCCAGTCCTCAGGTTTGTTACTTTTTCTAGCCAATTTATATGCCTCTTCCTTGGATTTAACACTATCCTTAATTTCCCTTGTTAGCCACGGTTGAGCCACCTTCCCCGTTTTTTTTAACTCCAGACAGGGATGTACAATTGCTGAAGTTCATCCATGTGATCTTTAAATGTTCGCCATTGCCTATCCACCGTCAACCCTTTAAGTATCATTCGCCAGTCTATTCTAGCCAATTCACACCTCAAACCATCGAAGTTATCTTTCCTTAAGTTCAGGACCCTAGTTTCTGAATTAACTGTGTCACTCTCCATCCTAATAAAGAATTCTACCATGTTATGGTCACTCTTCCCCAAGGAGTCTCGCACAACAAGATTGCTAATTAGTCCTTTCTCATTACACATCACCCAGTCTAGGATGGCCAGCTCCCTTGTTGGTTCCTCGACATATTGGTCGAGAAAATCATCCCTAATACACTCCAGGAAATCCTTCTCCACCACATTGCTACCAGTTTGGCTAACCCAATCAAAATGTAGATTAAAGTCACCCATGATAACTGCTGTACCTTTATTGCATGCATCCCTAATTTCTTGCTTGATGCTGTCCCCAACCTTACTACTACTGTTTGGTGGTCTGTACACAACTCCCACTAGCGTTTTCTGCCCCTTGGTATTCTGTAGCTCCACCCAGACCGATTCCACATCATCCAAGCTAATGTCCTTTCTTACTATTGCATTAATTTCCTCTTTCACCAGCAATGCTGCCCCGCCTCCTTTTCCTTTCTGTCTATCCTTCCTAAATGTTGAATATCCCTGGATGTTGAGTTCCCAGCCTTGGTCACCCTGGAGCCATGTCTCCGTGATGCCAATTACATCATACCCGTTAAATGCTTTCTGCGCAGATAATTAGTCCACCTTATTCCGAATACTTCTCGCATTGAGGCACAGAGCCTTCAGGTTTGTCTTTCTAACACACTTTTGCCCCTTTAGAATTTTGCTGTAATGCGGCCGTGTTTGCTTTTTGCCTTAGGTTTCTCTGTCCTCCATTTTTACTTTTCTTCTTTCTATCTTTTGCTTCTGCCCCCATTCTACTTCCCTCTGTCTCCCTGCATAGGTTCCCATCCCCTTGCCATATTATTAACTCCTCCCCAACAGCACTAGCAAACACTCCCCCTAGGACATTGGTTCAGGTGCAGACCGTCCGTTTTGTACTGGTCCCACCTCCCCCAGAACTGGTTCCAATGTCACAGGAATTTGAATCCCTCCCTTCTGCACCACACCTCAAGCCACGTATTCATCTGAGCTATCCTGCAATTCCTACTCTGACTAGCATATGGCACTGGTAGCAATCCTGAGATTACTACTTTTGAGGTCCTACTTTTTAATTTAAAATTGTACCCTTTAGTTCATATTGTGTCTCCTCATTCTTCCTTCCAAAATGAATCACCTCACACATCTGTGTTAAATTTCATCTGCCATGCGTCTGCCCATTTCACCAGCCAGTCTGTGTCCTCCTGAAGTCTGCTACTATCCTCCTCACTGTTTACTACATTTCTGAGTTTTGTGTCATCTGCAGACTTTGAAATTATGCCCTGAACATCCAGGTCCAGGTTATTATTATATATCAAAAAGAGCAGTGGTCCCAATACTGAATCCTGGGAACATCGCTGTATACTTCCCGCCAAGTACTTTTTAAATGTGGTGGGGGTCTGGAACTCATTGCCTGAAAGGGTGGTGAGGAAAAACAACTGTTCACTGCTTTCTGTCTCTTAGCCAATTTTGTACCATGCAACCACTGACCCTTTAATTCCATGGGCTTCCATTTTGCTAACAAGTCTACTATGTGGTACTTTATTAAGCGCCTGTACTAAACTTGTACTCCATTCTTTTGTCTATGTACCCCAACATTCTATTGGTTGTTTAATTGTTTTTTTATGTTATCTCGACATTGAAAGGGCCAAGTCTGCTGTTACTCCCTGACTACATCGACCTATGTTAGTCAATTGCAAGCATTGTAAACACTCACATTTTTTATTGACCAATGAGCACTGTTCATTTCTTAAGTGTTGAACTTCACGTGACATTTGTCCAATTGTAAATGCTTTTGCTGATCTGCAGCTGCACCCTCTGTCTCTTCTGCTCTCACTATTTTGCTGTCAATAGCAAATTTGATAAGCCGTCGATGTCTAGGTCATTGATGTAGCTTAGAAATAAGAGGCGGCCAAGCACTGAATCCTGCAGGAGTTGGCTTAACACCTTGCCCCAGTCTGACATGAAGAGGGTGATTTTTTTGTGTCTCCTGTACCTGGGCGTCAGGCAGGCAGAGCGCATTCAATGTATGCTTCACCTTAAATGACCCGAACCTTCCTGTACATCCAGGTTCAGGCCATTTACATAGGCCTTATGGTCCCTAGAAACAGATGACACTAAGTTAGGAGGGACAGTAAGTGGTGCACATGATGTGACTGCAGTAGAGAGGATACAGAGGAGATTTACGAGGATGTTGCCTGGACTGGAGAATATCAGCGGGCAGATGAGGAGACATTATTTTTACACAGCGAGTTGTGATCTGAAATGCACTGTTTGAAAGGGCGGCGGAAGCAGATTCGTGAGTAACTTTCAAAAGGCAACTGGATATATATTTAAAATTTGCAGGACTATGGGGTCTGAGCAGTGTACTCGGACTAATTGGATAGCTCTCTCAAAGAGCTGGCACAGACACAATGGGCTCAACGGCCTCCTTCTGTGCTGTATGATAAATAGTTCATTCTCTGGTTGGCAACCAGTAACAGTGGGGTGCCGCAGGGATCAGTGCTGGGACCCCAACTATTTACAATCTATATTAATGACTTGGAGGAAGGGACTAAGTGTAACGTAGCCAAGTTTGCTGACGATACAAAGATGGGAGGAAAAGCAATGTGTGAGGAGGTCACAAAAAATCTGTAAAAGGACATAGACAGGCTAAGTGAGTGGGCAAAATTTGGAAAGTGTGAGGTCATGCACTTTGGCAGAAAAAAAATCAAAGAGCAAGTTATTATTTAAATGGAGAAAGATTGCAAAGTGCTGCAGTACAGCGGGACCTGGGGGTACTTGTGCATGAAACACAAAACGTTAGTATGCAGGTCCAGCAAGTGATCAGGAAGACCATAGAAACATAGAAACATAGAAAATAGGTGCAGGAGTAGGCCATTCGGCCCTTCTAGCCTGCACCGCCATTCAATGAGTTCATGGCTGAACATGCAACTTCAGTACCCCATTCCTGCTTTCTCACCATACCCCTTGATTCCCCTAGTAGTAAGGACTTCATCTAACTCCTTTTTGAATATATTTAGTGAATTGGCCTCAACAACTTTCTGTGGTAGAGAATTCCACAGGTTCACCACTCTCTGGGTGAAGAAATTCCTCCTCATCTCGGTCCTAAATGGCTTCCCCCTTATCCTTAGACTGTGTCCCCTGGTTCTGGACTTCCCCAACATTGGGAACATTCTTCCTGCATCTAACCTGTCTAACCCTGTCAGAATTTTAAACGTTTCTATGAGGTCCCCTCTCATTCTTCTGAACTCCATTTAATACAAGCCCAGTTGATCCAGTCTTTCTTGATAGGTCAGTCCCGCGATCCCGGGAATCAGTCTGGTGAACCTTCGCTGCACTCCCTCAATAGCAAGAATGTCCTTCCTCAGGTTAGGAGACCAAAACTGTACACAATAATCCAGGTGTGGCCTCACCAAGGCCCTGTACAATTGTAGCAACACCTCCCTGCCCTTGTACTCAAATCCCCTCGCTATGAAGGCCAACATGCCATTTGCTTTCTTAACCGCCTGCTGTACCTGCATGCCAACCTTCAATGACTGATGTACCATGACACCCAGGTCTCTTTGCACCTGCCCTTTTCCTAATCTGTCACCATTCAGATAATAGTCTGTCTCTCTGTTTTTACCACCAAAGTGGATAACCTCACATTTATCCACATTATACTTCATCTGCTATGCATTTGCCCACTCACCTAACCTATCCAAGTCACTCTGCAGCCTCATAGAATCCTCCTTGCAGCTCACACTGCCACCCAACTTAGTGTCATCCGCAAATTTGGAGATACTACATTTAATCCTCTCGTCTAAATCATTAATGTACAGTGTAAACAGCTGGGGTCCCAGCACAGAACCTTGCGGTACCCCACTAGTCACTGCCTGCCATTCTGAAAAGTCCCCATTTACTCCTACTCTTTGCTTCCTGTCTGACAACCAGTTCTCAATCCATGTCAGCACACTACCCCCAATCCCATGTGCTTTAACTTTGCACATTAATCTCTTGTGTGGGACCTTGTCGAAAGCCTTCTCAAAGTCCAAATATACCACATCAACTGGTTCTCCCTTGTCCACTCTACTGGAAACATCCTCAAAAAATTCCAGAAGATTTGTCAAGCATGATTTCCCTTTCACAAATCCATACTGACTTGGACCTATCATATTACCTCTTTCCAAATGCACTGCTATGACATCCTTAATAATTGATTCCATCATTTTACCCACTACCGATGTCAGGCTGACCGGTCTGTAATTCCCTGTTTTCTCTCTCCCTCCTTTTTTAAAAAGTGGGGTTACATTGGCTACCCTCCACTCCATAGGAACTGATCCAGATTCAATGGAATGTTGGAAAATGACTGTCAATGCATCCACTATTTCCAAGGCCACCTCCTTAAGTACTCTGGGATGCAGTCCATCAGGCCCTGGGGATTTATCGTCCTTCAATCCCATCAATTTCCCCAACACAATTTCCCGACTAATAAGGACTTCCCTCAGTTCCTCCTCCTTACTAGACCCTCCGACCCCTTTTATATCCGGAAGGTTGTTTGTGTCCTCCTCAGTGAATACCGAACCAAAGTACTTGTTCAATTGGTCCGCCATTTCTTTGTTCCCCGTTATGACTTCCCCTGATTCTGACTGCAGGGGACCTACGTTTGTCTTTACTAACCTTTTTCTCTTTACATATCTATAGAAACTTTTGCAATCCGTCTTAATGTTCCCTGCAAGCTTCTTCTCGTACTCCATTTTCTATGCCCTAATCAAACCCTTTGTCCTCCTCTGCTGAGTTCTAAATTTCTCCCAGTCCCCGGGTTCTCTGCTATTTCTGGCCAATTTGTATGCCACTTCCTTGGCTTTAATGCTATCCCTGATTTCCCTTGATAGCCACGGTTGAGCCACCTTCCCTTTTTTATTTTTACGACAGACAGGAATGTACAATTGTTGTAGTTCATCCATGCGGTCTCTAAATGTCTGCCATTGCCCATCCACAGTCAACCCCTTCAGTATCATTTGCCAATCTATCCTAGCCAATTCACGCCTCATACCTTCAAAGTTACCCTTCTTTAAGTTCTGGACCATGGTCTCTGAATTAACTGTTTCATTCTCCATCCTAATGCAGAATTCCACCATATTATGGTCACTCTTCCCCAAGGGGCCTCGCACAACGAGATTGCTAATTAATCCTCTCTCATTACACAACACCCAGTCTAAGATGGCCTCCCCCCTAGTTGGTTCCTCGACATATTGGTCTAAAAAACCATCCCTTATGCACTCCAGGAAATCCTCCTCCACCGTATTGCTTCCAGTTTGGTTAACCCAATCTATGTGCATATTAAAGTCACCCATTATAACTGCTGCACCTTTATTGCACGCACCCCTAATTTCATGTTTGATGCCCTCCCCAACATCACTACTACTGTTTGGAGGTCTGTACACAACTCCCACTAACGTTTTTTGTCCTTTGGTATTCTGCAGCTCTACCCATATAGATTCCACATCATCCAAGCTAATGTCCTTCCGAACTATTGCCTTAATTTGCTCCTTAACCAGCAATGCTACCCCACCTCCTTTTCCTTTTATTCCATCTTTCCTGAATGTTGAATACCCCTGGATGTTGAGTTCCCAGCCCTGATCATCCTGGAGCCACGTCTCCGTAATCCCAATCACATCATATTTGTTAACATCTATTTGCACAGTTAATTCATCCACTTTATTGCGGATACTCCTTGCATTAAGACACAAAGCCTTCAGGCTTGTTCTTTTAACACCCTTTGTCCTTTCAGAATTTTGCTGTACAGTGGCCCTTTTTGTTCTTTGCCTTGGGTTTTCTCTGCCCTCCACTTTTCCTCATCTCCTTTCTGTCTTTTGCTTTTGCCTCCTTTTTGTTTCCCTCTGTCTCCCTGCATTGGTTCCCATCCCCCTGCCATATCAGTTTAAATCCTCCCCAACAGCACTAGCAAACACTCCCCCTAGGACATTGGTTCCGGTCCTGCCCAGGTGCAGACCGTCCGGTTTGTACTGGTCCCACCTCCCCCAGAACCGGTTCCAATGCCCCAGGAATTTGAATCCCTCCCTGTTGCACCACTGCTCAAGCCACGTATTCATCTGCACTATCCTGAGATTCCTACTCTGACTATCACGTGGCACTGGTAGCAATCCCGAGATTACTACTTTTGAGGTCATACTTTTTATTTTAGCTCCTAGCTCCTTAAATTCGTTTCGTAGGACCTCATCCCTTTTTTTACCTATGTCGTTGGTACCAATGTGCACCATGACAACTGGCTGTTCTCCCTCCCTTTTTAGAATGTCCTGCACCCGCTCCGAGACATCCTTGACCCTTGCACCAGGGAATCTTGGCCTTTATTGCAAAGGGGATGGAGTATAAAAGCAGGGAAATCTTACTACAGTTATACAAGGTTTTGGTGAGGCCACACCTAGAATACTGCGTGCAGTTTTGGTTTCCATATTTACGAAAGGATATACTTGCTTTGTAGGCAGTTCAGAGAAGGTTCACTCGGTTGATTCCGGAGATGAGGGGGTTGACTTATGAGGAAAGGTTGAGTAGGTTGGGACTCTACTCATTGGAATTCAGAAGAATGAGAGGTGATCTTATCGAAACGTTTAAGATTATGAGGGGGCTTGACAAGGTGGATGCAGAGAGGACGTTTCCACTGATGGG
This sequence comes from Pristiophorus japonicus, assembly GCF_044704955.1. Lineage (NCBI taxonomy): Eukaryota > Metazoa > Chordata > Chondrichthyes > Pristiophoridae > Pristiophorus > Pristiophorus japonicus. The sequence continues at coordinate 150,564,069 of NC_091987.1, read as the reverse complement.
GGAGACTAGAACTAGAGGGCATGATCTTAGAATAAGGGGCCGCCCATTTAAAATTGAGATGAGAAGAAATTCTTCTCTCAGAGGGTTGTGGATCTGTGGAATTCGCTGCCTCAGAGAGCTGTAGAAGTTGGGGCATTGAATAAATTTAAGACAGAAATAGACAGTTTCTTAAACGATAAGGAGATAAGGGGTTATGGGGAGCGGGCAGGGAAGTGGAGCTGAGTCCATGATCGGATCAGCCATGATCGTATTAAATGGCGGAGCAGGCTCGAGGGGCCGTATGGCCTATTCCTGTTCCTATTTCATATGCTCTTATGATTATAAATCTATAGAAGGCTTTGCAATAGCCTCGATACTGGATTACTAAATTCCGTTTTACTCATCGCATTGAAAGTTGAAAAGGTGCAAAAATACTGACGTATGTGGATGTGGGTTGAGCTTTGGTGCAAGATTAGAGCAGCTCAAATCTTAAAGTGTGAAAGTAAAGGAGGGGGCTCACTGAGTTTCATAAAATATTAAACGACACGATACAGATGAGGTGAAGTGAGAATATTAAATCAAAGTCAGCTAGGGAAGCCGAGCCGAAGGGCCTCAATTTAAATGGATGAAAGCTCGAAATTAAAACAGATATTGGGAACAAATTCTTCAATCAACGGGAATAATCTGGTAATTAATGAGGAAAATAAACATAGCTGATTGTGGAAACTGGAATTAAGGTGGTAAAAGAACGAGGTTACATGGCTGAATGGTCTATTCTCACCGACATTTCCTCTCGTCTGCGAGCAATGGTATTAAAAGACAACAACTATAGCACTCACATATTTCTGAAGATCGCTGGATGGTATAAGTAGAAATAAGGTTTAAAGCCAGACAGGTCCTTCCCAGGGATCAATTGGTGACGTTCTCCTGAGCTCACGTACCTGCAGATGTTTTACAATATTGACGACCTCTCTTGTTGAATAAGGGTAGGTTATTATTCCTTGATCAGCCATGCTTCTCAAGTCGCCAAAGGCAGACACAAGCTTTTGAAGGACGGGCTCCGGGACATCAGGCCCATACTGTCGAAGCATAGCAAGCTCAGATTGGGGTTTGGGATTATCAACTGCATTGCAGCTAAAAATATCACCTGTCGAAACAAGGAAATAAAAACACAATGCATCAAATTGTTGTGAAAGATAAGGTCTGGAAAATCCATGAATACAATCTGGACTGATGAGGGGTAGTTTCACAATGTCAAACTCCCAGTGGGAAGTCTCACTAGTTGGGACTGTGTGTCACCGAACTGGCCTTGTACATCACCTACCTTTGATTCATGCTCCCGTTTAGCGATGTTCCTCGCCGGAAGTGTGGCCATGTAAAGTGACCCCTATAATGCCCATCTATTAGTTCATACAGTCATCAATCGTATAGTGTAGCTATTATCATAGGATTACATAGGATATATGGCACAGAAACAGACCATTTGGCCCAACCAGTCCATGCTCCACTCCAGCCTCCATCCGTCTTTCCTCATCTAAATCTGTCAGCATAACCCTCTATTCCCTTCTCCCTCATATGCTTAGCTAGCCTCCCCTTAAATGTATCGATACTATTCGCATCAACCACTCCCTTTGGTAGCGAGTTCCACATTCTCACCACTCTCTGGGTAAAGAAGTTTCTTCTGAATTCCCTATTTGATTTCTTGTGGACTATCTTATATTGATGGCCTCTAGTTATACTCTTCTCCACAAGTGGAAATACTCTCTCTGTATCCATTCCATCAAAACCTTTCATAATTTTAAAGACCTTTATTAGGTCACCCCTCAGCCTTGTTTTTTCAAGAGAAAAGAGACCCAGCCTGTTCATCTTTGCCGGATATGTATACCCACGCATTTCTGGTATCATCCTTGCAAATCTTCTCTGCACCCACTCCAGTGTCTCTATAGTCTTTTTATAATATGGCGACAGAACTGTACGCAGTACTCTCCAAGGTTCGATACAGGGTTAGCATAACTTCCCTACTTTTCAATTCTATACCTCTAGAAATAAATCCTAGTGCTTGGGTTTACAGCCTTGCAACTTGTAATGATTTGTGTATTTGTACTCTGGGATCCCTTTTGTTCCTCCACCCCCCTACCCTCTCGCCCATCATGCATTGACACGGAATGCATCAGCCTGCCTCTGCCAAGATACCCACTATGGGCACAAAGAGGGGCCCAACACCGGAGACAAGAGCAGCTCTACTGTATACATCGTACAGATAAATACCCAACCGTGCAAATATCCTGTAATTCTTTATAGCCAATAAATGAAACATCTTTGGAACAAAGCAGTCCAAATGTTGGTTGTTACTTTTCTTGTCGGCAGCACCGGGGAGTGGCACCACCATCTCCTGGCATCAGTAAGGATGGGTTATTGCGAAGGTTTCCGTATGGAACACATACCAGAGCACAGGGAATCAGTCCGGAAGGGCCGGCTGGTGAGGTTGCAGGGCTCCTGTGGCAAGCGGTGCCGCACGCTCGGTAGGTCAGAGAAAAATTGCCCAAGACAACAGCTTTTTACTCAGAAATAAACATTCTGCAATCTCAGCAAAAAAATTAATCCACCAATAAAATACAGAAAAAACAATATAATCACAAAAGAAAAAGCCAAGCAGAAGTTCAAAAGTGGCCTGCAGCTTTAAGTCAATAGGCCCATACACTGCAGCGCCCCTTTCAAATGGTGAGCAATGCTGCTGGGCAGGGAGTGGTGAGAAAGTTACATAATCCGGCAAAGGACCAATTTGCCTTAAATTTAGCCGTCTACACAGCCTCCAAAATGACAGATTTTTCTCCACTGCAAAAATGCAACCCCCTGTGAAGTGGGAAATTCCACCTTTATTCCTGATTTTGTGCCCAAACTCACCTTCCCTCTGCACCCCCTCCACCACCCCCATGGCCAGCAGAGCCTCTCAAAATCGGGGGGGGGGAGGGGGAGGGGGAGTATCTGAAAATGAGGCTCGTTAAAGAGGTCTTTCCATCAATATGCTTTATGTTTCTGTCCCCCAATACTTGTTATTTTTGTTTAAAGATAGGGGGTGGGGACTTATTTAGTGTTGGTAGTTAGGGAGAGGTTACCGAGCCTGACCACGCTCGGGAGCTGGATTTATGCAATCTATCATGTGTATCTTGAGTTTACAACTGGTCCTTACTATTATTACATTAGTTCTCTTGCACTAATACCTCGTAACTGTCGTCAGATACTTTCTCAATGTCAACAGCACGTACTACTTAAACAGAAGAATTCAACAAGTCAACAGAAATGGATAGAAAGAAATGGAACTTCAGTGCAATGGTCTGATTTTAAAAGCAGCACTGGTGTTGATAGCTGGTCTCAGACAGCCAGTTAAATTTGTTTATCGAACAGTATATAGGAAGAAGAGGCAGGCAGTACAGAAATCCTCCGGGAGTGTGGCGCTCACAAACCGGTTTTCAGAGCTGAATACTGGTGAGGGCAACGACCAACGTCCCCCCTAAGGGGCGTGGGCATGTGGCCGCGCAGCAATCAGGAGGTCCCGCGTGTCAATCGCCAGGTCCCGCGTGTCAATCGGCAGGTCCCGCGTGTCAATCGCCAGGTCCCGCGTGTCAATCGCCAGGTCCCGCGTGTCAATCGCCAGGTCCCGCACAGGCCGTTCACAAGCTGGAACAGATACCGCACAGCACGAAAAAAAATGTGAGGGAACATTGGTGATGACACCTCAGGGCAGTGCAGCCTCGAGAACAGGTTCTGCTTTTCTATTCCTCCTACAAAAATGGTATTTATTCACATTTCCACACATTATACTCCATCTGCCACCTTCTTGCCCACTCACTTAACCTATCTATAGCTCTTTGCATCCTCCTCACACCTTACCTTTCCACTGAGCTTTGCATCGTCAGCAAGCTTGGATACACTAAACTCGGTCCCCTCATTTAAGTCTTTGATATGGATTGTAAATGGCTGAGGCCCTAGCACTGATCCTTGTGGTGTTCCACTAGTTACAGTCTGCCATCCCGAAAATAACTCGTTTAGTCCTATTTTGTTTTCTGTCCTTTAAACAATCCTTAAGCCATGCTAATATATTACCCCCAATCCCATGAGCCCTAATTCTGCATAACAACCTCTTGTATGGCACCTTATCGAATGCCTTCTGAAAATCCAAATATACCACATCCACTGGTTCCCCCTTTTCTACCCTGCTAGTTACAACCTCAAAAAACTCCAATAGATTTGTCAAATACGATTTCCCTTTCATAAAACCGTGTTGAATCAGCCTAACCATGTTGTGATTTTCCAAGTGCCCCGTTACCGCGCCCCTAATTATATATTAGCATTTTCCCAACGACTGATGTCAGGCTAACTGGTATATAGTTTGCTGTTTTTTCTCTCCCTCCTTTACTGAACCGCGGGGTTACATTGAAGATCAAAACCATGAGAGTAGACCTGCGGGACAGCGAGAGGAGCGGCTATAGATAAAGGTAGGCCCAAGTGCCCGGAGGGAGCGCGAGTGTCATGGAGCAAGGTAAGTGGCATCAGCGCATGGGAAGGAGCTGATTGGAGAGTAGCTAGTGATTGTTTTGTTTTAAGTCTTATTTCTCTTTATTTCTGTCAACTAACTTTTCTTTTTTTTTTAAGTAACTTAATAGGCAAATAAATAAAGACATAGCAGGGTGGCGCGGTTGGGAATGCACACCCTGTGCCATGTGGCAATACCAGGACGCTTCCTGTGTCATGGACAACCATGTGTTCAGGAGGTGTCGTCGGCTGGAGGAGCACGAGCTCGGAGTTTTAGAGCTTGAGCAGCAGCTGGCGTCACTGCAATGCACCGGAGAGGCTGAGGACTTTGTTTCAGGAGGTGGTCACCTTGCAGTTAAAGAGGGAATGGGTGACTGCCAGACAGAAAAGGAGGACCAGGAAGGTAGTGCAGAAGTCCTGAGTGCATCTCGCTCTCCAACCAGTATTCTGTTCTGAGTACTGGCGAGGGCGTTGGTTCCTCAGGGGAGTACAGCCAGAGCCATGTCTATGGCACCACGAGTATCTCAGCTGTACAGATGGGGGGGCGGGGGGGGGAGAAAGACAGGGAAAACAATAGTGGTAGAGGGTTCGATAGGGTAGCAGATAGGCAATTCTGTGGCCGCAGACGTGACTCCAGGATGGTATAGTATGTTGCCTCCCTAGTGCCGGGGTTAAGGATGTTACTGAGCAGCTGTAGAGCATGCTGAGGGGGAAGAGTGAACAGCCTGAGGTCGTGGTCCATATCGGTACCAACGATAGAAACGGTAGAAACCGGGCCGAGGTCCTGCAGGCAGATTTTAGGGAGCTAGGAAGGAGATTAAAAAGCAGGACCTCAAAGGTAGTAATCTACTCCCGGTGCCAAGCACAAGTGAGTACAGAAATAGGAGGATAGAGCAGATGAATGCGTGGCTGGAGAGATGGTGCAGGAGGGAGGGCTTCAGATTCCTGGAGCATTGGGACCGGTTCTGGGGGAGGTGGAACCTGTACAAGCCGGGACCAATATTCCCGCGGGGAGGTTTGCTAGTGCTGTTGAGGAGGGTTTGGAGGGGCAAAGGAGCGGCAAGAGTTTGTAGAAGGAAGTGACCGGGGCCCAGGAGAGGCGTGAGTTCGGGGCCCAGAAGAGGCGAGGGCCCAGGGGCAGCCTGGGCCAGCCCACACTGCGATATGTGTGCGCAATCAGTCCATGCAGCAGAGCTGGTCTCCAGTCGTCTTGGGTAATCCTTGCCACTGGATCAAGACCTAGCTCTGTCAAACCCGTGTGGTGGCTGGTGTGCAACGGCCAACCCACGTTAAAAAAATCCACGCACAGGCATCTTCCACCCTTCAGGATGTAGTTCGGGATCTGGAATATTGTGAACTCATCCCTTTTTTTGGCGTGAAAGCAAGTCAGCCTCGATACCAGGGACTGTCTATGATGATGATGAAACGAAGTTGGCAGGGGGATGGGCACCAGGATGTAGCATTAGAAAGGAGAAACAAAGAGCTCAAAGGATTGGGAGAGGCGGAAAGCACTAAATAGTAAGGTATTAGATGGGGTCAGACTGAGAGAGAACACAGGATGGTCTAGGATAGGTTTAAAGTATAAGTATGTGAACGAACAAAGCATTGTAAACAAGATTGGTGAGCTGCAGGTGCAAATAGCCACATGGGAATATGATGTTGTGGCAATGAGAGGCCTGGCTCAAAAAACGGCAGCATTGGATATTAAATATTCCTGGATAAAGGATCTTCAGGAAAGATAGGAGGTGCTGTGGCACTATTGGTTAAGAAGAATGTTCTCTAGAGAGAGGATGTCCTGGAGGGGTCAAGGACAGAATCTATATGGGTAGAGTTAAGGAATAATAGAGGTGCCACTACACTACTAGGTGTATTCTATAGGCAACCAACTAGTGGGAAAATTATTGAGGAACAAATTTGCAGAGAAATTACAGAGAGGTCCAAGGACTATAGAGCAGTGATAGCTATCCTAATATAGACTGCGATAGTAACAGTGATAAGGGCAGAGAGGGGGAAGAATTTGTGGTGTGTTCAGGAGATCTTTCTTGATCAGTACGTTTCCAGCCCAACGAGGGAGGAGGCATTGCCGGATCCAGTTCTGGGGAATGAGATAAGTCTAGTGCAGCAAGTGTCAGTAGGTGAACATTTAGAGAACAGTGATCGTAGTATAAGGTTTAGATTAGCTGTGGAAAAGAACAGGTAAGCAAGCTAGAGTAAAAATACATAATTGGAGGAAGGCAAATTTCAGTGGGATGAGAATGGATCTGGCCTGGGTAAATTGGAATCAAACATTGACAAGCAAAACTGTAGTGCAATAATGGGCTGCCTTTAAAGAGGAAATAGTTCAGCTACAGTTGAGTTACATTCTCATGAAGGGGAAAGGTAGGGCAACTAAAGTCAAAGCTCCCTTTATGGCGAAAGAGATGGAAAGTAAGATGAAGCAGAAAAAGAGCGCATATGACAGATGTCATGTTGAGAATACATCTGAGAATCAGGCTGAAGATAGAAAGCATAGAGAAGTGAAAAAGAAAATAAGTGGGGCAAAGAGAGGGTATGAGAATAGAATGGCAGCTAACATAAAAGGGAATCCAAAAATCTTCTATAGGTATATAAATAGTCATCATCATCATAGGCAGTCCCTCTGAATCGAGGAAGACCTGCGTCCACTCCTGAAGTGAGTTATTTGGTGGCTGAACAGTCCAATACGAGAATCACAGACCTTGTCACAGGTGGGACAGGTAGCCGTTGAGGGAAAGGGTGGGTGGGACTAGTTAGCCGCACGCTCTTTCCGTTGCTTGCGCTTGACCTCTACACGCTCTCGGCATTGAGACTCGAAGTGCTCAACACCCTCCCGGATACACTTCCTCCACTTAGGGGGGTCTTTGGCCAGGGACTCCCAGGTGTCAGTGAGGATGTTGCACTTTATCAGGGAGGCTTTGAGGGTGACCTTGTAACGTTTGCTGCCCACCTTTGGCTCATTTGCCATGAAGGAGCTCCGCATAGAACACTTGCTTTAGGAGTCTTGTGTCTGGCATGCGAACTATGTGGCCTACCCAGTGGAGCTGATCGAGTGTGGTCAGTGTTTCGATACTGGGGATGTTAGCCTGGGCGAGGACACTGATGTCCTCCCAGGGGATTTGTAGGATCTTGCGGAGACATCATTGGTGATATATCTCCAGCAACTTGAGGTGTCTTTGTACATCGTCCATGCCTCAGACTCATACAGGAGGGTGGGTATTACTACAGCCCTGTAGACCATGAGCTTGGTGGTAAGTTCGATGGCCTGGTCTTTGAACACTCTTTTCCTCAGGTGGCCGAAGGCTGCACTGGGGCACTAGAGGCGGTGTTGAATCTCTGCATCAAAGTCTGCTTTTGTTGACAAGAGGCTCCCGAGGTATGGGAAATGGTCCACGTTGTCGAGGGCCGCGCCGTGGCTCTTGGTGACTGGGGGGCAGTGCTGTGCGGCGAGGACAGGCTGGTGGAAGATCTTTGCCTTACGGATGTTTAGCGTAAGGCCCATGCTTTCATATGCCTCAGTAAATACATCGACTGTATCCTGGAGTTCAACCTCAGAATGTGCGCAGATGCAGGCGTCGTCCGCGTACTGTAGCTCAACGACAGAGGTTGAGGTGATCTTGGACCTGGCCTGGAGGCGGCGTAGGTTAAACAGCTTTCCACTGGTTCTGTAGTTTAGTTCCACTCCAGCAGGGAGCTTGTTGACAGTGAGGTGGAGCATGGCAACGAGAAAGATTGGGAAGAGGGTTGGAGCAATGACGCAGCCCTGTTTGACACCGGTCCGGACGTGGATTGGGTCTGTAATAGATCCGTTGGTAAGGATCACGGCCTGCATGTCATCGTGGAGCAGGCGAAGGATGTTGACAAACTTTTGGGGGCATCCGAAACGGAGGAGGATGCTCCATAGACCCTCGCGGTTGACAGTATCAAAGGCCTTTTGTAAGGTCGAAGACCATGTATAAGGGCTGGCGCTGCTCCCTGCATTTTTCCTGCAGCTGTCGCGCTGCAAAGATCATGTCCGTTGTCCCCAGTAGGGGACGAAATCCGCATCATGACTCTGGGAGGAGCTCCTCGGCCACAGGGTGAGAATGGTTGAGGAGGACTCTAGCGACAACTTTTCCAGTGGCTGTTGGAAGGGAGATTGCCCTGTAGTTGCCGCAGTCGGACTTGTCCCCTTTTTTAAAGATGGTCACGATCACTGCATCTCCGAGATCTCCCGGCATGCTCTCCTCCCTCCAAATGAGAGAGATGAGATCACGTATCCACGCCAACAACGCCTTTCCGCCATACTTTAGCGTCTCAGCAGGGATTCCATCTGCTCCCGTCTCCTTGTTGTTTTGAGCTGTTTTATGGCTTTTCCTACCTCGTGCAACGTTGGGGTTTCACTGAGGTGGTGGAGGGTCGCATGCTGCGGGATGGAGTCGAGAACACTCGAGTCAAAGGCAGAGTCTCAATTGAGGAGATCTTCGAAGTGCTCCTTCCAGGGCCCCAACAGCCTCGGTGTCCTTGATGAGTGTTTCCCCGTTCTTGGCCAGCAGTGGGGTGGGCCCTTGGGAGTTTGGACTGTAGGTAGCCTTGACTGCGATGAAGAATCCTTGCATATTGTAGCTGTCGGCCAGTTGTTGTATCTCCTGTGCTTTCTCCATCCACCACCTGTTCTTTAGGTCCTGGGTTTTTTGTTGGACCTCAGCCTTGAGCCGTCTGTAATGTTGCTTGATGCTTACAAGTTGGGTTGTTGCTTGAGGCTCAGAAATGCTCAGCGCTTGCGATCTATTAGTTCTTGGATCTTCTGGTCATTTTCATCAAACCAGTCCTGGTGTTTTCTGGTTGACTGACCAAGTGTTTCTTCACAGGCACTGGTTATAGAGGCCTGGAGGGCAGACCAAGCACTGTGGGCGTTCAGCATCTCAGGGTCATCAAGGCACGCCAGGTTAGCTGTGAGGCGCTGGCTGTAAAGGGTTCTCTTAGCTGGGTCTTTAAGTGCCCTGGCATTGACTTTTTTGCGGCACTGCTTCTGCTGTCCCCTCTGCTTTGGGGCTATGTTTATATTGGTGATGGATCGAATTAGGCGGTGGTCCGTCCAGCAGTCGTCAGCTCCTGTCATGCGCACATCCTTGCGATCCCTGGCTCGGACGATGACATAGTCGAGCAGGTGCCAGTGTTTGGAGCGAGGGTGTTGCTACGATGCCTTGTATTTGTCCCTCTGCCAGAACAGGGTGTTGGTGATGAGGAGTTCATGTTCTCGATATTTTCTCAGGGGTAGGGTGCTGGAGTAGGCTTTCCTTACCCTCTCTCTGCCAATCACACCTCCCCAGAGTGCTGTTTCTTTGCCGACCCTGGCGTTGAAGTCACCGAGGATCATCAATTTGTCGCCTGCGGGAACGTGGAATAGGGATGTTTCAAGGTTGGAATGTAAACCCTCTTTGGTCTCATCAGTTGCATCGAGTATTGGGGCATACGCACTGATGACCGTCGTGCATTGGTTCCGGGATAGGGTAAGTCGGAGAGTCATGAGGCGTCCGCTAACCCCACAGGGGGAGTCTTTGAGGCGGTCGACCAGCTCATTTTTGATGGCGAAGCCGACTCCGTGGAGGCGGCGTTCTTCCTCTGATTTTCCTTTCCAGAAAAAGGTGTGACGTCCACCTTGTTCCTTGAGCTGGCCTTCCCCTGTCCGCCAGGTCTCGCTTAGGGCGGCGATGTCGATGTCAAAGCGTCTAAGTTTCCGGCGACTATGGAGATGCGGCGTTCTGGCCTGTCGCTGTTGGAGTTGTCCATGAGGGTCCTGACGTTCCAGGTCCCGCACTTCATGTTAATGAAGTGGAAGATGCCTGTACGTGAGTTCTTTTAACGTGGGGTGGCCGCTGCACACCGGCATCCACACGGGCTTGACAGAGCTAGGTCTTGGTCCAGTGGCAAGTGGGTCCAAGAAGATTGGAGACCAGGCACTGTTGTATGAAGCTAATTGCCTACGGCGAGATGTTGGCTGCAAGCTCGGCACTGAATAGCACCCTTGATGGTAGGTGGCCCGAGGCTTGGTTGGAGGGCAGGCATTAGGAAGGTCAGTTGTCCGCTGGAGTTCCGAGGGATGTTTTAAAAGTTTCTTCCAAAGTTTTCCAAAGTTATTTAAAAGTTTCTCCGGAGGTTTCAAAATAAAAATTCTCCAAGTTGTTTAAAAGTTTAACAATTGTCCCAAATTGTTTAAAAAGTTTCTCAAGTTAATTAAAAGTTTAAAAGTAGATTAAAAGTAGACTAAAAGTTGATTAAAAATCTAAAATGTAAGTCAGTAGCCTACAGCCCAGTCAGTATTCACCGCTAACGACCTAGGGCAGGTACTATAAATAGTAAACGGGTAGTAAGAGGAGGAATGGGGCCGATTAGGGACCAAAAGGGAGACCTACACATGAAGATAGAGGGTACAGCTGAGGTACTAAATGAGTACTTTGCATCTGTCTTCATCGAGGAAGAAGATGCTGCCATAGACATAGTGAAGGAGGAGGTAGAGGAGCTATTGGATGGAATAAATATTGATAGAGAGGAGGTACTAGAAAGGGTGGCTGTACTTAAAGTAGATAAGCCACCAGGACCGGATGGGATGCCTCCTAGGATGCTGAGAGAAGTGAAGGAAGAAATCACGGAGGTACAGGCCATAATATTCCAATCATCCTTAGAAACCGGGAACGTGCCAGAGGACTGGAGAATTGCAAATGTTACACCCTTATTGAAAAAAGGGTGTAAAGATAAACCCAGCAACTACAGGCCAATCAGTTTAACATCAGTAGTGGGGTAGCTTTTAGAAACAATAATCAGGGACAAAATGAACATTCACTTGGACAAGTGTGGATTAATTAAGGAAAGCCAGCACGGATTTGTTAAAGGCAAATCGTGTTTAACTAACTTGATTGAGTTTTTTGATGAGGTAACAGAGGAGGGTTGATGAGGGTAATGCAGTTGACGTAGTTTACATGGATTTCCAAAAGGATTTCGACAAAGTGCCACATAATAGGCTTGCCAGCGAAGTTGAAGCCCATGGAATGAAATGGACAGTGGCAGCATGGATAAGAAATTGGCTCAGTGACAGGAAACAGAGAGTAGTGGTGAACGGACTGGAGGAAGGTATACAGTGGTATTCCCCAAGGGTCAGTTCTAGGACCACTGTTTTTCTTGATATATTGTGTCCTGGACACCCACTTGGATGTGGGTGTACAGGGCACAATTTCAAAATTTGCAGATGACACAAAACTTGGAAGTACAGTGAACAGTGAGAAAGATAGTGATAAACTTCAAGAGGACAAAGATAGGCCGGTACAATGGGCAGACATGTGGCAGATGAAATTTAAAGCAGAAAAGTACGAAGTGATACATTTTGGTAGAGTGAGGAGAGGAGATATGAAGTAAAGGGTACAATCCTAAAGGGGGTGCATGAACAGAGACACCTGGGGGTATATGTGCACAAGTCGATGAAGGTGGCAGGGCAAGTTGAAAAAGCACTTAGAGAATCCTGGGCTTCATGAATAGAGGTATAGAGTACAAAAGCATGGAAATGTTGATGAACCTGTATAAAACACTGGTTCGGCCTCAACTGGAGTTATGGGCCCAAATTTGCCCAGGAGTTGCTCCGTTTTTTTTGGAGCAATTTGATTTTTCTGGAGTATCTTAAAAATCCCCATTCTGCACATTCAATTTGCGCCAGTGTAAGTGAGTTAGTAGGAATTTTTTAGTTTAAAAGGGGGCGTTACCAGCCACCTACGCCCGTTTTGGCCATTTAAGCCAGTTTGGACAGCTAATAGTTGCTCCAAACTAACTTAGGCCAGCGTATGTGGCCACTTGTGGCCGCACAGAAAACCTTTACGGAGTGTTAAGAGATCAGCGCAGTAGGTACTTAATGACTTGACTAAAGAATGTGAATAGGATCAAACAGCTATACAGGACTGACAAACTTCGCAAAGTTAATTTACTATACAACTGAAGCAGTCATGGAAGCTTAAACTACAAAAATAAAAAGTAAAGAGACAAAACATATTTACATAAATTTTTCAAAATATCCAAATAAAAAATAGAAGTACTTCCTGCTCGTAGGAAAGTATTTTCATCAACAGGGTTAAGGAAAGTCTTGAGTAAGCTCATTAAAATGACTGGCTACACACTTATCACAACCTCCCCCCCCCCACCACCAAAACTCTCCTCTCTTCTCCCCCCCACCTCCAAAAACTTTCCTCTCTCCTCCCTCCCCAGATCAAAACTCTCCTCCTTCCCTGCCCCCCCATCAAAACTCATCTCCTTCCCTGCCCCCCCATCAAAACTCTTCTCCCCCCTCGCCCCGATCAAAAGTCTCCCCACACCAACCTGTTTCTTGTAGCTCTCAGCGTGGGAAGGCAGTGGCTGACCTGTGCGGCAAGCCACTCGACCCGGGACGCCTTGGGTCCCACGCTGCAGGCACGCATCATCACAATCATGGGAGGAGCTACTGCGCTTGCGGACAGCTGCCGGCACTCTTTTAGGCACAGGGCCCTAGTTCCCCCCCGCCACCCAATGGACTCGCCACGCTGCGCCAAGCTGCGCCAAGCCCTGGGAGAGTCAGCAGAGGGGTCAGAATCCGGGGACATCTTTTTGGCACCGTTTGGATCGTAGGAAGTTGGCACATCTCACGAGTGCGCCGAAAATACGGGAGGGCCAAATTTGGGCCCATTGTGTCCAATTCTGGGCATCGCATTTTAGGAAGGATGTGAAGGCCTTGGAGAGATTTATGAGAATTATGTCAGGGATGAGGGACTTCAATTACGTGGATAGACTGGAGAAGCTGGGGTTGTTCTCCTTAGAGCAGAGAAGGTTGAGAGGAGATTTGATCGAGGTGTTCAAAATCATGAGGGGTCTGGACAGAGTAGATCGAGAGAAACTGTTCCCATTGGTGGAAGGGTCAAGATCCAGAGGACACAGATTTAAGGTGATTGGCAGAAGAACCAAAGATGACTTGTGGAAAAACCTTTTTACACAGCGAGTGGTTAGGATCTGGAATGCACTGCCTGAAAGGGTGGTGGAGACAGACTCAATCATTGCTTTCAAAAGGGAGTTGGATAAGTACCTGAAGGAAAAACATTTCAGGGCTACGGGGAAAGACAGGGGATTGACTGGCTGAGGTGCTCTTGCAGAGAGCCGGCATGGGCTCAACAGGCCTGATGGCCTCCTTCCGTACTGTAATCAATCTATGATTCTAACCAAAGCATCCACTATCTCTGCAGCCATCTTTTTTAGAACCCTAGGATGTAGGCTGTCGGGTCCAGGGGATTTGTCGGCTTTTAGTCCCATTAGTTTCTCAAGTACTTTTTCTTTACTAATATTAATTATTTTTAAGTTCCTCAACCTCACGAGCCTTGGTTCTCCACTATTTCTGGTACGTTCTTTCTGTCTTCTACTGTGAAGACAGATACAAAATATTTGTTTAATGTCTCTGCCATTTCCTTATTTTACATTGTAATGTCTCCTATCGCTGCCTCTAAGGGACCCATGTTTACTTTTGCTAACCTCTTCCTTTTTACATACTTGTAGAAGCTCTTACAATCTCTTAGTTTACTCTCATATTCTATTTTCTTTCTTTATCAATTTCTTGCTCAACCTTTGCTGATTTTTGAAACACTCCCAATCCTCAGGCTTACTATTCTTTCTGGCAACATTGTAAGCATCTTCTTTTACTCTACTATCTTTAAATTCTCTAGTTAGGGATGTCTGTACTACTTTTTTGGTGCCGTTTTTATTCCTCAATAGAAAGTATATTCGTTGAGAATTATGAATTAATTCTTTAAATGTTTGCTACTGCTTATCTACCATCATATCTTTTAATCTAATTTCCCAATCTACCTTAGCCAACTCGCCACTCATACCTCTGTAATTGGCTTTGTTTAAATTTAAAGACCCTAGTTTCGGACTTAAACACATCTCTGTCACACTCAATTTGTAATTCTATGATACTAGGAGCACCATTCCCCAGAATATTCTTTACTATAAGATTACTAATTAACCCTGTCTCATGATACAATACTAGATCTAAAATAGCCTGTCCTTTTGTTGATTTGTTGACATATTGTTCTAAAAAACTGTCTCGAATAAATTCCATGAACTCGTCCTCCAAGCTACTTTTGCCTATTTGGTTTTCCCAGTCTATATGAAAATTAAAGCCCCCCACAATTATTGCATGTCCCTTGTTACATGCTCTTCTAATTTCCTGATTTATACTCTGTGCAACATGATAGCTACTATTTGGGAACTATTACTATTAGGGAACCAATAAACTACTCCCACCAGTGTTTTCTGCCCGTTGATATTTCTTCGCTCTACCTATATTGATTTGTTCTGGTGAACTTACACTGGACTCTCTCCAAGGTCAAGCTATCCTTCCTGAGAGGCAGTGCCCAGAACTGAACACAATACTCCAGATGCAGTCGAACCAGAGCTTTACACAACTGGAGCATAACTTCCTCCCCTTTTGTAATTCTGCCCCCTTGAGATGAAAGTTAACATTCCATTAGCCTGTTTAATTATTTTTTTCACCCGTACCCTATTTTTTTTGATGATTTTTGTACAGGGACCTCTAAAACCGCCTGCTCATCGACAATCCCTAGCTTCTCACCATTTAGAAAATACTCTGTTCTAACTTCTGAAGTCCAAAGTGCATGACCTCAAACTTCCCCAAACTGAACTCCATCTACCAAAGTTTTGTCCACGCACTTAATCCATCACTTTGCAACCTTCTGCTCCAATCTGCATTACTTACTGTGACTCCTTAGCATCATCAGCAAATTTGGATACACGCTCTCTATTCCTTCATCTAAGTCGTTTATAAATATAGTGAAAAGCTGAGGCCCCAATACAGATCCCCGGGGAACACCAGTCACATTCTGCCAATTTCAGTACATACCCATTATCCCTACTCTCTGTCTCCTACCTCCCAACCAATTCCCTACCCATGTCAATAGATTGCCTCCGATACCAAGTGCTTTAATTTTTGTCAAGAGTCTCTTGTGTGGAACATTATCAAATGCCTTCTGGAATTCCATATAAATAATATCCATAGACACTCCCTTATCTACCACGTTAGTTACCGCTGAGTGATGTTATAGCTACTGCCTGAAGAGACAGTGGCTATTTTCTGTATCTACATCTACCTTAGGGAGGGGTGGGGGCGGAGGGGGGAGGGGGGATTTCAAGGGCCAGGTGCAGCTACAATTGAACCCAAGAAGTCACTCAGGATCATGGGATGGGCTTCAATTAGAAGATTTATAAAGAAAAACATTTCCATTGAAGTTTTTCTTCCACCAGCTCATGGCTGCAGGAGTATAGGCCAGCCCACACTGCGATATGTGTGTGTGCTGGGTCCGTGCAGCAGAGCTGGTCTCCAGTCGTCTTGGTTAACCCTTGCCACTGGACCAAGACCTAGCTCTGTCAAGACCGTGTGGTGGCTCGTGTGCAACGGCCACCAAACGTTAAAAAAATCCACGCACAGGCAGCTTCCACCCTTCAACATGTAGTTCGGGATCTGGAATATTAGGTCCTTCATTGAAACACCTGTGAACTCATACCTTTTTGACGTGGAAGCAAATCATCCTCGTTTCAACAGACTGCCTATGATGATGATGAGTTACCGCCTCAAAAAATTCAACTAAGTTTGTTAGACATGACCTACCCTTTACAAATCCATGTCGGCCCCCTCTGATGAGTTCATATTTGTCCAAGTGCTCAGTCACTCTGTCCCTAATGAAAGATTCTACTAACTTCTCCCCAATAGACATTGGACTATTTCCTGGCTTATCACTCCAACCCTTCTTAAAGAATGGAGACAATGGGAATTTTCCAATCCAAGGGGACAATTCCTCAATCAAGACAAATTTGTAAGGTCATGACTAAAGCATCTGCAATTTCCTCACCGACTTATTTTAATACCCTTTCGTGGAAACCATCAGGTCCTGGAGATTTTTCAATGTTCAGTCTCATTATTTTCTCCATTACCATTTTTTTTTACTTATATTAAATAAGTCAGTTTTTCCCTTTTATTTATTTTTATTTTTCCTCGTATCTCTGGTACTTCATCACCTTCCTCTAACATGAAGACCGATACAAAGCAATTATTTTGCAAATCTTAAATTACCTTATTTTCAATTACAATATCATCTACGTCTGTCTTTAAGGGATCCACGTTACCCTTAGACACCCTCTTTCTCTCGATATATTTGTAAAAACTTGCGTTATCCTTGATATCCCTCATTTTTTCTTGTATTCCATTTTTCCAGCTCTCACTAATTTTTATACTCACCCAGTGTGATCGGTGTTATGTCTATAATGTACTTATGAATGATTCCACAAGGCAATGTGTTGTACTTGAATTGTAGTGACCTTGGTCCTTTATTGCAAACTCCAGAGGGCCATGCAAGCATGGTATGCAGCCTTTTATACAGGGCCCTGCCACCAGGGCAGGAAACCCCCAGTCTCCACCAGTTGCACCCTCTAGTGGTGCCAGCATGTATGTACTCGGTGTGAACCTTATTGACAGTATATCAGGTAAACTAGTCATCATCTTATGCAATCTCACAATGACTACACATAGAGTACATCCATAGTCAGCATATACAGCAGATGGGATGCATCCTAGGTTACTGAGGGAAGTAAGGGTGGAAATAGCAGAGGCTTGAGCCACAATATTTTACTCCTGCTTGGATATGGGAGTGGTTCCAGTGGACTGGAAGATTGTTAAGGGCAATGTCGTGTTTCTGGACTTTGAATAGGCATTTGATAAAAGTACATAATAGACTTGTTAGCAAAATTGAAACTCATGGGATTAAAGGGGCTGTGGCAGTGTGGATACGAAATTGGCTAAGGGACAGAAAGCAGAGAGTAGTAGTGAATGGTTGTTGATATGATTGGATGAAAGTAGATAGTGGTGTCTCTCAGGGATCAGTATCAGAACCATTGGTCTTTTTGATAAATATTAATGACCTGGATTTGGCTATGTATACAGGGCATAATTTCAAAATCTGCAGATGACACAAAACTCAGAAATGTAGTAAACAGTGAGGAGGATAGGAACAAACTTCGAGAAAATATGGACAGACTGGTGACATGGGCAGGCATATGGCAGATGAAATTTAATGCAGACAAGTGTGAAGTGATTCATTTTGTTTGGAAGAATGAGGAGAAGCAACATAGATTAAATGGTACAAATTTAAAGGGGGCGCAGGAAGAGAGAGACCTGCGGGTGTATGTACACAAATCTCTGAAGGTGGCAGGTCAAGCTGATGAAGCTGTTATTATAAATCACTGGTTAGGCCTCAGCTGCAGTATTGTGTTCAATTCTGGGCACCATACTTTAGGAAGATGTCAAGGCCTTAGAGGGGGTGCAGAGGAGATTTACCAGAATTATACCAGTGATGAGGGATTTCACATATGTGGAGAGACCAGAGAATCTGGGATTGATCTATTTACAGCAGAGGTGGTTAAGAGCAGACTTATTTAAATTGTAACACAAGAAATAACTACTGTTTCTAGAACTGTAATAGAATGAGGGGTAGAAAATGTCTGTGCATGAGTTCTTTTAACGAGGGGTGGCCTTTGCATACCGGCTACCACACGGGCTTAACAGAGCAAGGTCTTGATCCAGTGGCATGGGAGACCAGGCTCCACTGTATGGGCCTCGTTGCCTAAGGTGGGATGCGAGCCGTAAGCTCGGTGCTGAGCAGCGCCTTTCGGTGAGATGGTGAGAAAACCGAGGCGTAGAAGGTGGGGGTGGGGTTTGAAGTGATGCTTTCCTCTCCCAAGCATTAGGATGGCCAGAGGTCCACTTCCCGGAAGGAGGAGGTGTCAAAGTGGCCGCTGCCGTTATGCACACCACGTGCTCCGCAGTGGAGTGGGACCAGCAGCCGGAGGAAGGTCAGGACGTCGCTGGAGGAGTGGAGGCCCAAACAGTGCATTTCTGAACTTAAAGCAGCAACCCAATTCGGGAGTAGCAAAGCAGCTCTATAGGCGGCTGAAGGCCGAGGTCCAACAAAAAACCTGTGACCTAAAGAATAGCAGAGATCCAGCAGCTGGCCGACAGCCATGACGTTCGAGGATTTTTCACCGTAGTCAAGTCCACCTATGGCCCAAGCACCCAAGGCCTCACCCCACTGCTGGTCAAGAACAGGGAGACACTCATCAAGGACACCGAGACAGTCAGGGCCCGCTGGAAGGAACACTTCGAAGATCACCTTAATCGAGACTCTGTCTTTGACATGAGTGTCCTCGACTCCATCCCGCAGCATGCTACCCGCCACCATCTCAGCAAAACCCCAGCCCTGCACGAGGTAGAAAAGGCCATCCATCAGCTCAAGAACAACAAAGGTATCGGGAGTGGATGGAATCCACGCTGAGACTCTAAAGTATGGTGGAGAAGCACTGGCTCGAATGTATGACCTCATCTCTCTTATCTGGAAGGAGGAAGCATGCCGGGAGATCTCAGAGATGCCATAATCGTGACCATCTTCAAAAAGGGGAGAATTCCGACTGCGGCATCTACAGCAGAACCTCCCTGCTGTTGGCTACTGGGAAAGTCATCGCTAGAATCCTCCTCAACCATCTTCTCCCTGTGGCTGAGGAGCTCCTCCCAGAGTTACAGTGCGGATTCCGTCCACTAAGGGGTACAACGGACATGATCTTCACTTCGCGACAACGACAAGAGAAATGCAGGGAACAGCACCAACCCTTGTACATGGTCTTCTTTGACTTCACAAAGGCCTTTGATACTGTCAACCGCGAGGGACTATGGAACGTACTCCTCCATTTCGGCTGCTCCCAAAAGTTTGTCACTATCCTCCGCCTGCTCCACGACGACATGCAAGCCGCGATCCTGACCAACGGATCCACCACAGACCCAATCCACGCTCGGACCGGGGTCAAGCAGGGCTGCGTCATCGCGCCAACCCTCTTCTCGATCTTCCTCGCAGCAATGCTCCATCTCACTATCAACAAGCTGGAGTGGAACTAAACTATAGAACCAATGAGAACCTGTTCAACCTTCGTCGCCTCTGGGCTAAATCCAAGACCGTCGTCGAACTACAGTACACGGACGACGCTTGCGTCTGCGCACATTCAGAGGCCGAACTCCAAACCATCATCAACATCTGCACCAAGGCGTACGAAAGCATGGGCTAAACATTCCTAAGACAAAGGTCCTCCACCAACCTAACCCCGCCTCACAGCACTGACCCTGGTCAACAAAATCCACAACGCCACCTTGGACAACGTGGACCACTTTCTATACTTCGGGAGCTTACTATCAGCAAGGGCAGACCTTGACGACGAGGTCCAACACCGCCTCCAGTGTGCCAGCGCAACCTTCGGTCGTCTGAGGAAGAGTGTTTGATGACCAGGATCTCAAATCTGGCACCAAGCTTATGGTCTTACAGGTCTGTAGTGATACCTGCCCTCCTGTATGGCTCAGAGACATGGACCATATACAGTAGACACCTCAAAATGCTGGAGAAGTACCACCAGCGCTGCCTTTGCAAAATCCTGCAAATCCCCTGGGAGGACAGACGAACCAACGTCAGTGTTCTCACTCAGTCCAACATCCCCAGCATCGAAGCATTGACCACACTCGATCAGCTCCGTTGGGCAGGCCACATTGTCCACATGCCTGACACCAGACTCCCAAAGCAAGCGCTCTACTCGGAACTCCTACACGCCAAGTGAGCCCCAGGTGGGCAGAGGAAACGGTTCAAGGACACCCTCAAAGCCTCCCTGATAAAATGCAACATCCCCACTGACACCTGGGAATCCCTGGCCAAAGACCGTCCTAAGTGGAGGAAGTGCATTCAGGAGGGCGCTGAGCACCTCGAGTCTCGTCGCCGAGAGCATGCAGAAACCAAGCGCAGGCAGCAGAAGGAGCGTGTGGCAAACCAGAACCACCCACCCTTTCCCTCAACCACTGTCTGTCCCACCTGTGACAGAGACTGTAATTCCAGTATTGGACTGTACAGCCACCTGAGAACTCACTTTTAGAGTGGAAGCAAGTCTTCCTTGATTTCGAGGGACTGCCTATGATGATGATGAATAGAATGATTTCATAACCAGAATAAAACTGAAACGTTGCAGTTTCAATGCAGCTATTCCTGTAAAATCACAAACACTTAAGTAATCAAGGGCTGAGTCACATAACTTACCGAGAGCACCAAAGAAATCGTTACCCAAAAAGGGAAACCCTGGTCGGTTAGCCAGGACCATCATTCGGAAATCTGGATGAATTACTATCACATCAGGTCTTTCTTCTGCACTGGCGGGATCTGAAATATCAACATGCAATCCATCACATTTCTTAGTACGGTATCACATCATTCAATTGAACTTCTGTCAATCACTCCACATCCATTTTACTGTTTAAAACAAAACACACAAATTTTATTAGATGAAACTGCAAAGAAACTAAGGTCTGGACTTTGTGCTGGAGTTTTACTCAGAGACTGCGGCCAGCTCTGCTCTGCCGGTATTGCTGGGGGCATGGAGGGCAGGTTACACAGGGACGTACAACGCATACAACCACATATAGGCTGGTTTACTTTAATAATACGCAAACGAGGGAAAGACATCATCTTGGCAATGCTGGGTGCAAGGGATACAAATACTACAGGCTGTGCGAAGGCCTTTCATAATAACTAAACTGGTCCGGAGGTCTGTGCAACCAACTGCCGAGGAGCCAAATTCAAAAAGCTTTAGAAGCAATTTTAAAAAAAATTTAAATTTATCGAATTTATACCAGCAGGACCGTGTCCATCAGGAACGCCAGCCTACTGTGAGGCCCTGAAGACAGCCCCAACCACACCTACAGAATGACATAGAATGTACAGCACAGAAACAGGCTATTTGGCCAACTGGTCTATGCTGGTGTTTATGCTCCACATGAGCCGTCTTCCAGCTTCCTTCAACTAATCCGATCAGCATATCATAAGAACATAAGAAATAAGAGCAAGAGTAGGCCATAGGGCCACTCAAGCCTGCTCTACCATTCAATATGATCATGGCTGATCCAATCATGGACTCGGGTCCATTTCCCCGCTCGTTGTCCATAATCCCTTATTCCCTTATCGTTTAAGAAACTGTCTATCTCTGTCTTAAATTTATTCAATGTCCCAGCTTCCACAGCTCTCTGAGGCAGTGAATTCCACAGATTTACAACCCTCTGAGAAGAAATTTCTACTCATCTCAGTTTTAAATGGGTGGCCCCTTATTCTAAGATGATGCCCTCTAGTTCTAGTCTCCCCTATCAGTGGAAACATCCTCTCTGCATCCACCTTGTCAAGCCCCCCCTAATCTTATACGTTTCGATAAGATCACCTCTCATTCTTCTGAATTCCAATGAGTAGAGGCCCAACCTCCTCAACTTTTCCTCATAAGTCAACCCCTCATTCCCGGAATCAACCTAGTGAACCTTCTCTGAACTGCCTCAAAAGCAGGTATATCCTTTCGTAAATATGGAAACCAAAACTGTACGCAGTATTCCAGGTGTGTCCTCACCAATACCTTGTATAGCTGTAGCAAGACTTCACTGCTTTTGTACTCCATCCTCTTTGCAATAAAGGCCAAGATATCATTGGCCTTCCTGATCACTTGCTGTACCTGCATACTATCCTCTTGTGTTTCATGTACAAGTACCCCCAGGTCCCGCTGTACTGTGGCACTTAGCAATCTTTCTCCATTTAAATACTAATTTGCTCTTTGATTTTTTTCTGCCAAAGTGCATGACCTCACACTTTCCAACATTATACTCCATCTTCCAAATTTTTGCCCACTCACTCTATGTCCTCCTGCAGATTTTTTGTGTCCTCCTCACACATTGCTTCTATTCATTTCTCCCTCATGCCACAAACTCCATTCCCTCGCCACCAACTCCACCCCTCTCCTTGGTCACCGTCTGAGGCTGAACCAGACCATTTGCAGTCTTGCTGTTGTATTTTACCCCGAGATGAGCTTCCGACCCCATATCCACCCCATCACCAAGACTGCCGACTTCTACCTCTGTAACATCGCCCTTCTTGGCCCGTGCTTTAGCTCACCCGCTGCTGAAACCCTCCAGACTTGACTATTGCATTCCTTTCCCCGCCAGTCTCCCACCTTCCACCCTGCATAAATTTGTGCACATCCAAAACTCTGCTGCCCGGATCCTAACTCATACCAAGTCCCAATCCCCCATCGCTACTGGGATCTCTGACATACATTGACTCATAGTCCAGCAACCCCTCAATATTTAAATTCTCATCCTTGTTTTCAAACCCTTCAATGGCCCGCCCCTCCCTATCTCTGTAACCTCCTTTCAAGCCTTATAACCTCAAAGTTCTCTGCGCTCCTCCAATTCTGCCCTCTTGTGCATCCCCAACATTAACTGCTCCACCATTCGTGGCCATGCCTTCAGCTGCCTGGGCCCTAAGCTCTGGAATGTCCTCCCTAAACCTCTCCACCTCTCTTTCCTCCTTTAAGAAGCTCCTTAAAACCTACCTCTCGAACCAAATTTTTGGTTACCTGTCCCAATATCTCCTTAAGTGGCTCAGTGTCGATTTTTTTTTGATAACGCTCTTGAGAAGCACCTTGGGACATTTTGCTACATTAAAGGTGCTATATAATTGAAGTTGTTGTTGTTATCTAGCTTTCCCCTTAAATGCATCTATAGTATCAGCCTCAACTACTCACTGTGGTAGCAAGTTCCACATTCTCACCATTCTCTGGGTAAAGAGGTTTCACCTCAATTCCTTACTGGATTTATTAAAGTGACCATCTTATATTTATGACCCCTAGTTTTGGCCTATATGGACTCATTTCAGACAGACTCTTCAGTGGAGTCGAACTTGATGGATGGGTTTGTAGGCTCGCCCCAGGGTCTGAGATCCTGCTATGCTGAAGATGGACTCTGCTGCTGTTAGAAGCATGAAATTGAGATTACCGTTTAAAAAAATTGCTTAGCATTGAATCTATGAAGAACATAAATTTAGTTTACAGTGAATTAACATAGAAACATAGAAATTTACAACGCAGGAGGCCATTCCGGCCCATCGTGTCCGCACCAGCCGACAAAGAGCCACACGACCCTTGGTCAGCAGCCCTGAAGGTTACAAATAAATCAATAAACAATGACGGAAAGGCAAAGAGCACCCAGCCCAACACAACTGCGGCACCCCTTACACTGAAACATGTGCAAAAAAAACAGATAACAACCCAGCCAATTGGAGAAAAAAAATCTGGAAAATTCCTCTCCGACCTATCCAGGCGATCGAAACTAGTCCAGATCATCACCCTGGCTGCATTCAATTCCCTGCAGTACTTACCATCGAATCTGCACCAGTCAACAACAGTCTAATCCCACTTACCAGCTCGAGGTCCGTAACCCTGCAGGTTACGGCACTTCAAGTGCCCATCCAAGCACCTTTTAAATGTGGTGAGGGTTTCTGCATTCACCTTAAACCTATGCCCCTTTGTAATAGACCCCTCCACCAATGGAAATAGGCCCTTGCTTATCCACTATATCCAGGCCCCTCAAAATATTGTATACCTCAATGAGGTCTCCTCTGAGCCTCCTCTGTTCCAATGAGAACAAACCCAGCCTATCCAATCTGTCCTCATAACTGAGATTCTCCATTCCAGGCAGCATCCTAGTAAATCTCCTCTGCACCCTCTCTAGTGCAATCACGTCCTTCCTATAATACAGCGACCAGAACTGCACGCAGTATTCCAGCTGTGGCCTAACCAAAGTATTCTACAATTTAAGCATAACCTCCCTGCTCTTATATTCTATGCCTCGGCCATTAAAGGCAAGCATTCCGTATGCCTTCTTAACCACCTTATCCACCTGGCCTGCTACATTCAGGGATC
Organism: Pristiophorus japonicus; assembly: GCF_044704955.1. Lineage (NCBI taxonomy): Eukaryota > Metazoa > Chordata > Chondrichthyes > Pristiophoridae > Pristiophorus > Pristiophorus japonicus. Next base: position 150,539,670 of record NC_091987.1, on the reverse strand, counting down.
TGTGGACAAGCACTCCAAGGTCCCTTTGTTCATCTACACTTCTAAGTGGACTACTGTTTAATGTGTATACCCTTTCCTTATTAGCACTCCCCAAGTGCAACACCTCACATTTCTCTTAATTAAATTCCATTTGCCACTGTTCTGCCCACCTGACCAGTAGATTGATATCCTCCTGCAGACCATGACTTTCCTCTTCATTATCAACCAATTTTAGTGTCATCTACAAACTTCTTAATCGTACCTCTATATTCAAAACTAGATCATTGATGTATACCAATAAAGCAAGGGACCCAGTACTGAGCCCTGCGGAACCCCACTGGAAACATCCTTCAAGTCACAAAAACATCCATCAATCATTACCTTTTGCTTCTAACCTCCAAGCCAATTTTGGATCCAACTTGCCACTTTGCCCTGGATCTCATGGGCTTTACCCTTCGTGACCAGTCTACCATGTGGGACATCATCAAAAGCTTTGCTAAGGTCCATATATACTACATCGTGCGCACTACCCTCATCGACCCACCTGGTTACCTCCTCGAAAAATTTAATCAGGTTAGTCAAACACGATCTTCCTTTAACAAATCCGTGCTGACTGTCCCTAATTAATCCTTGTCTTTCTAAATGTAGATTTATCCTGTCTTTCAGGACTTTTTCCAATAGTTTTCCCACCACTGAGGTTAGGCTGACAGGCCTGTAATTACACGGCCTATCCCTTTTTCCCTTCTTAATCAAGGGTACTACATTAGCAGTCCTCCAGTACCATGCCCAAATCTAAAGAGGACTGGAAAATGATGGTCAAGGCCTCTGCTATTTCCTTTTTTACTTCGCTCAACAGCTTGGGATGCATTTCATCTGGACCTGGGGACTTATCCACTTTCAAAGCTGTTAAACCCCTTAATACTTCCTCTCTCACTATATTTATTTCATCCAGAATATCACACTCCTCCTCGATAGCAGTATTTGTATTATCTCTTTCCTTTGTGAAAACAGATGCAAAGTATTCGTTAAGAACCCTACCAACATCTTCCGCCTCCTCACACAGATTACCCTCATGGTCTCTAATAGGCTCTACCCTTTCTTTAGTTATCCTCTTGCTCTTAATATACTTACAGAATATCTTTGAGTTTTCCTTACTTTTATTTGCCAAGAATTTTTCATGCTCTCTCTTAGCATTCCTAATGTCCTTTTTAATTTTACCTCTGAACTTTATATATTCCTCCAGAGATTCTACAGTATTTAGACGTCGGTATATGACATAAACTTCCCTTTTTTTCTTAATCCTCCCCTGTAAGTCCCCAGACATCCAGGGGGCTCCAGAATTGTTATTCCCACCCTTTTTCTTTAAGGGCACATGTTTGTCCCGAGACCTCCGGATCTCCTCCTTCAATACCTCCCACTGTTCCGACACTGATTTACCTACATGGAGGAATTAATTATTCAGAAACTAGGCAGAGACCCGCAAAACATTTGCGCTCAAATTACGATCTTTATTGCAACAGTACTTGTTTAGACTGTTATCATCAACATCGTCGATATGTCCTCCCTCCCCCTCTCTTCTCTCTCCCCCTCTCCTCTCATCCTTCCCTCCTCTCTCCATCACCCCTCCTCTCTCACCCCTCCCTCCCTCTCTCTTTCCCACCCTCTCCCCCCCTTCACCCTTCCCCTCCCACGCTCTCTTCCTCCTTCCGACCCTCCCTCTCTCTCTCTCTCTCTCTCTCTCTCACCCTCCCTCCCTCTTCCTCCCCCTCCCTCTCTCCACCCTCTCCCTCCCGGCTCCGCAGCAACGGCCAGGGAGGCTCCAGCCCCCGTGCCAACGCCCACTGGCCCTGACGCATCCACTGCAGCCTTCTCATTGGAGCAGACCCATCGCTCCCCATCCTGATTGGATGTGAGGCCGTGCAGCCCTGATCGCCCATTGGTCAGTGCAACTGTCACTCAGTCCGGACCATGTGCTCCCAGCCACTGGCCCGACTCAAGAACAGACAAAAACTGATTATTATTTGAGATACTGTTTTTCTTGGTCACTAGCAATTTCAATCTTCTGGTGGATTTTCAGCGAATCCTCAACACTTACTAACAACAATGCGTCTGCCGTCAGAGAGGATCATCTCGCCACTTTCCACTAATGTTTTCAGGATGCAGGTGACGTTGGTCGGTGCCTTGTCGGCCTCGTCAATGACCAGAATGTGCCCGAGTTTAACAGCCTTCACCTGGGTACAAAGGAAATAATTTTATTAATTTTTTTTTAGAAAGCTCTGCTCCCACAGAATCTCTAATCAAGTAAAAATATTCTGGCGTGTCAATATGGAGGCACTGCAGAAGGTGCAAAAAAGATTTAGAGATGATAGGTTGATTCCCGAGATGAGGCGGTTGACTTCATAGCGAGGGGATTTGAATACAGGGGCAGGGAGGTGTTGCTACAGTTGTACAGGGCCTTGGTGAGGCCACACCTGGAGTATTGTGTACAGTTTTGGTCTCCTAACTTGAGGAAGGACATTCTTGCTATTGAGGGAGTGCAGCGAAGGTTCACCAGACTGATTCCCGGGATGGCGGGACTGACCTATCAAGAAAGATTGGATCAACTGGGCTTGTATTCACTGGAGTTCAGAAGAATGAGAGGGGATCTCATAGAAACGTTTAAAATTCTGACGGGTTTAGACAGGTTAGATGCAGAAAGAATGTTCCCAATGTTGGGGAAGTCCAGAACCAGGGGTCACAGTCTGAGGATAAGGGGTAAGCCATTTAGGACCGAGATGAGGAGAAACTTCTTCACCCAGAGAGTGGTGAACCTGTGGAATTCTCTACCACAGAAAGTAGTTGAGGCCAATTCACTAAATATATTCAAAAGGGAGTTAGATGAAGTCCTTACTACTCGGGGGATCAAGGGTTATGGCGAGAAAGCAGGAAGGGGGTACTGAAGTTTCATGTTCAGCCATGAACTCATTGAATGGCGGTGCAGGCTAGAAGGGCTGAATGGCCTACTCCTGCACCTATTTTCTATGTTTCTATGAGGAAAGGTTGAGGAGGTTGGGCCTCTACTTATTGGAATTCAGTAGAATGAGAGGTGATCTTATCGAAACGTATAAGATTATGAGGAGGCTTGACAAGGTGGATGCAGAGAGGATGTTTCCACTGATAGGGGAGACTAGAACTAGGGGGCATGATCTTAGAATAAGGGGCCGCCCATTTAAAACTGAGATGAGGAGGAATTTCTTCTCTCTGGGGTTGTAAATCTGTGGAATTCTCTGTGGAGGCTGGGTCATTGAATAAATTTAAGACAGAGATAGACAGTTTCTGAACCGATAAGGGAATAAGGGGTTATGGGGAGCTGGCAGGGAAGTGGAGCTGAGTCCATGATCAGATCAGCCGTAATTGTATTAAATGGCAGAGCAGGCTCGAGGAGCTGTATGGCCGACTCCTGCTCCTATTTAAGAACATAAGAAATAGGAACAAGATAGGCCATACGGCCCCTCGAGCCTGCTCCACCGTTCAATAAGATCATGGCTGATCTGATCCTGGCCTGAACTCCACTTTCCTACCCTCTACCCATAACCCTTGACTCCCCAATCGTTCAAAAATCTGTCTATCTCCACCTTAAATATATTCAATGACCCAGCCTCCACAGCTCTCTGGGGCAGTGCATTCCACAGATTTACAACCCTCTGCGAGAAGAAATTCTTCCTCATCCCAGTTTTAAATGGGCGACCCCTTATTATGAACCTATACCCCCTAGTTCTAGATTCCCCCACGAGGGGAAACATCCTCTCTGCATCTACCTTGTCGAGCCCGGTCAGAATCTTATACATTTTGATAAGATCACCTCTCATTCTTCTAAACTCCAATGAGTATAGGTCCAACCTGCTCAACCTTTCTTCATAAGACAACCCCTTCATCTCAGGAATCAACCGAGTGAACCTTCTCTGAACTGCCTCCAATGCAAGTCGGGTGGGAGGTGGCCTGATAGAAGTGTTTAAAATTATGAAGGTGTTGAATAGGGTAGACATGAAGAAAATACTTCCACTTGTTGGGCAGACCAAAACTTGGAGTCATAATTGTGTGGTGTTTGCTCACCTCTGTGGCGATATTAATACGCTGTCTGTTCAAGTCAACTTATAACCTGGAAGTGGAGGGTAGGGGGGAGCGTTTCCTGTAAAGGGCTGGTTACTAATGTATGTAAAGCCATGCCCTCCATTTTGTTGGAACTCAACTTGCAGGTGGATAGCTGGGCATATTGTTTAATGATCTGGCAGGTGTTGGGGAGGAACATGGTGGGATGGGTAACACAGAGCAGGATGTCAGCATAGAATCTTACAGCACAGAAGCTCCATCGTGTCCGTGCTGGCCCTTTGAAAGAGCGATGCAATTATTCCCAGCCTGTTCATTCCCCACAACCCTGCAAATTTATGCAGAGAGATACGTCACTGTCCCCTCGGTCAGCCTGTGTTCTTTGTAAGCAGGGGTGCATTCTCATAGCTGTCACTCAGTGCTGAAGGGAAAAAGCGATGCTCGCCCAGTTCCTTGTTAAGAGGGGTGGGAGGGTTTGGTCCTAGCACGGCACAGCCTTTAGATTGCTTCATTTTGCCACACAGACCTGTATAAAAAGGGCACGAGGAAATACAGTTCTACATGCTCCATCAGGGAGGATGGAGGTTCTCACATTTACTAAGGCTGTCAGGTTACACACTGACATTAGAGTGAGGGCAAGTTGGAGAACAAGGGGAGAAAGTCGATATTCAAGGAAGCCTTTCATCGCCAAACTCGTCATCCCTATTAATAAGTCAATTTGGCTCGGAATGTGCTTTATAAACAATACTGATGCTGGATGTGCAGCTGTCGCGGGTCCAGTGGCTACAGACTTACAAGGTTCAAAGTAAATTATGTGCTGATTTAGTTATGCGCCACATCACTGACAAAAAGACCAGCTTTATTTTGATAAACCTTCCGTGATGGCTCCAGTACGACTAATGTCCAAACTGTTCAAAATATTTTCAATATTGATAAACATCCCAAAAAGTTCAAACAGAGGTTAAATCCATAGAATTAGAGCCAAGAACCTTATACCCCCAACATCACTGAGACACGAGTGAAGTCCCTCCATGACCTTGCCCCGTCCTATCTCTGTAACCCCCTCCAGGCCTACACCCCTCCCTATCTCTGTAACCTCCTCCAGCCTTACAACCCTCCCTATCTCTGTAACCCCCTCCAGCCCTACACTTCTCCCTATCTCTGTAATCTCCTCCAGTCCGACACCCCTCCCTATCTCTCTAACCTCCTCCAGCCCCTACACCCCTCCCTATCTCTGTAACCTCCTCCAGCCCCTACACCCCTCCCTATCTCTGTAACTTCCCCCAGCTCTAAACACCTCCCTATCTCTGTAACCTCCTCCAGCCCTACAAACCCTCCCTATCTCTGTAACCTCCTCCAGCCCCTACACCCTCTCTATCTTTGTAACCTCCTCCAGTCCGACACCGCTCCCTATCTCTGTAACCCCCTCCAGCTCTACACCCCTCCCTATCTCTGTAACCCCCTCCAGCCTGACACCCCTCCCTATCTCTGTAACCCCCTCCAGCCCTACACCCCTCCCTATCTCTGTAACCCCCTCCAGCCCTACACCCCTCCCTATCTCTGTAACCCCCTCCAGCCCGACACCCCTCCCTATCTCTGTAACCCCCTCCAGCCCTACACCCCTCCCTATCTCTGTAACCTCCTCCAGCCCTACACCTCTCCCTAACTCTGTAACCACCTCCAGCCATACACCCCTTCCTATCTCTGTAACCCCCTCCAGCCCGATACCCCTCCGAGATCTCTGCGCACCTCCGGTTCTGGCCTCTTCCGTATCACCGATTCTGATTGCTGCATCATTGCTTTCAGCTATCTAGACGCTAAGCTTGCGAATTCATAGAAACATAGAAAATAGGTGCAGGAGTTGGCCATTTGGCCCTTCGAGCCTGCACCACCATTCAATAAAATCATGGCTGATCATTCAAGTAAGTACACCTTTCCTGCTTTCTCTCCATGCCCCTTGATCCCTTTAGCCGTAAGGGCCATATCTAACACCCTCTTGAATATATCCAGTGAACTGGCATCAACAACTCTCTGCGGCAGGAAATTCCACAGGTTAACAACTCTCTGAGTGAAGAAGTTTCTCCTCATCTCAGTCCTAAATGGCTTATCCTTACACTGTGGCCCCTGGTTCTGGACTTCCCCAACATTGGGAACATTCTTTCTGAATCTAACCTGTCCAGTCCCATCAGAATTTTATACGTTTCTATGAGAACCCCTCTCATCCTTCTAAACTCCAGTGAATACAGGCCCAGTCGATCCAGTCTCTCCTCATATGTCAGTCCTGCCATCTCGGGAATCAGTCTGGTGAACCTTCGCTGCACTCCCTCAATAGCAAGAACGTCCTTCCTCAGATTAGGAGACCAAAACTGCACACAATATTCCAGGTGAGGCCTCACTAAGGCCCTGTACAACTGCAGTAAGACCTCCCTGCTCCTATACTCAAATCCCCAGTTATGAAGGCCAACATATCATTTGCCTTCACCGCCTGCTGTATCTGCATGCCAACTTTCAATGACTGCTGTACCATGACACCCAGGTCTTATTGCACCTCCCCTCTGCCGCCATTCAGATAATATTCTGCCTTCGTGAGTTTGCCACCAAAGTGGATAACCTCACATTTATCCACATTACACTGCATCTATCATGCATTTGCCCACTTGCCTAACCTGTCCAAGTCACCCTGCAGGCTCTTAGCGTCTTCCTCACAGCTCACACCGCCACCCAGCTTAGTGTCATCTGCAAACTTGGAGATATTACATTCAATTCCTTCATCCAAATCATTAATGTTTATTGTAAATAGCAGGGGTCCCAGCACTGGGCCCTGCGGCACCCCACTAGTCACTGCCTGCCATTCTGAAAAGGACCCGTTTATCCCGACTCTCTGTTTCCTGTCTGCCAACCAGTTCTCTATCCATATCAGTACATTACCCCCAATACCATGTGCTTTAATTTTGCACACCAATCTCTTGTGTGGGACCTTGTCAAAAGCCTTTTGAAAGTCCAAATACACCACATCCACGGGTTCTCCCTTGTCCACTCCACTAGTTACATTCTCAAAAAATTCCAGAAGATTTTTCAAGCATGATTTCTCTTTTATAAATCCATGCTGACTTGGACCGATCCTGTCACTGCTTTTCAAATGCACTGCTATTTCATCTTTAATAATTGATTCCAGCATTTTCCCCACTACTGATGTCAGGCTAACCGGTCGATAATTACCTGTTTTCTCTCTTCCTCCCTTCTTAAAAAGTGGTGTTACATTAGCTACCCTCCAGTCCATAGGAACTGATCCAGAGGCGATACACTGTCGGAAAATGATCACCAATGCATGCATTATTTCTAAGGCCACTTCCTTAAGTACTCTGGGATGCAGACTATCAAGCCCCGGGGATTTATCAGCCTTCAATCCCATCAATTTCCCCAACACAATTTCCCGCCTAATAAGGATTTCCTTCAGTTCCTCCTTCTCACTGGACCTTCGGTCCCCTCGTATTTCCAGAATGTTATTTGTGTCTTCCTTCGTGAAGTCAGAACCAAAGTATTTGTTTAAATGGTCCGCCATTTCTTTGTTCCCCATTATAAATTCACCTGAATCCGACTGCAAGGGACCTACGTTTGTCTTCACTAATCTTTTTCTCATCACATATCTATAGAAGCTTTTGCAGTCAGTTTTAATGTTCCCGGCAAGCTTTTTCTCGTACTCTATTTTCCCCCTCCTAACTAAACCCTTTGTCCTCCTCTGCTGAATTATAAAGTTCTCCCAGTCCTCAGGTTTGCTGCTTTTTCTGTCCAATTTATATGCCTCTTTCTTGGATTGAACACTATCCTTAATTTCTCTTGTTAGCCACGGTTGAGCCGCCTTCCCCGTTTTATTTTTACTCCAGACAGGGATGTACAATTGCTGAAGTTCATCCATGTGATCTTTAAATGTTTGCCATTGCCTATCCACTGTCAACCCTTTAAGTATCATTCGCCAGTCTATTCTAGCCAATTCACGTCTCATACCATTGAAGTTACCTTTCCTTAAGTTCAGGACCCTAGTCTCTGAATTAACTGTGTCACTCACTGTCTTAATAAAGAATTTACCATATTATGGTCACTCTTCCCCAAGGGTCCTCGCACAACAAGATTGCTAATTAGTCCTTTCTCATTACACATCACCCAGTCTAGGATGGCCAGCCCTATTGTTGGTCCCTCGACATATTGGTCTAGAAAATCATCCCTAATACACTTCAGGAAATCCTCCTCCACCGCATTGCTAGCAGTTTGGTTAGCCCAGTCAATATGTAGATTAAAATCGCCCATGATAACTGCTGTACCTTTATTGCACGCATCCCTAATTTCGTGTTTGATGCTGTCCCCAACCTCACTACTACTGTTTGGTGGTCTGTACACAACACCCATTAACGTTTTCTGCCCTTTGGTATTCCGCAGCTCCACCCATACCGATTCCACATCATCCAAGCTAAGTCCTTCCTTACTATTGCGTTAATTTCCTCCTTAACCAGCAAAGCCACCCCACCTCCTTTTCCTTTCTATCTATACTTCCTAAATGTTGAACACCCCTGGATATTGAGTTCCCAGCCTTGGTCACCCTGAAGCCATGTCTCTGTGATGCCAATTACATCATATTCCTCCAGAAACCTCTCCGTCTCTAGCCGCTCCTTAAAACCTACCTTTTTGACCAAGCATTCAGTCACCTGTCCTAACATCCCTTTGTGTACCATGGTATCAAATACTGTCCGATTATGCTCCTGTGAAACACCTTGGGACGTTTTGCTACGTTAACGACGTTATATAAATGCAAGTGGTTGCTGTTACTTTAATTTAGTTCATCTGAAGTCAGGAAGAAGGGAAGGGACGGGCTTATTATAGGTATAGTTAGCTTGTGACATGAATGTTAAAACTGACCAGAGGAGAATCTTCATACGTGATAACTCCATGCTGAACTGATGGCTGTAAAGTCAGACTCTGCACAGTGGTGTCCCTGAAATAGAGTAAAACACATTTCACAGAATCAACTGACAAAAATAGTACAATCTGATTTACAGGCAAGAGTTTTGTTCGAAATCGACCAAATATCATACACTGGTGAAAGTGATAACAGTATAAGATCAGACGAAATTGGAGCAGGAGTAGGCCATTCGACCCCTCGAGCCTGCTCCGCCATTTAATACGATCATGGCTGATCTGATCATGGACTCAGTTCCACTTCCCTGGCAGCTCCCCATAGCCCTTTACTCCCTTATCGCTCAAAATATCTGTCTATCTCCACCTTAAATATATTCAATTACCCAGCCTCCACAGCTCGCTGGGTCAGAGAATTCCATAGATTTACCTCCAGAATCAACCTAGTGAACCCTCTCTGAACCGCCTCCAATGCAAGTATATCCTTTTCAATCTTCCTCGCTGCCATGCTCCACCTCACAATCGACAAGCTTCCCGCTGGAGTGGAAGTAAACTACAGAATCAGTGGGAACCTGTTCAACCTTTGCCGTCTCCAGGCCAGGTCCAAGACCACCCCAACCTCTGTCGTCGAGCTACAGTACGCGGACGACGCCTGCATCTGCGGACATTCTGAGCCTTAACTCCAGGATGTAGTCGATGTATTTACTGAGGCATATGAAAGCATGGGCCTTACGCTAAACATCCATAAGACAAAGGTCCTCCACCAGCCTGTCCTCGCCGCTCAGCACTGTCCCCCCCGTCATCAAGATCCACAGCGCGGCCCTGGACACCGTAGACCACTTCCCATATCTCGGGAGCCTGCTATCAACAAGAGCAGACATTGACGACGAGATCCAACACTGCCTCCAGTGCGGTCTTCGGTCAACTGAGGAAAAGAGTGTTTGAAGACCAGGCCCTCAAAACTGCCACCAAGCTCGTGGTCTAGAAGGCTGTAGTAATACCTGCCTTCCTGTATAGAAACTTAGAAAATAGGTGCAGGAGTAGGCCACTCAGCCCTTCGAGCCTGCACCACCATTCAATAAGATCATGGCTGATCATGCAACTTCAGTACTCCTTTCCTGCTTTCTCTCCATACCCCTTGATCCCTTTAGCCGTATGGGCCACATCTAACTCCCTTTTGAATATATCTAATGAACTGGCCTCAACAACTTTCTGTGGTAGAGAATTCCACAAGTTCACCAGTCTCTGAGTGAAGAAGTTTCTCCTCATCTCGGTCCTAAATGGCCTACCCCTTATCCTTAGACTGTGACCCCTGGTTCTGGACTTCCCTAATATTGGGAACATTCTTCCTGCATCTAACCTGTCCAATCCCGACAGAATTTTATATGTTTCTATGAGATCCCCTCTCATTCTTCTAAATTCCAATGAATATAAGCCTAGTCGATCCAGTCTTTCTTCATAGGTCAGTCCTGCCATCCCGGAAATCAGTCTGGTGAACCTTCGCTGCACTCCCTCAATAGCAAGAATGTCCTTCCTCAGATTAGGAGACCAAAACTGCACACAGTATGCAAGGTGTGGTCTCACCAAGGCCCTGTACAACTGCAGTAAGAACTCCCTGCTCCTGTACTCAAATCCTCTCGCTATGAAGGCCAGCATGCCATTTGCTTTCTTTACTGCCTGCTGTACCTGCATGTCAACGTTCAATGACTGATGTACACCCAGGTCTCATTGCACCGCCCCTTTTACTAATCTGTCACCATTCAGATAATAATCTGCCTTCGTGTTTTTGCCACCAAAGTGGATAACCTCACATTTATCCACATTATACTGCATCTGCCATGCATTTGCCTACTCACCTAACCTGTCCAAGTCACCCTGCAGCTTCTTAGCATTCTCCTCACAGCTCACACCGCCACCCAGTTTAGTGTCATCTGTAAACTTGGAAATATTACATTCAATTCCTTCGTCTAAATCATTAATGAATATTGTAAATAGCTGGGGTCCCAGCACTGAACCTTGTGGTACCCCACTAGTCACTGCCTGCCATTCTGAAAAGGGCCTGTTAATTCCTACTCTCTGTTTCCTGTCTACCAACCAGTTCTCTATCCGCATCAATACATTACCCCCAATACCATGTGCCTTAATTTTGCACATCAATCTCTTGTGTGGGACCTTGTCAAAAGCCTTTTGAAAGTTCAAATATACCACATCCACTGGTTCTCCCTTATCCACTCTACTAGTTACATCCTGAAAAAACTCGAGAAGATTTGTCAAGCATGATTTCCCTTTCATAAATCCATGCTGACTTGGACCGATTCTGTCACTGCTTTCCAAATGCGCTGCTATTACATCTTTAATAATTGATTCCAGCATTTTCCCCACCAACGATGTCAGGCTAACCGGTCTATAATTACCCATTTTCTTTCCTTCCTTTTTTTTAAAAAAAAAAGTGGGGTTACATTAGCTACCCTCCAATCCATAGGAACTAAACCAGAGTCCATGGAATGTTGGAAAATGATCACCAATGCATCGACTATTTCTAGGGCCACTTCCTTAAGTACTCTGGGATGCAGACTATCAGGCCCTGGGAATTTATCGACCTTCAGTCCCTTCAATTTCCCTCACACCATTTTCTGACCAATAAGGATTTCCCTCAGTTCCCCCTTCTTGATACATCCTCGGTCCCCTAGAAATGTATGGCTCAGACACATGGACCATGTACAGTAGACACCTCAAGTTGCTGGAGAAATATCACCAACAATGTTTCCACAAAATCCTACAAATCCCCTGGGAGGACAGGCGCACCAACATCAGCGTCCTCATTCAGGCTAACATCCCCAGCATTGAAGCATGACCACACTCGATCAGCTCCGTTAGGCAGGCCACATAGTCCGAATGCCAGACATGCGACTCCCAAAGCAAGCGCTCTACTCGGAACTCCTTCACATCAAACCAGCCAAATGCGGGCAGCAGAAACGCTACAAGGACACCCTCAAAGCCTCCCTGATAAAGTGCGACATCCCCACTGACACCTGGGACTCCCTGGCCCAAGACTGCCCTAAGTGGAGGAAGTGCATCCGAGAGGGACCTGAGCTCAACGCCGAGAGCATGCAGAAACCAAGCGGAAAGAGCGTGCGGCAAACCTGTCCCACCCACCTCTTCCCTCAACGACTATCTGTCCCACCTGTGACAGGGACTGTGGCTCTCGCATTGGACTGTTCAGTCACCAAAGAACTCACTTCAGGAGTGGAAGCAAGTCTTCCTCGATTCCGAGGGACTGCCTATGATGATCCTTCCTTAAATACGGAGACCACAACTGTACGCAGTACTCTAGGTGTGGCCTCTGTACAGTTGTAGCAGGACTTCTCTGCTTTTATAAAGAGAAGCTTGTAAAAGAAAATATGTACGATAAGGAGCCTTAAAACTTTATTTATGTTATACAAAGTTACTTCCAAAAGGGAATTGCATATATACTGAAAAAGGAAAAGATTGCAGAGTTATGGGGAAAGAGCAGGGCAGTGGAACTAACTGGATAGCTCTCTCAAAGATCCAGCAGAGGCATGATGGGATGAATGGCTCCTTCTGTGTTGTATGATTCCAGGATTCTAAGCTCGCACTGATACTTCATTTAAAAAAAGACCTTGCATTGATCTAGCGCCTGTCACACCCTCGGGGGGCCGCAAAGCATGTCACAACCAGTGAACTATTTACAACACGCAGCAGCCAATTGGCGTACAGCAAGATCCCACAAACAGTGTATGATCACAATCTGTTTCTGGCAGTGTTGGTTGATAGGGGCAGTGGGAGAACTCAATGCTCTGATGGGTAGGGTGCTCCTATCATGTCGAGCAGCGGAAAGCTTCCTGCTGGTAGACTTGTGGTTTTCGCTGGTTAAACACTGGCAGTATCTTGCGCACACTTGGGATTCCCTAACGTTGGTTCTGCCCACCTCTGGACTTCGATCAGTGGGTGTGACCCTATTGGGAAAGAGCATCCACACTGCGTCAGGCAAAAAAGAGCTCCACCTGAATAGATTTCTCAGTGGCCTGACAGAGACTCTTATACATGGCAATGGGTTTTCCTTCATGTCAGACACCAAGACACAGTCTATCGATGCCAGACATTGAGGAGATGAGGCCAGCATCACTTCTCAACATGATGCATGTCTGGAGCAGCACCACAGAGTTACCACATTTAAACGAGACCTCCATCGTCATGCCAGGAACTCTACAATATTCACTATCAAACCAAAATATCTGAACAGAAAGCCACTCAAGAGTTTCAAACACTGCTTCCTCAGTCTGTACAACACTGTCCCTTTTAGGCCGGTCCAGAAAGAATCATCAGTTGGCAAGCCATTCAGCTATGGGAAATCCAATGTCCCATTGGTGCAACTTCTCCAAATGTCTCGGTACTTCCAGCAACCATCGAGAGCAATGTCCGCAGTCAGTTGTTCAGTTGTCTCTGACTGCATGGGCAGACAAAAAGCAGCTCTCAACTATGCCACTGTAACTACAGAATAAATGTCAACTGATAACATAGTCCGAAGAGGAAAGACAAGGAAATCCAAAACAGAAATAGAATGCTTCGAACCCAGACAGCCAATCCTCCCACCGGCCTTCAAATGCTTGAGAGAGGACCCGTGCAACGGGAGCGTTACCCTGTTACGACACCTGGGAATCCCTGGCCAAAGATCGCCCTAAGTGGAGGAAGTGCATCCGGGAGGGCGCTGAGCACCTTGAGTCTCATCGCCGAGAGCATGCAGAAACCAAGCGCAGGCAGCGGAAAGAGCGAGCAGCAAACCTGTCCCACCCACCCTTTCCCTCAACGACTATTTGTCCCACCTGTGACAGGGACTGTGGCTCTCATATTGGACTGTTCAGCCACCTAAGGACTCATTTTGAGAGTGGAAGCAAGTCGTCCTCGATTCCGAGGGACTGCCGATGATGATGATGAGTGAGTAGCACCCTCACCTCGGTTGTCGGTTCAAGTCCCAATCCAGATATTTGGGGACCCAGGTCCATAGACCATTAAAATGTCATGAACAGTTACAGAAAATAATCAAAGAGGCTAATGGAATGCTGGCCTTTATATCTCGAGGACTAGAATACAAGGGGGTAGAAGTTATGCTGCAGCTATACAAAACCCTGGTTAGACCACAGTTGGAGAACTGGTAGGGTAGAGAGAGAGAGACTATTTCCGCTAGTTGGGGAGTCTAGTCTAAAAATTAGAGCCAGGCCTTTCAGAAGAGAAGTTCGGAAACACTTCCACATGCAAAGAGTGGGAGAAGTTGGGAACTCTCTCCCGCAAACAACAGTTCTTGCTAGGTCAATTGTTAATTTTAGATCAGGGATGGATACATTTCTGTTAACCAAAGGTATTAAGGGATATGTGGCAAAGGCGGGTACATGGAGTTAGGTTGCAAATCAGCCATGATTTTAATGAATGGTGGAACAGGCTCGAGGGGCCAAATGGCCTACTCCTGTTTCTATCGAGCCAGAAATTCAGCACCATTTCCGCCCGGTTTCTCAGCGGTATTCCTGTTTTTTGCTTGAAAACCGCCAGGTGCAAGTTTCGTCAAAGTCTTCCACCAACGCTTTCGAAATACCGCCGTGGAGCGGCCCGCTGGCACCGCCCGAGTTTGGTAGTAGCGGTGTTCCGTAGCTGAGGAAAAAAATACGGCCCACGAGAAAGCAGCCGGAGCAGCCCTTTGATCAGCGGTGGGTAATAAACCCTGCAAAAAAAGCTAAGTGAAAGAGTTTTTTTAATAATTCTTTTACAGCGATTCAATGCAGAAGGGTCTTGTGAATGTTTTCCGATTTTTTTGAAAAATACTTTGTCCCCCCCCCCCCCCCCCACTAGGCCCAACTCACAGCCTCAGACTAAATTTTGAGTAAGTACCGCCCAACTTGACCAGGATCGTGTTCGTGTTTTCCGCCGAGAATCCGCGTGCAAGACCGAGTTTTCCCGACAGGCGGAATTTTTCCATTTTTTTGATCAATTTTTCGCCGGCGTTAATTTAATAATCTCGGCGTTTTTTGGGGCGGCAATCCGGCAGTGGTGGATTTTGATCAAATTCTAGCCCTATGTTCCTATGACTACACACGGCTGTAAAGCGCTTGAGATCGTGAAAGGCGCTATTATATAAATGCACGTTTTTCTTGAGTTTTTTTTCTAACTTCAACATTCCAAAAGCACGACCAGGCATTTACTGCCAATTTTTCCTGATCATTTTCTCTTGTTCTGTCTCCTGATTTTTCGGTCTCTGGAAGGTAGGCGAGTCAGGCAAAATCAGCAAGTTTCACAAATAACTTCACTGGAATGCAGATAATGATCTCGAATATTTTTAGAAGCACAGCTGCACTGTCCCAGTTTCATTTGTTATTGAATTCCGCCATTCAGCCTTCAATGTGGCCAAAGGTTCTGTTCCATGGACAGCACGACTTAAAAAAAAACCCTCTCATCTGAAGACACAAAGTTTGCAGTCTTTAAAGATCTTACTTACAATTATCCTGATTTAAAATGTGCAGTAAAATCTGCATTTAGCACAAAATGCCAGAATTGGACTTTTCACATGTATTCTCACACTTCAAAAAAATACTTGGAGATAAAAAAAAAACTTCATGCCGTTGCTAACCAATTATTCAGATTACTGAAGTTAAAGCAGTGGCAGAGATTTGCATAGAACCCTTTTTTTTTACCCAATACGGCTAAAGATTAAAAACATATTTACAAATCTTTAATTTGATACATAAAGCTGAAAAATGTATTTATGGCTCGGTGTCAAATTTATTTGTTGTGTCTTATAACACTGCTGCGAAGCGCCTTGGGACATCTTACTATGTTAAAGGCGCTATAAGAATAAAGTTATTGTCCTTGAAATTGGAATCAAAACACAGCGTTGCCAAGTCTGGCTGGCGATATTCCTGGAGGTTTGATTATGTGATGTTCTGACCACGTGACGGGCGACCACATGACATCTGCAAATGTTATTGTAATTACCTTGTGCAGGTTGGGTCTCCTGTAATAGACTAACTTTGCTCGTGGTTTTGCACCAAGAGCTGTTGTGTATCTGGACTTTCAAAAGGCATTTGGCAACGCTGTGTTTGATTCCAATTTCAACAACAACTTTATTTATATAGTGCCTTTAACATAGTAAAACGTCCCAAAGCGCTTCGCAGCAGTGTTATAAGACAAAACAAATACATTTGACACCGAGCCATAACTTTAACTATGTACCAAATTAAAGATTAAAGTCAAAAAACAAGGGCATACAAAGTGGCCAAAACTAGGGGGAGGACAGAAGATTGGGAAGCTTTGAAAAGCCAGCAAAGAACGACTAAAACAATGATTAAGAAAGGGATGATAGACTATGAAAGTAAACTAGCACAAAATATAAAAACAGATAGCAAGAGTTTCTACAGGTATATAAAAAAGAAAAGGGTGGCGAAAGTAAATGTTGGTCCCTTAGAGGACGAGACCGGGGAGTTAGTAATGAGGAACATGGAGATGGCAGAAACTCTGAACAAATATTTTGTATCAGTCTTTATGGTAGCAGACACTAACAATATTCCAACAGTAGATAGTCTAGGAGCTTTAGGGGGGAGGAACTTAACATAATCACAATCACTGAGGAGGTGGTACTCAGTAAGATAATGGGACTAAAGGCAGATAAATCCCCTGGACCTGATGGCTTGCATCCTAGGGTCTTAAGAGAAGTAGCGGCAGGGATTGTGGATGCATTGGTTGTAATTTACCAAAATTCCCTGGATTCTAGGAAGGTCCCAGCAGATTGGAAAACTGCAAAAGTAATGCCCCTATTTAAAAAAGGAGGCAGACAAAAAGCAGGAAACTATAGAGACCAGTTAGCCTAACATTTGTGGTTGGGTAGATGTTGGAGTCTATTTTTAAAGAAGCAGTAGCAAGACATTTGGAAAAGCGTAATTCAGTCAGGCAAAGTCAGCATGGATTTATGAAGAGGAAGTCATGTTTGACATATTTGCTGAAGTTCTATGAACATGTAATGAACAGGTTGGATAAAGGGGAACCAGTGGATGTAGTGTATTTGGACTTCCAGAAGGCATTTGACAAGGTGCCACATAAAAGGTGACTGCACAAGATAAAAGTTCACGAGGTTGGGGGTAATATATTAGCATGGATAGAGGATTGGCTAACTAACAGAGAACAGAGAGTCGGGATAAATGGTTCATGCTCGGGTTGGCAACCAGTAACTAGTGGGGTGCTGCAGTGATCAGTGCTGGGACCCCAACTATTTACAATCTATATAAACGAGTTGGAAGGAGGGACTAAGTGTACTGTAGCCAATTTTGCTGACGATACAAAGATGGGAGGAAAAGCAATGTGTGAGGAGGACACAAAAAATCTGCAAAAGGACATAGACAGGCTAAGTGAGCGGGCAAAAATTTGGCAAATGGAGTACAATCTTGGAAAGTGTGAGGTCATGCACTTTGGCAGAAAAAAAATCAAAGAGCAAGTTATTATTTAAATGGGGAAAGATTGCAACGTGCCGCCGTACAGCAGGACCTGGGGGTACTTGTGCATGGAACACAAAAAGATACTATGCAGGTACAGCAAGTGATCAGGAAGGCCAATGGTATCTTGGCCTTTATTGCAAAGGGGATGGAGTATAAAAAGCAAGGAAGTCTTGCTACAGCTATACAGGATATTGGTGAGGCCACACCTGGAATACTGCGTGCAGTTTTGGTTTCCATATTTACGAAAAGATATACTTGCTTTGGAGGCAGTTCAGAGAAGGTTCACTCGGTTGATTCCGGAGATGAGGGAGTTGACTTATAAGGAAAGGTTGAGTAGGCTGGGCCTCTACTCATTGGAATTCAGAAGAATGAGGGGTGATCTTATCGAAACGTTTGAGATTATGAGGGGGCTTGACAAGGTGGATGCAGAAAGGATGTTTCCACTGATGGGGGAGACTAGAACTAGAGGGCATGATCTTAGAATAAGGAGCCGCCCATTTAAAACAGAGATGAGGAGAAATTTCTTCTCTCAGAGGGTTGTAAATCTGTGGAATTCGCTGCCTCAGAGAGCTGTGGACGCTGGGACATTGAATAAATTTAAGACAGAAATAGACAGTTTCTTAAACGATAAGGGGATAAGGGGTTATGGGGAGCGGGCAGGGAAGTGGACCTGAATCCATGATCAGATCAGCCATGATCTTATTGAATGGCGGAGCAGGCTCGAGGGGCCAGGTGGCCTACTCCTGCTCATATTTCTTATGTTCTTATAAAGTACCACATATTAAACTTGTTAGCAAAATTAAAGTCTTAGGATAAAAGGGGCAGTAGCGTGGATACAAAGAGTTGTTGTGAGTGGCTGTTTTCTGACTGGAGGGAGCTCAGACAGAGGCGTTCCCCAGGGTTCAATACTGTTCACAACTGCTGCTTTTGATAAGCATTAATTACTTGGGATTGAGGGTACCGGGCCTTATTTCGAAATTACAGATGACACAAAGCTTGGATAGTAGTAGAGTGAGGAAGATCGTGATCGACTTCAAGAAGACTTAGACAGGCTGGTGGAATGGGTGGACGTGGCAGATGAAATTCAACACAGAAAATTGTAATGTGATACATTTTGGCAGGAAGAACGAGCAAAGACAATACAAGGTAAATGGTGCAATTTTAAAGGGAGTGCAAGAATAGACCCGTGCACAAATCTTTAAGGTGGCAGAAATTGTTAACAAAGCAGTCAATAAAGCATATGGTATCCTGGGCTTTATAAATAGAGGCACAGAGTACAAACACCAGGATGTTACACTAAACCTGTATAAAACAGTAGTACAGTTGGAGTATTGCGTCCAATTCTGGGCCCCAAACTTCAGGAAGGATGTGAAGGCTTTGGAGAGGGTAGAGAAGCGTTTTACTGGAGTGGTTCCAGGGATGAGGGATTACAGTTACATGGATGGACAGGAGAAGCTGGGGTCGTTCTCCTGAAAGCAGAGATCTGATAGGAGTGTTTAAAATCATAAGAACAGAACAGACTAGCAGGAGTAGGCCCTACGGCCCCTCGAGCCTGATCCACCATTCAATAAGATCATGGCTGATCTCCGACCTGAACTCCACTTTCCTGTCCCATCCCCATATCCCTTGATTCGCCTAGAGTCCAAAAATTTATCACTGAAAAGTTTGCACCACTGCAGCCAGGTCCTCCTGACAATATCCCTGCGTGTGCCCTCCTGTGCAATGTGCAAGCAAGCTGCATTGGTCTTCTGGGGAGGTCTCTTCTGCCCATTGGAAGGGAACAGAACCTCCCAGCATGCTGTGACATAGGAAGTCATGGGAGAGCCCGGGTACAGCCCTGCACCTTTGTGCAGTCATTGTCAGTGATTGCAGCACCTCAATGCTGTAGAACACTGACTGCATAAATGTCAAAATAAATTTGAGCATGGTCCCTTTAAGGAAACTGGCTGATGACGCATTATCAAATGATATCAGACCCGCTCTGTCAATTGGCTGGGAAACGCGCAATCAGCGGGCTGCAGCCAGCAGCGATGCCGGGACCCGCCGAGGTTGGTAAAATCTCGGCCAACCTCTCAGCATCTACCCTGTCAACCCCCCTCAGAATCTTGTGTGTTCCAATGAGATCACCTCTCACTCCTCTAAACTCCAGAGAGTATCGGCCCATTCTACTCAATCTCTCATCGGACAACCCTCCTCATCCCTGGGATCAGTCTAGTAAACCTTCGTTGCACCACCTCGATGGCCTGTATGTCCTTTCTCAGATAAGGAGACCAAAACTGTGCACAGTACCCCAGGTGTGGTCTCACCAAGGCCCTGTATTATTGTCGCAAGACTTCCTTACTCTTGTATTCCAACCCCCTTGCAACAAAGAACAACATGCCATTTGCCTTCCTAATTGCTTGATGTACCTGCATACTAACCTTTTTTTTCCCTTTTGAGAACACCTAAATCTTTCTGAACACCAATTTTTTATAGTTTCTCACCATTTAAAAAATATTTTTCTATTCTTCCTATCAAAGTGAATAACCTCACATTTCCCTACACGATACTGCATCTGCCATCTTACTGCCCACTCGCTTAACCTGTCTATATCCCTTTGCAGGCTCTTTGTGTTCTCCTCATAGCTAACTACCCCACCTAGCTTTGTATCATCAGCAAACTTGAATACATTGCACTCAGTCCCTTCATCCAAATAATTAATATAGATAGTAAATAGCTGAGGCTCAAGCACTGATCCTTGCGGCACTCCATTAGTCACAGCCTGCCAACTGGAAAATGACCCATTTATTCCTACTCTGTTTTCTGCCCGTTAACCAATCCTCTATCCATCCTAATATATTAACCCCAACCCCATGAGCTCTTATCTTGTGTGATAAAGGGTATAGAATAAATAAGGAGAAACTGTTTCCAATGGCTGAAGGGTCGCTAACCAGAGGGCACAGACTTAAGGTGATTGGCAAAAGAACCAGAGGCGACGTGAGGTAAAACTTTTTTACGCAACGAATGGTTAAGATTTGGAATGCACTGCCTGATAGGGTGGTGGATACGGATCCAATGGTAGCCTTCAAAAGGGAATTTTATAAATATCTGATGGAGAAAAAATTGCAGGGATATGGGGAAAGAACGGGAAGTGGGACTAACATGGTCTGCTCTTCGAAAGAGCCGGCGCAGACTCGATGGGCTGAATGGCCTCCTTCTGTGATTCTATGAAGTTCCGGGAACCAGGAGGCCACCCGAGATGCGGGGAGGAGGAGAAAGCGAGGGAGGGGAAGAGGGGAAACCGAGGGTGGAGGTCAATCTTCATATAAACTATTAGCGATGGTACTACCCAGCTCTAGGGCAAGAGCTGCAGGGCCAGGGCAGTTGTTAGCAAAATGTTGGGCCCTCAGTAAAATTAGGTACATACAGCATAATGTGCGCTACTTATTATTGGAAAATTTCAGTCAGTGTTTACCTGTGAAGCTGTAAATATTCCCTGGGTCTGTTCAATAGATGCAGGAAATGGTCAATAATCTTGTTCTTGCCCACACCCTATATTTATGGGAAAAAAAGCAATTAACAAATAATAATTACAAGAATCACTGTCAGTACCTAATTTGTTATTGGATATAGTCTTTTAGTAAGGCTCGGCGTTAATTAGAAATGGGGGCTGGCACTTTAGCTTGCACAGGTGATTCTTCACGTCGAAAGCTTCATGGCTAGCTGTGCTATCGAAGGGCAGAAACAAGGAACTTCACCAGAGAGCAGGAATTAGTAGGGAGGTAAAATCATGGCCCAGAAATTACTCTCGAGGACTTCCCGCAGGCAAAGCACTGCAGAATAGAAATAAAATGCGCACTTACCTTAAGCTGCTGCGCCCGCTGGAGATCCCGGTCCGGAGGCCTCTCGTGACTGCGCGTCACAGTGCTTTCATGTCGGGTTGTCCGCAGGAGTCACGTGGGCCTGGACACCCAATCACAGCTAAGTATTTTCTCATTCATAGAATTAGGAGATTCGTAAGTTATGAATCTCCTATTACTATAAATGATGTTTCAGGGCCCGGCGTTCCAGCTCTATTTATAGCCCTGACCTGTGATGGTGTTCTCACACAGGTCGGGGCGGCCCACAATGTTCCAGGGCCTGGTGCTCCAGCTCTATTTATAGCCCCGACCTGCAGTGGTGTTCTCACACAGGTCGGGGCGGCCCATGATGTTCCAGGGCCTGGTGTTCCAGCTCTATTTATAGCCCTGACCTGCGCTGGTGTTCTCACACAGGTCGGGGCGGCCCATGATGTTCCAGGGCCCGGCGCTCCAGCTCTATTTATAGCCCTGACCTGCGCTGGTGTTCTCACACAGGTCGGGGCGGGCCACGATTTATATGCAAACTGGATCACAGAATGTACATGGGGCCCCAAAGCAACCTTAGTCTTCCATTGGACGGTGCGTGAGCTGTGCAAGTCCCACCCAGTGGAACTGCCTGTAGAATGGCCTAACCTGTGGTCCTTAAAGGGACCACTGGAACCCCCACAGGGAATGATGCAAGGAGTTAGTTCCCTCCGGTGTCCTGGACAACATTTATCCATTAACCAACATCATGAAAACAGGTTATCTGGTCATCACCTGTGGGAGCCTGCCGTGTGTAAATTTCTTGTGGCATTTACTACACTACAACAGTGACTACACTCCAAAAGTGCAGCGAATGAGGGTGGGGGCCCCAGAAGAGCCGAGCGCCCAGGGGCAGCACGGGCCAGCCCACACTGCGATATGTGTGCGCACTAGGATCATGCAGCAGAGCTGGTCTCCAGTCGTCTTGGTTAATCCTTGCCACTGGAACAAGACCTAGCTCTGTCGAGCCCGTGTGGTGGCTGGTGTGCAACGGCCACCACACGTTAAAAAAATCCACGCACAGGCATCTTCCACCCTTCAATTGGAGTTCAGGGCTGGAACATCGGGTCCTTCATTAAAACATCTGTGAACTCGTGGGAGCAAGTCATCCTCGTTCGAGGGACCGCCTATGATGATGATTAGTATGAATGAGAAAAATCCCAAAATGCACAAACACTACATAAAACATTTTTAAAAACACCTCACATAATACACTAATAGAAATTAAAGTTTTTATAAATGCTTAGTTGTTATGTTTTTTTTTAAAAAGAGAAAAAATTGCTGATTTAAAAAAAAAAGTTACGGTTAGGGTTTAAAATAACATTACCTGAGTGGGCAGTGTTTAACATAAATATGTTTCTTAAAATGTTATTTTAATCATGTTTTCGATATACTTTTAAACTCTTATGCCTGTAACAGTAGGCTATGCACCTGCTTCTATCAGGCAAGAGAGTTTTGAGGACATTTGCTGGGCAAGACATGGGTAAATCCCGCAATCTTGCCCGTGCAAATGCCCTCGCTCCTGATCTGCGGATGATCTGTCCAGCTTGACAGATCGTAAAAGCCGCTTTTCAGCGCATGCACTTTGCACACTGAAAACCGGCTTTCGGATGCCTTCTCGGGTCTGTAGAAACTGCGTACGGGCCCGGGGCATCGGAATTTCCACGCCCATGTTCTTTAGCGATAGATTGTACAGCGGCACTGGGAGAGATTTGGGAGCATATTTCTTGCTGTGGATCATATATGGCATGGGGACGCTCCATTTCATTGTAATCTAACATTGTCAAAACTTTTACGTAAAAAAAAAATTAATTTTGCAACATCTAAGCTTTTGAGTCTTGATTGACCTGGGCATCTTCCAAGAGATATTTAGCTAGATGTTTGTTAGCCATTTACAGCCATTGCAGCACCATAATGGGTTAGCACATTGTCCTTTGTCCTCTGGGATTTGGGTTTGACCCCAGTTCAGGGATCCTTTCCTGTGTGTCTGTAAGGTTTGTGTGTGAACGAAGTAATGCAGCCTTAATACAGTTGCGAGACAGCATGGTCCCACAGCACCGAAGTGCCCACAAATTGGCACGCTCAATTAAGAGAGCCACAGAGAGCGTTGATGTAAGAAGTCAAGCTTGTTGAGTTAGAGCACAGGGAAGCTTTAATCTGCATCTGGACATGAATAGATTTTCACAACAACAATTTGCACTTATATAGCGTCATTAACACAGTAAAACATCCCAAGGCACTTCACAGAAGCATTATCAAGCAACATTTGACACCGAACCACAGAAAGAGATACAAAGGACATAGACAGGCTAAGTGAGTGGGCAAAAATTTGGCAGATGGAGTATAATGTTGGAAAGTATGAGCTCATGCACTTTGGCAGAAAAAAAATCAAAGAGCAAGTTATTATTTAAATGGAGAAAGATTGCAAAATGCTGCAGTACAGCGGGACCTGGGGGTACTTGTGCATGAAACACAAAAGGTTAGTATGCAGGTACAGCAAGTGATCAGGAAGGCCAATGGAATCTTGGCCTTTATTGCAATGGGGATGCAGTATAAAAGCAGGGAAACCTTGCTGCAGCTATACAGGGTATTGGCGAGGCCACACCTGGAATACTGCGTGCAGTTTTGGTTTCCATATTTATGCAAGGATATATTTGCTTTGGAGTCAGTTCAGAGAAGGTCCACTAGGTTGATTCTGGGGATGAGGGGGTTGACTTATGAGGAAAGGTTGAGTAGTTTGGGCCCCTACTCTTTGGAGTTCAGAAGATTGAGAGGTGATCTTATCGAAACGTATAAGATTATGAGGGGGCTTGACAAGGTGGATGCAGAGAGGATGTTTCCACTGATGGGGGGAGCCTAAAACTAGAGGGCATAATCTTAGAATAAGGGGCCACCCATTTAAAACAGAGATGAAGAGGATTCTTCTCTCAGAGGGTTGTAAATCTGTGGAATTTGCTGTCTCGGAGAGCTGTGGAAGCTGAGACATTGAATAAATTTAAGACAGAAATAGACAGTTTCTTGAACGATAAGGCATTCGATAATGTGCCACACAAAAGATTACTGCAGAAGATAAAGGTACGCAGAGTCAGAGGAAATGTATTAGTATGGATAGAGAATTGGCTGGCGAACAGAAAGCAGAGAGTCGGGATAAATGGGTCCTTTTCGGTTTGGAAATCGGTGGTTAGTGGTGTGCCATAGGGATCGGTGCTGGGACCACAACTGTTTACAATATACATAGATGACCTGGATGAGGGGACAGAGTATAGTGTAACAAAATTTGCAGATGACACAAAGATTAGTGGGAAAGCGGGTTGTGTAGAGGACACAGAGAGGCTGCAAAGAGATTTAGATAGGTTAAGCGAATGGGCTAAGGTTTGGCAGATGGAATACAATGTTGGAAAATGTGAGGTCATCCACCTTGGAAAAAAAAACAGTAAAAGGGAATATTATTTGAATGGGGAGAAATTACAACATGCTGCGGTGCAGAGGGACCTGGGGGTCCTTGTGCATGAATCCCAAAAAGTTAGTTTGCAGGTGCAGCAGGTAATCAGGAAGGCGAATGGAATGTTGGTCTTCATTGCGAGAGGGATGGAGTACAAAAGCATGGAGGTCCTGCTGCAACTGTATAGGGTATTAGTAAGGCCGCACCTGGAGTACTGCGGAAGTACTTAAGGAAGGCTATACTAGCTTTGGAGGGGGTACAGAGACGATTCACTCGGCTGATTCCGGAGATGATTAACCTTATGATGATAGATTGAGTAGACTGGGTCTTTACTCCTTGGAGTTCAGAAGGATGAGGGGTGATCTTATAGAAACATTTAAAATAATGAAAGGGATAGACAAGATAGAGGCAGAGAGGTTGTTTCCACTGGTCAGGGAGACTAGAACTAGGGGGCACAGCCTCAAAATACGGGGGAGCCAATTTAAAACCGAGTTGAGAAGGAATTTCTTCTCCCAGAGGGTTGTGAATCTGTGGAATTTTCTGCCCAAGGAAGCAGTTGAGGCTAGCTCATTGAATGTATTCAAGTCACAGATAGATAGATTTTTAACCAATAAGGGAATTAAGGGTTATAGGGAGCGGGCGGGTAAGTGGAGCTGAGTCCACGGCCAGATCAGCCATGATCTTGTTGAATGGCGGAGCAGGCTCGAGGGGCTAGATGGCCTACTCCTGTTCCTAATTCTCATGTTCTTATTCGGACAGATGACCTGAAGCTTGGTCAAAGAGGTAGGTTTTGAGGAGCGTCTTAAAGGAGGGGAGAGCGGTCGAGAGGCAGAGTGAATTAGGAGAGAATTTCAGAGTTTAGTGCCTCGGCAGCTGAAAGCATGGCCACCAATGGTAGAGGGGTGGAAATCGGGTATACGCCAAAGGACAGCATTGGAGAAGTGCAGCGATCTCGAAGGGTTGTCGGAGGTTACAATGATCGGGAGGCCATGGAGGGATATGAAAACAAGAATGAGAATTTTAAAATCGAGGCACTGCCGGACTGGGAGTCAATGTAGGTCAGCGAGCACAGAGGTGATGAGTAAACGGAATTTAATGCGATTTAGGATACCGGCAGCAGAGTTTTGGATGAGCTCAAGTTTAGGTAGGGTGGAACATGGGAGGCCAGCCAGGAGAGCATGGGATCGTGAAGTCTAGAGGTAACAACGGCATGGATGAGGGTTTCAGCAGCAGGTGAGCTGAGGCAGGGGTGGTGTCGCTGTTATGGAAGTCAGCAGTCTATGGTCGGAATACAATACCATGGTTGCGAACGGTCTGGTTCAGACTCAGACAGTTGCCGGACTAGGGATGGACTCGGCTACGGAAACGAACGCCTTATGACTCTTCGACTCACCCTATCCGGAATCAATGCGCCACAGTCATTAGTGCGTATGCCCCAACACTCGATGCAACAGATGAGACCAAAGAGGGTTTTTACTCCAACCTTGAAAAATCCCTGTCCCGCGTCCCTGCGGACGACAAACTGATCCTCTTCGGTGACTTCAACGCCAGTGTCGGCAAAGACATAGCCCTCTGGGGAGGCTTGACTGGCAGAGAGGGGAAAGGGAAAGCCAATTCCAGAGGTACCCTACTCCTGACAAAATGTCTAGAACATGAACTTGTCATCACCAACACCTTGTTCCGCCAGAGGGACAAATACAAGGCATCGTGGCAACACCCTCGCCAAACACTGGCACCTGCTCGACTATGTCATCTTACGAGCCAGGGATCGCAAGGAAGTGCGCATCACCCGCGCCATGACAGGAACCCGTGAGCTGAGATGTCCATGACCTAGAGGATTCTTGTGTTAGCACTCCAAAGGTTACCTTCTTGGAAGAGGGCCGGTGTGATGTTCCCTTGATTTACATAGTATTTAGTACCAATTGTCTGATAGGATCTGAATGGCAGTGATGAATTATTGGCACTGAGGGGCATAAAATGGTCTTCGCCGCCAGTGGTATTATCTGACTCTAAGGGCTAGATTTTCCATTATTTTTGCTTGCATACCACCCACTTAACGTCCATTTTAACACTGAAGTGAGGTGTAACGCCCATATATCGGCCATTTAGCCACAAAACGGAAAGTAACACCCATTTCTCGGTCACTTATTGCCGAGTGTTACTTTCGGCATGTACGTAACGCCGATAAAAAATAATACCGCCCGCCCACTTTTTTGGGGCGGAAAGATCAGAATGGGCGAAACCAGCGCCCATAATATCGGCCAGCATGTAATTAACGCCGAGATTTAATAATACCGCCCGGCCATTGTTTTTTGTCGTAAAGATCACATTTGCCAAAACTAACGCCCAGAAAATCGGCGAGCGTCACTTTCAGCACCTCGCACACACATCACCCACAATATCGGTCGCCGAAAAAACCGCTGTGAAAAAATTGAATTGACCTGAACTAATCACAGCGGCGTGGACACCATTTTCTAAATCGCAGGTTGTGTCATTTAAAAGGCTGCTTCAACTTCGGGGGAGTTCGGATGTACTCTGGAGGTCTTTTAAGATGATGTGAACATCTGAACAAACATCTTTTCATACTGTGGACAATTGGAATTTACTTTAGGTGTCTTAGTGGGGACATTCATTCTTTGTGAACAATCGGTGTAATGCTGATAGGTATTGGAATGGGGCCTGTCATTTCTCAGCCTGTCTTGATGACCATGCACATGCTGTAGACACGAGATGGCAGAAGGTACATTCAACAGCATCATGTGCCCAATGTAAGACGTGCCAGATTGATTAGGAGGACCAAACATTACACCCCCCCGCACTTACAGGGAGAAGCGGTCTTACCTCCACTTGTCCGATAGCACCTGCCTTTGGAGACCGCACTTCCACAAAGAGGTTATCAGTGAGATATGCCAGCTCATCAGGGGAGATCTGTAGCCTGCCAGCACCATCAGGACTGCACTGTCTGTCGAGGTCAAGGTGACCGCCGCACGTTTGTTCTACGCATCGGGTTCCTTTCAGGCCTCAGCTGGCAACATTTGCGCTATATCTCAGCATGCCACACATTGCTGTATTAGACAGGTAACTGAAGCCCTGTACACGCGCAGGATTGACTTTATCAGCTTCCCCATGACCAGGGAGGCTCAGATTGAGAGGGCTCTAGGATACTACCGAATTGCAAACTTCCCCAAGGTGCAGGGAGCAATACACTGTACGCACATCACGATGCGGGCACCTTTTCAAGATGCAGAGGTTTTTAGGAACCGCAAGGGATTCCACTCCCTAAATTTGCAACTTGTTGTCGACCACCAGCAAATTATTATGGCAACAAATGCTAAATTTCCGGGCAGCATCCATGATGCTCACATCCCGCGTGAGAGCGCTGTATCTGACATGTTTACCAGTCAGCCACAAGGTCAATGCTGGATGCTTGGTGACAAAGGATATGGCCTCGCCACCTGGCTGATGACCCCACCACTGCATGACACCCAGACAGAAGCTGAGAAGCGATACGAGAGCCACATAGCCACAAGCAATATCGTCGAGAATACTATTGGAGTGCTTAAGCAGTGCTTTAGATGCCTGGACCACTCAGGAGGCGAGCTCCAATACCACCCTGAGCAGGTAGCTCAATTCGTGGTGGTGTGCTCCATGCTGCCCAACTTGGCTATCAGGAGGGAACAAGGATTGCCAGTAGGGTTTGACGGTCCACCTCAGGAGAGGAAGAGGAGGACGAGGTGGTGGATGCTGACATTGGGCCAGACAATCAGGCTGGCGCTGAAACCATGCCACCACCCACCTCTAGACCGCAGGAAAGGGCCTGTGGTGGCTACATAGCTGCAAGATTCTTACGTCTCTTGCGTACTGCAGTTCAACGACAGAGGTTTGGGTGATCTTGGACCTGGCCTGGAGGCGGCGTAGGTTAAACAGCTTTCCACTGGTTCTGTAGTTTAGTTCCACTCCAGCGGGGAGCTTGTTGACAGTGAGGTGGAGCATGGCGGAGAGGAAGATTGAGAAAAGGGTTGGTGCGATGACGCAGCCCTGTTGACCCCGGTCCGGAAGTGAATTGGGTCTGTAATGGATCCGCTGGTAAGGATCACGGACTGCATGTTGTCGTGGAGCAGGCGAAGGATGTTCACAAACTTTTGGGGGCATCCGAAACCGAGGAGGATGCTCCATAGACCCTCACGGTTGACAGTGTCAAAGGCCTTTGTAAGATCGAAAAAGGCCATGTATAAGGCCAGGCTGCTCCTTGCATTTTTCCTGCAGTTGTCGTGCTGCAAAGATCATGTCTTTTGTACCCTATAGGGGACGAAATCTGCACTGTGACTCCGGAAGGAGCTCCTCGGCCACAGGGAGAAGACGATTGAGGAGGACTCTAGTGACAACTTTCCCAGTGGCTGATAGCAGGGAGATTCCCCTGTAGTTGCCGCAGTCGGATTGTCCCATTTTTTAAAGGTGGTCACGATCACTGCATTTCTGAGATCTCTCGGCATGTTCTCCTCCCTCCAAATGAGAGAGATGAGGTCAAGTATCAGTACCAACAGTGCCTCTCTGCCATATTTTAGCGCCTCAGCAGTAATTCCATCCGCTCCCGTAGCCTTGTTGTTCTTGAGCTGTTTTATGGCTTTTCCTACCTCGTGCAATGTTGGGGTTTCACTGAGGTGGTGGTGGGTTGCATGCTGTGGGATAGAGTTGAGAACACTCGAGTCAAAGGCAGAATCTCGATTGAGGAGATCATCAAAGTGCTACTTCCAGCGGGCCCTGACAGCCTTGGTGGCTGTCCTTGATGAGCGTTTCTCCGTTCTTGGCCAGTAGTGGGGTGGGGCCTTGGGAGTTTGGACCATAGGTGGCCTTGACTGCAATGAAGAATCCTCGAGTGTCGTGGCTGTCGGCCAGTTGTTGTATCACCTGCGTTTTCTCCATCCACCACCTGTTCTTTAGGTCCCGGGTTTTTTGTTGGACCTCAGCCTTGAGCCGCCTGTAACGTTGCTTTGCAGCTCCCGAGTTGGGTTGTTGCTTGAGGTTCAAATATGCTCTGAGCTTATGATCTATTAGCTCTTGGATCTCCTGATCATTCTCATCAAACCAGTCCTGGTGTTTTCTGGTTAAGTAACCAAGTGTCTCTTCACAGGCACTGGTTATGGAGGCCAGGAGGGCAGACCAAGCACTGTGGGCATTGAGCATCTCAGGGTTGTCAAGGCACGCCAGAATGGCTGTGAAGTGCTGGCTAAATAGGGCTCTCTTAGCTGGGTCTTTAAATGCCCCGGCATTAACTTTTTGCGGCACTGCTTCTGCTGTCCCCTCTGCTTTGGGGCTGTAATAATATTGATGACGGATCGGATTAGGCGATGGTCCATCCAGCAGTCGTCAGCTCCTGTCATGGCGCGGGCGATCCTTGGCTCGGATGATGACATAGTCCAGCAGGTGCCAGTGTTTGGAGCAAAGGTGTTGCCACAATGCCTTGTATTTGTCCCTCTGGCGGAATAAGCTGTCAGTCATGAGGAGTTCGTGTTCTAGACATTTTGTCAGGAGTAGGGTGCCGTTGGAGTTGGATTTCCCTACCCCATCTCTGCCAATCACGCCTCCCCAGAGGGCTGTGTCTTTGCTGACCCTGGCATTAAAGTCACCCAGGAGGATCAATTTATTGCCTGCGGGGACGCGGGACAGGGATGTCTCGAGCTTGGAATAAAAACTCTTTTTAGCCTCATCCGTTGCATCGAGTGTTGGGGCGTACGCACTGACGACTGTAGCGCATTGGTTCCGGGATAGGGTAAGGCGAAGGGTCATGACCCCCAGGGGGCGTCTTTGAGGCTGCCGATCAGTTCATTTTTGACGGCGAAGCCGACTCCGGGAAGGCGGCGTTCTTCCTCTGGTTTTCCTTCCCAGAAAAAGGTGTAAACCTCCACTGTGTTCCTTAAGCTGGCCTTCCCATGCCCGCTGGGTCTCACTTAGGGCGGTGATGTCGATGTCAAAGCGTCTAAATCCCCAATGTCAACTGAAGTCATCGAGACCTCAGTTCCCTAGGTTGCCGGGATACCCTTGGTTTGCATCAATGTCAATGTATGTTCAGTAAGGCTCCAATGAAGGTGACTGCATTTCTTAGACTTTCTGTGTTTGGTCTATCTTGTTTTGAATAATGCGGAAACACTCTCTCCAAGTGTTTCTCTGGAACCTGAAGCAAATCATGCCATTATGATTAGGCAACAAGCATTTTAAGTGATGATCGTATCTGTAAACAGACTGCTGGCTGTCATAACAAGATACATAAAGCACAGTAAGTCTAATAAATGCAATCACATTCAGTTCAGCCTTATTGAACACAGTACTTAAAGCTTTTCACAGATGTTAGTGGAGCTACGGAGGCACTTGATTTAAGCACTGTATTATATTATCATCATCATAGGCAGTCGCTTGAAATCGAGGAAGACTTGCTTCCACTCTAAAAGTGAGTTCTCAGCTGACTGAACAGTCCAATATGGGAATTACAGTCTCTGTCGCAGGTGGGATAGACAGTCATTGAAGGAAAGGGTGGGTGGGACTGGTTTTCCGCACGCTCTTTCCGTAGCCTGCGTTTGATTTCTGCATGCTCTCGGCGACGAGACTCGAGGTGCACAGCGCCCTCCTGGGTGCTCTTCCTCCACTTAGGGCGGTCTTTGGCCGGGGACTCCCAGGTGTCAGTGGGGATGCTGCACTTTATCAGGGAGGCTTTGAGGGTGTCCTTGAACCGTTTCCTCTGCCCACGTGAAGGAGCTCCGAGTAGAGCGCTTGCTTTGGGAGTCTCGTGTCCCCCACCACCACTGTTCTCACCGTGCTTCCTCCAACAAGTTCCTGACCTTCTCCGCATGGAGCCGAGGAAAGCGTGGCGGAGCAGGCTGCAGCCGCCGCACCGTTTGATACTGCGCCGGCACAGAAAGAGTCAAAAACGCCACGCAAATAATCACTCTGCATACAAAACCAAGGATTGTGTTTGGCCTTTTTGTGGATTTATCAACTTACACTGTCTATCTGTACACCATGCTCACTGCTCTTTTACTGCATTTACATATTTTTCAAAGTGTATTGATTCCGATTCTTACTTCTGAAATGTATCATTTCCCCTTTTATCTACAGGAAACTGTATCTGCCACCTATTTGCCCATCCAACTTACTTATCTATGCCCTTCTGCTGTCTTTCCCACCCCTCATCATAATTTTCCATGTGCAAAATTTGCTGTTAATTTGATATTGATCCCTTAATTCCTAAATCCATATCATTTATGTACATAGCAAATAAGAGCAGCCCCAACACAAGCCCCGTGGAATACCACTCAGCGCACCTTTCCATTCAAGAAAATCCCTTTTACCCCCAACCTTTGATTTCTGTACTTCAAACACCTCTCTGAATTAAGTGGAATGTGGCCACAAAGATGATGCCGATTTTCTCTTAAAAGATGTAAAGGTCTCTGCCTCAATCACGCTCGACTGCAAAACACTCCACCCTCCAACAACCCTCTGCGCAAAGAAAATTCTCCGAACCCCTCTCCCAGTGACAACTTTAAATTCATGGTCCCTCACGACGGACTCCCCAACCAAAGGAAATGGTCTTTCCCCATTCACTATCAAAACGCTTCATTCTTTTAAAACCTTTATTAAATCTCCTCTTAGCCGTCTCTGCTCCAGTGGAAATTGTCCCAGGTCTTATCTCATAACTACAGTTTCCCACCTGCCCAGGGGCAGCACGGACCAGCCCACAGGGCGATATGTGTGCGCACTAGGTCCGTGCAGCACAGCTGATCTCCAGTTGTCTTGGTTAATCCTTGCCACTGGACCAAGACCTAGCTCTGTCAAACCCGTGTGGTGGCTGGTGTGCAACGGCCACCTCACGTTAAAAAAATCCACACACAGGCATCTTCCACCCTGCCTATGATGATGAGTTTCCCACCCTTTGCACCATCCTAGTGAACCTATGTTGTATGCTCTCAATAGCTTTAATGTCCTTTCTGTTAAGAGACCACCAAAGCTCTAAATGTAGCCGAACCAATGTTTGTACAAATTTATCATTCTTTCTTTTGGCCGAACACCAAGATCCATTAGTATTAACAACTTGAGATATATATGAATCAATTAAAGTAGCGACTCAAAACTTAAAATGTGGTCCTCGAGAACCCATATTACGCCCCCATGGGACCTTTAAGGAGAATAAGCTTAGTAATACCTGCCTTAAAGGGAACACACACCAAGTGACTTCCCTCCATTAGTCTCTGCGCTTAATCCACTGCCACTCATGATTATAAAGAATAACTACTTTTCTGTACATGCCTAATTCTGAATGTCAAAATAAAACAAGATTGCCCCTGTCACTTTGAACCGCAGAATAAAAAAACAATGAAGCATTACAGTGATATTTTTCACTCAAGTACTGTCATCTAATTTGTTTAAAATATTATTTAACAAGAAAGCTTTCTTCATTACACGATTGAACTATTTCAAATTTACCCAGTAATTTTCACAAGCACACAGTTCATTATCAATTATCGATTAGTGTTATTCTAATATAAGTGAGGTGAACATGCAAATTAACCTTAATGGCTGATGCAGTTTCCATGAAAAGATTATTTTTTAAATGAAACATTTACAATTGATGCAATAGGTGTTTTCATTTGATTAGTGCAGCGACACTTCATACCATTTGGCAGGGTACCAGTTTAAAATAATTGCAAGTCACAAATCGCTTGCATTGAAACTCATGGATGTGCAAATATATGCAAATATTATTAAAATAAACTTGATAATAAAGCAGAAAATAGCGTTGAAGACCTTCTCCTGTGACGCAGCCAGATCTGCAATTTATAATTATGTTTTAATCATTAAAAATTAATGGACTTTCTCAAGCAAATTATGCCCAGTGCTTTGATTTTTGATGCTTAGTGCACTGTAAATCTGGAAAGAACGTCTTTTCATTAAGCACTGCAGTGACCCAACCAAAACTAAACAGCAAAGCTTTGGCAATCATTTCTGAACATGTGCAGTGACGCGCCAGGCAATGGGTACTCATAAGGGTACCAGGAATGAGAGTTAGGAAGAAAGAAAGACTTGCATTTATATAGCACCTTTCACAACCTTATGACATCCCAAAATGTTAGGGGGGGGGGCCATGAAAATTACAGGGAACATTGGCAGAGACTAGAACATCATTTTAAAAAAGAATATAAACAGATATGGAGAGAAGGGAAATGGGATGAGAGTAAATAGCTCCAGCTGAAGATCTAGTATCAGCACAGGCCTGGTTAGCCCAACAGGCTCCTTCTGTGCTGTAAATGCAATAATTCTATAATTATAACTTCTATATTAGCCAGTGATTGATAAACTGTTAAAAATTAAATATCAGTGCAATTAGGGATGGGAGCCAAAGTTGATTCTCGAGAAGTGAGTGTGCTGAAATAAAAAGCACTAATCCCTTGAGGTTGCAGATGCGAGCTGCTTGTGGCTTACTGTGTTCATCATTTTTTGATTGCTATATTTCGCAAACTTCCAAATCCGCCCACATCGTTGATGACTGCACTCTGAGTTATTAAGTGCTCATTTTCCATTTACACCCGACAGAAAATCTAAATCCTTACTTTGCAGCATGAGATTCTGTGTACGGAGTGTGGGAGGGCCACAGCTTAGGGATCATAACTAGGACAACACACCACAGCGCACTCAACAACACCCAATTATTTCCACTGCAGCGAGGTGAAAGATCCATTTGAGGGTAGAATTATTATGAATTACTCATTGATTAAGGATGCAATGTAATAAATTTATATTCTCCAGTATCTCCACTTGTTCCCTGAAGGTAGCGATATATTCCACTCTGTAGTTTACACAGGCAAGCAGCCTCCAGTCCCAAGGTGCCGTGAAAAATGCATTGAGCGCTATAAAATATTCAACCGTGGGAAGGGGGTGGGAGGGGAGGTGGAGAGAACCATCCACTGGGCTTTGTCCCAGAGCAGATAAGAAAGAACAGGACAGCGATCCAACTTGATACATCATCATCATCATCATAGGCAGTCCCTCAGAATCGAGGAAGACTTGCTTCCACTCCTGAAGTGAGTCCTTAGGTGGCTGAACAGTGCAATACGAGAACCACAGTCCCTGTCACAGTTGGGACAGATGGTCGTTGAGGGAAGGGGTGGGTGGAACTGATTTGCCGCACGCTCCTTCCGCTGTCTGAGCTTGGTCTCTACATGTTCTCGGCGATGAAACTCGAGGTGCTCAGCAACCCTCCCGGATGCACTTCCTCCACTTAAGGCGGTCTTTGGCCAGGGATTCCTAGTGTCAGTGGGGATGTTACACTTTATCAGGGAGGCTTTGAGGGTGTCCCTGTAATGTTTCCTCTGCCCACCTTTGGTTCGTTTACCGTGAAGGAGTTCTGAGTAGAGCGCTTACTTTGGGGGCCTTTGACACTGTCAACCACGAGGGTCTATGGAGCGTCCTCCTCCGTTTCGGATGCCCCCAAAAGTTAGTCACCATCCTTCGCCTGCTCCACGACGACATGCAGGCCGTGATCCTTACCAACGGATCCATTACAGACCCAATCCACGTCCGGACCGGGGTCAAACAGGGCTGCATCATCGCCCCAATCTTCCTCGCCGCCATGCTCCACCTCACTTGATACATTTGGCTCAGTCTGACCACAAAGAAAATATGAACTTCACAATATTCTGGATTTATTTGCATCTTTTAGAAGTGATCATAAAGTAATCTGGTTTAACACTGATAATCTTATCATACAAGGCAAACCAAACCACGAGGGGGTTATCATTTACGAAGTAAATTTGCAGATGCTTGTACAATATTAGCTAATAAAACACACATTTCTGTGTCCTTCCATTGCAGATGTAGCATTATTATTTTCGTAAGCATGGGCAGAGATATTTCCTCTTCAATTAGACTGTGAGGATAGTTCTTAATATTGAGAGTCAACAACTTCAGTGCTGTCTTTCGGATGAGACGTTAATCCGAGGTTCCAGCTGCCCACTCAGGTGGATGTAAAAGATTCCAAGGCACTATTCAAAGAAAATCAAGGGCGTTCTCCTGCTGTCCTGGCCGATATGTGCCCCTTAACCAATGTAACTAGAACAGATTATCTGGCCATTTATTTCATTGCTGTCTGTGGGATCTTACTGTGTGCAAGTTAGCTGCTGCATTTCCTACATTACAATTGTGACCACATTTCATACAAATATTTCATAATTATTGACTTGGTTGAAGGGACCAAGTGTAATGCAGCCAAATTTGCTGGAGTAAAAATAAAACGGGGAGGGTGGCTCAACCGTGGCTTACAAGGGAAATTAGGGATAGTGTTAAATCCCAAAAAAAGGCATATAAATTGGCCAAAAAAAGCAGCTAACCTGAAGACTGGGATTTAGAATTCAGCAGAGGAGGACTAAGGGTTTAATTAGGTGGGGGAAAATAGATTATGAGAGTAAGCTTGCAGGGAACATAAAAACTGACTGCTTCTACAGGTAGGTGAAGAGAAAAAGATTAGTGAAGACAAATGTAGGTCCCTTACAGTCAGAATCAGGTGAAGTCATAATGGGGAACAAAGAAATGGCAGACCAATTGAACAAATACTTTGGTTTTGTCTTCACTAAGGAAGACACAAATAACCTTCCGGAAATACTAGGGGAACGAGGGTCTAGCGAGAAGGAGGAACTAAAGGAATCCTTATTAGTCAGCAAATTGTGTTAGGGAAACTGATGGGATTGAAGGCCGATAAATCCACCGGGCCTGATAATCTGCATCCCAGAGTACTTAAGGAAGTGGCCCTAGAATAAGTAGCTGCATTGGTGGTCATTTTCCAACATTCTATAGACTCTGGATCAGTTCCTATAGATTGGAGGGTAGCTAATGTAATACCACTTTTTAAAAAAGGGAGGGGGAAAACAGGGAATTATAGATCGGTAGTGGGGAAAATGTTGGAATCAATTATTAAAGATGTAATAGCAGCACATTTTGAAAGCAGTGACAGGATCGGTCCAAGTCGGCATGGATTTCTGAAAGTGAAATCATGCTTGACAAATCTTCTAGAATTTTTTGAGGATGTAATTAATAGAGTGGACAAGGGGGAGCCAGTGGATGTGATGTATTTAGACTTTCAAAAGGCTTTTGATAAGGTCCCACATAAGAGATTAGTGTTCAAAATTAAAGCACATGGTATTGGGGGTAATGTACTGACGTGGATACAGAACTGGTTGGCAGACAGGAAGCAGAGAGTAGGAATAAACGGGTCCTTTTCAGAATGGCAGGCAGTGACTAGTGGGGTACCACAAGGATCAGTGCTGAACTGTGAAGAGAATGCTAAGAAGTTGCAGGATGATTTGGACAGGTTAGGTGAGTGGGCAAATACGATATAATGTGGATAAATGTGAGGTTATCCACTTTGGTGGTAAAAACAGGAGGGCTGATTGTTATCTGAATGGTGACAGATTGGTAAAGGGGGAGGTGCAACGAGACCTAAGTGTTATGGTGCATCAGTCATTGAAAGTTGGCATTGAGGTACAGCAGGCGGTGAAGAAGGCAAATGGCATGTTGGCTTTCATAGCGAGAGGATTTGAGTATAGGAGCAGGGAGGTCTAACTATAGTTGTACAGGGCCTTGGTAAGGCCACACCTTGAATATTGCGTACAGTTTTGGTCCCCTAATCTGAGGAAGGACATTCTTGCTATTGAGGGAGTGCAGCGAAGGTTCACCAGAATGATTCCCAGGATGGCAGGACTGACATATGAGGAAAGACTGAATCGACTAGGCTTATACTCACTGGAATTTAGATGAATGAGAGGGGATCTCATAGAAACTTATAAAATTCTGACAGGACTGGACAGGTTAGATGCAGTTCCCGATGTTGGGGAAGTCCAGAACCAGGGGTCACAGTCTAAAGATAAGGGGTAAGCCATATAGGACCGAGATGAGCAGAATGGAATTCTCTGCCACAGAAAGTTGTTGAGTCCAGTTCGTTGGACATATTCAAAAGGGAGTTAGATGTGGCCTTTACGGCTAAAGGGATCAGGGGGTATGGAGAGAAGGCAGGGGTGAGGTACTGAGGTTGCATGATCAGCCATGATCGTATTGAATGGCGGTGCAGGCTCGAAGGGCCGAATGGCCTGCTCCTGCACCTATTTTCTATGTTTCTATGTTTCTAGCATTGGAGGGTAGTTCATATAAGGTTCACGAGGTTGATTCCTGAGATGAAGGGATTATCATATGAAGGAAGGTTGAGTAGGTTGGGTCTATACTCACTGGAGTTTAGAAGAGAGGGTGATCTTATTGAAACGTATAAGATTCTTAAGGGGCTTGACAGGGTAGATGCAGAGAAGATGCTTCCCCTCGTGAGGGGGATCTAGAATTAGGGGGCATATTCGGAATAAGGGGTCGCCCATTTAAAACATAAATGAGGAGGAATTTCTTCTCTCAGAGGATTGTGAATCTATTTAAGGCGGAGATAGACAGATTTTTGAACGATAAGGGAGGCCAGGATTATGGGGTGCATCACAACTTATCAATAATGACCTAGATCCAACTGGCTGGGGTTTTATTGAGTCTTGTGAACATCACGTGACTGGCGAAACCACTCACAATGCGACAACTGTACAAACCTGTGAGCATACTCACAGGTGCATACATTACACTGTTATTAAAATCAGAGAGAGTTTTAATCTAGGTCTGCAGTGGCTACAAAAGAGCAGCTTGATGCGATTCAGGGTTGCCAGTTCGTGGATGCACAGGTTTGGTGCAAAATTAGCTGTATTTGCTCATCCGGGGAATAAAATAAATCAATAAAAGTGGATGAAAGTCCCTGACATCTTTTCCAAGTTACAAATCAAACAACACAAGAACCGTTTCAAGCAGTTAGGGCTTTTAATATACAATATAAGTTTGCAACTGAAAGGGGAAGGTTACTCTTATCTTTCATCCTTTATATCTGAACACACGAGTTTGTTTGTTGTCTAAAATTGTGCATACCAGAAATTACCACTGCTTCATATAATGGTGATTCAAGCATTGGAAATTGTAGTCCGTGACATCATCATAGGCAGTCCCTCGAATCGAGAATGACTTGTTTCCATGTCAAAAAGTTCACGTGTTTCAATGAAGGACCTAATATTCCAGATCCCGAATTACATCCTGAAGGATGGAAGATGCTTGTGTGTGGATTTTTTTAACGTGTGGTGGCCGTTGCACACCAGCCACCACACGGGCTTGACAGAGTTAGGTCTTGGTCCAGTGGCAAGGATTAACCAAGGCGACTGGAGACCAGTTCTGCTGCACAGACGTAGTGCACACACATATCGCAGTGTGGGCTGGCCCCTGCCCCTGGGCCTGAACTCATGCCTCTCCTGGCCCAGCAGTTTGTTTTATGGAGAGGCTGTCTCTGACACGGGGACAGACTCTTGCACATGTGGATTTTGCTACTGTATATCTGGGCTGTCACAATATGCAAGTGTTGGTTGCTTGAGGTTTGACCCAGTCAGTATGCCGTAATGGTCTTTGAACAAGAGAGGCACGCACCTCTAATTATACAGATACATCGGGGTTACATACATTCTTAAAATAAACAGAAGCCTTCTCCGACTGTGTAATGAGATAGTACATAAAGAATTAAAGGGAAGCTTAGAATTTATTTTTTACAACAGGAACTGTGAGAATCTCTGTCACAAGCTGGTGTTGAGGCAGTGTCCATAATTTCTTTTAAAATGGAATGAGACATTTGTTTGAGAAAGAGCAATATTAAAGGGTATAGAGATTGAGCAAGCGAGCGGGAGCAGGTAAGATGGCGACAACACCAGCATAGACCCGAGGGGCCGAATGGTCCGTTTCTGCACTGAACCATTCTATGATCGCCAACTGTGCCTTTTATGGAGAGGCCGTTAACATAGTTTGAAGTTAGAGTTATCTGTTCATTTGAAACTGTAGCTGGTTTATGATTCAAAAGGTCACAATTTACATTTCTCGATGGGGTGGGGGAAATGCAATTAATAGAATTTCACATTCAATAATAAGGTCTTACCTGATTCCCAACCAGAAGAAGATGTTCTCCAAGCAGAAAGTCCTTGAGCATATCCTCCATCACCTCCATGTGCTAAAGAGGGAATAGACATCTTCTGTGAATATTTTATTAAAAACCGAATAAG
Source organism: Pristiophorus japonicus (assembly GCF_044704955.1). Taxonomy (NCBI): domain Eukaryota; kingdom Metazoa; phylum Chordata; class Chondrichthyes; family Pristiophoridae; genus Pristiophorus; species Pristiophorus japonicus. The sequence goes on along the minus strand of NC_091987.1, from coordinate 150,499,742 downwards.
GTTACAACTAACAAAGGGAAGCATAGAACTACCATAGTATCTCCTGTTGCATCAATCAAGGCAAGTTAGACACTGCACTGTTAAGAGTATTAAGGGCTGGTAAGAGTATCCAAGGCAGGTAGATGGAGTTAAGTTACAGATCAGCCATGTTCTAACAGAGGGGAGGAACAGGCTCGAAGGGCTAAGTGGCCTATTCCTATTCCTGTGTACCTAAGTAACATGCAATGTAATATTCTGATGCTACAATGCAACTATGTACAATTGGGCTGCTCACTTTAAGGTTACAAGGACAAATTGTAAATAGCCAAATCCTTTGGTCAATTACAGCTTAATTGCTGTTGTTGAGGGAAGTTTGCAAATTGGCAGGTATGTAAATATATTGCTCTTGGATCGGTGGTAACCAGTATGACGTAACTCTTAAGATTTTAAAAGGAAAATACTAGATATTTTTGACACTTGGAAGTGCAATGATACACATACAAGTATATAGACACAAGCAAACAAATCTCCCATGGCATGGCTCGCTACTCGTAGGCTATGCTGTTGAATGGGGGAAGCTGATGGAATGGTGCATTTCTCCTGTGAACAAACTCGGAAAGAAGTCTGCAATATTCTCATAAAGGACTAAGTAAAATAAGGCTCCAATGTTCTCCGTGCTGCAAAAGCAGGTCTACCCTTGACTGCTCATTTAATACAGAGATGAGGAGGAATTTCTTCTCTCAGAGGGTTGTGAGTCTTTGAAATTCTCTACCCCAGAGAGCTGTGGAGGTTGGGTCATTGAATATATTTAAGGTGGAGAGAGACAGATTTTTGAGTGATAAGGGAGTCATGGGTTATGGGGAACGGGCGGGGAAGTGGAGTTGTGGCCAAGATCAGATCAGCCATGATCTTATTGAATGGCGGAGCAGGCTCGAGGGGCCATATAGCTTCCTTGGGCTCCTATTTCTTATGTTCTGCTGCATGGATAAGGTGTGCAGGGATTAGGGAGGGCTGACCGTGTCACATTTTATGAGGTAAGCCCCTCCTTTTCATTAGACTAGACTGCTTACATGCTCAGAGAGTTAGGCCTGCGAGCTGATTGGCTGCAAGTCACAACATTGAGCGGGCCAGCAACTCTGCAAGCACAGGAGGAGAAACAGACTGAGGTGACTGTCTCGGGACAGGCGGGAATGGAACCACGGGAGCATGGTGTCACAGAGGAAGGCCAATGAAACGCAGTGGTCAACAGTTTGAAAGGCAGCGGAGAGTTCGAGGGGAGGGTGGACAGGTGTGGCTACAGCCACTCACAGCACACGTTGGGTGACTTTGACCAGGGCATTCCCAGTGCTGGAGGCTGACCAAAAACTGGACTGAACAGACTCACACAGGATATTGATGCTCGCTGATCCACATCTTATTGCTGCTCTAAAGTTGCCGATGTTCGGTAGGTGCACATGTGCTAAGCCCTTTACCAAGATGGTGCGCTATGCGCTGCCAGTCGGGAGAGCGCACGTGCATCTTGGAAAGAAAGAAAAAAGACTTGGATTTATACAGCGCCTTTCACAACCAGCGGATGTCTTAAAGCACCTTACAGCCAATGAAGTACTTTTGGAGTGTAGTCACTGTTGTAATGTGGGAAACGTGGCAGCCAATTTGCGCACAAGCAAGCTCCCACAAACAGCAATGTGATAATGACCAGATAATCTGTTTTTTAAATTACGTTGAACACCATTTTCAGACCTTAAATTGCCACATAGTGGGGCCAAGTTTCGGCCTGAGTTGCTCCTGTTTTTTTGGAGCAACTGGTTTAGAATGGAGTATCTTAGAAATTGCAATTCTTGGCATTTAGTTTGCTCCAATTCTAGTCAGTTAGAACAGTTTCAGTTTGGAACAGATTTTTTTTTTTTCAAAAGGGAGCATGTCCGGCCACTTACGCCCATTTTGAAAGTTTAGGCAGTGAAAACATACTCCAAACTAACTTAGAATGGAGTATGTGTAGATTTTTGTACGCTCAGAAAAACCTTGTCTACACTTAGAAAATCAGGCGTAGGTTACAAATCAGGCGTAGGAAATGGAGGGGGGGGATTTAAAGGGAAGTTAACAAACATTAAATACTTCAGTTTCACAAATAAAGAGCCATCATCAATAATAAATGATAAACACATCAATAAATTAACCAATAAATCTATCAAAAAAATTAATAAAAAATTAAAAAATTAAAAAATCAATAAATAAAACATTTTCTACTTACCGACTGCAGCACCGGGAGTCCTCCAACAGCGTGCTGGGACGGCCCCCCCAGTGTGTCTCTGTCAGTGTCTCTATCTCTCTGTCTGTCAGTGTCTGTGTTTCTGACAGCGAGGGGAGGGGGGAGAAGGGGGGTGGAGGGAGGTAGAGGGGCGGTGAGGGTTAGGGGGGAGGGGGGTGGGGGTTGGGGAGGGGGAGGGAAGGAGGAGGGGGGAAGGAGGAGTGGGGGCGGAAGGAGGGGAGGGGGGGAAAGGAGGGGAGGGGGGGAAAGGAGGGGAGGGGGAAAAGGAGGAGAGGGGGGGAAATGAGAGGAAGAGGGGAAAGGAGGGGAGGGGGGAAATGAGGAGAGGGGGAAAGGAGGGGCGGGGGGAAAGGAGGGGCGGGGGGGGGAAAGGAGGGGCGGGGGGAGAAAGGAGGGGAGGGGGGGAAAGGAGGGGAGGGGAGGGGGGGGAGAAAGGAGGGGAGGGGAGGGAAGGAGAAAGGAGGGGAGGGGAGGGAAGGAGAGGGGAGGGAGGGAGGGAAGGAGAGGAGAGTGAATGGCCGGGCCCAAGACTTCGGGCTGGATTTACAGGTATGTGGCGTCAGGTCTTGGGTCCCGGGGAGGGGGGGGGGTGTCACGGAGATCGGGGTGGGGGGGGGGGGGGGGGGGGAAAGAGAGAGTCGCGGTCAGGGGGAAGAGTCGTGGAGATCGGGTCGCTGGGGGGGGGTGGGGTGGGGAGCGGAGGTCGGGTCGGGTCGCCGGGGTGGGTGGAGGGAGAAGCGGAGGTCGGGTCGCTGGGGGGCGAGGGAGAGTTGGGGGAGTGGAGGTCGGATCGCCGGGGTGGGGAGAGCGGGGGTCGGGTCCGGTTCGGTCCAGGGAGCGGGAGTCAAGTCGGGTCGGAGGTGAGCCTTATGCACGCAGCCCCAGTGAGGCCATTCGGCCAGGGCTAGGGGCTGCGTGCTTCAGGCCCCTCCCACAGTTTCGGGCGCGTGGAGCTAATGCACATGCGCGCCCACTGTAGCGCGCATGTGCAGAGGTCCCAGCACTGTTTTCAGCGCAGGGACCTGGCTCCGCGCCCCACAGTTCATGCTGCACCGCGCCCAGCTCCAGAGGACCTGCAGGGAGCCGGAGAATAGGTGAGGTTTTTTTAGGCGCACTTTGTGCGCGAAAACCGGCGTCCAGGTCCGGGCTGCGCCGTTTTAGGCGCGGCCCGAAACTTGGGCCCAGTGCCTTTAAAACATTACGTGGCCCAATTTAACCCCCGTAGATTTTAAACACTGTATTGACCAATACAGCCCTATATAGAAGACTGATTCAATCATAAATGGTGAGGCAGTTAAAGGCTGTAATTCATTCTCAGTCTCTGCTGTGGTCTATAAACCACTCAAGTATCACCAGATTTATTGACTGAATAGCAGCCTCATAACTCCGAGCAATCCGACTGGCAGACAACCTTCTTTTAATTTGACAAAGTATTGCTTCACCAAATCAATAGGATCACATAAATCATTTAGAGCACAATTGGGACAAATCCTCTCCAGTTTAAATTGAGACTGGAATATATATTATTCCCATTTTCACAATTCTAACCATTGAAGAATAGGTACAGAAAGTCCGAGACCCTGTCCCCCCTTACAATATCACACAAATGTTCATGGAATTAACATATCGCATGAACATGTGCTTCTGTTATTTGAAATTTATATGTTATGCATCACATAATTGTTTGACCAATCTTGTGTCAATTACATCCACGGTGCTTAAACCCAGCAGCCTACTGTCCCTGGTGCAGTAACACATGTAATGTAATAAAATTGTCTGAACTGCAATTATTGCTGCACAGGATCTGAAACCATGACAGTCCTCTGATCAATTCCCAGCCTCGTTTCTTCCACATTAACGTAGATTTAATAACGTGCAGTGAGTTCAGCTATTCTTTTATTATTTTTTGACAGCAATTTATTTCACATTACATTACATTAAGTGGCTCAAGAAAAGCTCAGCCTTCAAGATGAAACAAGTCGTAACGATTGACCTCATGACACAGCAGTCACTTAATTTTACCGCTAACCAGTCTCAATATATTTACGAGTATTAAAGCAAAAGAAAGGGTCAAGACCCACGGTCAATTAGCAGCTCACAAAGCTGTGATTCACTAAATAGCTTGACAGTGCAAAACTACTTCATTATACTGTTATCCCACGCTTTTAGACATATTTCTAAAAACACTTTGAGGCCAAAATTGCCCCTTGCCCGAAACGGGGCGCACGCACACCGTTTTTATGGTTTTTACCTCCATGGTGGTTGAATTGGCCTCGTGAGCGAAATTCCACGCTTTGTTTTTTTTTTCCAGGCGGACCAGAAATAGCTCATAATGGGGGCAGAAGTTGGGGCAACGAGTATAGCAGAGGGGTGGAAGTTGGGGGGTGGGGGCGAGGAGTGTAGTGACCGCCGCAATGACGTCATCACGGTGCCGCGTCACCACGGCTCTCCCCTTCACTTAAAGGGGAGAGCCTCCACGATATGAAGGGTATCGAGGGTGTGGAATTTAGTGTGAAGGGTATAGAGGGTGCAGAATTCTTAAAATGCATTCAAGAGAATTTTTTTAGTCAGTATGTAGCAAGCTCAACATGAGAGGGGGCGGTCTTGGATTTAATTTTGGGGAATGAAGCTGGGCAGGTTGAAGGGGTATTAGTGGGGGAGCATTTGGGTTCCTGTGACCATAATTCAGTCAGATTTGAGTTGGTTATGGATAAGGACAAGAATAGGCGTGGAATAAAAGTTCCGAATTGGGGAAAAGCTAATTTTGATAAGTTAAGGAGTGATTTGGCCATAGTGGACTGGAAACAGCTACTTGTGAGTAAATCGGTGTCGGAACAGTGGGAGGCATTCAAGGAGGAGATCCGGAAGGCTCAGGCCCTTAAAGAAAAAGGCTGGGAAAAATAATTCTAGAGCCCCCTGGATGTCGAGGGACTTATAGGGGAGGATTAAGAAAAAAAGGGACGCTTATGTCACATATCAACGGCTGAAAACTTCAGAATCTTTAGAGGAATATAGAAAGATAAGAGGTAAAATTAAAAAGGATATTAGGAATGCTAAGAGAGAGCACGAGAAATTCTTGGCCAGGAAAAGTAAGGAAAACCCTAAGATGTTCTATAAATATATTAAGAGTAAGAGGGTAACTAAGGAAAGGGTAGGGCCTACTAGAGACCATGAGGGTAATCTTTATGAGGAGGCGGAAGATGTTGGTAGTGTTCTTAACGAATACTTTGCATCTGTTTTCACAAAGGAAAGAGGTAATGCAGATACTGTCATAGAGGAGGAGTGTGATATTCTGGATGAAATAAATATAGTGAGAGAGAAAGTATTTAAGGGTTTAGCAGCTTTGAAAGTAGATAAGTCCCCAGGCCCGGATGAAATGCATCCCAGGTTGTTGAGCGAAGTAAAAGAGGAAATAGCAGAGGCCTTGACCATCATTTTCAAGTCCTCTTTGGATATGGGCATGATGCTGGAAGATTGGAGGACTGGCTTGTTTAAGAAGGGTAAAAGGGATAGGCCGAGTAATTACAGGCCTGTCAGCCTAATGTCAGTGGTGGGAAAATTATTGGAAAAAATCCTGAAAGACAGGATAAATCTACATTTGGATAGGCAGGGATTAATTATTGACAGTCAGCAGGGATTTGTTAAGGGAAGATTGTGTTTGACTAACCTGATTGAATTTTTCGATGAGGGTAGTGCGTACAATGTAGTATATTTGGACTTTAGCAAAGCTTTTGATAAGGTCCCGTATGGTAGACTGGTCATGAAGGTTAAAGCCCACGGGATCCAGGGCAAAGTGGCAAGTTGGATCCAAAATTGGCTTGGAGGTAGGAAGCAAAGGGTAATGATTGATGGATGTTTTTGTGACTGGAAGGAGGTTTCCAGTGGGGTCCCTTGCTTTTTGTGGTATATATCAATGATTTAGATTTGAATATAGGGAGTATGATTAAGAAGTTTGCAGACGACACTAAAATTGGCTGCGTGGTTGATAATGAAGAGGAAAGTCATGGGCTGCAGGAGGATATCAATCTACTGGTCAGGTGGGCAGAGTAGTGGCAAATGGAATTTAATTCAGAGAAGTGTGAGGTGATGTACTTTGGGAGGGCTACTAATGCAATGACGTTAGCAGTGTTAAATGATTTATGGTCCAACAGTGACAGTTGACAACTTAAGAGATGATTTGAACGAAGTTTCCAAGATATTAAGGGAAACTGATCGGGTAGAGAGAGACAGAGAGTGAGCGAGAGCGAGAGCAAGAGAAAGAAACTATTTCCGTCAGTTGGGAAGTCTCAGACAAAAACTTAGAGCCAGACCTTTCAGGAGTGAAGTTAGGAAACACTTCGACACACAAAGGGTTGTAGAAGTTTGGAACTCTCTCCTGCAAACGGCAATTGATGCTAGCTCAATTATTAATTTTAAATTGGAGATTGATAAGATTTTTGTCAACCAAAGGTATTAAGGGCTATGGGGCAAAGGCGGGTAGATGGAGTTAGGTCGCAGATCAGCCATGATCTCACTGATTGGCAGAGCAGGCTCGAGGAGCTAAATGGCCGACTCTATGTTCTTATCATCCATATGCTTTATAAACTTGGCCATACAATATTGTATTATCCGCTGCTTTAACAGAGATGTTGGCCCATTTATTTAAAATGCATTAACATCTCCACAGAGATAATGGAGAGAGAAATGTCATATGATGCATTTGGAATTCGTCCGATATCACCAACATCATTTATAAGGCTATAATTCGACTCTCTTGCCCATATCAGCCGGTTTGACAAATATTTGGTCAGCACACACAAGTTCTGCTTTCTCATCGTTCATGATTTACATTATTTCATCCGAATTAAAGATTAGTGAGCAACAATGACAAAATTAAACCGCCTTCGCCTCTTTAAACGTTGAGGAGGAATGACCAAAGTCTGCGATAGCAGAACACAGACATCCAGAATCACTGAATGATCGAATCTGATAGTTCAGAAAGTTCATGTTTTGGTGTGTTCCTTGCATCAACAGCTTGCAATTATCTAGAGCCTTTAACGCAGTAAAATGTCCCAAGTAACGACACAGGAGTGTTAGCAAACAAAGTTTGACACTGAGCCACATAAGGAGATATTAGGACAGGTGACCAAAAGCTTGGTCAAAGAGGTAGGTTTTAAGGAGCGACTTAGAGGAGGAGGTAGAGAGCTGGAGGATTAGGGAGGTAATTCCAGAGCTTAGGGCCCAGGCAGCTGAAGGCATGGCCACCAATAGTGGAGCGATGGAAACCAGGGATGCGCAAGAAACAGAGAAAGTAGGTGCAGGAGCAGGCCATTCGGCCCTTCGAGCCTGCACCACCATTCAATAAGATCATGGCTGATCATGCAACTTCAGTACCCCATTCCTGCTTTCTCTCCATACCCCTTGATCCCTTTAGTCATAAGGGCCACATCTAACTTCCTTTGGAATATATCTAACGAATTGGCCTCAACAACTTTCTGTGGTCGAGAATTCCACAGGTTCACAATTCTCTGAGTGAAGAAGTTTCTCCTCATCTCGGTTCCAAATGGCTTACCCCTTATCCTTAGACTGTGACCCCTGGTTCTGGACTTCTCCAACATCAGGAACATTCTTCCTGCATCTAACCTGTCTAACCCCATCAGAATTTTATATGTTTCTATGAGATCCCCTCTTATTCTTCTAAATTCCAGTGAATATATCCAGTCTTTCTTCATATGTCAGTCCTGCCATCCCGAGAATCAGTCTGGTGAACCTTCGCTACACTCCCTCAATAGCAAGAATTCCTCAGATTAGGAGACCAAAACTGTACACAATATTCAAGGTGTGGCCTCACCAAGGCCCTGTACAACTGCAGTAAGACCTCCCTGTTCCTATACTCAAATCCTCTCGCTATGAAGGCCAACATGCAATTTGCCTTCTTCATCGCCTGCTGTACCTGCATGCCAACCTTCAATGACTGATGTACCATGACACCCAGGTCTCGTTGCACCTCCCTTTTTCCTAATCTGTCACCATTCAGATAATATTCTGCCTTCCTGTATTCACCAAAGTGAATAACCTCACATTTATCTACATTATACTGCATCTGCCATGCATTTGCCCACTCACCTAACCTGTCCAAGTCACCCTGCAGCCTTTTAGCGTCCTCCTTACAGCTCACACTGTGAGGAGGACGCTAAATGTCAATCTTAGTGTCAATCTGCAAACTTGGAGATATGACATTCAATTCCTTCATCTAAATCATTAATACATATTGTAAATAGCTGGGGTCCCAGCACTGAACCTTGCGGTACCCCACGAAGCTAGAATTGGCGGAAAGAAGATCAATGTTCCCTCTAATTTTGTTTTGTGCGCGATCCCATTAAATTGTTTGCGCGGCCGCGCATGCACTGTATCTTCCGGTGGCAACAGCCTATGAGCGGCCTGCACAGGGCCTCCTGGTTAATGCATGGCGGCATACCCGCAAACCTGAGCGGGAACATTGGCACAGGTATCTCAAGGTGTTGTAGGGTTGGAGGACCTTCATCATCATCATCGAGGAAAAGTGAGTTATCAGGTGACTGAACAGTCCAATATGGAAACTACAGTCTCGTCACAGATGGGGCAGATAGTTGTTGAAGGAAAGGGTGGGTGGGAAGTCTGGTTTTCCGCACGCTCCTTCCGCTGTCTGCGCTTGATTTCTGCATGCTCTCTGCGACGAGACTCGGTGCGCTCAGCGCCCTCCGCGATGCTCTTCCTCCGCTTAGGGCGGTCTTTGGCCAGGGACTCCCAGGTGTCGGTGAGGATGTTGCACTTTATCAAGGAGGCTTTGAGGGTATCCTTGAAACGTTTCCTCTGCCCACCTGGGGCTCACTTGCCACGTAGGAGTTCCGAGTAGAGCGCTTGTTTTGGGAGCCTCGTGTCAGTCATACGGATGATGTGGCCCGCCCAACGGAGCTGGTCGAGTGTGGTCAGTGCTTCAATGCTGGGGATATTGGCCTGATCGAGAACACTGACGTTGGTGCGTCTGTCCTCCCAGGGGATTTGCAGGATCTTGTGGAAGCAGCGCTGGTGGTACTTCTCCACCACTTTGAGGTGTCTACTGTATGTGGTCCACGTCTCTGAGCCATAACAGGAGAGCAGTTAAATCCACCTACGGCCCAAGCACCCAAGACCCCACCCCATTGCTGGCCAAGAACAGTGGGATACTCATCAAGGACATCGAGGCAGTCAGGGCCTGCTGGAAGGAGCACTTAGAAGATCTCCTGAATCGAGACTCTGCCTTCGACACAAGTGTCCTTGACTCCATCCCACAGCAAGCTACCCGCCACCATCTCAGCAAAACCCCAGCCCTGCACTAGGTAAAAAAGGTCATCCGTCAGCTCAAGTACAAGGCAACGGGAGCGGATGGAATCCCCGCTGAGGCAGTAAAGTATGGCGGAGAGGCACTATTGGCACGAATGCATGACCTCATCTCTCTTATCTGGATGGAGGAGAGCATGCCGAGAGATCTCAGAGATGCCATAATCGGAACCATTTTCAAAAAAGGACGAGGCCGACTGCAGCAACTTCAGAGGAATCTCCCTGCTGTCGGCCACTGGGAAAGTTGTCGTTGCGAGTCCTCCTCAACCGTCTTCTCCCTGTGGCTGAAGAGCTCCTCCTGGGGTCACAGTGCGGATTCCGTCCACTACGGGGTACAATGAACATGATCTTCACTGCACGACAACTACAAGAGGAATGCAGGGAACTGCACCAACCCTTGTACATGGCCTTCTTTGAAACATGGAAAATAGGTGCAGGAGTAGGCCATTCAGCCCTTCGAGCCTGCACCACCATTCAATAAGATCATGGCTGATCATTCGCTCAGTACTCCTTTCCTGCTTTCTCTCCGTACCCCTTGATCCCCTTAGCCGTAAGGGCCATATCTAACACCCTGTTGAATATATCCAACTTTCTGCGGCAGGGAATTCCACAGGTTCACAACTCTCTGAGTGAAGAAGTTTCTCCTCATCTCAGTCCTAAATGGCCTACCCCTTATCCTAAGACTGTGTTCCCTGGTTCTGGACTTCTCCAACATCGGGAACATTCTACCCGCATCTAACCTGTCCTGTCCCGTCAGAATCTTATATGTTTCTGTGAGATCCCCTCTCAATCTTCTAAACTCCAATGTATAAAGGCCCAATTGATCCAGTCTCTTCTCATATGTCAGTCCAGCCATCCCGGGAGTCAGTCTGGTGAACCTTCACTGCACTCTTCAATAGCAAGAATGTCCTTCCTCAGATTAGGAGATCAAAACTGAACACAATATTCCAGGTGAGGCCTCACTAAGGCCCTGTACAACTGCAGTAAGACCTCCCTGCTCCTGTACTCAAATCCCCTAGCTATGAAGCCAACATACCATTTGCCTTCTTCACCGCCTGCTGTACCTGTATTCAATGACTGATGAATCATGACACCCGGGTCTCGTTGCACCTCCCCTTTTCCTAATCTACCGCCATTCGCGTTTTTGCCACCAAAGTGGATAACCTCACATTTATCCATATTATACTGCAGCTGCCATGCATTTGCCCACTCACCTAACTTGTCCAAGTCACCCTGCAGCCTCCTAGCGTTAACCTCCCAGCTCACACCGCCACCCAGTTTAGTGTCATCTGCAAACTTGGAGATATTACACTCAATTCCTTCATCTAAATCATTGATGTACATTTTAAAGAGCTGGGGTCCCAGCACTGAGCCCTGCGGCACTCCACTAGTCACTGCCTGCCATTCTGAAAAGGACCCATTTATCCCGACTCTCTGCTTCATGTCTGCCAACCAGTTCTCTATCCATGTCAGTACATTACCCCCAATACAATGTGTTTTGATTTTGCACACCAATCTCTTGTGTGGGGCCTTGTCAAAAGCCTTTTGAAAGTTCAAATACACTACATCCACTGGTTATCCCTTGTCCATTCTACTAGTTACATCCTCAAAAAATTCCAGAAGATTTGTCAAGCACAATTTCCCCTTCATAAATCCATGCTGACTTGGACCGATCCTGTAACTGCTTGCCAAATGTGCTGCTATTGCATCCTTAATAATTGATTCCAACATTTTCCTTACTACTGATGTCAGGCTAACAGGTCTATAATTACCCACTTTCTCGCTCCCTCCTTTTTTAAAAAGTGGGGTTACATTAGCTACCCTCCAGTCCATAGGAACTGATCTAGAGTCTATAGAATGTTGGAAAATTATCACCAATACATCCACTATTTCTAGGGCCACTTCCTTAAGTACTCTGGGATGCATACTATCAGGCCCCGGGGATTTATCGGCCTTCAATCCCATCAATTTCCTGCCTAATAAAGATATCCTTCAGTTCTTCCTTCTCACTAGACCCTCGGTCCCCTAGTATTTCCGGAAGGTTATTTGTGTCTTCCTTTGTGAAGATAGAACCAAAGTATTTGTTCAACTGCTCTGCCATTTCTTTGTTCCCCATTATAAATTCACCTGAATCTGACTGCAAGGGACCTACTAATCTTCACTAATCTTTTTCTCTTCACATATCTATAGAAGCTTTTGCAGTCAGTTTTTATGTTCCCGGCAAGCTTCTTCTCGTACTCTATTTTCCCCCTCTTTGTCTTCCTCTGCTGAATTCTAAATTTCTCCCAGTCCTCAGGTTTGTTGCTTTTTCTGGCCAATTTATATGCCTCTTCCTTGGATTTAACACTATCATTAATTTCCCTTGTTAGCCACAGTTGAGCCACCTTCACCGTTTTATTTTTACTCCAGACAGTGATGTACAATTGCTGAAGTTCATCCATGTGATCTTTAAATGTTTGCCATTGCCTATCCACCGTCGACCCTTTAAGTATCATTTGCCAGTCTATTCTAGCCAATTCACGCCTCAAAGCATCGAAATTACCTTTCCTTAAGTTCAGGACCGTAGTTTCTTAATTAACTGTGTCACTCTCCATCTTAATAAAGAACTCTACCATGTTTGGTCACTCTTCCCCAAGGGGCTTCGCACAACAAGATTGCTAATTAGTCCTTTCTCATTACACTTCACCCAGTCTAGGATGGTCAGCTCCCTGGTTGCTTCCTCGACATATTGATCTAGAAACCATCCCTAATACACTCCAGGAAATCCTCCTCCACTGCATTACTACCAATTTGGTTAGCCCAATCAATATGTAGATTAAAGTCACCCATGATAACTGCTGTACCTTTATTGCATGCATCCCTAATTTCTTGTTTGCTGCTGTCCCCAACTTTACTACCACTGTTTGGTGGTCTGTATACAACTCCCACTAGCGTTTTCTGCCCCTTGCTATTCCGTAGCTCCACCCATGCCGATTCCACATTACCCAAGCTAATGTCCTTTCTTACTATTGCATTAATTTCCTCTTTAACCAGCAATGCCACCCCACCTCCTTTTCCTTTCTGTCTAATCTTCCTAAATATTGAATATCCCTGGATGTTGAGTTCCCAGTCTTGGTCACCCTGGAGCCATGTCTCTGTGATGCCAATTACATCATACCCGTTAACTGCTATCTGCGCAGTTAATTCGTCCACCTTATTCCGAACACTCCTCGCATTGAGGCACAGAGCCTTCAGGCTTGTCTTCCTAACACACTTTGCCCATTTAGAATTTTGCTGTAATGTGGTCCTTTTTGCTTTTTACCTTAGGTTTCTTTGCTCTCCAGTTTTACTTTTCTTCTTTCTATCTTTTGCTTCTGCCCCATTCTACTTCCCCCTGTCTCCCTGCATAGGTTCCCATCCCCCTGCCATATTAGTTTAACTCCTCCCCAACAGCACTAGCAAACAATGTCCCCTAGGACATTGGTTCTGGTCCTGCCCAGGTGCAGACCGTCCGGTTTGTACTGGTCCCACCTCCCCCAAAACCGGTTCCAATGTCACAGGAATTTGAATCCCTCCCTTGTGCACCACTCCTCAAGCCACGTATTCAACTGAGCTATCCTGCGATTCCTACTCTGACTAGCGCGTGGCACTGGTAGCAATCCTGAGATTACTACTTTTTAATTTAGCTCCGAGCTCCCTAAATTCATCTCGTAGGACCTCATCCCGTTTTTTATCTGTATCGGTGGTACCTATATGTACCACGACAACTGGCTGTTCACCCCTCCCTTTTCAGAATGCCCTGCACCCGCTCCGAGACATCCTTGACCCTTGCACCAGGAAGGCAACATACCATCCTGGAGTCTCGGTTGCAGCCGCAGAAACGTCTATCTATTCCCCTTACAATTGAATCCTCTATCACTATAGCTCTCCCAATCTTTTTCCTGCCCTCCTGTGCAGCAGAGCCACCCACGGTGCCATGAACTTGGCTGCTGCTGCCTTCCCCTGATGAATCATCCCCTCAACAGTACCCAAAGCGGTGTATCTTCTTGCAGGGGGATGACCGCAGGGGACACCACTGCACTACCTTCCTTGCACTGCTCTTCCTGCTGGTCATCCATTCCCTATCTGGCTGTGTGCCCTTTACCTGCGGCAAGACCAACTCACTAAACGTGCTATTCACGTAATTCTCAGCATCGTGGATGCTCCAGAGTGAATCCACCCGCAGCTCCAGTGCCGCAATGCGGTCCGTCAGGAGCTGCAGGCGGATGCACTTCCCGCACACGTAGTCGTTGGGTACACCGGAAGCATCCCTGACTTCACAAAGGCCTTTGACACCGTCAACCGTGAGAGATTATTGAGTGTGCCCCTCCGTTTCGGCTGCCCCAAAAGTTTGTCACCATCCTCCGCCTGCACCACGATGACATGGAGGACCTTATAGAGATTGGGAAGGGCGAGGCCATGGAGGCATATGAAAACAAGGCTGAGAGTTTTTAAATCGAGACGTTGCCAGGCCAGGAGTCAACGTAGGTCAGCGAACACGGCGGTGATGGGTGAATAGATCGAGGAGCTAATTAGGATTCAGGCAGCAGAGTTTTGCATGCGCTCGAGTTCACAGAAGGTTGAAGGACAGCCAGGAGCACGTTGGAGTAGTCGAGTCTAGAGGTAACAAAGCAGTGGTCACGACTCAATCCGCTAGTAGGATACACAGCCGGAAAGTAATAACTGGTCTTTTCGCCTTAAAGGTGCTGACTGACCTGCTGTTTTTGTTGTTATTTCAGATTTCAAGCAGTTGCATTTTATTTTTGAGTATGATGATATAGATTATGGGTCCACAGTTGAACAAGTTGTATATGATTTGGACAATGTCAAAAGCGAGAATAGAGAATTCCTTTTTCCCCCAAGAGGCCTTGCTTTATTAATGGAGAATTAATTTTTAAGCTTTGTTGCTTTTATCAAGCTTTCTGGAGAGGGGAAAAAACCTGAGAAAGAAAGAGTTATCTTTCCAAATTTCAATATGGCAGCCAACTGGCGCCTGCCATAAGTTTTGCAGCTGTATTATCTTGAGACAGATGTGCAAAAACTGCACTCTTCACATCTTCAGAATCGATCTTCACAGACTCTGAGGTTTATTGCTATTTTGGAGAACGTTCCACCTGGCAGAAACCACACACGAAGACAACAGAGACATTGAAGCTGTGGCGTCGCAAGGCTGATTGTTCACGTCTGGGGCCTGAGTTATGAGCAACGGCTGGACAGACATGGGCTCCTGGAAAGGAGAGGTAATCTTACACAGGTACAGAAGATAAAACATGGCATGGAACAGGTAAGTCATATTAAAAGATGGGAATGGGAAAGAGGAAACATTACAAGGACACCCTCAAAGCCTCCCTGATAATGTGCAACATCCCCACTGACACCTGGGAGTCCCTGGCCAAAAACCGCCCTAAGTGGAGGAAGTGCATCCGGGAGGGCGCTGAGCACCTCGAGTCTCATCGCTGAGAGCATGCAGAAATCAAGCGCAGGCAGCGGAAAGAGCGTGCGGCAAACCTGTCCCACCCTCCCTTTCCCTCAATGACTATCTGTCCCACCTGTGACAGGGACTGTGGCTCTCGTTTTAGACACCTAAAGGACTCATTTTAAGAGTGGAAGCAAGTCTTCCTCGATTCCAAGGGGCTGCCTATGATGATGATTATGGGACACAGATTCAAACGCGTAAAGGTAACGTTAGGATTGATATCTGCTGCCTGTGGAGACGCAGCACCGTTCTCCAAGGGCAGCGTGGGCAGGTGCGGCATGTTCCATTCTCCATTTTCTCACCCTTCTTCACGTAGAGTGATCAACACTTGGGAATGGATATCGGGGTGGAGTAGCGAAGGTGAAAGTCCTGGGAGCATTTCAGAAACAATTAGATGCTGCAGTGAGGGAAGTGTAGGGTTGTTCTGGATGGATGTATCGAGGTGGATCAAATGGCTTTCCTCATCTACAAATATCTTGCGATCTTGTGAAATGGAAAAGAAATAGATCTCAAAAGAAAAAAAAATTGGAAACCACTTGAAAGAGAGAGAGAGAGAGAGAGAGAGAGAGAGAGAGAGAGAGAGAGAGGGATAAAAAGCTGCTGGTGATTTAAGGAGCAGTCCAGACCAGCACAGCACATATTTAATGCCACCTCCCCCAAAACCGGTTCCAATGTCACAGGAATTTGAATCCCTCCCTTGTGCACCACTCCTCAAGCCACGTATTCAACTGAGCTATCCTGCGATTCCTACTCTGACTAGCGCGTGGCACTGGTAGCAATCCTGAGATTACTACTTTTTAATTTAGCTCCGAGCTCCCTAAATTCATCTCGTAGGACCTCATCCCGTTTTTTACCTGTATCGGTGGTACCTATATGTACCACGACAACTGGCTGTTCACCCCTCCCTTTTCAGAATGCCCTGCACCCGCTCCGAGACATCCTTGACCCTTGCACCAGGAAGGCAACATACCATCCTGGAGTCTCGGTTGCAGCCGCAGAAACGTCTATCTATTCCCCTTACAATTGAATCCTCTATCACTATAGCTCTCCCAATCTTTTTCCTGCCCTCCTGTGCAGCAGAGCCACCCACGGTGCCATGAACTTGGCTGCTGCTGCCTTCCCCTGATGAATCATCCCCTCAACAGTACCCAAAGCGGTGTATCTTCTTGCAGGGGGATGACCGCAGGGGACACCATACCACCATGCTATTGGCAAGTTGTCTCAGAAACAAAGAGGTTATTTGCTTAGCGTTAATAAGGCTAAATAGTTCAGGGCATTCTTGCTGGTTGTCAGCACCTGATCAATATTTTTTCTTGACAAAATCTGTTAGGTGCCAAGAAAATAAAAATAGGTAAAAAAAAACAGGTCAGGCAAATCAAATTTCCAGTAACATGTGAATGTATCTATGCATTTCCTGCTTCTAATGGAAACATTCCACAAACTCCAACTATTAAGGATTCCTCCTTACTGTGATATCTTCTTACGACATCACTGACAGAAGCACACACAAGATGGCACTACACAGAAACTGTCATCATGTGACTTTGCCACATGACCCCTTTATTATTTGCATCAATAGTTGCATTACATCGGTTGTCCACGAGGTGGAGCAGTGGTCCACTAGGGGAAGCTCTATTACACTTCTCCCTCCTTATTGAAGAAATAATCATAACAAAATAATCACCATACATAACTTGCATGTTATACACAACAAAAGATATGGACTTATTTTTCCATATTTACAAATCGAACTTAACCACTGGTTTTCTTTTTCGAAGAGAATACCTTCGCACTCGAACAGAAATTTCCAAACTTGGTGTCGAACTTAGACTCGTTCTAGGCTGATCCTGGGGAGAGTTTTTCTCCAAGGGCAACCCTTGATCTATCTGTGAACTCTCTACAACTTCAGACTGTTTGTCTGCCTAATTTGGACTCTGAGTCAAATTCTGACTTTCTCTTGGACTTTTTTCTAGTACATCTGATGCAGGATTTGCGACTGGTACTCTACTTGTAAAAAGACTATCTGACTCATCATAAATAACTGAATCATTCCAACTTTCAACTCCTTCTCCATCTGTAGGTAAAATATGACCAATGTGAACAAACCTAACCTTTCCATGATCAAACATTTTGACCAAATATGTGCGAGGGTCACATATCTTCACCACTTTTCCTGGTAACCACTTTAAACATTTATGGTGATGGTTCTTCACTCTCACTTTCTGATTCAATTTCACACTAATCTCTCTTATTCTACCTCTATCATGATTCTCTTTCTGTCTTAATTGTTTCTCTTCTACCAATTGTGCCAAGTTTGGCTTTAGCAACGAGAACCTGGTTCATGGCTGTCATTAAAACCGAGTTGAGAAGGAATTTCTTCTCCCAGAGGGTTGTGAATCTGTGGAATTCTATGCCCAAGGAAGCAGTTGAGGCTAGCTCATTGAATGTATTCAAGTCACAGATAGATTTTTAACCAATAAGGGAATTAAGGGTTACGGGGAGAGGGCGGGTAAGTGGAACTGAGTCCACGGCCAGATCAGCCACGATCTTATTGAATGGCGGAGCAGGCTCGAGGGACTAGATGGCCTACTCCTGTTCCTAATTCTTATGTTCTTATGTTCTTATTTGAGAAACCACTCTGCTGGTGTCTACCAGTAGTTGTATGAAGAGTATTACAATAAGTAATTAGAAAATTTGCTCATTTGTGGTCCAACGACAACTGCTGTTTCTTTGGATTGGATCCAACATTTGGTTCATGATGGCATGTTTTACAAATTGTACTGTACGCTCTGCTGCACCATTTGAAGCAGGGTGGTATGGTAGAACTTTGGTTTGTTTCACAACATTTCTGCTCATGAACTGTGCAAATTCTTCTGAACAAAATTGTGGCCCATTATCAGACACAATTTCTTCTGGGGGGCCATTTGAAGAAAACAATCTTCACAAATTGTCTAGTGTTTTACTTGTTATTTTCCACATCGGAAACACCTCTACCCACTTCGAATGACTATCAATCACTATGAACAATTGTTGTCCATCTAGCTCAGCAAAATCTACATGTAACCTTTGCCACACCCTGGGAGGCCATTTCCATGGCTGTAATGGTACTGATGGTGGTTTCTTGTTTACTGATTGACATGTTGTACACTGACTAACGATGTACTCTATATCTTTATCTAGACCTAGCCACCATAAGTAATTGCATCCAAAAGCCGTGGTCAAGCATATTCCCAGGTGCTGGACATGAAGATCTCCAAACAATTTGGACCTGAACTTATTTGGGATAACCACTCTTGCATCCCACATGATACAATCTTTATCCACTGATAATTAATTCGTACAAACATAGTACAGATGAATATTTTCCTCTGATACCTGGTTTGACCAGCCAATCAAACACCTTTGACATAACTGGGTCACGTTTGGTTGCTCTACCAATCTCTTCAACTGTGACTGGCAACTAATCGATGTATGAAAAATAGAACACTTCTTCTACCTTAGAGATAATGTTCTCAGTTTCTAATCTTTTGAGTTCTTGCTCAATTTTCTGCTCGAGTGCATCTGGTACGTGACGTGGCTTGCAATAAACCGGTCTTGCGTCCTTCTGCACGCCGACACTCGCCTTGAAGCCTCGGACCGGACTGCCTGTTTCACGGAACACCTTCGGATACTGTTTGATGATGTCACTTTCGGTGTAAATTTTGTTTCCACACGAAAAATCTCATTCCAATCCAGCTTCAGTGATCCTAACCTATTTCTACCTATCAAGGCAGGCTTGTCTCCTGATCCTTGTATTTCACTGGTATGGGGATACGTCCTACAACAGGGATTTGCTCTCCTGAGCAGCTGCAGAGCTCTATGTTCGATTTCTCCAGTCGAACATCACTCAACTTGTTGAGATATGGTGATTCCGGTACTATGCTCACAGATGCACCAGTGCCAATTTCTATGGGTATTCTGGTTCCTGTAACATCTACTTGGATGATGATACATCACAAATTGCTGAGAGATACCCTCGTGCTCCTGGAGATGTGTATCTCCAGAACCTCCTCGTCCTGTTGCTTCTCTTCAATGCTACGGAGTCTCTGGCGATTTCTACTTCTAGCATTGAACATCGGTTTACTCGTCAGTCGGCATGTCTTCACAAGATGCCCAGTTTTCTTGCAATAGAATCATTCTGCCTTCACTTATGGACAGCTTTGAGCAACGTGTTGTTCCAAGCACTGATAGCACGACTTCAATGTATTGTTACCGTGACCAGTTGCTGAGGCCTTGGGGCCCAATTGCCTTTTACTTTTAACCTGCGGGCGATGCACCTCAATTGTCTGAAATGATGCGACATTCTCGGGAGTATTGGTCGGCCATCTCCATCAACATAGCTGTGTGACAAGCTCAATCAAAAGTCAATTTAGGAGTTGTCAACAACTTTCTTCTGATCGCTTCATTTTTCATCCCACAAGCAACTCTCGGTCCTGAAAGTTTCCGAAGTAAATGGTTAGCATTTTTAAAGCTGCAATGTACTCACTGGTACCCTTGTCATTGAGCTGATTTTGTATTCCAAAACGATAACTTTCAGCGATTTCCAGGGGCTCAAGATTGTCATGCTGTTTAGAATCTCCGTCAGTGGCGTGTGCTTTGGCTTGACGGGAACAAACACATTTTTCAGGGTTTCATGCACGGGGGCCTGCTTCAGTTAAGAAAAGAGCCAGTTTCCTTTCTATTACCACGCGGTTACGGTTTTCATCATATGGGACTTTCACGATACTATTTACAGTGAAAAAGATTTCTAGACACTCCAAAAGTCTGTCACGATGGAACTCACTCAAGCGCCCTATTATTCCCATAGGTGTGGCCATTTGGACTCTGACAGTTCAGCCACGTGTGTTTGTAATTTACCTTAAATTTTTAGCTGCTGTGCAAAACAAAAAAGCTCTCAAAGTCTCTCTGTCGGTTGGCTGGATTATCCACCAACAAAAATGTCAGCTAGGGAATCCGATTATCCCATCCTCATTCGCCAATGTGATATCTTCTTACGACATCACAATCATAAGCACAGACAAGATGTCTCCAAGTGTCATCATGTGACTTTGCCACATGACCCTTTTATTATTTGCATCAGTAGTTGCATTACTTCAGTAGTCCGTTAGGTGGAGCAGTAGTCCACTAGGGGGAGCTCTATTACACTTACCAGCAAAATTTACCAACAGTAATTCCCATATCCACCTCATCTGTTACTTCTTCAAAGAATTCAATAAGATTGGTCAAGTGTGACCTTCCTTTCCAGTTACAAGGGCAAAAATTTAGAGATAGTTGTGTGACTTGAGGAGGAGGTCACTGCCCTTCCTCCAGCAAAATGAAGTTCAGCCTGAAAGGATCAGAAGTCCTGAACCAATCCGATCCCACGGTCTGTTACAAAGCTCACCTGATTTCCTGGACAAACTCCCCGACCAATGTTTCAATTTCTTTTCTTTTGGGTACACGGCCTCTTTAAGGGGCTGCGCGACCCATTCACAATTTCACACATGTGCAAAACTTTACACTGAAAAAGCCAGTCTCGGTCCGGCAGAGAGCTATATGGTCGCGCGGTTTATAGGGAACGTTGCCCCCCCGCCCCAGCCTTTCAATGGCAGAATAGTCTATAGGGGCTGAATGGCTCACTCCTGTTCCTATGGCCCTAAAATTCCACATTGCCCTTTTTGGGCGTTATTTAAGATTAACGGCCTATTTTTTAAGCCGAAGTAGCGGCAAAAATAAAATCGGAAGTTTCGCCAATTTTCTCTGAATTTGGCGCCACGCAGAAAGACCTTAAGCTTCTGTGGGTGGAGTTAATTGACAGCACTGGAAAACTGAGGCCCCATTCTGCACATGCCCAAGCATTTAGGTTTCCAGGGTAACGTGTAATTGTACAGCTTTACTCTGCAGCTAACCCGTGCTGACCGACCCGCTGAGATTTCCAGCATTTTCTGCCCCTCTCCCCAGCCGAAAGACAACCCCACTGCCGCCCCTATCCCCCAGCCAAAATGCCTTACCCCAGGGCAAGTGCACCCCTCCCCCAGCAAAAGTGCCTTACCCCAGGGCAAGTGCACCCCTCCCCCAGCCAAAATACCTTATCCCAGGGCAAGTGCACCCCTCCCCCCAGCCAAAGTGGCTTACCCCAGGGCAAGTGCACCCCTCCTTCAGCCAAAGTGGCTTACACCAGGGCAAGTGCACACCTCCCCCAACCAAAGTGCCTTACCCCAGGGCAAGTGCACCCCTCCCCCCAGCTAAAGTGTCTTACCCCAGAGCAAGTGCAACCTTCCCCCAGCCAAAGTGGCTTACCCCAGGACAAGTGCACCCACCCCTCCCCCAGCCAAAGTGGCTTACCCCAGGGTAAATGCACCCCTCCATGAGAGGGCGGGGAGAGAGAGTCGGGGGGGGGGGGGGGGGAGAAGAGAGAGTCGGGGGTGGGGGGTGAAGAGAGAGAGTTGGGGGGGGGGGTGAAGAGAGAGTCTGGGGAGGGGGGGTGAAGAGAGTCGTGGGGGTGGGGGTGGGGTGCTGAAGAGAGAGAGTTGGGGGGGGGGTGAAGAGAGAGTCTGGGGTGGGGGGGGTGAAGAGAGTCGGGGGGGTGGTGAAGAGAGTCGGGGGGGTGAAGAGAGTCGGGGGGGTGAAGAGAGTCGGGGGGGGAAAGAGTGTCGGGGGGGGGGGAGAGAGTGTCCGGGGGGGGAGAGAGTGTCGGGGGGGGGGGAGAGTGTCGGGGGGGGAGAGAGTGTCGGGGGGGGAGAGAGTGTCGGGGGGGGAGAGATGGTCGGGGGGGGGAGAGAGTGTCGGGGGGGGAGAGAGTGTCGGGGGGGAGAGAGTGTCGGGGGGGAGAGAGTGTCGGGGGGGAGAGAGTGTCGGGGGGGGAGAGAGTGTCGGGGGGGAGAGAGTGTCGGGGGGGGAGAGAGAGTGTCGGGGGGGAGAGAGTGTCGGGGGGGGAGAGAGTGTCGGGGGGGGAGAGAGTGTCGGGGGGGGAGAGAGTGTCGGGGGGGGAGAGAGTGTCGGGGGGGGAGAGAGTGTCGGGGGGGAGAGAGTGTCGGGGGGGGAGAGAGTGTCGGGGGGGAGAGAGTGTCGGGGGGGAGAGAGTGTCGGGGGGGGGAGAGAGTGTCGGGGGGGGAGAGAGTGTCGGGGGGGGAGAGAGTGTCGGGGGGGAGAGTGTCGGGGGGGAGAGAGTGTCGGGGGGGAGAGAGTGTCGGGGGGGAGAGAGTGTCGGGGGGGAGAGAGTGTCGGGGGGGAAGAGAGTGTCGGGGGGGAAGAGAGTGTCGGGGGGGGAGAGAGAGTGTCGGGGGGGAGAGAGTGTCGGGGGGGGGAGAGAGAGTGTCGGGGGGAGAGAGTGTCGGGGGGCAGAGAGTGTCGGGGGGGAGAGAGAGTGTCAGGGGGGAGAGAGTGTCGGGGGGGAGAGAGTGTCGGGGGGGGGAAGAGTGTCGGGGGGGAAGAGTGTCGGTGGGGAGAGAGTGTCGGGGGGGGAGAGAGTGTCGGGGGGGGAGAGAGTGTCGGGGGGGGAGAGAGTGTCGGGGGGGGGAGAGAGTGTCGGGGGGGGAGAGTGTGTCGGGGGGGGAGAGAGTGTCGGGGGGGAGAGAGTGTCGGGGGGGAGAGAGTGTCGGGGGGGGGGAGAGTGTCGGGGGGGGGGAGAGTGTCGGGGGGGAGAGAGTGTCGGGGCGGAAGAGAGTGTCGGGGCGGAAGAGAGTGTCGGGGCGGAAGAGAGTGTCGGGGGGGAAGAGAGTGTCGGGGGGGAGAGAGTGTCGGGGGGAGAGAGAGTGTCGGGGGGGGAGAGTGTCGGGGGGGGAGAGAGTGTCGGGGGGAGAGAGAGTGTCGGGGGGGGAAGAGAGTGTCGGGGGGGAGAGAGTGTCGGGGGGGAGAGAGTGTCGGGGCGGGAGAGAGTGTCGGGGGGGGGAGAGAGTGTCGGGGGGGGAAGAGAGTGTCGGGGGGGAGAGAGTGTCGGGGGGGGAGAGTGTCGGGGGGGGAGAGAGTGTCGGGGGGAGAGAGAGTGTCGGGGGGAGAGAGAGTGTCGGGGGGGGAGAGTGTCGGGGGGGGAAGAGAGTGTCGGGGGGGAGAGTGTCGGGGGGGAGAGAGTGTCGGGGGGGAGAGAGTGTCGGGGGGGAGAGAGTGTCGGGGGGGGAGAGAGTGTCGGGGGGGGAGAGAGTGTCGGGGGGGGGAGAGAGTGTCGGGGGGGGAGAGAGTGTCGGGGGGGGAGAGAGTGTCGGGGGGGGAGAGAGTGTCGGGGGGGAGAGAGTGTCGGGGGGGAGAGAGTGTCGGGGGGGGGAGAGTGTCGGGGGGGAGAGAGTGTCGGGGGGGGGAGAGTGTCGGGGGGGGGGAGAGTGTCGGGGGGGAGAGAGTGTCGGGGGAGAGAGAGTGTCGGGGGAGAGAGAGTGTCGGGGGGGGAGAGAGTGTCGGGGGGGAGAGAGTGTCGGGGGGGAGAGAGTGTCGGGGGGGAGAGAGTGTCGGGGGGGAGAGAGTGTCGGGGGGGAGAGAGTGTCGGGGGGGAGAGAGTGTCGGGGGGGAGAGAGTGTCGGGGGGGAGAGAGTGTCGGGGGGGAGAGAGTGTCGGGGGAGAGAGAGTGTCGGGGGGGGAGAGAGTGTCGGGGGGGAGAGAGTGTCGGGGGGGAGAGAGTGTCGGGGGGGAGAGAGTGTCGGGGGGGAGAGAGTGTCGGGGGGGGAGAGAGTGTCGGGGGGGAGAGAGTGTCGGGGGGGAGAGAGTGTCGGGGGGGAGAGAGTGTCGGGGGGGAGAGAGTGTCGGGGGGGGAGAGAGTGTCGGGGGGGAAGAGAGTGTCGGGGGGGAAGAGAGTGTCGAGGGGGAGAGAGTGTCGGGGGGGGGGAGAGTGTCGAGGGGGAGAGAGTGTCGGGGGGGGGGGGGAGAGTGTCGGGGGGGGAGAGAGTGTCGGGGGGGAAGAGAGTGTCGGGGGGGAAGAGAGTGTCGGGGGGGAAGAGAGTGTCGGGGGGGAAGAGAGTGTCGGGGGGGAAGAGAGTGTCGGGGGGGAGAGAGTGTCGGGGGGGAAGAGAGTGTCGGGGGGGAAGAGAGTGTCGGGGGGGAAGAGAGTGTCGGGGGTGGGGGAAGAGAGAGAACCGGTGGGGGCGGGGGGGTGGAGAGAAGGGAGAAAGAGCCCGGGGAGTGTGGTGGAGAAGAGAGAGAGAGCCCGGTGAGGGGTGTGGAGAAGGGAGAGAGAGCCCGGTGAGGGGTGTGGAGAAGGGAGAGAGAGCCCGGGGAGTGGTGTGGAGAAGGGAGAGAGAGCCCGGTGAGGGGTGTGGAGAAGGGAGAGAGAGCCCGGGGAGGGGGGAGGAGAGGGGAGAGAATCGTGGCCTTAGCGGAGTCTTGGAGCTCAGGTCCTGCTTCTCCGCACCACGTGGAGGGAATGGTTCGGGCCGGGAAGGCGGGGGGTGGTGGGGGGAGCGGAGCTTGACAGACGTGGCATGGGGGAGGGCGGGGGGGGGGGCGGTCTTGAAAGACACAGCTCTGTCAAAAAAAGTGCAGTACAAATAGTTACACTGATATTTATCCCTCAACTAACATCACAAAAAACATCTGGTCAGTATCACATTGCTGTTTGTGGGAGCTTGCTGTGCGCAACATTAGCTGCCATGTTTCATACATTACAACAGTGACTGTACTTCATTGGCCGTACAGTGCTTTGGGACGTCCCGAGGCCAGGAAAGGCACCATATAAACGCAAGTCTTTCTTCTCCCTTCATACTGGCGACTGGATATCTGTAAATCCAAATTACCTGAGTGTTTTCATAAAAGAGAACGTCTGGTACTTTCATCTTTTCATCTGGACTGTACAATGGAACAGAAACTTTCCCAATTGTAAGAATCCCTGACTTTATTTCACCTGTAATTGCATAAGAAACACAGATTTAATACTGTAATATTATACGAATCCCAGACAAGGCTGTCACGATTCAACAGGGTTGCAAGAAAATATAGCGAACATAAGAAATAGGAGCAGGAGTAGGCCATTTGGCCCCTTGAGCCTACTCCACTATTTAATAAGATCATGGCTGATCTGATCATGGACTCAGTTTCACTACCCCGCTCGCGCTCCATAACCCCTTATCACTCAAAAAATATGTCTATAAATATATTCAAACTTGAGCTTACATCTGATGTCCGCCTCTTCCTCTTCTTTCACATCTTCAGAGGTTGCCTCAATCCCAGAATCCTTCAGATTCTTCTCCAAAGCTGAACGTGCGAGAATTGGCAAAAACCTGGAGAAACAAGCATTGTTTATATTTGTCTTGGACAGACTGCACTTGGTTATATTTGTCTTACTGAGATCTGCTGTACCAGCCCCACCACCTGCTACCCACTGTACCAGCCCCACCACCTGCTACCCACTGTACCAGCCCCACCACCTGCAACCCACTGTACCAGCCCCACCACCTGCTACCCACTGTACCAGCCCCACCACCTGCAACCCACTGTACCAGCCCCACCACCTGCTACCCACTGTACCAGCCCCACCACCTGCTACCCACTGTACCAGCCCCACTACCACCTGCTACCCACTGTACCAGCCCCACCACCTGCTACCCACTGTACCAGCCCCACCACCTGCTACCCACTGTACCAGCCCCACTACCACCTGCTACCCACTGTGCCAGACCCACTACCACCTGCTACCCACTGTACCAGCCCCACCACCTGCAACCCGCTGTGCCAGACCCACTACCACCTGCTACCCACTGTGCCAGACCCACTACCACCTGCTACCCACTGTGCCAGACCCACTACCACCTGCTACCCACTGTGCCAGACCCACTACCACCTGCTACCCACTGTGCCAGACCCACTACCACCTGCTACCCACTGTGCCAGACCCACTACCACCTGCTACCCACTGTGCCAGACCTTCTACCACCTGCTACCCACTGTGCCAGACCCACTACCACCTGCTACCCACTGTACCAGCCCCACCACCTGCTACCCACTGTACCAGCCCCACCACCTGCTACCCACTGTGCCAGACCCACTACCACCTGCTACCCACTGTGCCAGACCCACTACCACCTGCTACCCACTGTGCCAGACCCACTACCACCTGCTACCCGCTGTGCCAGACCTTCTACCACCTGCTACCCACTGTGCCAGACCCACTACCACCTGCTACCCACTGTACCAGCCCCACCACCTGCTACCCACTGTACCAGCCCCACCACCTGCAACCCACTGTGCCAGACCCACTACCACCTGCTACCCACTGTGCCAGACCCACTACCACCTGCTACCCACTGTGCCAGACCCACTACCACCTGCTACCCGCTGTGCCAGACCTTCTACCACCTGCTACCCACTGTGCCAGACCCACTACCACCTGCTACCCACTGTACCAGCCCCACCACCTGCAACCCACTGTGCCAGACCCACTACCACCTGCTACCCACTGAACCAGACCCACTACCACCTGCTACCCACTGTACCAGCCCCACCACCTGCAACCCACTGTGCCAGACCCACTACCACCTGCTACCCACTGTGCCAGACCCACTACCACCTGCTACCCGCTGTGCCAGACCTTCTACCACCTGCTACCCACTGTGCCAGACCCACTACCACCTGCTACCCACTGTACCAGCCCCACCACCTGCTACCCGCTGTGCCAGACCCACTACCACCTGCTACCCACTGTGCCAGACCCACTACCACCTGCTACCCGCTGTGCCAGACCTTCTACCACCTGCTACCCACTGTGCCAGACCCACTACCACCTGCTACCCACTGTACCAGCCCCACCACCTGCTACCCGCTGTGCCAGACCTTCTACCACCTGCTACCCAGTGTGCCAGACCCACTACCACCTGCTACCCACTGTGCCAGCCACACTGCCCTTGTTTATATTTGTTTTGCCCTATGCGTGGCACAAGCCATTTTGCGTTTGTGTTGAAATCATTCCCCCCTTTTAAACCCTGCCAGTTGATGGAAACCCTGTAATGTGGAACTGTGATGAACAAGTGGTTGTGGGGTATGTACCCGGGCATATGAATTTGTACGACTTACGCACAAGATTTTACGATATCTTATGGGGTTTATTTTAAGGATTGGGCCGACAGACAAAGAGCCCAGTCTGCAAACAACACGTCGCGCCCCACACAACTTCCCATCCAAATGGATGAGATGCATGGCTGGCATGGCAAGACGAGGCTATTCAACAGTGGTATACATTTGTAAGGTCGAGACCTAGATTACGGATATAAAACAAGTGAAATCTTTTCATAGAATGATACAATGCAGGAGGCGGCCATTTGGTCCATCGTGTCCATGTCAGCTCTTTAAAAGAGCTTTCCAATTAGTCCCACTCCCCTGTCCTTGTCCCATAGCCCTGCAAATTTCTCCTTTTTAAGTATTTATCCAATCCCCTTTTGAAAGTTACTACTGAATCGGCTTCCACCACCCTTTCAGGCAGCGGATTCCAGATGATAACAACTCGCTGTGTAAAGATCTCATTTCCCCCCCCGGGATTTTTTGCCAATGACCTTAAATCTGTGACCTCCGGTTACCAACCCTCTTGCCAGTGGAAACAATTCCTATCTATCCACTCTAACAAAACCCCCTTAACACCTCCATCAAGTCCCTCTTTAACCTTCTCTGCTCTAAAGAGAACAATCCCAGCTCCTTTTCAGTCTTTCCACATAACTGAAATTGCTCATCACATTTTTTACATGAAGCCTACAGCACAGAAACAGACCATTCAGCCCAACTTGCTCCACACAAGCCTCCCCCCACCCCTCTTCATCTAACTGTCAGTATATTCTCCTATTCCTTTTCCCTCATGTGTTTTTGTCAACATATTTAATATAAAAATAATGAAAAGTTGTTTTAAAGATTGCATTTATTATAAGACAATTTTGCCCAATTTACACTGGCCTTAGGAGCAGGGAAAGGTCACTTGGCCCAACAAACATGCCCTTTCTTAATTAATCTCAAGCCCGCTTATCTTTCTCCATCTTTTTCCTTTCCAGAAACAAATCCAGCTGCTTCCTGAACGCATTTACATTATTTGTTTCAACAGCCTTCCCTGGTAACTATTTATCCTTTGCCTAAAATAGAAGTCTCTCATTCCTAGTTTCCTGATTTTTCATGTTCAAACGGTTCG
Organism: Pristiophorus japonicus; assembly: GCF_044704955.1. Classification (NCBI taxonomy): domain Eukaryota; kingdom Metazoa; phylum Chordata; class Chondrichthyes; family Pristiophoridae; genus Pristiophorus; species Pristiophorus japonicus. Next base: position 150,471,560 of record NC_091987.1, on the reverse strand, counting down.
CAACAGTGAGCAAGTTATCTGGGTCAATCTTTTCAATGCTCTTCATAACCGTGGCCTGAATTTCCCCTGGATTCGCTCGCTATCCTGCCATGCCCAACGCTCTCCTGGTCGGCCTTCCATTTGCCACCTTCCGTAAGCTTCAGCTCACCCAAAGCTCTGCTGCACATGTCCGAACTCGCACCAAGTCCCAGTCATTAATCACTCCTGTGCTCGCTGACCTACATCAGCTCCTGTTCCAGCAATGTCTCAAAGTTAAAATATTCATCCTTGTGTTCAAATCCCTCCATGGCCTCATCCCTCCCTCCTCCATTCCCTAAAGTCCGTGCGATCTCGGCGCTCCTCCAACTCTGGCCTCTTGCGCATGCCTGATTTTAATCATTCAACCATTGGTGGCCGTGCCTGGGCCCTCAGAGTTGGGATTCCCTCCCTACAACTCTCCACCTCTCTCTTCCTTTAAGATGCTCCTTAACACCTATCTCTTTGACTAAGCTTTTGCTCTCCTTTCCTAATATCTCCTAACATGGCTCGGTGTCAAATTTTGTCTGATAACATTCCTGTAAAGTGCCTTGAAAAGTTTTCTGACATTAAAGGCGCTTTAAAAATGCAAGTTGTTGCATTGGTGGAAATCCCGGAGAAATATGTTAAGTTTTAGCCCTTCACGTAACTGCTCCCGGGGGGACGGAGATGTAAGGGTTACACCAGTCTCCTGCTGAAGAACCCCTACGCGAATTCCAGCCGTGTGTTTCTAAACATTTTCTCCCTTCCTCTCTTAAAGGCACAGAATCATCATGCAGCAAAACCCTAGGGGACTGACAGCCCTTCAGTACCTGGCCCAAGCAACCATACCTCACACGTGCACCTGGACAGAGTGCAGGCAATTCAACCAGAGATAAACATGCTCCAACTGCATATCGGTGGACATCTCCACCATCACTTTCAGCTCCTCGCTCCCCAACCTGACGCAAAGAGCGATTGTAAGGATGATAGCACCACTCTGGCTGCACCAACCAGCTAATTCATCGTGTACAAGGAATCAAAAGTGGGACCTCCAACGTGTTTCATGTTCAATACCAATGGGACTTCTCCTAATGAGCTATCCAGGGAGCCCCTTCATAATCGTATAAACTTCGCTGTGGTCATCTCAAGGTCTTCACTTTTTTTAAACAAGCCAGACTTCCCTAACCCTGCATCACACTTTAAGATCCTGCCCCATAAAATCATGATGCTTTCCTGATTCAATACCCAAAAGGGCACCAATACCTTATTTTAATTCATAAACTGATTAAAAATGTACGCAGTAACTGGAATAAATGCTTTTATCTAATTTGTAGGATTTTTTTTTTTAAACATTATATTACTTCCAAAATGAATAATGCTATTTTGATCATCTAAACGCATCAGTAGAATGTCACCTGTACCTCCTGGGCATTGTGCAGAGTGGAACACGGGGTCCCCGAATGGACTCCTCCGTTTAAATTAGCTCCATTGCCTCCCACTGCATGCCATTCTGTTGCCCCTGCTCACAGCATTCCTCTCTGGGTTCTGCCCAGGCCGTGTAAAATGAAAATCTGTCCATCACTACTTTAGTGAGGCTGAAAAGGTGTAATACTAAGAATATTTGATAACAACTTCTAAAGTGGCTGGAAGCTGGAGTTGCCGGGTAACAGGCAGAGAGAGCAAAATAGCAAGCTACCTGGAGAGACAGGCCTTATTTACAGCATGATGCAGGCTTTCCTCTGGATACTGCGAAAACCGGCTGCAGATTCGGAGTAACTGGCGCGTGGAAAGTGATGAAGCCAGAGATTGTGCCTGAAAGGACAAAGAAAACAAAGGGTCCATTATTAGCAGCCACTTCTCCTCTCAAAACTTTCAAACATTACTTTAAAATCAAAGAAGACTACAGAAAATACATATTGAACAACAATTGTGATCTGAGATTATGTTGCAATGACATTTCTGTAAAACAATGACATCACTTCAAAAGTGAAGCACTTTGGAGCGTTGTGAGGGCATAAAGAACTTGCATTTATATAGTGTCATTCATGACCTCAGGATATCCCAAAGCGCTTTAAGGCCAATGAAGTACTTTTTTGGAGTGTAGTCACTGTTAATAATGTGGGAAACACGGCAGCCAATTTGCGCACAGCAAGCTCTCACAAACAGCAATGTGATAATGACCAGATAATCTGTTTTAGATATGTTGGTTAAGGGATAAATATTGGCCAGGACACTGGGGATAATTCCCCTGCTCTTCTTCGAAATAGTGCCATGGGAGCCTTTATGTCCACCTGAGAGGGCAGCAAAGCCTTAGCATAACATTTCATTTGAAAGACGCATCTTCGATAGCATTGCACTCCCTCAGTGCTGCATTGAAGTGTCAGCTTGGATTCTGTGTCCAAGTCTCTAGAGTGGGACTTGAACCCACAACCTTCTGACTCAAGCAGCGAGAGAGCCATTGCTGACAAGATGAGGTGCTTTGTAAATGCCAGATCTTTATCCCTGTTCTGAAATGCAGTACTTTCCACTTCACCTCCGGATCTTTTAATTGCTGCAACCAAATTGCTCTGGAAAACAATCCAGACTGAGAAATTATCTCTTCGCACAAGTCAGACAAAGTTCCTTCAAGCGTGGACTTCGTTGCAAAACTATGAAGGGTGGGTGAACACACAGCACTCTCTTGAAAGAACTTTTGGAAGCTTACCTCCATACGAAAAGGGCAAGAAAGAAAAATCACCATGCCCATCAAGCCCACCCTCATACGGTGTTCTACTCACTTCCTGTTAGCTCCTGGGAGAGGCAGAAAAACAAATGCCGCTAACTCAGGCAGGACTGGGGGAAATTCCTCGTTCTCTCAGCCAAACTCTCGGAGACAATGAACGAGCAGGTAATCCCATTACTGGGAATTTTCTCAACTCTCTGAAACTTCTCAAGTTCTCTTTCTTTCAGAAGGAGTCTACACTCACCAGAAGTCTCAGCAAAAGGAAAAGGCTTAGAGGGGGAAGGGTGGGACAAGAGTGGTCTGGAGGTTTGCATCTCTGCCTCCCTTTCCTGTATCACCAGCCCTCTGACAAGAGCAGACATTGACGACGAAATCCAACCCCCTACTCCAGTGCGCCAGTGCAGCCTTCGGCCACCTGAGGAAAAGAGTGTTCGAAGACCAGGCCCTCAAAACTGCCACCAAGCTCATGGTCTACAGGACTGTAGTAACACCTGCCCTCCTGTATGGCTCAGAGACATGGACCGTGTACAGTAGACACCTCAAATCACTGGAGAAATACCACCACCGACGTCACCGCAAGATCCTACAAATCCCCTGGGAGGACAGGCGCACCAACGAGTGTCCTCGACCAGGCCAACATCCCCAGCATTGAAGCACTGACCACACTCGATCAGCTCCGTTGGGCAGGCCATATTGTCCGCATGCCAGACACGAGATTCCCAAAGCTAGCGCTCTACTCAGAATTCCTTCACGGCCAACGAGCCAAAGGTGGGCAGAGAAAACGTTACAAGGACACCCTCAAAGCCTCCCTGATAAAGTGCAACATCCCCACCAACACCTGGGAATCCCTGGCCAAAGACCGCCCTAAGTGGAGGAAGTGCATCTGGGAGGGTACTGAGCACCTCGAGTGTCATCGCCGAGAGCACGCAGAAACCAAGCGCATGCGGCAAACCTGTCCCACCCTCCCTTTCCCTCAACGACTATCTGTCCCACCTGTGAGAGAGACTATGGCTCTCGTATTGGACTGTTCAGCCACCTAAGGACTCATTTTAAGAGTGGAAGCAAGTCTTCCTCGATTCCGAGGGACTGCCTATGATGATGATGATATTTGTAATTCCATGGATTTTAATTATGTAAGCATTCTGTTCCCACTCTTTCTCCTTCTCTCTAATGCCTCTCCCTCTGAAATACTCAACTCACTGAAGACATATTAGTCAGAAGGTAATACACACCCATATACCGAATGATGATGGCAGTTAATGTACACCATTGCTGAGCTGACTCAAAATATTCCTCAGTATAGCTGACTAAAGGGCCCATCCTGGGAAAGTGGGCACAGTGCTTATCTTTCACTGCACAGTCTACATTCAGCTCACTGCATCACAGCTCTGGGAAAATACCAACTCCAGCCCCAGGCTTTAGGCCCTCATGGCAAGAACTTTACTGAAAGTATTAAAGGACATAAAAAATAATTTAATGGATAAATTTAATCATGTTACTGTGAAATGTGTGCATTAACCCCCTATTTTGGACATTACAAATAGTTACTGAGGGAAAAAGCTGACACAAAAAGTATGCCAAAAATGTGGCAATTGGCAATCAAGTGGTACAGAGAGGAACTGTGCATAGACACAAGATTTTTAATGACTATATTTAGATAAATTCTACATCTACAAACATACAATTAGAACCCCATTTTGATTTTATGATGATTTGTGTGCAAAGTAGGGTTGCCAACCCTCCAGGGTTAGCCTGGAGTCTCCAGGAATTGCAAATTAATAAGGGCACTATGGCGAGCAGCTCGGGAGAAAAAACAAAAAGGCATTCAAAAAGTGTTCGTTTCCCTCTGAACACTTCCATTTATTAATTATAAAAATATTGGAGATGGGGGAAGAAGAGGCTGTTTCACTAACAGTCAAGATTAAATCAATCGGGTGTCAAAGGGTCTGTTTGTTTTCCAATTGTCGCGGGAAGGCAGTGTGTGCCTGGAGGATGGACCTCTGACAGGAGTGCGGGGGTGGGACGGTTCAAGGCAGGTCTTGTGATGAAACCTCCAGGAATACACACAAAATCAAAGTTGGCAACTATAGTGCCAGGTTACTGCATATTGTACAATGGGATTTAGATGAAACTCGTCATGAACCCCTGGATGGTATCACTGGCTTGACAAGACGTCAGTGCAATGTACAAGCTACATTTTACAGTGTGAACAACAATGATGACCCTCAAACTACCAATTCCAAACATAGTTACATGTGGTCAGTACTGTACAGTAACTGCAGACTTTAACAATTCTCCCCACTCAATTTGCCAAGAGAAATTCCTGAGTGATTACTTTGGTGTGGAGCCAATCCTTGTGGTGAGTATTTTTATACTGATATAAAAAAAAGGCAATTTAATTGTGCACTAAATTGGATATAATTTGGAAGCTATCAAATTATATTGCTGGTAATAGCTAACAAAATTGTTCTATAAATACCACAGTCAATCAAGTACAGCTTTCCGATTAATATTAAATATTAAAGAAAAAGAAAAAAGGAAAAAAAAGGAAGGCAAAAAGAAAGGAAAGAAAGGAAAGGAAAGACAGAAAGATGAGAGAGAAAGAAGGACAAAGAAAGAAAGAGAGAAAGAAAGAGAGAGAGAGAGAGAGAGAAAGAAAGAAAAATAAAAGGATTTATATAGTGCCTTTCACAACCACTGGATGTCCCAAAGCGCTTTACAGCCAATTAAGTACTTTTGGAGTGTAGTCACTGTTGTAATGTGGGAAACGCGGCAGCCAATTTATGCACAGCAAGCTCCCACAATCAGCAATGTGATAATGACCAGATTATCTGTTTTTTTGTTATATTGATTGAGGGATAAATATTGGCTATAACTCCCATGCCCTACAAAGTTTAACTTACTGTCAGGTCATTGGTCTGTCGAAGCTTGTGAGTAAAACGCAATAATTGCGCAACAGCATCTTTGGGGACGTGTGGAATCTGCAGGGACAAAGGTATACAACATGACCAACAATTTTCCAAACTTGTATTTATAAAGCTCCTTTCACAACCTCAGGACATCCCAAAACACTTTACAGACAATGAAGTACGCTTGAAGAGATCCCACAAACAGCAATGAAGTAATGATCAGATAAGCTATTTTTAGAATTTGGTTGAGGTATAAATATTGGCCTGGGCACCGGGGAGAACTCCCCCTGCACTTCTTCGAATAATAACTTATTTTCTTATTTCTATCATTACATTTGAATTCTGTAACTAACTGCAACTGAAATATCAACTTCAGCTCTAATCTATTTTATCCCAGTTTCTAACTGAGAAGTTATTATCTAAGTAACTTGAAATATATCTATAATATGTTGCAAAAATCTTGGCCCTGATATTGCTCAGGGAGTTCTGCCGGTTTGCTGCTATAACCATGGCAAGCGGGGCAGAACTCATAGGAGGATGGCAGAGACCCGGTTAGCACCGGGTCCCCATTATTTCTGGTGGTTTGCTGGCTGACTTGTATGAGGCAGAACTTCCATCTGCCATGAAGAGCAGGAACTCCCTAAGTCAGGCCAAGGGGAGCCTGGCCATTGATGGGAGCCTGGGCAAGCCATCTTCCCATAGACAGGCGGACGAACACTAAAGGTCCTGTGTGCATGGGGTAGTTGGGCAGTGCAGATGTGGCAGAATGGCACTTAAGCCGATCTGCCCCATCATAATTAGATGCCCCTTCACTCACCCACACGATTCCGTGGGGTTAGCACTGGGAAGCACTACCGGGATCACATCCCAAGGAACTCCTGAATTTCCTTGCACTTCTGGCGTCAACATTTCTCATTATAGATTCCTGTGTTCACATTTATTATGGGTATTGCCGACGTAAACTCATCACACTGTAGTTACACCCAGTGGTGGCATTGTAGCACCTCGGCTTTGCATCTCCCTGGTCCTCGGAGAAACCCTTATGATGCATTATTAAAGAAGCAGTAGCAGGACATTTGGAAAAGTAAAATTCGATCAGGCAGAGTCAGCATGGATTTATGAAGGGGAAGTCACGTTTGACAAATTTGCTGGAGTTCTTTGAGGATGCAACGAACAGTGTGGATAAAGGGGAACCAGTGGATGTGGTGCATTTGGACTTTCAGAAGGCATTTGACAAGGTGCCACATAAAAGGTTACTGCACAAGCTAAAAGTTCACGGGGTTGGGGGTAATATATTAGCATGGATAGAGGATTGGCTAACTAACAGAAAACTGAGAGTCGGGATAAATGGGTCATTCTCGGGTTGGCAACCAGTAACTAGTGGGATGCCGCAGGGATCAGTGCTGGGACCCCAACTATTTACAATCTATATAAGCGACTTGGAAGGAGGGACTGAGTGTAACGTAGCCAAGTTTACTGACGATACAAAGATGGGAGGAAAACAATGTGTGAGGAGGACACAAAAAATCTGCAAAAGGACATAGACAAGCTAAGTGAGTGGGCAAAAATTTGGCAGATGGTGTATAATGTTGGAAAGTGTGAGGTCATGCACTTTGGCAGAACAAATCAAAGAGCAAGTTATTATTTAAATGGAGAAAGATTGCAAAGTGCCACAGTACAGCGGGACCTGGGGATACTTGTGCATGAAACACAAAAGGATAGTATGCAGGTATATAGCAAGTGATCAGGAAGGCCAATGGTATCTTGGCCTTTATTGCAAAGAGGATGGAATATAAAAGCAGGGTAGTCTTGTTACAGCTATATAAGGTATTGGTGAGGCCACACCTGGAATACTGCGTGCAGTTTTGGTTTCCATATTTATGAAAGGATATACCTGCTTTGGAGGCAGTTTAGAGAAGGTTCACTAGGTTGATTCCGGAGATGAGGGGGTTGACTTATGAGGAAAGGTTGAGTAGGTTGGGCCTCTACTCATTGGAATTCAGAAGAATGAGAGGTGATCTTATCGAAACGTATAAGATTATGAGGGGGCTTGACAAGGTGGATGCAGAGAGGATGTTTCCACTGATGGGGGAGACTAGAACTAGAGGGCATGATCTTAGAATAAGTGGCCGCCCATTTAAAACAGAGATGAGGAGAAACTTCTTCTCTGAGGGTTGTAAATCTGTGGAATTTGCTGCCTCAGAGAGTTGTAGAAGCTGGGACATTGAATAAATTTAAGACAGAAATAGACAGTTTCTTAAATGATAAGGGGTTATGGGGAACGGGCAGGAAAGTGGAGCTGAGTCCATGATCGGATCAGCCATGATCTTATTAAATGGCAGAGCAGGCTCGAGGGGCCATATGGCCTACTCCTGCTCCTATTTCTTATGTTCTTATCCCCAATTGTCTAAGTTTTGTCGAAGTATTAGATAAAAATAAGGAAACGAGTGAACGACATGAAATGGGGACCAAATTACATCTGTCGCTTTGGTCCAACGATTTCCTGGATTCAAGCCGAGAAGCACTCAAGATGGTCGGTTTCCGTCAAAGCAAGAGGCCACACCTTCGACATCACAAAGCCTGTTTATTTCAAAACAGCATCAATACCTGCCCTGCCCTTACTCACCTCTGCCTCTGTCCTAACCTCAGCCCTTCCTACTTTTCTGTGTGACACAGTAAGTCAAAGGCAATAGAGAAGTGAGACGGACAAGGAATGCAACCCAGACATAACATTATTAATAGACAGATATGGGTGTTGACACTTAAAACTAAGATTCTCATGAAAGCTCTTTATAAAGTTTGATGAAAAGCTTTAAAGAAAAGTACAATGCACGGCAGGGTTGTGGGATGGCCGAGGGTTAGGAAGTATTGAGGAGACAGATGGGGTTGCTAGTTTTTGATTGATAGTAATTCCTACCTACCCATATTTGAGCAAATGAGCATGGTTTGTTTAACAGAGTGTGGCTTATTCAGCCCAAGTAAAGCACGATGTACAAAAACACAAAGTACACTTCTGAGCTGCGACGCCGCAAACTAACAGAAACAGCAGGGTTCTGAACCCTGGCAATCCTCACCATTTTAGTAATGACATCAACCTCTTCTTTCATGCTGAGCGGTCTTACACTGTGAAACAGGAACATCGTTAGCAGCTCCGACCCCAGCCATTGCTGAGCACTGCTGCCCACCACAGGGGGCTCGGCCAAGGCTAGAATCCTGAAGGATGGATGGATGGGGTAAATCAGTCTGAAAGCACAAAGATAAAAAGACAATCAGCGAAGCAATAACAGATTCAGTCAGGTGACGAAGCAGGGTTCTGATCACTGGAACCTCAGTTCATAGGCAGTGCCTCGGAATCGTGGAAGGCTTGCTTCCACTCTAAAAATGAGTCCTTAGGTGGCTGAACAGTCCAATATGAGAGCCACGGTCCCTGTCACAGGTGGGACAGATAGTCGCTGAGGGCAAGGGGTGGGTGGGACAGGTTTGCCGCACGCTCTTTCTGCTGACTGCGCTTGGTTTCTGCATGCTCTCGGCAACGAGACTCGAGGTGCTCAGCGCCCTCCCGGATGCACTTCCTCCACTTCGGGCAGTCTTTGGCCAGGGACTCCCAGGTGTCAGTGGGGATGTTGCACTTTATCAGGGAGGCTTTGAGAGTGTCCTAGAAGGTTAAGGGGTGACCAGAATTACGATGGGTTAGACTACGGTAAATGTTGGTTGGTGAGAGGACACCAATTTGAAGTATTCACACAAAGAATTCTTGGGGTGACTGTCTTTACACAGATGGTGGTTAGAATGTGGAATTCTCTGTCGCGATTGTTGTTGAAACAGAGTCTGGAAATTCTTTTAAAAGGAGATTAGCTGCTTGCTTGAAGTTGGGAAGTATTAAAGGGTATGGGAGAACACAGGAGAATGGGTTTACAATGGATTGCTCCTGTGCAGAAAAGCACCAAGACTGACTCGATGAGCTAAAAGGTCCATTTCTATGCTGGAACATTCTATGATAACCATAAGTCACAAAAAAATTACAAAAAAATATGTACCAAAAATAAATATCCAATTAGCTCTCAGGTGCACCTCACTTCTGAAAATGAGGGCACATTTTAATATATTTTTCTATTTTTAGAAAAGAAGTTATGAAATATGAATAATTATTTCTGAAACACTTGATAGGGAGTCTTTATTATTTAGAAACACATGGACAAACTCAAGACAGAGGTCGATAAATTATTGGGAACAAAGGGAATTAAGGGATATGGGGATAGTGCGGGAAGGTGGAGTTGAGGTAGAAGATCAGCCATGATCTTATTGAATGGCGGAGCAGGCTTGCAGGGCCAAATGGCCTACTCCTGCTCCTATTTCTTATGTTCTTCAGCCACTGCAGTTGCTCCTCCCTAGCCTCTTGGTCTGATGTGCATGCAGAGGCACTGTACATTGTAACAAAAGTGAGTTTTATTTTCTTTAAACAGCATAATCACATGTCTCCACCGAGACAGGACTTCACTCTTCATTCAACCATTGCAAGAGCACCAGTTAAGGAGTGACAGGCTACCTTGGGAGTTTCCTTGTTATTTGTTTTGATGGTATATTGAGGACAGTGTCAAAGGCCTTTGTAAGGTCAAAGGCGGACACAGGGTTGGTGCTGTTCCCTGCATATCTCTTGCGGATGTCGCGCTGTAAAGATCATGTCCGCTGTACCCTGTAGGGGACGGAATCCGCACTGTGACTCCGGGAGGAGCTCCTCAGCCACAGGGAGAAGACGGTTAAGGAGAATTCTAGCGATGACTTTCCCAGTGGCTAATAACAGGGAGATTCCTCTGTAGTTGCCGCAGTTGGACTTGTCCCCTTTTTTTAAAGATGGTCACGATTACTGCATCTCTGAGATCTCCCGGCATGCTCTCCTCCCTCCAGATGAGAGCGATGAGGTCATGCATTCGTGCCAATAGTGCTTCTCCGCCATACTTTAGTGCCTCAGCGGGGATTCCATCCGCTCCCGATGCCTTGTTATTCAGGAATTCCTTCAGCGTGCTGCCTTGGGAATTCCAGCTGGAGCTGATTTAGAGGTCATGTCGAAGGACGTGTATTCAAATCCATTACTATTAATTGCCGTTTGTTTTAAAACAACAAATATACACATTTTTACATATTTAGGATGAGGCTCTACATATTTAGTAGGGTTAGAGAGCACTGTGTGATTGATATGTGGGGGTTCCTGTAAGGCGCACTAGCTCCCGTAGGCAGAGTGTTGCAGTGACACTTCCTGAGAGTGTGTCAGGCTTCACATGTGTGCAACGCACAGGGGGACCACTAAACAACTAAATCAATTAACTGGATACCTTCAATGGCTAAAAATATTCACAAATCGGTATATAAAAACAAATGAATTTGACAGGATTTAAATAGAAGAAAGAAAAGCAGCTGTTCGTTTTGTTGAAGTTACTGGAGAACCACCGACACAATTGGAAAACAGGAAAACCAAAAAAAAAACAGGAACACACATGGAACAGGGAGTTGACTATTAAAACAGTGGCTTTGCACAAGAACAGAAGAAATAGGAGCAGGAGGAGGTCATTTGGCCCCTCGAGCCTGATCTGCCATTCAATAAGATCATGGCTGATGTGATCTTGGCCTCAACTCCACTTTCCTGCCTGCTCCCCATAACCCTCGACTCCCTTCGACGAGGAGCAGCAGTTCAGGCCTAGATTATTTACTTTGTTGGTACATGCAAACTGGGGTAGCCGGCTGAAGGGTAGGAAACATCAGGTGTTTGACAAGAGTTGTGTCAGAGTGTGGAAGAGTACTGAGTGGAGTGCCCCAGGAATTAGTGTTAGGACACTACTGTTTCTAATTTACACGAATGACCTGGATTCAAAAAACCAATACAAGCTGGCTAAATCTGCAGAGGATGCAAAACTTGCAGGGACAGAGGAATCGGACGGCAGTTCAGAAATTCCAGAATGAGATGGAAACATATAATGTATGTGGGAACGTAAGAAATAGGAGCAGGAGTAGACCATTTGGCTCCTCGAGCCTGCTCCGCCATTTAATAAGATCAAGGCTGATCTGATCATGGACTCAGCTCCACTTCCCAGCCCGCTCCCCATAACCCTTACTCCCTTTTCGTTCAAAAATCTGTCTATCTCCACCTTAAATATATTCAGTGACCCAGCCTCAACAGCTCTCTGGGGCAGCAAATTCCACAGATTTACAACCCTCAGAGAAGAAATTCCTCCTCATCTCAGTTTTAAATGGGCGACCTCTTATTCTGAAACTATGTCCCCTAGTTCTAGATTCCCGCACAAGGGGAATCATCCTCTCTGCATCTATCTTGTTGAGCCCCCTCATTATCTTATATGTTTCAATAAGATCACCCCTCATTCTTCTAAACTCCAATGAGTACAGGCCCAACCTGTTCAACAAGAACAATACCGGATTCAATTTAATGCAGACCCCGGCCATTACCCGCACCACGTGTCACGAGTTACAGTCGGCCGAAGGGATGCCGAGTTGCTGGTTCTAGGTGGGCCGATGGGATGCCGAGCGGGCCGAAGGGACGCTGAGTCGCCGGCTTCAGGTGGGTTGAAGGGACGCAGAGTTCAAACGGCCGTAGCTTCTTCCTGACATTGGGGAGGAACGAGGGCCTTGGATGGCCATGGGTGAAGATGGTCAGCGGAGCTCCCGAGGGAGCTGTCATCCCGAGCGCCATATTGTGAAAGGCTCACCAAGAAGATGGAGCGTGGTGCAGCCAACAAAAGCGAGCAGGTCCCCAGTGACTCCCACCCTCACCCTCCACACCTCGGGTCCCTCACTACCTCTCCTGAAGGCACTGCTCAGTGCCGAGCTTACGGCTCACATCTCGCCGTAGGCAACTAGGCCCATACAGTAGAGCTTGGTCTCCAGTCGTCTCATACCCCCCTGCCACTGGGCCAAGACCTCTCTCTACTAAGCCCGTGGTAGCCTGTGTGCAACGGCCACCCAACGTTAAAAGAACTCCAGCACAAGCATCTCCCATCCTTCAAAATGAAGTTTTGGACCTGGAACGTCAGGACCCTCACGGACAACCCCAACAGTGACAGACCATAACGTTGCACCGCCATTGTTGCCCAGGAGCTCAGACGCTTCGACATCGAGATTGTCGCCCTAAGCAAGACCCAGCGGGCAGGGGAAGGCCAGCTCAAAGAACAAGGTGGAGGTTACACCTTCTTCTGGAAAGTTAAACCAGAAGAACGCCGCCTCCACGGAGTCGGCTTCACCATCAAGAATGAACTGGTGGGGCGCCTCAAAGACTCCTCCTGCAGTATAAGTGAATGCTTTATGACTCTCCGGCTCACCCTATCCCGGAACCAGTGCGCCACAGTCATCAGCGCATACGCCCCAATACTCGACACAACAGATGAGACCAAAGAGGAATTCTACTCCAGCCTCGAACAATCCCTGTCCCGAAGCCCTACGGACGACAAACTTCAACGCCAGAGTCGGTAAGGACACATACCTCTGGGGAGGCGTGATTGGCAGAGAGGGGGTAGGGAAAGCCAACTCCAGCAGTACCCTACTCCTGACAAAATGTCCAGATGAACTTCTCATCACCAACACCTTGTTCTGTCAGAGGGACAAGTACAAGGCATCGTGGCAACACCCTCACTCCAAACACTGGCACCTGTTCGACGACGTCATCATCCGAGCGAGGGATTGCAAGGACGTGCCTATCACCTATGACAGGAGCTGACGACTGCTGGACGGACCGCTGTCTAATCCCCTCTGTCATTAACATTAATATAGCCCCAAAGCAGCGACGGCAACAGAAACAATGCTGCAGAAAAATCAACGGCGGGGCACTCAAAGACCCAGTTAAGAAAGCCCTATACAGCCAATACCTCACTACTTACCTGGCGTGCCTTGATGACCCCGAGAGGCAGAGTGCCCACAGCACCTGGTCTGCCCTCAAGGCCTCCATAACCAGCGCCTGCGAAGAGACGCTCGGTCACTCAACCAGGAAACACCAGGACTGGTTTGATGAGAATGACCAGGAGATCCAGGAGCTAATAAGCCGCAAGCGCAAGGCATTTCTGAACCTAAAGCAACAACCCTCGCGGGAGCAGCAAAGCAGCTGTACAGACGGCTGAAGGCCGAGGTCCAACAAAAAAACCTGTGACCTAAAGAAGATGGTGGGTGGAGAAAGCACAGGAGATTCAGTAGCTGGCCGACAGCCATGACGTGCGAGGATTCTTCACCGCAGTCAAGTCCACCTACGGCCCAAGGCCCCACCCCACTGCTGGCCAAGAACAGGGAGACACTCATTAAGGGCACCGAGGCAGTCAGGACCCGCTGGAAGGAGTACTTCAGAGATCTCCTCAATCGAGACTCTGTCTTTGACTCGAGTGTCTTCGACTCCATCCCGCAGCATGCGACCCACCACCATCTCAGTAAAACCCCAGCCCTGCACGAGGTAGAAAAGGCCACCTGGCAGCTCAAGAACAAGGCAACGGGAGCGGATGGAATCCCCGCTGAGGCACTAAAGCATGGCGGTGAAGCACTATTGGCACGAATGCATGACCTCATCTCTCTTATCTGGAAGGAGACGAGCATGCCGGGAGATCCGAGATGCCGTAATCGTTTCCATCTTCAAAAAAGGGGAGAATTCCGACTGCAGTAACTATAGAGGAATCTCCCTGCTATCGGCCACTGGGAAAGTAATTGCTAGAATCCTCCTCAACCGTCTTCTCCCTGTGACTGAAGAGCTCCTCCCGGAGTCACAGTGAGGATTCCGTCCACTAAGGGGTGCAACAGACATGATCTTCACCGTGCGACAACTACAAAAGAAATGCAGGGAACAGCACCAAATCTTGTACATGGCTTTCTTTGACCTCACAAAGGCCTTTGAAACTGTCAACCGTGAGAGACTATGGAGCGCCCTCCTCCGTTTCGGCTGCCCCCAAAAGTTTGTCACCATCCTCCGCCTGCTCCACGACGACATGCAATCCGTGATCCTGACCAGCGGATCTACCACAGACCCAATCCACGCTCGGACCGGGGTCAAGCAGGGCTGCGTCATCACACCAATGCTCTTCTCGATCTTCCTTACTGCAATGCTCCAGCAAGCTGGAGTGGAACTAAACTATAGAACAAATGGGAACCTGTTCAACCTGCGTCGCCTCCAGTGTAGATCCAAGGTCGTCCCATCCTCTGTCGTCGAACTACAGTATGCGGACAACGCTTGTGTCTGCGCACACTCGGAAGCCGAACTCCAAGCCATCGTCAACACCTACACCGAGGCGTACGAAAGCATGGGCCTTACGTTAAACATCCACAAGACAAAGGTCCTCCACCAACCTGACCCTGCCAGTCATCAAGGTTCATGGCTCGGCCTTGGGCAATATGGACCATAATTTGGGAGTCTACTATCAGCAAGGGCAGACATCGATGACGAAGTCCAACACCTCCAGTGCGCCAGTGCAGCCTTCGGTCGCCTGAAGAAGAGAGTGTTTGAAGACCAGGACCTCAAATCTGGCACCAAGCTTAGGGTCTACAGGGCAGTAGTGATACCCACCATCCTATATGGCTCAGAGACGTGGACCATATACAGCAGATATCTCAAAGCGCTGGAGAAATACCACCAGTGCTGCATCCGCAAGATCCCTTAAATCCACTGGGAGGATAGACACACAAACGTCAGTGTTCTCGCTCAGGCCAACATCCCCAACATCGAAGCACTGACCACACTCAACCAGCTTCGTTGGGTGGGCCACTCGTCCGCATGCTTGACACGAGACTCCCTAAGCAAATGCTCTACTCGGAATTCCTATACGGCAAGCGAGCCCCAGGTGAGCAGAGGAAACGCTTCAAGGATATCCTCAAAGCCTCCTTGATAAAGTGTAACATCCCCACCGACACCTGGGAATCCTTGGCCCAAGACCATCCAAAGTGGAGGAAGTGCATTCGGGAGGGCACTGAGCATCTCGAGTCTCGTCGCCGAGAGCATGCAGAAAACAAGCGCAGGCAGCGGAAGGAGCGTGCGGCAAACCAGACTCCCGACCCACCCTTTCCTTCGACGACTGTCTGTCCCACCTGTGACAGAGACTGTAATTCCCGTATTGGATTGCACAGCCACCTGAGAACTCACTTTTAGAGTGGAAGCAAGTCTTCCTCGATTTCGAGGGACTGCCTACGATGATGATGACTGCACATAGCAGGGGGAAATGGGTAACACATGTACTGCATGAATGCCACTGAAATAGCTAAGCATGAAGTTGAGCGAGATCTTGGGGATCCCAACAGACTCGGCGTTCAACGTGCCCAACCACTGCAGAGTAGCAATCAACAAAACCAGCAGAACATTGAGCTAAATCACCAAGACAGTAGAGTAGAACTCAAAGTGCACAATGCTCTGGTCGGGCCATGCCTTCAGCACTCTGTCTACTTCAGATTACCGACATTCACATGCTGGAGGCAGCTGAGCAAGAACCACAAGCTGATTCTTATCATCAGAGACAAAGGCATTTGGAAAGAGCGTACATCATAGAATCTCAGAAATTTAGCACGGAAGGAGACCATTTTGGCTCATTGTGTCCACGCCGGCCAAAAAAGAGCTATCCAGCCTAATCCCACTTTCCAGCTCTTGATCCGTAGCCTTGTAGGTTATCGCACTTCAAAACTTGGGATTTTCAGCCTTGGAACAAGGCGTCCAAGAGGTGATCTTCGAGGTACACAAGACAGTAAACGGCATGAAAAAGATAAATCCTGAGAATTATCTCAAACTAAATTGAGAAAGTGGGTCAAAGAGACACAGATAGAAATTAGTAAAAGGCTAATTTAAGAGCGATATCAGGAAGTTTTTCTTCATAAGAATAGACTCTGAGATCCAGTAGTGGAGGATAAAACGCTGGAATTATTTAAGACTCTGTTAGATGGTACAGTGGGGGAGACTGTCAGGTCCATAGATGAACTAAAATGGACCACGCAAGCTTCCTTTTCCATATTTATATTGTAATCTGCTGAAATCACAGTAATACCCTTACAAATCACGTAGCACCGTTGCATTAGCTAGAGTCCCAGAAGAGAGACATTGCAATGGCGACCCACAATCTGTAAGCTCTAGTTTCCTCGCACCACGGCACTGATTGAAGGCCATCTTGCGAAGGAGAGCCATAGTTTGAATGTCTGGTTTTTTTATTCATTCACAGGATGTGGGCGTCGCTGGCAAGCCCAGCATTTATTACCCATTCCTAACTGCTCAAGAAGGCGGTGGTGAGCCGCTTCTTGAACCGCTGCAGTCCGTGGGGTGAAGGTGCTCCCACAGTGCTTTTAGGAAGGGAGTTCCGAGGATTTTAACCCAGCGACGATGAACAGCGGTATATTTCCAAGTCCAGAGCTTGCCAGGAAGGGACAGAGTGTATAAATATAAAGATGAATCAAAAAGTGGGGTCAAAGTAGGAAAAAATTGGTAAAAAAAACAAATTTTAAAGCTCTTTATCTGAATGCACGCAGCATTCATAACAACATAGATGAGTTGACGACACACAAACATACAAATGGGTATGATCTGATAGCCATTACAGAGACATGGTTGCAAGGTGACCAGGACTGAGAACTAAATATTCAGGGGTATTTGACAATTCTGAAAGACAGACAGAAAGGAAAAGGAAGTGGGGTAGCACTGTTAATAAAGGATGGGATCAGTGCGTTAGTGAGAAACGATATTGGCTCAGAAGATCAAGATGTTGAATCAGTTTGGGTAGCGATAAGGAATAATAAAGGGGGAAAAGTCGCTGGTGGGCGTAGTCTATAGGTCCCCTAACAGTAGCTACACTGTTGGACGGAGTATAAAACAAGAAATAATGGAGACTTGTAAAAAAGGAGCGGCAATAATCATGGGCGATTATAACCTTCATATTGATTGGACAAAGCAAATAAGCCAGGGTAGCCTTGAGGAAGAGTTCATAGAGTGTATCCGGGATAGTTTCCTTGAACAGTACGTTGCGGAACCAACCAGGGAGCAGGCTATCTTAGATCTGGTACTGTGTAATGAGGCAGGATTAATAAATGACTTCGTAGTAAAGCATCCTCAAGGAATGAATGACCATAGCATGGTTGAATTTCAAATTCAAATGAGAAAGTTGGATCTCAAACCAGTGTCTTAAGCGTAAATAAAGGAGATTACAAAGGTATGAGGGCAGAGTTGGCTAAAGTTGACTGGGAAAATAGATTAAAGTATGGGATGGTTGAGGAGCAATGGCAGACATTTAAGGAGATATTTCATAACTTGCAACAAAAATATATCCCAATGAGAAGGAAAGACTGTAAGAGAAGGGATAACCATCCATGGCTAACTAAGGAAATAAGGGAGGTTATCAAATTGAAAACAAGGGCAGACAAACTGGCCAAGACTAGTGGGAGGCCAGAGGATTGGGAAAATTTTAAAAGCCAGCAAAGAATGACTAAAAAAATAATAAAGAGAGGGAAGATAGATTATGAAAGCAAACTAGCACAAAATATAAAAACAGATAGTAAGAATTTCTACAGGTACATAAAAAGGAAAAGAGTGGCTAAAGTAAATGTTGGTCCCCTAGAAGATGAGACTGGGAAATTATTAATGGAGAACAGGGAAATGGCAGAGACTTTGAACAAATATTTTGTATTTGTCTTCACGGTAGAAGACACTAAAAACATCCCAAAAGTGGATAATAAGGGGCTATAGAGAGGGATCTTACTTCACTAATGAAGTCGTACTCGGTAAAATAATGGGACTAAAGACGAACAAGTTCCCTGGACCTGATGGCTTACATCCTAGGGTCTTAAAAGAAGTGGCTGCAGAGATAGTGGATGTAATCTACCAACATTCCCTGGATTCTGGAGAAGTCCCAGTGGATTGGAAAACCGCAAATATAAGGCTCCTTTTCAAAAAAGGAGGCAGACAGAAAGCAGGAAACTATAGACCAGTGAGCCTACCATCTGTCATTGGGAAAGTGCTTAAGTCCATTATTAAGGAGGCAGTACCAGGACATTTGGAAAAGCATAATTCAATCAAGCAGAGCCAGCATGGTTTTATGAAAGGGAAATCATGTTTGACAAATTTGCTGGAGTTCTTTGAGGATGTAATGAGCAGGGTGGATAAGGGGGAACCAGTGGATGTGGTGTATTTGGATTTCCAGAAGGCATTCGATAAGATGCCACATAAAAGGTTACTAC
Organism: Pristiophorus japonicus; assembly: GCF_044704955.1. Classification (NCBI taxonomy): domain Eukaryota; kingdom Metazoa; phylum Chordata; class Chondrichthyes; family Pristiophoridae; genus Pristiophorus; species Pristiophorus japonicus. The sequence goes on along the minus strand of NC_091987.1, from coordinate 150,452,753 downwards.
ACAAGATAAAAGTTCACGGGATTGGGAGTGATATGTTAGCATGGATAGTGGATTGGCTAACTAACAGAAAACAGAGAGTCGGGATAAATGGGTCATTTTCCGGTTGGCAAACAGTTATTAGTGGGGTGCCGCAGGGAGCAATGCTGGGGCCTCAACTATTTACAATCTATATTAATGAATTGGATGAAGGGACTAAGTGTAATGTAGCCAAGTTTGCTGATGATACAAAGATGGCTGACAGAGCAAATTGTGAGGAGGACACAAGAAATCTGCAAAGGCATATAAACAGGCTAAGTGAGCGTGGGGAAAAATTTGGCAGATGGAGTATAATATGGGAAAGTGTGAGGTTATCCACTTTGGCAGAAAAAAATTGAAATTTAAGTTATAATTTAAATGAAGAAAAATTGCAAAGTGCTGCCGTTTCGAGGGACCTGGGGGGTCCTTGTGCATGAAACATAAAAAGTTAGTATGCAGGTATAGCAAGTAATCAGGAAGGCAAATGGAATGTTGGCCTTTATTGCAAGATGGAGAAAGTATAAAAGCAGAGAAGTCCTGCTGCAACTGTACAGGGTATTGGCGAGGCCACACCTGGAATACTGCTTATAGTTTTGGTCTCCATATTTAAAGAAGGATATACTTGCATTGGAGGTTGTTCAGAGAAGGTTCACTAGGTTGATTCCGGAGATGAGGGGGTTGACTTATGAAAATAGGTTGAGTTGGTTTGGCCTATACACATTGGAGTTCAGAAGAATGAGAGGTGATCTTATCGAAACATATAAGATACTGAGAGGGCTCGGCAAGGTAAATGCAGAGAGGATGTTTCCACTCATAGGGGAAACTAAAACTAGGGGACATAGTCTCAGAATAAGGGTCCTTCCATTTAAAACTGAGATGAGGAGGAATGTCTTCTCTCAGAGGGTTGTAAATCTGTGGAATTCTCTGCTCCATAGAGCTGTGGAGGCTGGGTCATTGAATATATTTAAGGCGGAGATAGACAGATTTTTGAGCGATAAGGGAGTGAAGGGTTATGGGGAGTGTGCAGGGAAGTGGAGCTGAGTCCATGATCAGATCAGCTGTGATCTTATTGAATGGCAGAGTAGGCTCGAGGGGCTGTATGGCCTACTCTTGTTCCTATTTCTTATGTTCTTATGTAAAAGTACTTTGATTTCATACATACCTACACTCCACGTTATAGAAACATAGAAAATAGCTGCAGGAGCAGGCCATTCAGCCCTTCTAGCCTGCACCGCCATTCAATGAGTTCATGGCTGAACATTCAACTTCAGTACCCCATTCCTGCTTTCTCGCCATACCCCTTGATCCCCCTAGTAGTAAGGACCTCATCTAACTCCTTTTTGAATATATTTAGTGAATTGGCCTCAACAACTTTCTGTGGTAGAGAATTCCACAGGTTCACCACTCTCTGGGTGAAGAAGTTCCTCCGCATCTCGGTCCGAAATGGCTTACCCCTTATCCTTAGACTGTGACCTCTGGTTCTGGACTTCCCCAACATTGGGAACATTCTTCCTGCATCTAACCTGTCTAACCCCGTCAGAATTTTAAATGTTTCTATGAGGTCCCCTCTCATTCTTCTGAACTCCAGTGAATACAAGCCCAGCTGATCCAGTCTTTCTTGATAGGTCAGTCCCGCCATCCCAGGAATCAGTCTGGTGAACCTTCGCTGCACTCCCTCAATAGCAAGAATGTCTTTCCTCAGGTTAGGAGACCAAAACTGTACACAATACTCCAGGTGTGGCCTCACCAATGCCCTGTACAACTGTAGCAACACCTCCCTGCCCCTGTACTCAAATCCCCTTGCTATGAAGGCCAACATGCCATTTTCTTTCTTAACCGCCTGCTGCACCTGCATGCCAACCTTCAATGACTGATGTACCATGACACCCAGGTCTCTTTGCACCTCCCCTTTTCCTAATCTGTCACCATTCAGATAATAGTCTGTCTCTCTGTTTTTACCACCAAAGTGGATAACCTCACATTTATCCACATTATACTTCATCTGCCATGCATTTGCCCACTCACCTAACCTATCCAAGTCGCTCTGCAGCCTCATAGCATCCTTCTCGCAGCTCACACTGCCACCCAACTTAGTGTCATCCGCAAATTTGGAGATACTACATTTAATCCCCTCATCTAAATCATTAATGTACAGTGTAAACAGCTGGGGCCCCAGCACAGAACCTTGCGGTACCCCACTAGTCACTGCCTGCCATTCTGAAAAGTCCCCATTTACTCCTACTCTTTGCTTCCTGTCTGACAACCAGTTCTCAATCCATGTCAGCACACTACCCCCAATCCCATGTGCTCTAACTTTGCACATCAATCTCTTGTGTGGGACCTTGTCGAACGCCTTCTGAAAGTCCAAATATACCACATCAACTGGTTCTCCCTTGTCCACTTTACTGGAAACATCCTCAAAAAATTCCAGAAGATTTGTCAAGCATGATTTCCCTTTCACAAATCCATGCTGACTTGGACCTATCATGTCACCTCTTTCCAAATGCACTGCTATGACATCCTTAATAATTGATTCCATCATTTTACCCACTACCGATGTCAGGCTGACCGGTCTATAATTCCCTGTTTTCTCTCTCCCTCCTTTTTTAAAAAGTGGGGTTACATTGGCTACCCTCCACTCTATATGAACTGATCCAGAGTCAATGGAATGTTGGAAAATGACTGTCAACGCATCCACTATTTCCAAGGCCACCTCCTTAAGTACTCTGGGATGCAGTCCATCAGGCCCTGGGGATTTATCGGCCTTCAATCCCATCAATTTCCCCAACACAATTTCCCGGCTAATAAGGATTTCCCTCAGTTCCTCCTCCTTGCTAGACCCCCCGACCCCTTTTATAACCGGAAGGTTGTTTGTGTCCTCCTTCATGAATACCGAACCAAAGTACTTGTTCAATTGGTCCGCCATTTCTTTGTTCCCCGTTATGACTTCCCCTGATTCTGACTGCAGGGGACCTACGTTTGTCTTTACTAACCTTTTTCTCTTTACATATCTATAGAAACTTTTGCAATCCGTCTTAATGTTCCCTGCAAGCTTCTTCTCATACTCCATTTTCCCTGCCCTAATCAAACCCTTTGTCCTCCTCTGCTGAGTTCTAAATTTCTCCCAGTCCCCAGGTTCGCTGCTATTTCTGGCCAATTTGTATGCCAATTCCTTGGCTTTAATACTATCCCTGATTTCCCTTGATAGCCACAGTTGAGCCACCTTCCCTTTTTTATTTTTATGCCAGACAGGAATGTACAATTGTTGTAGTTCATCCATGCGGTCTCTAAATGTCTGCCATTGCCCATCCACAGTCAACCCCTTAAGTATCATTCGCCAATCCATCCCAGCCAATTCACGCCTCATACCTTCAAAGTTAGCCTTCTTTAAGTTCTGGACCATGGTCTCTGAATTAACTGTTTCATTCTCCATCCCAATGCAGAATTCCACCATATTATGGTCACTCTTCCCCAAGGGGCCTCGCACAACGAGATTGCTAATTAATCCTCTCTCATTACATAACACCCAGTCTAAGATGGCCTCCCCCCTAGTTGGTTCCTCGACATATTGGTCTAAAAAACCATCCCTTATGCACTCCAGGAAATCCTCCTCCACCGTATTGCTTCCAGTTTGGTTAGCCCAATCTATGTGCATATTAAAGTCACCCATTATAACTGCTGCACCTTTATTGCACGCACCCCTAATTTCATGTTTGATGCCCTCCCCAACATCACTACTACTGTTTGGAGGTCTGTACACAACTCCCACTAACGTTTTTTGCCCTTTGGTGTTCTGCAGCTCTACCCATATAGATTCCACATCATCCAAGCTAATGTCCTTCCTAACTATTGCCTTAATCTCCTCCTTAACCAGCAATGCTACCCCACCTCCTTTTCCTTTTATTCTATCCTTCCTGAATGTTGAATACCCCTGGATGTTGAGTTCCCAGCCCTGATCATCCTGGAGCCACGTCTCCGTAATCCCAATCACATCATATTTGTTAACATCTATTTGCACAGTTAATTCATCCACCTTATTGCGGATACTCTTTGCATTAAGACACAAAGCCTGTAGGCTTGTTTTTTTTAACACCCTCTGTCCTTTTAGAATTTTGCTGTACAATGGCCCTTTTTGTTCTTTGCCTTGGGTTTCTCTGCCCTCCACTTTTCCTCATTTCCTTTCTGTCTTTTGCTTTTGCCTCATTTTTGTTTCCCTCTATCTCCCTGCATTGGTTATCTTTCTCCTCCTTTGAGTTCTCTATTAATAAATGCTTCAGATTTTTTTAAAATAGGTATTGTTTCCATGGTTACAGCTCTTCTAAAACAATTACTAGGACAGCAGTCAGGGATCATGTGCATCCTGACAGAAAGTGTCCTGTCTCATTACTATTCACAGGCAGCCAACATATGCACTTGAAAACCTAATGGAAGATAAGAGAGTTTTTCTTATAATATTTATATACGCCAGAGGTCACGTGAAGTTGACCATGATGCGCTGACGGTATTTGCGCACATAAGGTTGTATTGCCTTACCTACGATAGCTGGGTGGACAAATAACTAGCACAGCAGCATTATTAAGTGATTCTGTGAACAACTTTGGAATTCCTAAGTTTAAATAAATCACCCTCTTTGTCTCCCTCCCTCAGAGGTGCAGCCATACTCAATAAACCCTACTTTCAAAGCTTTTCTAATTTATTGGAGCTCTTTATTAAATTATTTAGAAACAATGGCCCCAAGTTTCAACATGATTTGCTCCTGATTTTTAGAAGCAACTGGTGTAGAACGGAGTATCTTAGAAATCGGAATTCTCGCCATTTAGTTTGCTCCAGTTCTAGTCAGTTAGAACAGTTTCACTTTGGAACAGAATTTTTTTTCAAAAGGGGGCGCGTCCGGCCACTTACGCCTGTTTTCAAAGTTTCGCGAGTGAAAACTTACTCCAAACTAACTTAGAATGGAGTAAGTGAAGATTTTTGTACGCTCGAAAAAACCTTGTCTACACTTTAGAAAATTAGACGTAGGTTACAAATCAGGCGTAGGGACTTGGGGGGGGGAGGGGGGGGGGGGTTTAAAGGTATGTTTACAAATATTAAACACTTCAGTTTTACAAATAAAGAGCCATCATCAATAATAAATGATAAATACATCAATAAATCAATCAAAAAAAATTAATAAGAAATAATTTTTATTTTTAAATCAATAAATAAAACATTTTCTACTTACCGACTGCAGCACCGGGAGCCCTCCAACAGCGTGCTGGGATGACCCCCCCCACCCCCAGTGTCTCTGTCAGTGTCTCTATCTCTCTCTCTGTCTGTCTGTGTGTGTCTTTCACTCTCTGTCTGTCAGTGTCTGTGTTTCTGACAGCGAGGGGAGGGGGAGGAGGGGGGTAGAGGGAAAGAGGGGGAGAGCAGAGGGAGGGAAGGGGGAGGGATGGGGAGAAGGGGGAGGAGGGGGGAGAGGGGGGAGAAGGGGGAGGGGTGGAGGAGAAGGGGGAGAAGGAGGAAGGAGGGAGAAGGGGAGGAGGAAAGGAGATGGGGGGAAGGAGATGGGGGGGAAAGGAGATGGGGGGGAAAGGAGATGGGGGGAAGAAAGGAGATGGGGGGGAAATGAGATGGGGGGGGAAAAGGAGATGAGGGGGGGGAAAGGAGATGAGGGGGGGGAAAGGAGATGAGGGGGGGGAAAGGAGATGAGGGGGGGGAAAGGAGATGAGGGGGGGGGAAAGGAGATGAGGGGGGGGAAAGGAGATGAGGGGGGGGAAAGGAGATGAGGGGGGGGAAAGGAGATGAGGGGGGGGAAAGGAGATGAGGGGGGGGAAAGGAGATGAGGGGGGGAAAGGAGATGAGGGGGGGGAAAGGAGATGAGGGGGGGGAAAGGAGATGAGGGGGGGGAAAGGAGATGAGGGGGGGGAAAGGAGATGAGGGGGGGGAAAGGAGATGAGGGGGGGGAAAGGAGATGAGGGGGGGGAAAGGAGATGAGGGGGGGGAAAGGAGATGAGGGGGGGGAAAGGAGATGAGGGGGGGGAAAGGAGATGAGGGGGGGGAAAGGAGATGATGGGGGGGGGGGGAAGGAGAAGGGGGAGGGAGGCTGAACGGGCCGGGCCTGAGACTTCGGGCAGGGCCCGTCGCCAGCACCAGATTTACAGGTAGGTGGCGTTCGGTCAGGTCGGGGGGATGGTGGGAGGGAGGTCGGTTCGGTTCGGTCGGGGGGAGGGATGGAGAGGGAGGTCAGGTCGGGGGGAGGGAGGTCAGGTCGGATCCAGTCCGGGGGCTGGGTGGGGGAGGGGAAGCGGGAGTCGGGTCGGTGTCGGGTGGAGGCGGGGGAAGCGGGAGTCGGGTCGGGTCTAGTCCGGGGGGTCGGGTCAGGTCCGGTCCGGGGGCGGGGGGGGGCGGAAGCGGGAGTGGGGGTCGGGTCCGGTCCGGAGGCAGGAAGCGGGAGTCGAGTCGGGTCGGGAGGAAGCAGGAGCTGGCCGTGGGAGGAACCTTATTCACGCAGCCCCAGTGAGGCCATTCGGCCAGGGCTAGGGGCTGCGTGCTTCGGCCCCTCCCACACAGTTCGGCGCCTGGAGCTACTGCACTTGCGCGCCCACTGTAGCGCGCATGTGCAGAGGTCCCGGCACTGTTTTCAGCGCAGAGACCTGGCTCCGCCCCCTACTGCTCCTGCTGCGCTGCGCCGAGCTGCAAACGACCTGCAGGGAGCAGTTTTTTTTTAGGCGCACTTTGTGGCGCGAAAAACGGGCGTCCAGGTCAGGACTGCGCCGTTCTAGGCGCGGCTCGAAACTTGGGCCCAGAAAGACTAAGAAATTGTGAGGCACCAGGATGAAAAATGTACGTGTGAGTGTGTGTATGTGCCATACACCCGGTATCAGAGAGTGATCATCACCGTCAGAGGCAGTCCCTCGGAATCGAGGAAGACTTGCTTCCACACTCTTAGCATGAGTTCTTAGGTGGCTGTACAGTCCAATACGATAACTACAGTCTCTGTCACAGGTGGGACAGATAGTAGTTGAAGGAAAGGGTGGGTGTACCTCTGGAACCAAACACCCAGTGTGTGAGAGAGTGACCAGTACTCCTGGGACCATACACCCGGTGTGAGAGTGACCAGTGCCCCTGGAACCATACACCCGGTGTGAGAGTGACCAGTACCCTTGGACCATACACCCGGTGTGAGGGGGAGTGACCACTGGCCCTGGAACCATACACCCGGCGCGCGAGAGTGACCAGTGCCCCATGGATCATACACCCGGTGTGAGGGGGAGTGACCACCGGCCCTGTCACCATACACCAGATACCAGGAGGTGACCTGTGCCCAGGGAACTGTCCACCAACAAGTAGTCAATGCTTTCAGGAGAGTCATGGAAAGGGAAAAAATTGCGAGAAGGAATAAATATTGCAGTTAAAATACTTTCAACACGTTGAAAATGTAAGCATTTGCTGAATCCCCTCCCCATGACACATTTACATTTTACATCAGCTAGTGAATTCCATTTTTATCCTGATCTTATAACCAATAAGTTGATCTAAAAATACCTGCTACATCACCTTAAAATAGCAAGGAATTGCTATATTAAACATGACATAGGAAGTTAGTGTAGTTTTAAACATAGAACTGGGTTACTTTTGAGTTCCATTACAAATCGCAAATCCTGTGCGAGGAAACATGTCAGATTGAAACATGCTGTTTATTTTTAGAGATGTGAGCCTCTGTTTCATTAAGCCATCACCCATCCGTCAGCAGATAAACATTTATTTCATCCCACAAAACATTATCCACGAAGTTCGTGCAGCAGAAAATGAATCCCTGGGTGTGATCACCTACTTTTCTCAGTCATCATCCAGCGACTCTGGGGCACAGCAATTCAGCATCAGGAGTTTGGGCAATACAAATCAGTTTTCAATTAGAAGCACAAGTTGCCCAAGGTCCAACATTCTTATTAAATGCCAAAATAACAGCAAATTTAATGGTCTAACAATAGTTGTCATCATCATCATAGGCAGTCCCTCGAAGCGAGGATGACTTGTTCCATGCCGAAAAAAGGATGAGTTCACAGGTGTTTCAATGAAGGACCTAATATTCCAGATCCCGAACTACATCCTGAAGGGTGGAAGATGCCTGTACGAGGATTTTTTTAACATGTGGTGACCGTTGCACACTAGCCATGACACGGGTTTGACCGAGCTAGGTCTTGATCCGGTGGCAAGGATTAACCAGGACAACTGGAGACCTGCTCTGCTGCACGGGCCTAGTGCGCACACATATCGCAGTGTGGGCTGGTCCATGCTGCCCCTGGGTCCCAAATCCTCGCCTCTCCTGGGCCCCGATCACGTCCCTCTACGGACTCTCGCCACTCCTTTGCCCTGACCTCGCCAGCCCTGCTGTACCTGCCCGCACTGCAATCAGCGACCTAGATTTGGGTGACGTCCAATCCAGTCGCTCTCTTCAAAGCCGTCACCCTCCTGCAGCATCACGCGCTGCTCCCTGCAGCGGCATGCCGCCGCACGTTGCTCACTCTAATGGCCCCGGCCTGCCGATCACCCCCGGTATCACTCTCCACACAGCGTGCCCGCCGGCCGGGCCCGGTATCACGCCCACCCAGGTTGAATAACCATATATTTCTATAATATTCAATATATATCCAAGGATAAGTACTTATTCTGCAACAGCTCTGCCAAAACCAGGATTTGAACCAGTGGAGACATGACCTCATTAACTATCGACGAGAAGATATAGCACCTTTCACGACCACCAGACAGCTCAAAGCACTTTACAGCTAATGAAATACTTTTGGAGTGTAGTCACTGTTGGAATATGGGAAACGTGGCACCAATTTGCGCAGAGCAAGCTCCCATAAACAGCAATGCGATAATGACCAGATAATCTGTTTCTTTGTTATGTTGATTGAGGGATAAATATGTCGGCCAGGACACCAGGGATAACTCCCCTGCTCTTCTTCGAAATAGTACCATGAGATCTTTTACGTCCACTTGAAAGAGCAGACGGGGCCTCGGTTTAATGTCCCATCTGGAAGACTGCACCTCCGACAGTGCAGCACTCCCTCAGCACTGCATTGGAGTGTCAGCTGGATTTATGTGCTCCAGTTCCTGGAGTGGGACCTGAACCCACAACCTTCTGACTCAGAGATGAGAGTGCTGCCCACTGAGCCACAGCTGTCAGTAAATCAGTGAAGTGACTGTAGGGAAGTGATGTGGGATGAACAGGCTTGTGTTCTGGACGCACTGGAGGAGATAAAGTGAAAAGCCATAACTGAAACACATGGTTTCTCATGAGTGAGTAATCAGATTTTAATGCACAGACCCATTGAGGTGAGAATGCCTTGATATGTGGCATTACTTTAGGACGTAATTACACATACAAAAGGTACAGACACTGGTGCTCCTGGAGGGGACTTTGAGTCTTACTGAAGCTAGTGTAAGCAGTTAATGACGATATACTTTTGATCTTCTGAAGGGAGTCCCTGATGTGCGAGCTATAATTAACACCTATATCTCACATACACTACATTTCAAGGGTCGTGTTTTTTTACCTCATTCATATTTACTCTTTATTAAATCAAGACAGACTTTCAATGCTTCCTCGTGCTCGAACTTGTATTAGGGCAATAGGGATCCTATATAAACTTAACAAACACCGCTCGCTGTTAGTGTGTAAATCGCCCAGCAATTTGTGGTGAGGAGGAGGTACCCTCGTGAATTACGAATCGCCACATTGCTGAACCATTTTTGACACTCCACCATTAGCCTCACTGCCCAAAATCTCACTCCTACTGCTGGTGTCCGGCTAACTGGTCTGTAGTTCCCCGTTTTCTCCCTCCTTTCTTCAATAGTGGGGTTATATTTGCTACCTTCCAATCCATGGGAACCGTTCCCCAATCCATGGAATTTTGGAAGATGACAACCAATGGGAAGAATGCTTAAACTCATGTATAATCTTTAGCCAGAACATGTGCCATACCTCTGCTGAAGATCTTCATCAGAAAGATGCAGCTCCTGTTTCAGCGCTTGGTATCTGTCTGCCCGGAGTAGCCGGGAGCCATCGTACAGTGTCAACTCCCTGTCATGAACGAGCCTATTAAAGAAAATCCAGTCAATTAATCCATTTGCAGCAACTGTGACAGACAATGACAAAAACTGTGTGCTTCACATTACCATCTATAGCAGTCATGTAGGAGAATTTGTTTCCACTGGCAAGAGAGTTGGTAATCAAAAGGAACAGATTTAAGATCATTGACAAAAGAGCCAGAGAGGAGAATTTGTTTTTACGCAGCGAGTTTTTATGATCTGGAAAGCACTGCCTGAAAGGGCGGTGGAAGCAGATTCAAGAGGAACTTTCAGAATGGAATTGGATAAATACTTGAAAGGAAGAAATTTGCAGGGCAATGGGGAAAGAGCAGGGGAGTGTGATTACATAGAAACATAGAAAATAGGTGCAGGAGTAGGCCATTCGGCCCTTCGAGCCTGCACCACCATTCAATAAGATCATGGCTGATCATTCACCTCAGTACCCCTTTCCTGCCTTCTCTCCATAGCTCTTGATCCCTTTAGCCATAAGGGCCACATCTAACTCCCTCTTAAATATATCCAACGAAACTGGCATCAACAACTCTCTGCAGGGAATTCCACAGGTTAACAACTCTCTGAGTGAAGAAGTTTCTCCTCATCTCAGTCCTAAATGGCTTACCCCTTATCCTAAGACTGTGCCCTGGTTCTGGACTTCCCCAACATCGGGAACATTCTTCCTGTATCTAACCTGTCCAGTCCCGTCAGAATTTTATATGTTTCTATGAGATCCCCTCTCATCCTTCTAAACTCCAGTGAATAAAGGCCCAGTTGATCCAGTCTCTCCTCATATGTCAGTCCAGCCATCCCGGGAATCAGTCTAGTGAACCTTCGCTGCACACCCTCAATAGCAAGAATGTCTTTCCTCACATTAGGAGACCAAAACTGAACACAATATTCCAGGTGAGGCCTCACCAAGACCCTGTACAACTGCAGTAAGACCTCCCTGCTCCTATACTCAAAACCCCTAGTTATGAAGGCCAACATACCATTTGCCTTCTTCACCGCCTGATGTACCTGCATGCCAACTTTCAATGACTGATGTACCGTGACACCCAGGTCTCGTTGCACCTCCCCTTTTCCTAATCTGCCGCCATTCAGATAATATTCTGCCTTCGTGTTAATGCCCCCAAAGTGGATCACCTCACATTTATCCACATTATACTGCATCTGCCATGCATTTGCCCACTCACCTAACCTGTCCAAGTCACCCTGCAGCCTCTTAGTGTCCTCCTCACAGCTCACACCGCCACCCAGCTTAGTGTCACCTGCAAACTTGGAGATATTACAATCAATTCCTTCATCTAAATCATTAATGTATATTGTAAATAGCTGGGGTCCCAGCACTGAGCCCTGCAGCACTCCACTAGTCACTGCCTGCCATTCTGAAAAGGACCCATTTATCCCGACTCTCTGCTTCCTGTCTGCCAACCAGTTCTCTATCCACGTCAGTACATTACCCCCAATACCATGTGCTTTAATTTTGCACACCAATCTCTTGTGTGGGACCTTGTCAAAAGCCTTTTGAAAATCCAAATACACCACATCCACTGGTTCTCCCTTGTCCACTCTACTATTTACATCCTCAAAAAATTCCAGAAGATTTGTCAAGCATGATTTTCCTTTCATAAATCCATGTTGACTTGGACCGATCATGTCACTGCTTTCCAAATGTGCTGTTATTTCATCTCTAATAATTGATTCCAACATTTTTCCCACTACTGATGTCAGGCTAACCGGTCTATAATTTCCCATTTTCTCTCTCCCTCCTTTTTTAAAAAGTGGTGTTACATTAGCTACCCTCCAGTCCATAGGAACTGATCCAGAGTCGATAGACTGTTGGAAAATTATCACCAATGCATCCACTATTTCTAGGGCCACTTCCTTAAGTACTCTGGGATGCAGACTATCAGGCCCCGGGGATTTATCGGCCTTCAATCCCATCAATTTCCCACCTAATAAGGATATCCTTCAGTTCCTCCTTCTCACTAGACCCTCAGTCCCCTAGTATTTCCGGAAGGTTATTTGTGTCTTCCTTTGTGAAGACAGAACCGAAGTATTTGTTCAACTGGTCTGCCATTTCTTTGTTTACCATTATAAATTCACCTGAATCTGACTGCAAGGGACCTACGTTTGTCTTCACTAATCTTTTTCTCTTCACATATCTACAGATGCTTTTGCAGTCAGTTTTTATGTTCCCGGCAAGCTTCTTCTCGTACTCTATTTTCCCCCTCTTTGTCTTCCTCTGCTGAATTCTATTTTACCCCTCCTAATTAAACCCTTTGTCCTCCTCTGCTGAATTCTAAATTTCTCCCAGTCAGGTTTGCTGCTTTTTCTGGCCAATTTATATGCCTCTTCCTTGGATTTAACGCTATCCTTAATTTTCCTTGTTAGCCACAGTTGAGCCACCTTCCCCGTTTTATTTTTACTCCAGACAGGGATGTACAATTAATTGGAAAGGTCTTTCACTAGAGCTGACAGAAGTACGATGGGCTGAATGTCCTCCTTTGGTGCTGAATAATTCGATGTAGGATCATAAATCATGAAGACACAGAAGACTATTGGGCGCATTTATGTTGCTTGCTCCAAATTGAACCAGTTCTTTCTATTTACTCAATTGAATGTTTGTAAGCTTGGCAAAGTAGCCCTGAAACTAATACTTAAACCACATAAAACAGACATCTTATTTCAAAATGGTCAAGTAAAATGTGCAGCCAAAGTACAGATATGGTTTGGAAAGCAAAAATACCCAATATATTTTGTTGCGATCTTTGCACGAAGATACATACAACAGTCTAAATCCAAGCCTCCAGTGGTGTGGAAGAGACACAGGGCCACTGCCTTTATTGTGAAGTGAAGAACATAACATAAGAATGTTCTGATCTGATCTTGGCCTCAACTCCACTTCCCTGCCCGCTCCCCATAACCCTTTACTCCCTTATTGTTCAAAAATCTGTCTATCTCCACCTTAAATATATTCGATGACCCAGCCTCTATAGCTCTCTGGGACAGAGAATTCCACAGGTTTACAACCCTCAGAGAAGAAATTCCTCCTTGTTACATCTTCAAAGAATTCTAGCAAATTTGTCAAACATGATTTCCCTTTCATAAAACCATGCTGACTCTGCTTGACTGTATTATGATTTTCTCGAGGAAGTATAACTTCCTCTTAAGCTATTTTCCCATTTGCCCATTCCATGGCAAGCTTTAGGTATAATTCCTTAATATAATACCAATCAACATTTATTAAAAAAATGTATGACAGTGCAATCTATCATGTTATATATTACATTACATAGAATTTACAGCACATAAACAGGTCCATGCAGGTGTTTACACTCCACACGAGCCTCCTCCCACCCAACTTCATCTCACCCTATCAACATATCCCTCCATTCCTTTTCTCCCCTCATGCTCATTTAGCTCCCCCGTAACTACATCTATGATATTCGCCTCACCACTCAATCTGACAGCGAGTTCCACATTCTCACTACTCTCTGGATTGAGAAGTTTCTCCTGAATTCCTTGTTGGACTTTAGTGCCGATCATATATTGATGACCCCTAGTTTTGAACTCCCCACAAGTGGAAACATCTTCTCTACGTCTACCCTATTAAAACTCTTCTTAATTTTAATGACCTCTATAATGTCACCACTCAGCCTTCTTTTTTCTAGAGAACGAGCCCCAGCCTATTCAGTCTTTCCCGATCATTTTAATCTCCCAGTTCTGGTATCATCCTTGGAAATCTTTTCTGCACCTTCTCCACATAATGCTTCAAACATCATGTCTGTCGTGACATCAGCTTATTACAATCATTCCAACGGGCACTGACTGATTATGAGGGATTATGGAGCGTCCTCCTCCGTTTTGGCTGCCTTCAAAAGTTTGTCACCATCCTCCGCCTGCTCCACGACGTGATCTTGACCAACGGATCCACCACAGACCCAATCACTTCCGGACGGGGGTCAAGCAGGGCTGTGTCTTCGCGCCAACCCTCTTCTTGTTGCAATGCTCCATCCCACCATCAGCAAGCTCCCCGCTAGAGTAGAGCTAAATTATAGAACAAATGGGAACATGTTCAACCTCCGTCGTCTCCAGGCCAGGTCCAAGACCGTCCCATCCTCCGTCATCGAACTACAGTAGGCAGACGATGCTTGCCTGTGCACACACTCGGAGACCAAACTCCTAGCCATTGCCAACACCTTCACTGAGGCGCATGAGAGCACGGGCCTTACACTAAACATCCGTAAGACAAAGGTCCTCTAACAACCTAACCCTGGCACACAACACTGCCCCCGGTTATCAAAATCCGCGGCACAGTCTTGGACAATTCGGACCATTTTCCATATCCCAGGAGCCTACTGTCAGCAAGGGTAGACAGTGATGTCCAACACCGCCTCCAGTGAGCCAGTGCAGCCTTCGATCGCCTGAGGAAGAGAGTGTTTGAAGACCAGGGCCTTAAGCTCATGGTCTACAGAGCAATGATGATGTCCGCCCTCCTATATGGCTCAGAGAAATGGACTATGTACAGCAGACACCTCAAAACGCTGGAGAAATATCACCAGTGCTGCCTCCGCAAGATCCTGCAAATCCACTGGGAGCATAGACGCACCAACTTAAGCGTCCTCGCTCAGGCCAACATTCCCAACATTGAAACACTGACCACGCTCAATCAACTCCATTGGGCGGGCCACATCGTCCGCATGTCTGACACGAGACTCCCAAAGCAAGCACGCTACTCGGAGCTCCGACACGGCAAACGAGCCCCGGGGGAGCAGAGGAAACGCTTCAAGGACACCCTCAAAGCCTCCTTGATAAAGTGTAACATCCCACTGACACCTGGGAATCCCTGGCCCAAGAATACCTAAAGTGGAGGAAGTGCATCCTGGAGGGTGCTGAGCACCTCGAGTCTCGTCGCCAGAGCATGCGGGAACCAAACGCAGACAGCGGAAAGATACACTGCCCAGAATCTCACTCCTCGATACAGTGCCCAGAATCAATTTCCTTCTGAGCTTCCAGCCATTTAACTGTAATTTATTTTTCCAATTCCTTTTCAGCCCAAATCTGTCAGTCTGTGCAGACAGCTGCTTGGCATTCACAAGGTATGAGAATCGCAGCTATTTCAAGGTAGGCAGTGTGCTGTACTCTACTAAACTGAAAATTCAAGTGTAAAAATAAAATGAAAAACATTAGATGCCTAAACATTCACACTGAGAGTTTGCTATAATGATTAGGTGACTGGAGAGCACTTAGGCTGCTGGCCAAATCGATCCCTGCAACCAAATCCCACTGTGTTTTCTCTTCTGCTTCGGAACAATTTCACTAATCTGCAAAAATCACACCAGGGACTGCTTCAGTCTTGCTCTATATGACAGCTGGATTCATTTCTGAAGGAGGGCAACAGATGGCACAATATACGAGATGGCAACCTATTCCAGAAGCTCCACTAATGTCACTTGGACACCAGCCATTTTGAGGTACACAAGAGCAACCCAAGCATTGTTCTAACTTCTTACAGCTCCTGCTGTGCATCACCGCAGGCTCGACATGCCGTACGACCTACTCCTACTCATTTTTCTTATGTGCACTGGATCTGCTCCCAACCACCATGTGGATAAATCCATCCATGGCCTCACACTTCCCTATCTCGGTAACCTCCTCCAGCCCTACAACCCTCCCTATGTCTGTAATCTCCTCCCGACCTACAACGCTCCCTATCCCCGTAACCTCCTCCAGCCATACAACCCTCCCTATGTCTGTAACCTCCTCCAGCCCTACACCACTCCTTATCCCCGTAACCTCTTCCAGCCCTACAACCCTCCCTATCTCTGTAATCTCCTCCAGTCCTATACCACTCCCTATCCCCGTAACCTCTTCCAGCCCTACAACCCTCCCTATCTCTGTAATCTCCTCCAGCCCTATACCACTCCCTATCTCAGTAACCTCCTCCAGCCCTACAACCTTCCCTATCTCTGTAACCTCCTCCAGCCCTACACCCTTCCTATCCCTGTAACCTCCTCCAGCCCTACAACCCTCCCTATCTCTGTAACCTCCTCCAGCCCTACTCCCTCCCTATCCCTGTAACCTCCTCCAGCCCTACAACCCTCCGAGAAGTCCATGTCCATCTGATGCATCTGGTGCGTCCTGCCCTCCTTTTACCCCACCATTGGCAGCTGGGCATTCAGTCATCCGGGCTCCATGCTCTGAATCCCTCACTAAATCACTCCACCTCGCTCTCCTCCTTTAAGACATTCCTTAAAACCCCCTCCTAACATCTCATTTGACCTTGTGCCCATTTCTGTCTCATTACTGTGGAGCACGTTTTTCTATGATAACTGCACTATATAAATGTAAGATGCTGTTGTTAAATGCGATGGAGAGGAAACCTATCAAGGGTGCTAGGAATAAACTGTCTACGCCTGATCTACCCCGAAACATCATCTCTGTTTACAGCTGCCATGATGTTGCGTTACTGAATACTTAACTCTAATAGTACATTGTCATTTTTAATAGTACTGTGGAATAAAGTTTCTTGTTAAAATATGCAACAATGTTCCCATGGAGGTGTGGATGCTGTTTATGCTGATCATCTGTCAAAACATGCGATATGTTGATAGGGTGAGATGAAGTAAGGGGGGGAGGAGGATCGTGTGGAGCATAAAGACGGGCATAGGTTGGGCCGAATGGCCTGGTTCCGTGCTGTAAAATTCAATGTAATTCTATGTAATATGTTGAGGAAAAATCTGTTCATTCTCCTCAGATTCAAAAATCATCACTGATGAACAACACTAATATGAAGTGCTTCATAAATATTTAAAAGAAAAAAAGACTTGCGCCTTTCAGGACTACCGGATGTCTCAAAGCACTTTACAGCCAATGAAGTACTTTAGGACTGCAGTCACTGTTGTAATGTAGGAAACGCAGCAGCCAATTTGCTCACAGCAAGCTCCCACAAACAACAAGGTGATAACAACCCGATAATCTGTTTTTGTTGTGTTGATTGAGGGATAAATATTGGCTAGGACACCGTAGATAACTCCCTTGCTCTTAATTGAAATTACTGCCACGGGATCTTTTACGTCCACCTGAGAGAGCAGACGGGGTCTCGGTTTAACGTCTAATCCAAAATACGGCACCTCTGACAGTGCAGCACTCCCTCAGCACTGCACTGGAGTGTCAGCCTAGATTTATGTGCTCAAGTTCCTGGAGTGGGACTTGAACCCACAACCTTCTGACTCAGAGGCGAGTGTGCTACCCACTGAGCCACGGCTGACAATTATCAGAGCGGGCAGGGGGAAGGGATTAGAGTGGCTAGGTCCATTGAAAGAGCTAGCACTGGCAGACATGATGGGCTAACTGTACCTCCTTCTGTACTGCACATTCCAATTTAATAACACATTAAAACCAAAAAACATAAAATGGGTGCTCCCAGACCAGGAACATGGATGATTTTCTTGAACCAGTCTGGGATGTAACAGTTTCAAGAATTGTTGCCCCCAGTGAGTGAGAGTAACAATTGAATTTCACATTGTATGTAAAGAGAAAAACCGACACGAGTTTACCTCTGGAGAATTGCCAGTGTTCCAGGGTTGACGCGATGAATGCCATCAAGGACAACAAGTTTTCCTTCTAAGGCAGCAGTGACTAGCGGTGCAGGTCGCCAAGCAGTGTCACCGTTGGCAAGAGTGTACCTCTGCTGAAGCAAATCTCTGGCAGTCATGTCCTGTTACACAACAAGAAAAATCAATGTCACACTGCCGTTGATCAATTCGGGCTTGGTTAGATGGATCACCATGAGCCTCAGGCCTTGGCAATCTGGCCTTGAACCCCAGGCTGCACCATCATACTTCAACTGATATTTCTTATTTGCTGGTTTGTTCGGTTTGAACTTTGTGCAGTTTTTAGCACTGTTACCTCATTGTGGATAAATCCTAAATTAGAATACCAAGATCTAGTAATATTTGCAGCATGTGATGTATGCAAGCTAATGAGAACAAAGATTAAAATTCCAATGGGGTCCCAAGGCACCATGGTACACACCTATGTGAATCATAAGGATGAAGGCTTGGACAATCCTCAGATATTAGCGAGTCAGATCTTCTTCGTTCTTGAATAATAGGCATCCATCACACGCTGTAGGAACTTGGCCAAGCTTGACGAGAGAACCCAAATGCTAAACATCCCTTCAAAAATGTATAATGTGACATCCTGGTGGGCAGCGGCACACATGACCTCTGGACTCCCACCTTGTAGAAGTCCCCAGGACTTGCACAGAAGTGCCTGTTGTAAGGGAATCAAAGATATTTGGCTCAGGGTACAGGAAGATGCCAGTGTCTGGAGACTAAATCGATGAAGGACATTGATACATTGGAATGTTTTACAGCTTTTCTGATTGACTATAAACAGGAGCATCCATGGAAATATGTGGCCTGGAATCTTGAGCAAGCCTCGATTGATTTTGATGGGAGAATTTAGCATCTGGACAATGCTCCAGGTTTCACTCAAACAACGGGGTCAGATTAACTTCATGGCCTGAATCAGAAAAACGTTTATCTGCGAGCCAACGCCCAGACACACCCATCGACAGTAAGAGGAGACCACACTAAATGTGTATTTCAGGGAGCGGGAAACAAAGATGATGAGTCATCTTCAATATGGCAGACTCTGCATATCGCCGCTGGTTGAATTACCGGTTGATGATATGCGAATGTCGGCCATTCAGTAGCCCAGCAACTGAAACCATGGTTGGGGGAGGGCTTTGTGACAAAACGACTTTAAGACGGAAGGATATGGACAGGGAGACACACAGGAAGACACTCTCTCGCTCCAGAGGACTGCGGCAGTCAAGTGAAGACGGACGGGGATGCTCATTCCCAGCTCCAGGGCCCACAATCCGCATCGGCAACGACCAGTCCGATTGGGGGATTGTACGTTTCAACCAAATCTCTAAGGGGTTCTGTCTGTGATTTGTTGGTTTTAATAAAGTAATAATTTGGGGTTGAGCCTAAACCTTTGAGTCATGTATATTTTGTTCCTGTAAATCCCAGAGTCAAAGAACTGTAGTAAGGACAAATCTTACACTGTTCATTTAATCTCAACCGATTTCACCCTAAAAATCCCAGCCCAAAGCAAATCAAAGATGCTAGGGTTTGAGGCAATGGTTGGGAGGGACTATAGTGTGGGAAGGAGGCCTATTATTTGAAGAATGAATCCCATGAGGTATGCCCTCGATCTCGGTCATTCTGCCAATTTTCAAACACAGTACGGACCATGCTGAGTGATACCAATTTCGGAGGACGGAGGTCCTGGTCGAGGGGCTTTCAATAAGAGGAGTTATACCAACAATGTTTATTAACTTTAGTGAAATATAAACAACAATAAGATTTGCTTTACCAGACACTTTGTTGGAAACCAAAGGATTCCTCCCTTCCAGCTGGTAGCAGTGAAGAATACAATCAATGGGCTGGCCACTGCTATCTGCTGCTCAGTCACGGAGCTGCCTTGGGTCTTCTTGCCAAACAACACAAATAACTGCCTCCAGCTCCTGAGCTCTCTTTGGTGAACATAAAATCAAAAGCATTGCGAGCATCGTTTCAGGGCAACCTACAGTCCCCGCAACTGTGTAGCCCTGACATAAACTAAGCTCGCCCAATCTGCTGGATGATATGGCTTGGAAGTGCCTTTATGTATATATTTGGTACTTGCGGATATTCATCCTATTCAAGGACAGCCAGGATTGCATCCCGAGTCCTTAGCTTCCCATATTGGGCACAACCGGGATAATTGCGGAATCTGCTGCCGGGGACCAGCTGTGGACCGTTTGTGTACCACCCCTTGACTGGTAACCATTTACCGAACTCGATCCAGAAAGTGAAACGCGAGATAAACTAATGGTCAAACTTGCCAGCTCTGCCTGGTGAGCACACGCTTTACGCTCATCTGTTCTTGTATGCTGCTGTTCAGTTGTGGAATATTACACTCCTGTTTTGGGCTTTCTCACTGCCCAATAAGCGAGTGGATGCTCAGTATCGTGCTACTACGCACCTTGTGTCAGGCTCACTGCGGTCTACTCCCCTCCCATGGTTACCAGTGCTCTGCAACATAGCTGCTCAACTTTTTCATCCAGTAGCAAAGATGGTGAACAGACTTGGTGGCAAAATCATGTTGCCAATTAACTCTGATTTGCTCGATCCATCAACAGCACGATTCTGTTGATTTGGACAGGTTAGGTAAGTGGGCAAATACATGGCAGATGCAGTATAATGTGGATAAATCTGAGGTTATCCACTTTGGTGGCAAAAACAGGAAAGCAGATTATCTGAATGGTGATAGATTAGTAAAAGGGGAGGTGCAACGAGACCTGGGTGTCATGGTACATCAGTCATTGAAAGTAGGCATGCAGGTACAGCAGGCAGTTAAGAAAGAAAACGGCATGTTGGCCTTAATAGCGAGAGGATTTGAGTATAAGTGCAGGGAGGTCATGCTGCAGTTGTACAGGGCCTTGGTGAGACCACACCTTGAATATTGTGTGCAGTTTTGGTCTCCTGATCTGAGGAAGGACATTCTTGCTATTGAGGGAGTGCAGCGAAAGTTCACCAGACTGATTCCTGGGATGGCAGACTGACATATGAAGAAAGGCTGGATCGACTGGGCTTATATTCACTGGAATTTAGAAGAGTAAGAGGGGATCTCATAGAAGCATATAAAATTCTGACGGGATTGGACAGGTTAGATGCAGGAAGAATGTTCCCGATGTTGGGAAAGTTCAGAACCAAGGGTCACAGTCTGAGGATAAGGGGTAAGCCATGTAGGACCGAGATGAGGAGAAACCTTTTCACCCAGAGAGTGGTGAACCTGTGGAATTCTACCACAGAAAGTTGTTTAGTCCACAGAATTCTCTGCCCCAGTTGGATATATTCAAAAGGGATTTAGATGTGGCCCTTAATGGCTAAAGAGATCAGTGGGTATGGAGAGAAGACAGGAGTAGGGTATTGAAGTTGCATGATCAGCCATGATCATATTGAATGGCGGTGCAGGCTCGAAGGGGCGAATGGCCTACTCCTGCACCTATTTTCTATGTTTCTATGTTCAAGACACCCAGTCTGGTCAACCTTCAGAGATTCCTTTGACTTTGCCTTATTAGCTCACTGGTTTGAAAAGAGGGGTTCAGATGCTCCTGTAAATCACCTCATCATCTCCAACCCTACAGACCTGGGATTCAGCTGGCCATGTTGTACTCAGGCACTTTGTGTCCCCTGGCTGGAGTGTCTAGAACTCAGGGGCACAGTCTCAGGATCAGAGGTGGACCATTTAAGACCAAGAGGAGGAGGAATTTCTTCACTCAGATGGTTGTGAATCTTTGGAATTCTCTGCCCCAGAGGGCTGTGGATGCTGAGTCTCTAAATATATTCAAGGCTGAGATAGAGAGATTTTTGGAGTCTAGGAAATCAAGGGATATGGAGATCGGGCGGGAAAGTGGAAGTGAGGTCGATGATCAACCATGATCTTACTGAATGGCGGAGCAGGCTCAAGGGGCTTACGCGGCAGCTCCTATTTCTTATGTTATAAGAACATAAGAAATAGGAGCAGGAGTAGGCCTTACGACCCCTCGAGCCTGCTCCGCCATTCAATAAGATCATGGCTGATCCGATCAGCTCCACTTCCCCACCCGCTCCCCATAACCCCTTATCCCCTTATCGTTTAAGAAACTGTCTATTTATGTCTTAAATTTATTCAATGTCCCAGCTTCCACAGCTCACTGAGGCAGTGAATTCCACAGATTTACAACCCTCAGAAGAAATTTCTCCTCATCTCTGTTTTAAATGGGTGGCCCCTTATTCATGCACAAGCACCCCCCAATGGTTTATATTTGATCACAAGGACATGGGTTGTCGTCACAAAAGCCCCACAGGTGAATATTTGAGCTACACTGTCCTTGTCCAGTTCGAACTGTTAAGTAGTCGTCATGCACTTTGGCAGAAAAAAAATCAAAGAGCAAGTTATTATTTAAATGGAGAAAGATTGCAAAGTGCTGCAGTACAGTGGGACCTGGGGGTACTTGTGCATGAAACACAAAAGGATAGTATGCAGGTACAACAAGTGATCAGAAAGGCCAATGGAATCTTGGCCTTTATTGTAAAGGGGATGGAGTATAAAAGCAGGGAAGTCTTACTACAATTATACAGGGTATTGAGCGATAAGGGATTAAGGGGTTATGGGGAGCAGGCTGGGAAGTAGACCTGAGTCCATGATCAGATCAGCCATGATCGTATTGAAAATGGCGGAGCAGGCTCAAGGGGCCGTTTGGCCTACTCCCGTTCCTATTTCTTATGTTCTTATGCATGTCCCACCTTGTTGAACCTTGCCCACTAACTGAACTATCTACTGGCCTAAGCACTTTACATACTGGTGATGACAATACTCTTAGATGGCTGGAATCATATGCCGAGTCTGCAAATGCAAAATAAATAACATCTGTAAGTATAGGTGCAAAGCAGTCGGCTCAACTATTAACTTTTAGTCCAAGAGAATTAACTTTGGTCCCTCCAGGCTGCTGCAGATGGATGAAGATAAAGCTTTTAGATAGATTCCCATGAGTGCAATGAACCAGTGCAGATGGCTCAAATAACTGGAAAATCATTGAGCAGACCTCTGTAGAAATGTGTAAACAGATCTAAAGCTACTCGCACAGCTCCTCAGTTCTATGCATCCTATTGTGCTGCATTCATTTTGCCAAGAGTGGACTGATAAAAGATTTTCACCTTACAGTGACAGCTGTGGCTCAGTAGGCAACACTCTCGTCTGAGTCAGAAGGTTGTGGGTTCAAGTCCCACTCCAGGGGCTTGAGTACAAAAAATCTTGGCTGACACTTCCAGTGCAGTGCTGAGGGAGTGCTGCACTGTCGGAGATGCCGTCTTTCGATGAGACGTTAAACCACGGCCCTGTCTGCCCTCTCAGGTGGATGTAAAAGGTCCCATGGCACTATCTCGAAGAAAGAGCAAGGGAGTTATCCGCGGTGTCCTGGCTAATATTTATCCCTCAATCAACATCACAAAAAAAATTATTTGGTCATTATCACATTGTTGTTTGTGAGAGCTTGCATGTGCGCAAATTGGCTACCGCTTTTTCCACATTACAACAGTGACTATACTCCAAAAGTATTTTGTTGGCCGTAAAGCGCTTTGAGACGTCCGGTGGTCGTGAAAGGCGCTATATAAATGCAGTCTTCCACCATAAGGTCCTCCACCAGCCTGTCCTCGCTGCACAGCACTGCTCTCGCAGGCATCAGGATCCACGGCGCAGCCCTGGACAACGTGGACCACTTCCCATATCTCGAGAGCCTCCTATCAACAAGAGCAGGCACTGACGACGGGATCCAACACCACCTCCAGTGCGCCAGCGCAGCCTTCGGCCGCTTGAGGAAAGGAGTGTTTGAAGACCAGGCCCGCAAATCTGCCACCAAGCTCATGGTCTACAGGGCTGTAGTAATACCTGCCCTCCTGTATGGCTCAGAGACATGGACCATGTACAGTAGACACCTCAAGTTGCTGGAGAAATACCACCAACGTTGTCTCCGCAAGATCCTACAAATCCCCTGGGAGGAGAGGCGCACCAACATTAGCGTCCTGGACCAGGCCAACATCCCCAGCATTGAAACACTGACCACACTTGATCAGCTCCGCTGGGAAGGCCACACAGTTCACATGCCAGACATGAGAACTCTCAAAACAAGTGCTCTACTCGGAACTCCTTTACGGCAAACGAGCCAAAGGTGGACAGCGGAAAAGTTATAAGGACACCCTCAAGGCCTCCCTGATAAAGTATGACATCCCCACTTACACCTGGCCAAAGAGCACCCCCAGTGGAGGAAGTGCATCCGGGAGGGCGCTGAGCACCTCGAGTCTCATCGGCGAGAGCATGCAGAAATCAAGCGCAGGCAGCAGAAAGAAAACCTGTCCCACCCTCCCTTACCCTCAACAACTGTCTGTCTCATCAGTGGCTCTCGCATTGGACTGTTCATAGAAACATAGAAAATAGGTGCAGGAGTAGGCAATTCGGCTCTTCTAGCCTGCACCGCCATTCAATGAGTTCATGGCTGAACATGCAACTTCAGTACCCTATTCCTGCTTTCTCGCCATACCCCTTGATCCCCCTAGTAGTAAGGACTACATCTAACTCCTTTTTGAATATATTTAGTGAATTGGCCTCAACAACTTTCTGTGGTAGAGAATTCCACAGGTTCACCTCTCTCTGAGTGAAGAAGTTTCTCCTCATCCTAAATGGCTTAACCCTTATCCTTAGACTGTGTCCCCTGGTTCTGGACTTCCCCAACATTGGGAACATTCTTCCTGCATCTAACCTGTCTAAACCCGTCAGAATTTTATATGTTTCTATGAGATCCCCTCTCAGTCTTCTGAACTCCAGTGAATACAAGCCCAGTTGATCCAGTCTTTCTTGATAGGTCAGTCCCGCCATCCTGGGAATCAGTCTGGTGAACCTTCGCTGCACTCCCTCAATAGCAAGAATGTTCTTCCTCAGGTTAGGAGACCAAAACTGTACACAATACTCCAGTTGTGGCCTCACCAACTGTAGCAACACCTCCCTGCCCCTGAACTCAAATCCCCTCGCTATGAAGGCCAACAGGCCATTTGCTTTCTTAACCGCCTGCTGTACCTGCATGCCAACCTTCAATGACTGATGTACCATGACACCCAGGTCTCGTTGCACCTCCCCTTTTCCTAATCTGTCACCATTCAGATAATAGTCTGTCTCTCTGTTTTTACCACCAAAGTGGATAACCTCAAATTTATCCACATTATACTTCATCTGCCATGCATTTGTCCACTCACCTAACCTATCCAAGTCGCTCTGCAGTGATAGAGAATTCAAACAGGCTAATTTCAACAGACTGTGAAAATTCACAGACACCCAAGTCAAGGCTGCTACATGCAGTTCGGTATGTTGCATTAACTCATCAATCAACTTGATATTTTCGGACCTTGGGTAGTGAGCCAATAAAACGTTAAAAGACTTTCAATTGAGCCAATAAGGTCAAAGAAGGCGAGTTCTTTTCTGTAAATTGATCCAGGTATAAAGTACAGCCATTTTGACCATGTGTCTCAGTAAGAACAAAGACCTGGCTTGAAGCTAAGAAGTTTGTTGCTCTCTGCCAGTATTAAAAAGTTAAAACTACCATCGGAGTTCGTATTTCATTGGAAATTAAGAGATCTAACATGCAGCCTCATAGCATCCTCCTCACAGCTCACACTGCCACCCAACTTAGTGTCATCCGCAAATTTGGAGATACTACATTTAATCTCCTCGTCCAAATCATTAATGTACAATGTAAACAACTGGGGCCCCAGCACAGAACCTTGCGGTACCCCACTAGTCACCGCCTGCCATTCTGAAAAGTACCCATCAAAGAACTCACTATGGGCTCAAAATTGGTCCACCCCTTTTTTTGGTGCACTCACCAGAGATGCGCCGCTTTTCTGTGTTGAAAAGTGCTCCGAAGAAAATCGCTCCCCACTTTGGGCGCTGTTCGGCCTCTCCCGGGTCTTCTAACAGCGTGGCCAGTCGGGTCGGGGACAGAGCCAGCGTCCCGCGCTGAAAACAGTGTCGGGACGTCTGCACATGCGCGTTGGAGTGTGCGCCCTCGCTCCTCGCCCCCAGCCTCTCAGTGTGTGTGCTGCAGCATGGAACCCGATCATCATCATCATACCGGCTGCTGGTGTGCCCCGCCCCTATCCCAGGCCGAGTGACCTACCGCACAGGCCGGCCCGCTTCCTTCCCGGGCTGAAGATGAAGGTAGGGTACAACATAAGAACATAAGAATTAGGAACAGGAGTAGGCCATCTAGCCCCTCGAGCCTGCTCCGCCATTCAATAAGATCATGGCTGATCTGGCCGTGGTCTCAGCTCCACTTACCCGCCCTCTCCCCGTAACCTTTAATTCCCTTATTGGTTAAAAATCTATCTATCTGTGACTTGAACACATTCAATGAGCTAGCCTCAACTTCTTCCTTGGGAAGAGAATTCCACAGATTCACAACCCTCTGGGAGAAGAAATTCCTTCTCAACTCGGTTTTAAATTGGCTCCCCCATATTTTGAGGCTGTGCCCCCTAGTTCTAGTCTCCCCGACCAGTGGAAACAACCTCTCCGCCTCTATCTTGTCTATCCCTTTCATTAAGATCACCCCTCATCCTTCTGAACTCCAATGAGTAAAGACCCAGTCTACTCAATCTATCATCATAAGGTAACCCCCTCATCTCCGGAATCAGCCTAGTGAATCGTCTCTGTACCCCCTCCAAAGCCAGTATATCCTTCCTTAAGTAAGGTGACCAAAACTGCACGCAGTACTCCAGGTGCGGCCTCACCAATACCCTATACAGTTGCAGCAGGACCTCCCTGCTTTTGTACTCCATCCCTCTCGCAATGAAGGCCAACATTCCATTCGCCTTCCTGATTACCTGCTGCACCTGCAAACTAACTTTTTGGGATTCATGCACAAGGACCCCCAGGTCCCTCTGCACCTCAGCATGTTGTAATTTCTCCCCATTCAAATAATATTCCCTTTTACTGGTTTTTTTGCCCAAGGTAGATGACCTCACACTTTCCGACATTGTATTCCATCTGCCAAACCTTAGCCCATTCGCTTAACCTATCTAAATCTCTTTGCAGCCTCTCTGTGTCCTCTACACAACCTGCTTTCCCACTAATCTTTGTGTCATCTGCAAATTTTGTTACACTACACTCTGTCCCCTCTTCCAGGTCATCTATGTATATTGTAAACAGTTGTGGTCCCAGCACCGATCCCTGTGGCACACCACTAACCACCGATTTCCAACCCGAAAAGGACCCATTTATCCCGACTCTCTGCTTTCTGTTCGCCAGCCAATTCTCTATCCATGCTAATACATTTCCTCTGACTCCGCGTACCTCTATCTTCTGCAGTAACCTTTTGTGTGGCACATTATCGAATGCCTTTTGGAAATCTAAATACACCACATCCATCGGTACACCTCTATCCACCATGCTCGTTATATCCGCAAAGAATTCTAGTAAATTAGTTAAACATGATTTCCCCTTCATGAATCCATGCTGCGTCTGCTTGATTGCACTATTCCTATCTAGATGTCCCGCTATTTCTTCCTTAATGATAGCTTCAAGCATTTTCCCCACTACAGATGTTAAACTAACCAGCCTATAGTTACCTGCCTTTTGTCTGCCCCCTTTTTTAAACAGAGGCGTTACATTAGCTGCTTTCCAATCCGCTGGTACCTCCCCAGATTCCAGAGAATTTTGGTAGATTATAACGAATGCATCTGCTATAACTTCCGCCATCTCTTTTAATACCCTGGGATGCATTTCATCAGGACCAGGGGACTTGTCTACCTTGAGTCCCATTAGCCTGTCCAGCACTACCCCCCCAGTGATAGTGATTGTCTCAAGGTCCTCCCTTCCCACATTCCTATGACCAGCAATTTTTGGCATGATTTTTGTGTCTTCCACTGTGAAGACCAAAGCAAAATAATTGTTTAAAGTCTCCGCCATTTCCACATTTCCCATTATTAAATCCCCCTTCTCATCTTCTAAGGGACCAACATTTACTTTAGTCACTCTTTTCCGTTTTATATATCTGTAAAAGCTTTTACTATGTTTTTACGTTTTGCGCAAGTTTACCTTCGTAATCTATCTTTCCTTTCTTTATTGCTTTTTTAGTCATTCTTTGCTGTCGTTTAAAATTTTCCCAATCTTCTAGTTTCCCACTAACCTTGGCCACCTTATACGCATTGGTCTTGGATTTGATACTCTCCTTTATTTCCTTGGTTATCCACGGCTGGTTATCTCTTCTCTTACCACCCTTCTTTTTCACTGGAATATATTTTTGTTGCGCACTATGAAAGAGCTCCTTAAAAGTCCTCCACTGTTCCTCAATTGTGCCACCGTTTAGTCTGTGTTTCCAGTCTACTTTAGCCAACTCTGCCCTCATCCCACTGTAGTCCCCTTTGTTTAAGCATAGTACGCTCGTTTCTGACACAACTTCCTCACCCTCAATCTGTATTACAAATTCAACCATACTGTGATCACTCATTCCGAGAGGATCTTTTACTCGGAGATCGTTTATTTTTCCTGTCTCATTACACAGGACCAGATCTAAGATAGCTTGCTCCCTTGTAGGTTCTGTAACATACTGTTCTAAGAAACAATCCCGTATGCATTCTATAAATTCCTCCTCCAGGCTACCCCGTGCGATTTGATTTGACCAATCGATCTGTAGGTTAAAATCCCCCATGACTACTGCCGTTCCTTTTTCACATGCCTCCATTATTCCCTTGATTATTGCCCGCCCCATCGTGAAGTTATTATTTGGGGGCCTATAAACTACGCCCACCAGTGACTTTTTCCCCTTACTATCTCTAATCTCCACCCACAATGACTTACTTACTTACTTACTTCTATTTTTTATTTGGATACTTTGAAAAAATTATGTAAATATGTTTTGTCTCTTGTGACTAGTGTCAAGCCTATTTACCTGGTGCTATTGTGAAAGAAGAACATAAGTGACGGAGGAACACTGAGAGAATATCTTATTTATTGAAGTAGACTTTATTTAGATAATATGGGCTCAATTTTGGCCCAGTATAATCAGTTCAAACAAATAGTTGTTTAAATTAGCTGAGAGGTTAGGGCAATTTAATTCAACTATCTTTTACTTCTTTTATTTTTGTAGTTTAAGCTTCCATGAATGTTTCTGTTGTATAGTAAATTAACTTTGCGAAGTTTGTCATATGATTTCCTGTGTAGCTGTTTGATCCTATTCACATTCTTTAGTCAAGTCATTAAGTTCTGCTGGCCTCCGATATACCTACCTGCGCTGATTTCTTAACTCTCCGCAAGGGTTTTCTGAAGTGGCCACATACGCTGGCCTAAGTCGATTTGGAGTAACTATTAGCTGGCCAATATGGCCAAAACTGGCGTAGGTGGCTGGTAATGCCCCCTTCTGAGAAAAACTAAACTAAACTAAAAAAATTGTAACTAACTCACTTACACTGGCGCAAATTGAATGTGCAAAATGGGGATTTTTAAAATCAAGTTGCTCCAAAAAAAACGGAGCAACTCCTGGCCAATTTTGAGCCCTTTAACAGTGGAAGCAAGTCTTCCTCGATTCCGAGGGACTGTCTATGATAATGATAATGATAAAATTAATCCACCGGTAAGGGATGCTAGTTCAATGTGTTGCACAATTTCAGTGCACCGTTTAACAAACATAAAGGAGCTTACAGACAAGCAGGTAACAGCACTGTGCATCCAATTTGTGAATCTGATGGATGCTGAAATGATTAGGGAGTCCAATGGATTTGCCATTCGCTGCACACAGTGGGGACTGTCTCTTTTAATCCGAGTTTGGTTTGCAGAGTTACTCCTGTTTAGTAAGCTCGAGGAAATCACCCCTACTCTTGGCATCATCAATGGAGGATCTCTCTACTGCCGCTCCTTCGGACCAAAATATACGGAGCACTTCAAACATTAAAACTAGTAACTTTGAAGTTGACGTTAATGCAAATGGAGAACGGTTTTCTTTTTTTAAGCTGAGATAAGCGACGACCCGTTTTAAACGTGTATTTTTAAAGCAGTGGAGACTGTATCTGTATCTTTAGTCATAGAGGTACAGGACATCAAGAATTGTGTTGATAGAATTTGCTTTGAGAAATATTGTTTTGCTTGCGTTTATGATCAAGGATATTATGTAAGCAAGCCGCAAGGCAACATGGGCTCAAAAATATACAAATACATTTTCGCTCCACAGTCTCAGGATTTTAGTGCAACAAAGTGATCACCCTGAACTGTGACAATATATGTGATTTCTACATTATAAACAAATGTACATTTAAAAAAGACTTGCATTTATATAGCGCCTTTCACGACCACTGGATGTCTCAAAGCGCTTTACAGCCAATTAAGTACTTTTTGAAGTGTATTCACTGTTGTATTGTGGGAAACGCGGCAGCCAATTTACGCACAGCAAGCTCCCACAAGCCTCAATGTAATAATGACCAGATAATCTGTTTTAATGTTGATCAAGGAATAAATATTGGCCAGGACACCGGGACGTCGGTTTAACATCTCATCCAAAAATGGATTTAAGCTTATTTAGCTAAATTTCAGCACCAAGCTGATGATATTCCCGATCCGACAGTGCTCTTAAGTATGTTACTCAGCGTGACAACACAAACTACGAAAAGAAATGGCATTTGAGACTGTTGCCAAGGAAACAAACAACCTTCAGTGCAAATATAGATACAATTGTGGATTTTATGACATAGCAACTTCAAAATGAATTCATAACCAACATCCCAGACCAGAAATCAATCTGGTGTCAGCATGTCTGACTGATTTCCTCTTTAGACAGGTCTAAAAACAGAAGTCTTAAGATAACACAACTTAACAGAATGATTGAAATTCCTTCATTCCCTGCCACCATGTTGAAAAGATCTTTCTGGCTTCTGCTCGTTGTGCTCATTTGGGTTATTAACCTAGTTCTTTTTCCATGAACCTTCAATTGAAACTTATCAACATTAAATAGTTCTTCAACTTATATATTTTGTGAAGCAGTAATTTTTTTTAAATTGCCACTGCTTTTTCCGAGCAAAAGGCAATTTTTTCAGAGGCTCCTTCCCTTTAACGTTTCACACATCAAAGCTCCGGAATGGTCACTGCCAACAGTGGACAAAGCTTCAACACGTGTGACATTCACTGTTTGCCACTTCATCACAGCTGTTAACCCAATCTTAAATAATCAGCCAATAGCAGTGAGTAAAACCTTCGCCCGCTCATAACGCAAATGGTAATTCCTGACAGTGTCATCTTTCTTTCTTCAAACTTATTAGTTCAGCTATTCACATGTACAATTAGCTATATCTTTCCAAAGCCTATAAATACAATGAGTTTGGCTAGGTTTGCTAATAACCCTTGGCATAAAGGTTGACTGAAAACATTGCTAAAGATTCAATTTCTCGAACCATGTTTGCTCTGTAGTGTGCAGTTTCATCAGAATTACTCTTTTCTAGTTCCTTGCTCCCTCATATTTTGCTGTCTCCCCATTTCCTCTCCCGAGGGCATTGATGGCTGTGGGAATAAAGTTCCATAGACAACTGGTGCCCATTGGTACCTCATTCAAATGGCCCTTCTGCATATCTGAGCCCAGACACGGAGTTATTCGACTACAGGTAGCATCGCAGCTGTGCCTGAACTTGTCCTCACCCGGCATTCCGCACATTTTGCAGCTGGGGTGACTGAATGGCAATCAGAAATGGGAATGCTGCCTGATTTTCCTTAACCCTGGGCACTGTGGCCAACTGTAGCACCCTTAAACGTCACCACAGCTAACTCAGCATAGCTCGGTAATCAAACCAGACAGCTTGTGGAATGTACAGCTTAGTTACATTCATTCATTCATTCATAGGCAGTCCCTCGAAATCAAGGAAGACTTGCTTCCACTCTAAAAGTGAGTTCTCAGGTGACTGTACAGTCCAATACGGGAATTATAGTCTCTGTCACAGGTGGGACAGACAGTGGTTGAAGGAAAGGGTGGGTGGGACAGGTTTGCCGCACGCTCCTTCCTCTGTCTGCACTTGTTTTCTGCATGCTCTCGGCAATGAGACTCGAGGTGCTCAACGCCCTCCCGAATGCACTTCCTCCACTTAGGGCGTCTTTGGCCAGGGACTCCCAGGTGTCAGTGGTGATGTTGCACTTTATCCGGGAGGCTTTAAGGGTGTCCGTGTCACGTTTCCTCTGCCGACCTGTGGCTCGCTTGTTGTGAAGGAGTTCCGAATAGAATGTTTGCTTTGGGAGAAGTGTCTGGCACGTGGACAATGTGGCCTGCCCAATGGAGCTGGTCGAGTGTGGTCAGTGCTTCAATGCTTAGTTACACGCCTCTTCCCATAACACGAAATCACTTCGCAAACAAAATTCTGCTGGTTCCTTTCCTTCAGCTTATTTCTTAACCAGATTTTACATTGCATCCCCACCACCGAGGTTCAAGTAGCAGCCTCTCATTCAATATTTTTTTTTAAGGAGTGCAAGTACACCACTGCACAAGGTCTTATGCAAGTTACTCAAAATGTCAAGGAGATTGGTTGGGTAGGACTTCCCCCAACTGTCTTCCTGCTGACTGCTCGTCACTAGATCATCATCACACAGGCAACACTCATTTCATTATTTCTCCCCACATCAACATTGGTCTGTTCCAGCACCTTTTTTGAATGTTGGTACCATGACAGCCTGTTTTCAATTTGTTGGGAGTTCTCCATCTTACACTGACCACCTCACAAATCTCCTCCCTACTCTCTTGGTGCCTTAGGGTAAATACCTCATTTATTTGTTTTGAGCCCTTTTGTCCTGGCGATCACCTCCATCTAACATTAATATTGAAGTCATTAAACCTACTTTGGATTATCACCAAATATGCAGAGCATCTTGTTCCAGTCTTCCTGAGTGAAAACCTGGAGGAATTGATGGGCTATCTATTTTATGTTCATCCTCGCCTTCAGCCTCCTTTTGGATGCTCACCTCTTCCCTTACCTCTGTTTAACTTCATAATACTGGGAACAAAATGTTCCTTTATTGTAATCGCTCATGTAACGATGAACTGCCTTTCCATTAGCTGTATCAGTCTAAGCCCCAGCACAATGTCATTCACTTCATTTGCTTTTTCTTTCCTATTCCGACCACTGATCCTGACTTTTGTGACCGACGAGTCAGCTGTGGCTCAGTAGCACTCTCATCTGAGTCAGAAGGTGTGGATACAAGCCCCACTACAGAGACTTGAGGACACAACCCAGGCTGACATTCCAGTGCAGTACTGAGAGAGCGCTGCACTGTCAGAGGTGCCATCTTTCAGATGAGACTTTAAACCGAGGTCCTGTTTGCCCCTCAGGTGGACGGAAAAGATCCCATGGCACTATTTTGAAGAAGAGCAAGGGTATTGGCCAATATTTATCCCTCGACCAACTAATCACTAAAGCAGATGATCGGCTCATTATCATATTGCTGTCTGTGGGGCCTTGCTGTGCGTGAATTGGCTGCCTTGTTTCCTACATTGGTACTTCAATGGTTGTAAAGCACTTTGGGACATCCTGAGGTTGCAAACGGCGCTATATAAATGCAAGTCTTTCTTTATTGATCAAGAAGTAAATCTCTTGCAGCTTTCATCTCAGGTGTTGCTGTGTGAGGCCATTACAAGGTTGTCTTGTTGAGATCTGCAAAGTACTGCTGTGGGACTTACCACCTCTACACCTCTGGTTTCAACTCTGCACAACTATGAACAGTCTCTCATCTAACTCCCATTTGTCTATTTTAACCCAAATTGTAAGCGTTCGATGTTCCTTATATTTTGGCCAAGGGCCTCTCTCAAATTTACTGGTTTTATCAAGCTTGATCTTTTATTCTTTCCTCTCCTGTTTTTGTTGCCCAATATTATCAAAACAAACATTTAGTTTAACATGCGTACAAGATTACCTGATAGAGTGTGATGGGTTCAATGCTATAACCCAGCAGGTTGGCGAATTCCTGAGCAATCACAGTTTTGCCGCAGCCCTGCATGGATAGAATTGACAGATGTTTTTAAATGAATCGCATAAAACAATTGGTGCCAGTGGGAGCTTTGCAATGCACTGCATAATCTGCGTTCATATTACCTTGCCACCAATTAGACACATGTCCTTTACCATGTGTGACTGCATCATCTCTGCCAGGAGCCGGTCATGACTGGGCGTTCTCACGAAATTCGGTGAACCCGTGTGAAACTTTAACGGTCTTGTTCCAACCGGAATCTGTACAATTCACAGGTTAAAAACAGATCTTCTTTACTTTCAACAAAATGGGAACATCTACTTCAATCTTTTTCTGTAATCAGCTCTTTAAATAAATTATTCTTGAAAATGAATTTGGAGCTGGACCTATTTCCTGCCGTTATTAAATGGAAGCTCTGCCACATATTACAGTTCCGAGATTTTACATGTCATTGTGACATCATTCTTGCCGCTCTGTGGTGCATTTATCTGTAATGTGTATATAATGCCTGTGCTTTTCGAGTAATAGGTTTTTGATTTACAATCAGAAAAGGGTAGGGGTCTATCTGACTCCAAAGAGTGACCAAGAGTGACCAACAAGCAGATTTCACAACCCACAATTATTACCTGGGACGTTGCTTTAAAAGAATGCACCAACCTGGGTCACTGCAAAAACTTAATACAATTGTAAAGGTTGTACATAGGCAGTCCCTCGAAACGAGGATGACTTGCTTCCATGCCGAAAAGGGATGAGTTCTCAGGTGTTTCAATGAAGGACCTAATATTCCAGATCCCGAACTGCATGTTGAAGGGTGGAAGATGCCTGTGCGTGGATTTTTTTTAACGTGGGGTGACCGTTGCACACCAGCCACCACACGGGCTTGACAGAGCTAGGGGTCTTGGTCCAGTGGCAAGGATTAACCAAGACGACTGGAGACCAGCTCTGCTGCACGGACCTAGTGCGCACACATATCGCAGTGTGGGCTGGCCCATGCTGTTCCTGGGCTCTCGCCTCTTCTGGCCCCGAACTCTCGCCTCTCCTGGGCCCTGATCACATCCCTCTGCAATCTCTCGCCGCTCCTTCGCCCCGACCTCCTGCTGTACCTGCCCACACTGCAATCAGCCGTCGCCATCCTGCAGCAGCACGCTGCTCCCTCTAAGGGAGGGTGAACAGCCAGTTGTCCTGGTGCATATAGGTACCAATGACATAGGTAAAAAACGAGATGTGGTCCTACGAGACGAATTTAGGGAGCTAGGAGTTAAATTTAAAAGTAGGACCTCAAAAGTAGTAATCTCAGGATTGCTACCAGTGCCACGTACTAGTCAGAGTAGGAATCACAGGATAGCTCAGATGAATACGTGGCTTGAGAAGTGGTGCAGAAGGGAGGGATTCAAATTCCTGGGACATTGGAACCAGTTCTGGGGGAGGTGGGACCAGTACAAACCGGATGGTCTGCACCTGGGCAGGATCGGAATCAATGTCCTAGGGGGACATTGGTGTGCTGTTGGGAGAAGTTAAACTAATATGGCAGGGGGATGGGAACCTATGCAGGGAGACAGAGGGAAATAAAATGGAGTCAGAAGCAAAATATAGAAAGAAGAATAGTAAAAGTGGAGGGCAGAGAAACCCAAGGCAAAAAACAAAAAGGGCCACATTACAGCAAAATTCTAATGGGGCAAAGTGTGTTAAAAAAACAAGCCTGAAGGCTCTGTGCCTCAATGCGAGGAGTATTCGGAATAACATGGATGAATTAACTGCGCAGATAGCAATTAACGGATACGATGTAATTGGCATCACGGAGACATGGCTCCAGGGTGACCAAGGCTGGGAACTCAACATCCAGGGGTATTCAACATTTAGGAAGGAGAGACAGAAAGGAAAAGGAGGCGGGGTGGTGTTGCTGGTTAAAGAAGAAATCAATGCAATTGTAATGGAAGGACATTAAGCCTGGATGATGTGGAATCGGTATAGGTGGAGCTACGGAATTCCAAAGGGCAGAAAATGCTAGTGGGAGTTGTGTATAGACCACCAAATAGTAGTAGTGAGGTTGGGGACAGCATCAAACAAAAACGGGATGTGTGCAATAAAGGTACAGCAGTAATCATGGGCGACTTTAATCTACATATTGATTGGGCTAACCTAACTGGTAGCAATGCAGCAGAGGATGATTTCCTGGAGTGTATTGGGGATGGTTTTCTAGACCAATATGTCGAGGAACCAACCAGGGAGCTGGCCATCCTATACTGGGTGATGAATAATGAGAAGGGACTAATAGCAATCTTGTTGTGCGAGGTCCCTTGGGGAAAAGTGACCATAATATTCCTTATTAAGATGGAGAGTGACAAAGTTAATTCGGAAACTAGAGTCCTGAACTTAAGAGAAGGTAACTTCGACAGTATGAGGTGTGAATTGGCTAGAATAAACTGGCAAAGGATACTCAAAGGGTTGACGGTGGATAGGCAATGGCAAACATTTAAAGATCACATGAATGAACTTCAGCAATTGTACATCCCTGTCTGTAGTAAAAATAAAACGGGGAAACTGGCTCAACCATGGCTAACAAAGGAAATTAAGGATAGCATTAAAGCCAAGGAAGAGGCTTACAAATTGGCTAGAAAAAGCAACAAACCTGAGGACTGGGAGAAATTTAGAATTCAACAGAGGAGGACAAAGGGTTTAATTAGGAGAGGAAAAATAGAGTATGAGAGGAAGATT
This sequence comes from Pristiophorus japonicus, assembly GCF_044704955.1. Lineage (NCBI taxonomy): Eukaryota > Metazoa > Chordata > Chondrichthyes > Pristiophoridae > Pristiophorus > Pristiophorus japonicus. The sequence goes on along the minus strand of NC_091987.1, from coordinate 150,416,372 downwards.
GCAGGGAATATAAAAACTGACTGCAAAAGCTTCTATAAATAAATGTGAAGAGAAAAAGATTAGTAAAGACAAACGTAGGTCCCTTGCAGTCGGATTCAGGTGAATTTATAATGGGGATCAAAGAAATGGCAGATCATTGAACCAATACTTCGGTTCTGTCATCACGAAGGAAGATACAAATAACCTTCCGAAGGTACTAGGGGACAGTGGGTCTGGTGAGAAGGAGGAACTAAAGGATATCCTTATTAGGCGGGAAATTGTGTTAGGGAAATTGATGGGATTGAAGGCCGATAAATCCCAGGGTCATGATAGTCTGCATCCCAGAGTACTCAAGGAAGTGGCCCTAGAAATAGTGGATGCATTAGTGATCATTTTCCAACAATCTATTGACTCTGGATCAGTTCCTATGGACTGGAGGGTAGCTAATGTAACACCACTTTTTAAAAAAGGAGGGAGAGAGAAAACGGGTAATTATAGACCGGTTAGCCTGACATTAGTAGTCAGGAAAATGTTGGAATCAATCATTAAGGATGAAATAGCAGCGCATTTGGAAAGCAGTGACAGGATCGGACCAAGTCAGCATGGTTTTATGAAAGGGAAATCATGCTTGACAAATCTTCTGGAATTTTTTGAGGATGTAACTAGCAGAGTGGACAAGGGAGAACCAGTGGATGTGGTGTATTTGGACTTTCAAAAGGCTTTTGACAAGGTCCCGCACGAGAGATTGGTGTGCAAAATCAAAGCACATGGTATTGGGGGTAATATACTGACGTGGATAGGGAACTGGTTGGCAGACAGGAAGCAGAGAGTCGGGATAAACTGGTCCTTTTCAGAATGGCAGGCAGTGACTAGTGGAGTGCCGCAGGGCTCAGTGCTGGGACCCCAGCTCTTTACAATGTACATTAACGATTTAGATGAAGGAATAGAGTGTAATATCTCCAAGTTTGCGGATGACACTAAATTGGGTGGCAGTGTGAGCTGTGAGGAGGATGCGAAGAGGCTTCAGGGTGACTTGGACAGGTTAGATGAGTGGGCAAATACATGGCAGATGCAGTACAATGGGGATAAATGTGAGGTTATCCAGTTTGGGGGCAAAAACACGAAGGCAGAATATTATCTGAATGGCTGCAGACTAGGAAAAGGGGAGGTGCAACGAGACCTGGGTGTCATGGTTCATCAGTCACTGAAAGTAGGCACGCAGGTACAGCAGGCGGTGAAGAAGACATTGGCCTTCATAGCTAAGGGATTTGAATATAGAAGCAGGGAGGTCTTAATGCAGCTGTACAGGGCCTTGGTGAGGCTTCACCTGGAATATTGTGTTCAGTTTTGGTCTCCTAGTTGGAGGAAGGACGTCTTGCTATTGAGGGATTGCAGCGAAGGTTCACCAGACTGATTCCAGGGATGGCTTGGCTGTCATATGAGGAGAGACTGGATCAACTGGGCCTTTATTCACTGGAGTTTAGAAGGATGAGAGGGGATCTCATAGAAACATATAAGATTCTGACGGGACTGGACAGGATAGATGCGGGAAGAATGTTCCCGATGTTGGGGAAGTCCAGAACCAGGGGACATAGTCTTAGGATAAGGGGTAGGCCATTTAGGACTGAGATGAGGAGAAACTTCTTCACTCAGAGAGTTGTTAACCTGTGGAATTCCCTGCCGTAGAGAGTTGTTGATGCCAGTTCACTGGATATATTCAAGAGGGAGTTAGATATGGCCCTTACGATTAAGGGGATCAAGGGATATGGAGAGAAAGCAGGAAAGGGGTACTGAAGGAATGATCAGCCATGATCTTATTGAATGGCGGTGCAGGCTCGAAGGGCCGAATAGCCTACTCCTGTACCTATTTTCTATGTTTCTAATGGCCCCGGCCAGCTGATGGTCTTGCAGGCTGGGACCGCGCCGATTTCCGGGGTACAGAGCTATGTTAAGTAACGATCTAAGGAACGAAAGCCCTGAAGTCACACCACGGGATACTTCCGTACAAACACTTTGTACCTTTAATTGAAACTCTTATCGTTGTTGTTTTCGTTGAGCCGTTGCCCCATTGTCACCACTGCTAAAACAGCAGAGAGGGGAAGCTGGCATTAACACAATAGCAAACATCCCACAGTAGGCCCAAGGAATTTGAAATTGCCAAGTGGCATTTTCAAACGAAGCTTTTAGGAATAGCTGCATACCACCTGGTCATTTCTTAAATCATTTATTCATTCACGGGATGTGGACGTTGCAAGGCTGGCATTTATTGCTGTCCCATCCCTAATTGCCCTGGACAAGGTAGCAGTGAGCCGCCTTCTTGAACTGGTGCAGTCCTTCTGGTCAACCTTCTCAGAGGCGAGATGTCACTGAGCCACAGCTGACAGTAAGGTTTGATTTACAAGAATCCTGGTGTCTGCCAGCCATGAGGGAGGGGCAGGGCACGTGCTGAACAGTACTGGTTGTGGGAGGGGAGGAATTCCATCTCCAGCAACAGTGGTTTGTGACATGCAAAGGGATCTCTGTAAACATGCATCTTTGTCTATCTGTCTCTCTCACACGCAGTCAATCTATCTGCCGGACTGTGTGCGTCTCTCTCAGCTGTAAGAAGTTACAACTCAGTAATTCGAGGTTCAAAGTTCAACTCACTTATTTTTTCATTTGAAAATCAAACTAAATAAAGACCTCTCTTTCTTTGCAATTGTTATTAATCAGATGTTGACATCTTCTAACTGTCAGCATCACACAAGTGATAATCAGGTGAGATAATCACAGGTATTTTGCTTCAAAACAATTTCTGAAAAGTGAATTATCACCATGGCATATAGTAATGGCATTCAGTACTCTCTTTACACAGTAGCAATCAGCTCAAAAATTGGTTAAAACACAAAAAATGTACTTTATGAACATGAAGACAGATCCCATTTTCATGTTTCCCCAAAAATACTAGAAATACTATAAATAATATAAATTGCCACTTTGGGCAATAATACCATGGCTTTTGGAAAAGGCTGATGCCTTCAGGTAAACACTTTAATGAATACTACTGGTGAAGGGTTGTTTTTTGGACTGGAGGAAGGTATACAGTGGTGTTCCCCAGGAGTTGGTACAGGGACCACTGCTTTTCTTGATATAGATTAATGGCTTGGGTGTACAGGAAACAATTTAAAAATCTGCAGATGGTACAAAACTTGGAAGTGAGGAGGATAGTGATAAACTTCAAAAAGAACATAGACAGACTGGTGGATGGGTGGACACAATTTCAAAATGTGCAGATGACACAAAACTTGGAAGTTTAGTGAACAGTGAGGAGGATAGTGAATTACTTCAAGAAGACATAGACAGACTGGTGGATGGGCGGACACGTGGCAGATGAAATTTAACACAGAAAAGTGCAAAGTGATACATTTTGGTAGGAAGAACGAGAGAAGGCAATATAAACTAAAGGGTACAATTCTACAGTGGGTACATGAACAGAGAGACCTGGGGGTATATGGGCACAAACCATTGAAGGTGGCAGGGCAAGTTGAGAAAGTGGTTTAAAAAGCATACGGGATTCTGGGCTTCATAAATAGAGACATAGAGTACAAACCTGTATAAAACACTGGTTCGGTCTCAACTGGAGTATTGCGTCCAATTCTGGGCACCTCACTTTGGAAAGAATGTGAAGGCCTTATAAAGAGTGAAGAAAAGATTTACAAGAATCGTTCTAGAGATGAGGGACTTCAGTTACATGGATAGACTGGAGAAGCTGAGGGTGTTCTCCTCGGAGCAGAGAAAGGAAATTTGATACAGGGCTTCAAAATCATGAGAGGTCTGGACAGAGTAGATAAAGAGAAACTTTTCCCATTGGCGGAAGGGTCGGGAACCAGAGGACACAGATTTAAGGTGATTGGCAGAAGAACCAAAGGCGATGTAAGAAAAAAACATTTTACGCAGCGAGTGGTTAGGATCTGGAATTCACTGCTTGAAAAGGTGGTGGTGAAGATTCAATCATGGTTTTCGAAAGAAAAATTGGATAAGTATCTGAAGGAAAGAAATTTGCGGGGCTACGGGGAAAGGGCGGGGAGTGGGACTGGCTGAGGTGCTCTTGCAGAGAGCTGGCACGAGTTCGATGGGCCGAATGGCCTCCTTCCAGGTTGTAAGCATTCTATGATTCTATATTAAAAATGCGTACAGTATAATTCAATTGATACATTTAATCATTATATGAAATATTGAATTTTTTGATTTAGATTTTTTTCGTGTAACCCTTACTTTGGACAACAGAAATTTCCGTTGCAGAGAAAAAATTGATAAAACGGCGGCTTTTAAAAATTCAGAAAGGGTTTAGAGCGATTTGCGAGATTGTGTAGAGTGATAGGTTTGCATAGGAAAAACCCATTATAAATGTGGACATGATCATTTATAATGGGAAAACAATGACACAAGTGTAACAAAAACCTATCAGAAGGTCAAGTTTTACAAACAGAATGTTTTTGCAGAGGTAGTATTTTTAATTCATTATAGAAGGATATTTCAAGAAACAATGCAGGTAAACGGATTGCTTTTGATCTATAGACAGTGCCTGATCCAAATCAGAGGGCCCCTCCTCAGTACATTAAAATGCTTTGGCACAGGAATCTAAATTCCACCTTCAGTGACTGATTTATTACATCGGACTAAATTAGTTGTCAATATTAGCCAAGAATGGAGCAAGCTCAGATTGCAAGTAACTGATGAGACAATGTAAATGATAGGTCTGGCTTGTGTTACTGGACCGAGTGGAAAATGTGAATAATGAAGTCCACCTTATTTATTTGTATCAAAACAAATTTCACTGAATTAAGATTACTTTGGCCAGTTAAAACTTACTCCAAATCGACTTAGGTCTGCGTATGTGGCCAGCTCTGAAAAACCTTGTGTGCACTGAAGAATTCGACGCAGGTTAGTACATTTAAAGCACCAAGACTTACAAAGCACTAAACAAAGCACAAAAAGTAATAAGCAATCAATCAATAACAAATAAAAAATAGAAGTCCTACTTTTATGCCAGAATCAAGTTTTTTTTTAAAGTCCCCCCCACTCCTCCCCCCCCATCAAAACACACTTTCTCTCTTCCCCCCCCACAAAAAAAACTCTCCTCCTCCGCCGCCCCCCCAATCAAAACTCTCAAGCACAACCATCAATAAATAACAAATAAAACTGAAGTCCTACCTCGGGACGTCAGCGGGCCGGCCGGCCAGTGCGGGAGACAACTCGGCTGGGGATAGGGTGCGGCGAGATCGGGGCGTCCCTTCGGCCGGGGATAGGGGCTGTGAGCATCGGGTCCTGCTCACAGCCCATAGGATACGCTAGGAGGGCAGGAGCATGTGCGCAGACTTCACTGCGCATGCGCAAAGCTGCCAGCACTGTTTTCGGCACTGGCCTGTTGCTCCTCCTCACCACTTCACAATGCACGCCAGGTCGGGACTCCGGGGACTTGGAAGAGCGGCCAGGATGGGGCAACTTTTTTCCGACACCATTTCCAGCGCGCAAAGTTGGCACACTTAAGGTAAGTGCGCTGAAAAAAGAGGTTGGGCAAAATTAAGCCCATAGAACCATAGAAATTTACAGCACGGAAGGAGGCTATTTCAGCCCATCGTGTCCACGCCGGCCAACCAAGAGCTACCCAGCCTAATCCCACTTTCTAGCTCTTGGTCCGTAGCCCTGTAGGTTACGGCACTTCAAGTGCACATCCAAGTACTTTTTAAATGTGGTGAGGGTTTCTGCCTCTACCACCCTTTCAGACAGTGAGTTCCAGACCCCCCACCACCCTCTGGGTGAAGAAATTTCCCCTCAAATCCCCTCTAAACCTCCTACCAATTATTTTAAATCTATGCCCCCTGGTTTTTGACCCCTCTGCTACGGGAAATAGGTCCTTCCTATCCACTCTATCCAGGCCGCTCATAACTTTATACACCTCAATAAGGTCTCCCCTCAGCCTCTTCTGTTCCAAAGAAAACAAACCCAGCCTATTCAATCTTTCCTCATAGCTAAAATTCTCCAGTCCAGGCAACCTCATAAATCTCCTCTGTAACCCTTTCTAGTGCAATCACATCTTTCCTGTAATGTGGTGACTAGAACTGCATGAAGTACTCCAGCTGTGGCCTAACGAATGTTTTATACAGTTCAAACATAACCTCCCTGCCTCAGCTAATAAAGGCAAGTATTCCGTATGCCTTCTTAACCAGCTTATCTACCTGGCCTGCTACTTTCAGGGATCTGTGGACCTGCACTCCAAGGTCCCTTTGTTCCTCTACACTTCTCCGTGTCCTACCATATAATGTGTATTCCCTTGCCTTGTTAGCCCTCCCCAAATGCATTACCTCACACTTCTCCGGATTAAATTCCATTTGCCACTTTTCTGTCCACCTGACCAGTTAATTGATATCTTCCTGCAGTCTACAGCTTTCTTCTTCAGTATCAACCACACGGCCAATTTTAGCATCATCTGCAAACTTCTTAGTCATACCCCCTACATTCAAGTCTAAATCATTGATATATACCACAAAAAGCAAGGGACCCAGTACTGAGCCCTGCTGCACAACAAATGAGGGTAAATTCCCTGCACTCCCAGTTGGCAGCTGTGCTCAAAGGGAATGTAGGCCGGCGTCAACGTTCGAACATTCGCCAACCCACGCTCACTGTACGCAGAACCTCCAACTGGGAGTGCAGGAACAGAGAACTAACCCACGCAGTCATCCAGCCATGGAGGACTGAAAGGATGGTACTGCAGTACCACATTACTGCATTCATCAACTGACAGACCAATTTCACAGTCAAACTAGTCTGCTCTTTGCACAGCAACAACTGACAATTAACAATTATCAGTAACTCCCAATTTACTCAGATACAAAGCTGTAGTCATACACTACCTCCGACTGCTAACAAGCCCCACCTTTAGACGAGTACAAACCTGCACAAATATTCAAACAGAACTCCTCTACAAGGAATCAAACTTATACTTAGTTGGTCTAAGATAGATCGTCCTCTGGTATTTTGACCTCCCTGTAGTATATTCTTGGCGTGAGTTTGGGGCCCAGAAGAGGCGAGGGTCCAGGGGCAGCATGGGCCAACCCACACTGCGATATGTGTGCACACTAGGTCCGTGCAGCAGAGCTGGTCTCCTTGGAACAAGACCTAGCTCTGTCGAGCCCGTGTAGTGGCTGGTGTGCAACGGTCACCACATGTTAAAAAAATCCACGCACAGGCATCTTCCACCCTTCAACATGTAGCGCGGGATCTGGAATATTAGGTCCTTGAAACACCTGTGAACTCATCCCTTTTTGGTGTGTTTCGAGGGACTGCCTATGATGATGAGTATATTCTTTGCAAAAAGTAGGTGTCAAAGCAGTGCTGGTCAGTAAAGCTAAAATCCAATTGCTATTAATAAAAATACCTGGACACTAAACAGAATCCAACTTCAAAACATATCGAAGAATTGAAGACTGCCAGCTGTAATAAGTCCTTCTACAAACACCAGGAGCCAGTGAAAAGGTTACAAGTACCTTTTGGAAATTCCACCATCAAGGAAAGAGAATTCATTACCTGAAAGGCCATGTCCTGGTCGCCAATTTGAACAGTGGCTGTGGCCTGTGAAGTCTGTCCATTTGTTTGTTTTATGCCAGTAACTCCCTTTGGGATAGAGGAATTTGCAGAGCCCAGCAACTCAAATGTCTAAAACAAAGAGATGTTCAGCTTATCAATTACAAAGGATAGCAACAATTTAAACAGCATCCTCTTTATCCAGGAACCTCAGCAACACCGATCAATGAATATGTCCCGAGAAAACTCCCGATATAAAATATTAACAGGCCACATTTTCCGCATGCTAGACACGAGACTCCCAAAGCAAGTGCTCTACTCGGAACTCCTTCACGGCAAACGAGCCAAAGGTGGGCAGAGGAAACGTTACAAGGACACCCTCAAAGCCTCCCTGATAAAGTGCAACATCCCCACTGACACCTGGGAATCCCTGGCCAAAGACCGCCCTAAGTGGAGGAAGTGCATCTGGGAGGGCGCTGAGCACCTCGAGTCTCATCGCCGAGAGCATGCAGAAATCAAGTGCAGGCAGCGGAAAGAGCGTGCAGCAAACCTGTCCCACGCTCCCCTTCCCTCAACGACTATGTGTCCCACCTGTGACAGGGACTGTGGTTCTCGTATTGGACTGTTCAGCCACCTAAGGACTCATTTTAAGAGTGGAAGCAAGTCTTCCTTGATTCCGAGGGACTACCTATGATGATGATGAAGAATCCTGCAAGGTGCTCAAAAAACTCAGCTGGAGGTTAGCACACTGATGCCGTGCATTATGCAAATGCAAGGTGGTTATTTGGGACTCCAGTCCCAGAGAGACGGAAGGTTACAGGCCACTTGGTGACGATCTGGGCTCAGCTGAGCAGAGAGGCACCAGGTGAAACTGCAGCATCTTCCCCACAAGGAGAATCAGATGGGAGTTCCACTGGCTGAGTGGCTCCTCACACCCCCTGGTGATCAGCCAAAGGGACCAATGGCCAAGGTCTGGGAGAAGGCCAATGGCACAGACATGAATCTTTGCAGTTGTCTGATAGAGACAAAGCCATAGACAATAAAACACACACACACCGGGTGGAGTGCAAGAAACTCCAGATATTGTGCAGACAATGTACTCAATGTAGAGCAATACAAAGTACTGAAAACATCACTTCAAAGGGGAACCAAAACACAGAATTATCTGGTGAATTTACCTACATTGGCTCCCGGTTAAGCAACAGCTCAATTTCAAAATTCCCCTCCTTGTTTTCAAATCCCTCCATGGCCTCGTCCCTCCCTATCTCTGTAATCTCCTGCAGCCTCACAACCCCACAAGATGTCTGCGCTCCTCAAATTCTGGCCTCTTGAACATTCCTGTTTATAATCGCTCAACCATCAGTAGCCGTGCTTGCAGCTGCCTGGGCCTAAGCTCTGGTAACTCCCTCCATAAACCTCTCTGCCTCTCTTTCCTCCTTTAAGACGCTCCTTAAAACCTACCTCTTTGACCAAGCTTTTTGTCATCTGCCCTAATTTTTTCTTATGTGGATCGGTGTCAAATTTATTTGTTTTGTCTTATAATACTGCTGTGAAGCACCTTGGGACGTTTTATGAATTTAAAGCGCTATATAAATCAAAGTTGTTGTTGTTGAATTCATCAATGTTACAATGACAAACTGTGTGTTGAAGGAGAAGGTTTTGGTATACATTGCACACATATCATAACTGGGAACAGCAGTGATGTGTTCGGGGATCAATCACCAGGTTATTTTTAAATATGTATTTACTTTAAATAAAAATCAATCTCTAAACAATCTCAGTGACAGTAATGTGAAGAGTGGAATTTCCTGATGCTGTAGCACTCCTGGGCGTTTGCTCAATTGGATAAATACATGGGTCTATGCAAGGATCTGCTGACACAGCTTCAGCTTGATTAGTTAGAACTGCTCTTGCTTCTGATTCAAAACATTGTCGTTTCAAGCTCCGCAACAGGTCCATAATCCAGACCGACACTTCAGCGCAATACTAAGGGAGTGCGGTATCGACAGAGGTGCTGTCTTTCAGATGAGACCCTATATGCCTGTTCGACGGAAAAGACCAAGTCTTGCTGCGACTAGCATAAGCAGTCAAGATCTGCTGAGGTGTCCTTAATATGTGAGCTATAATCTATACCTATATCTCAGATGCACTGTATGTATGGTGTTGTGTTTCATTATCTCATTGACTTGTTTTAACAAGTTAATCAGCTGTTTCAATGTTTCATCGTCCTCAAACTTGTACAAGACCTAAAGGATGTATGATAATGGGGCAGAAATCCCGGCTTCCCCAGGTCCATTCGGAATGTGTACGGACCAGGGAAGGCATCGCAGAAGCTGGTTTTCTGATCTGTCAAGCTCTGGCTTGACAGATCGTCCGTATCCCCACAGCCAGGACATTCCCACGGGGAAGATTGTGGTATTCACCCATCTCTTGCCCAGCAAATGTCCTGAAAACTCTTGTGCCTGGTAAAAGCAGGCACACAACCTAATTTTACCAGCGTAAGAATTTTAAAACATAATAAAAACATGTAAAAATAAAATTTTAAAACCAATTTTTATGTTTAAAAACACTGCCCATTAAGCTAATTTTATTTGTAACCCTAATTACAAAACTTTTTTTAAAAATCGGAAAAATATATTTTTTTCTAAGACATTTATTAACTTTAATTTCAATTAATTTTAATTACTTGAGGTGTGTTTTTTATTTTTTATGATGGTATTTAGTGTGGTTTTTTTTCCCCCTCGTTAATAGCAAAGAGAACTCCGAGATACGGAGTTCCTATTGCTATTAATGAGAAAGCTGTGGAATACTGTACCTGATTGGTTGAGCAGTCACACGTGACTGCACCTTCTGCGTGGGAACCTGGAGGAAGGGAGCACGCTTCACAGTGCAGGAAGGGAAGGGAAGGCCTCCCCAACAGAATCCGAGGCACCTCCGGGACCACCAGGTAAATTCGTGAAAATTCTCCGTTCGGAGGCGTCGTTTGAAAGAAGCCTCTGACCAGAATTTCAGCGCTAATATCCGATAATACCTCCACATAAGGGCAAAGGGATACATGACAATATGACCAAAACCCAACAACATTCATCCCTCAACCAACACCCAGAAAAGATTATCTGGTCAGTCATCTCACTAATGTTTCTGGGACCTTGCTGTGCACAAATTAGCTACCTGTTTGTCCACGCTGCAGCAGTGACTGCGCTTCAAAACTAATTAATGGACTGTGCAGCACATTGGGCTATCCGAAGAATGTTAAATGTGCTTTATAAACGCAACTCTTTATTCTTCTTCTTCTAGGGTTACTTAAATATTAAACAGATGAAAGTAAATTAGTTGGCAGGCAATTATTTTGGAGTTAGCACTGAGAATTTCCAGTATCTACACACAGGATAAAGTTAAATGAAGAAATCCCACGCTCCTATAAGGAATCATACCGGAAGGGAACAGGGGATGGAGAATCACCAGAACTGTGTTGCAGCCGGAACTCCAATCTCCAATCCGTGTTTCCTTCAAGCACCGTACTGTGCTGAGTTTACCCAAACATTGTAATAATTCTGGTCTCTTGTGCGTCCCCAATTTTCATTGCTGAAATATTGGCAGCTGTGCCCTCAGCTACCTAGGCTCTACACTCTGGAATTCCCTCCCTAAACCTCTCCGCGTCGCTCTACTCCTTTAATACACTCTTTAAAACCCACCACTTTGACCAAGCCCCTGTCCTAATATCTCCTTATAAGAACATAAGAACATAAGAAATAGGAGCAGGAGTAGGCCATACAGCCCCTCGAGCCTGCTCTACCATTTAATACGATCATGGCTGATCCAATCATGATCCACTTCCCTGCCCGCTCCCCATAACCCCTTATTCCCTTAACGATTAAGGAACCGTTTATTTCTGTCTTAAATTTATTCCATGTCCCAGCTTCCACAGCTCTCTCAGGCAGCGAATTCCACAGATCCACAACCCTCAGAGAGAAGAAATTTCTCCTCATCTCTGTTTTAAATGGGCGGCCCCTTATTCTAAGATTATGCCCTCTAGTTCTAGTCTCCCCTATCAGTGGAAATATCCTCTCTGCATCCACCTTGTTAAGCCCCCTCATAATCTTATACGTTTCGATAAGATTATCTCTCATTCTTCTGAATTCCAATGAATAGAGGCCCAACCTACTCAACCTTTCCTCATAAATTAACCCCCCATCCCTGGAATCAACCTAGTGAACCGTCTCTGAACTGCCTCCAAAGCAAGTATATCCTTTCGTAAATATGGAAACCAAAACTGGACGCAGTATTCCAGGTGTGGCCTCACCAATACCCTGTATAGCTGCAGCAAGACTTCCCTTATGTGGCTCAGTGTCAAATTGTGTTTGATAACGCTTCTCTGAAGAGCCTTGGAATGTTTTACTACAGAAAAGGCACTATATAAATGCATGTTGTTGTTGTATGAAAGGCATTATCCTCTCATAATTTGCTTAGGCTGCTGAGGAGCATCATGTTATGACTTTACAATGCACAGAAACTACATGTGTATCAGCCAGAAAAATAAAATCCAGGTATAATTGCTTGCAAGGTGTTTAATTCAGTGACACTGAAAGAGCCTGCTTTTCATTACCGTCCGACATCAAAAATCAACTGAACCCAGTCAAAAAGAAAGTAATCACTGTTTCTACAAACGACAGGCCTCCACACTCGGGAGTGTGTTCCAACGCATTAACTTATCACAGGTTTGACATGTCATTGGTGAACTGCTGATATCATCTCAGCTGCTTAAGGTGCTACTGGTTTGTAGCGCACTCCAGATTGTGTGTTATATAATTTCACTTTTATAGCACTATCACACCGCACTGTGAATTTCAGTTTTCTGGCTATGTCAAGACGGATGAGCGAACATTGTTGCTATCCACAAATACACCTGGAGAAACGAAAGGCAGAGCGAGCTTGCATTCTTACAGCACTTTTCATGGCCTCGGCCAAAGTGCTTCACAGCTGATTAAATATTCTGAAGCATAGTTTTAATTGTAATATCGGTAAACTTGTAGCAATTCCACATTACAACAGTAACTACACTCCAAAAGGACTTTATTGGCTGTAAAGCGCTTTGAGATGTCCGGTGGTCATGAAAGGTGCTATATAAATCCAAGTCTTTCATTTTTTTCTTTCAATTTGTGCACAGCAAGGTCCCACAAACGATGAGATCATAAATCAGATGATCAGTTCTAGTGATATTGGTTGAGGGTTAAGTATTGACCAGGACATCGGGGCGGGAACTCCTCTGCTCTGCTTCAAGTAAGTGTCCCGGGATCTTATACGCCAAGAAGTTTTACATCCTATCCAAGCGACAGCAATGAGTTGATTTGTAAATACTTGCAGCCATCAAGGCATATATTTTTCTCGCTGCTACTTTGTGTATTTCTGTTTCCATGGAATACTTTGCTCTGTTTTTCTCATTTTTCTCCACTCCCCTGAAATGTGCGAGACGTGATTGTGCCCATATCTCGAGCTGGCCACGGGGGGATCCGCAACCACTTATCCGTTTATTTGCATTCCCTCCCATGATCTGAACGAGAGCTCTCGACCCGGGGGAACCATGGGTACATACCCATACCGTACTGCTGCATGGCACAGCACAGCACATTGGAGCATTGGATCACTTCTGTGCATAAGAAGGTTTACCTTAACAACAGAAATTGTTATTTTTTAATTTAAATATTTGATCATGGTGGCCGGTTACATTTAACTAACAGTGCAAAGTATTTTTTTTTTAAATCAGGCATTGTCTGCAGTCTACAGCAGAGCTAAGATGTTTAGCTGCTAACCTAGCCTGTCCCTTTAAGGCCACTGCTCAGCTATTCTCTGTGGAGTGCTGGTCTAAATGGGCAATCAGAGACCAATTGCTCAGCGAACTAATCCCAATAACGAGGGCTTCGCTTTCACAATGGTTCCTACTTACTTTCAATACGTCCTCCACTCCAGTTCGTCCCTCTTTCCCGAGCATTAAATCATACGGATAAAGTCGATGGAGCAGTTGCTGGGCAGACATCGTGGGAAACGCTTCCTGGTCAGAGAACAGCATGTTACTTAAACTGTCTTTGCAACTAAACTCATTCTATCGCTCTGCTCTCAATGTACATACCATGATTTTAATGAGAGCTGGTAAGTTATCCACAGGGAACTCAGGCAGACCAAGAGTTGTGGACTCTTGAGAACAGAGGGTCGTTGCAAAGGATAACATCCGAGATACTCTGGTAAAGCAGGAAGAATACTTTAGTTATTAAGCTGCACAATTCCAACGGCTGTAAGTTTCCGTTTCCTTACACACTGATGGTCTCTGAGTTTTGAAAATTAAACTCCCACTCTGCTGAAATAACACAACATAACGCAAAATAATCTTTCCCCCTCTTCTGAAGTGAGGGTAAATTTCAAACCAACACTCTAGGCATGCAATGTTACGCACCCGGAGCAGATATTGGGATTTCAGGGTTGGAAGTCAATGTGCCCAGCATGATTTTCCGTGCAGGTGGATAACTGGGCAATGAACTCAGTGCCAGAACTCCTAACATGCATTCCCGATTCACAGCGTGCAAGTTCATAACATCTCCCTTAAACTATCAACACTCCGTTCGTTAAGCAAACGGGCACACAAACGAAATGGAAAGGAATACAAGAACCAAATACATCCTGAAATGAAGTGTACCCAATGACACGGCTGCATGTTTTTAGAGTGTGAGCTGTGAGGAGGATGCTAGGAGGCTGCAGGGGGACTTGGACAGGTTAGGTGAGTGGGCAAATGCACGGCAGATGCAGTATAATGTGGATAAGTGTGAGGTTATCCACTTTGGTGGCAAAAACAGGAAGGCAAATTATTATCTAAATAGTGACAGATTAGGAAAAGTGGAGGTGCAATGAGACCTGGGTGTCATGGTACATCAGTCATTGAAGGTTGGCATGCAGGTACAGCAGGTGATTAAGAAAGCAAATGGCATGTTGGCCTTCATAGCGAGGGGATTTGAGTATAGGAGCAGGGAGGTTTTACTGCAGTTGTACAGGGCCTTGGTGAGACCACACCTTGAGTATTGTGTGCCGTTTTGGTCTTCTAATCTGAGGAAAGACACTCTTGCTATTGAGGGAGTGCAGCGAAGGTTCACTCGAATGCAGACTTATTCCCGGGATGGCGAGACTGACATATGAAGAAAGACTGGATCGAGTAGGCTTATATTCATTGGAATTTAGAAGAATGAGAGGGAATCTCATCGAAACATATAAAATTCTGACGGGATTGGACAGGTTAGTTGCAGGAAGAATGTTCCCGATGTTGAGGAAGTCCAGAACCAGGGGTCACGGTCTAGGGATAAGGGGTAAGCCATTTAGGACCGGGATGAGGAAAAACTTCTTCACTCAGAGAATTGTGAACCTGTGGAATTCTCTACTACAGAAAGTTGTTGAAGCCAATTCGTTAGATATATTCAAAAGGGAGTTAGATGTGGCCCTTAGGGCTAAAGGATCAAGGGGTATAGAGAGAAGGCAGGAATGGGGCACTAAAGTTGCATGATCAGCCATGATCATATTGAATGGTCATGCAGGCTCGAAGAGCCAAATGGCCTACTCCTGCACCTATTTTCTATGTTTCTAGAGCACACTGTAAATAGAATTGCATAACTGCACAATGGATAAGCAACTTTCATTCAGATAATGGCTTTAACCTAGAAAATCATGCCAAGAGGCTTCAGAGAGAGCAAAATGAAATGGAACGGATGTCGAGCCAAGGTGGCAGAGTTAAGAGAAGTGACTGGAACCTTGGTCAAAGAGATGGATTTAAAAAAAAAGATTTTCAAGTTGGAGAAGTGGAGAGGTTTATGAGTTGGTCGAGGTGGCGACAAGCTCTGCCCGCAATGATGGGGCGAAGCGAGGGACAGGGGAGGCACAGGAGGCCAGAGAGGACACAAGGCGGCAGGGCAATGCGAAGATAAAGCTGTGCAAGGCCACAGAGAGATCTGAAGACAAGGATGAAGATTTTAAATTTAACGGCACGGGGAACAGGAAATACTTTCTCTCTGTCTACCTTATCAAATCCCTTTATCATTTTAAACATTTTGATTAGAGCGACCCTCAAGCTTCTAAACTCAAGGGCATACAACCTAAGTCCTCATAATTTAACCCTTTTAACCCTGGTATCATTCTGGTGAATCTGCACTGCACCCCCTCCAAGGCCAATATATCCTTCCTGAGGTTCGATGCCCAGAACTGAAGGTAGTATGCAGATAGGTCTGAGCACGGCTCTGTACAACTAAAGCATCACTTCCTCACTTTTCTATTCCAGCCTCCTTGGAATAAAGGCCAACATTCCATCAGGCTTTTTTGTTGTACCCGAGCACTAGATTTTGGTGATGTGTCTGCATGGACACCTAAATCCCTTCGCTCCTCCACAGCTCCTGGTCTCGCACTATGAAGAAGGTATTCTGATTTGTCGTTCTTGGATAATCACATAAGAAATAGGAGCAGGAGTAGGCCCCTCGAGCCTGCTCCGCCAGTGAATACTATCATGGCCGATCATGGACTCAGCTCCACTTCCCTGCCCGCTCCCCATAACCCCTTATTCCCTTATCGGTTAACAAACTGTCTATTTCTGTCTTAAATTTATGCAATGCCCAAGCTTCCACAGCTCTCTGAGGCAGCGAATTCCACAGATTTACAACCCTTTGAGAGAAGTTCCTCCTCATCTCAGTTTTAAATGGGCAGCCCCTTATTCTAAGATCATGCCCTCTAGTTCTAGTCTCCCCCCATCAGTGGAAACATCCTCTCTGCATCCACCTTGTCAAGCCCCCTCATAATCTTATACGTTTTGATAAGATCACCTCTCATTCTTCTGAATTCCAATAAACTTCTCCATATTAAATGTCAGGAAATGTGGGACTGAAGAAACAATGAGTGGAGCTGGACTGGAATAGATTGAGAGGGGAACAAAGCTTGGAGCAGTGGCCTTCTTTATAGTGCACAATACTCAGTCAATGTCTAGTACAGGGTAAGAAACACACAGGAAATTAGAGGAACGTACATGGGCAACAAGGGGGCAATGCAATGGCGCTGACCAACATTGGCTCCGGGTTAAGCAACACCTCGATTTAAAAATTCTCATCCTGGTTTTCAAATTCCTCCATGGCCTCACCACTCCCCATCTCTGTCACCTCCTCCAGCCCTACAACCCTAAAAGGCTGGATAGCTCTTTGTCGGCCGGCATGGACACAATGGGCCGAAGTGGCCTCCTTCCGTGCAGTAAATTTCTATGATTCTATGATTAACCCTCCGAGATCTCTGTGCTCCTCCAATTTTAGCCTCTTGTGCATCCTCAATTTTAATCACTCAACCATTGGTGGCCGTGCCTTCAGCTGCCTAACTCCTAAGCTTTGGAATTCCATCCCTAAACCTCTCTATCCTCCTTTAAGACCCCCCTTAAAACCTAGCTCTTTGACCATCTGCCCTAATATCTCCTATGTGGCTTGGTGTCAAATTGTGTTTGATACCGCTCCTGTGAAGTGCCTTGGGACGTATTACTACATGAAAGGTGCTATATAAATCCGTGTTTTTGTTGCTGCTGTAAAAGAGGCTACTGCTCCAGTACAGATCTTCAGGCTCAGTGATAGACAAGAGTACAAGGATCGGGTACAGACAGTTACAATACACTAATTAGAAAGAAAATATAGAAAATTAGATTGGGATTGTAGGAATAAAACAAAATATATAAAAGGTTTCCATAAGCAGACCAGAAGTAAACAGAGAATAAATAAAAGTAACAGGGCCTTAGAAGGACATCAATGGGAGGTGGCATTGGGCAGTTCAGAAATGGTAAATGAGGGTTAGATGAAGTAGGGTGGGAGACGGCTCGTGTAAAGTACAAACGCTGGCGTACACCAGTTGGACTGAACTACTGGTTTGTGTGCTTTAACTTCTAAGCAATTCTATGTAATTCTGAGGACTTTCTTGTACCCGTGTGCACAGAAGACTTCCCTGATTCTTTGCCACAAAGCAAGAGCTGATTTTCTGAGGAAACACGTAGGAATTATTAAGTACAGCAACCGTTACTGATAAGGACCCAGGGTAGATAGCTCGCACACAAGGGCATGTCAAGAAATGGCCAATGAAATTGATCATGTCCTTACAGCAATCTTTATGGGGGGCACCAGAATCAGGAGTTGCACCAAAGGATTGGAGACAAGGAAAAGTCTCACATCTGTTGTGGGCAACATGTTCGAGGTCGATCCTCCAAAGGGGTATTGTGAAACACCTGGGGGCGGATTTTCCACTCTGTTTTTTGCCCCGGAGCGGCTGCAACGGCGGCGGTGAGCTCTTTGGCTGGGCGGTCAGCCTCCAGCGCCCGCGGGGGGTTACGGGGAAGGTTTTGCGGCGGCATGGAGCAGCACCGCCCAGAAGAGCTGCGCTGGTGTGCAACACCCCTGGTTGCGGCACCGGCGTGCTCTTTGACTCCCACCCGACCCACACACCCCGCTGCGCGCCCCGCAGTGACCACCTGTAAATGCGGACGGGTCCAACCTATACCGACTGCGGAGAGGCAAGTAATGCCGACCTAAGGCAAGTGTGATTTTTATTTTAATTATTTTGCGATTTATGTTTGGGTGGCGTGGGCAATGTTTTTGTAGGATATTTTTTCAGGTTTTTCAAGAGAGGTGTACAACGCCTCCCTTAGCACTCCGCCCCACACTCAGGGCCCAGCTGCCCAATTTTGCTGACTGAGGTGCAAACTGTTCCCGGGCGCTAACTTTACCGCCCCGCCGCCATTACCGCCCTGAAATCAGCAAAGCTGAAAATCCCTTGAAGTGTTAAGTCATCAGAGCAAGATAGCACAGCTTTATTGAGGGTGGGGGGAATGATACTGGATAAACCTGCTAGAATGCTTTAAGGAGGTGTTAAAGCTGGTTGAGAAAGGCAACTCCATGGAGAGTGTATATCTAAACTTCAGCAGTGCCACATAGGAGGCTCATCCATTAGGCAGCAAAGCATGGAATAGGTGAGCAATTAACGAAGGGTATTAGCAACGGGCTGCATCACGAGAGACCAGGTGGTCATGCATGGAGCTGTGTTGGGTGTAGCGGGAAGTGACTAGCTGG
This sequence comes from Pristiophorus japonicus, assembly GCF_044704955.1. Taxonomy (NCBI): domain Eukaryota; kingdom Metazoa; phylum Chordata; class Chondrichthyes; family Pristiophoridae; genus Pristiophorus; species Pristiophorus japonicus. The sequence goes on along the minus strand of NC_091987.1, from coordinate 150,397,716 downwards.
GTGCACCAGGGCTCAGTGCTGGGACCTTCCCTACTCTGATCCATATCAGTGATTCGAAAGTGGGGATAGATCTATCAAAATTTAACAAGCACTCTAAAGGAGGGTTGAGGAGCAAACAGACAGGCAGCCAAACATGTGGGCAATAAAATCGGAAAGAAAGAAACAATAGCAGATGTATAAATAGGGAGAGAGAGACAATTGAGAGAGGGAGAGAGAGATACACCCAGCCTAACTAACAGGTTTGCTCATCTGGTTTGTGTCTTTGTGACTTTGTAACTTAATAGATAGCTTAACAGCTAAGATATCATTAAACACCCATACCTTTCAGAGGGTACATTTGGTCCGATAGCATACAAAACTGTCAACTGGTCCTGGCAAAGTAATAAAAATTAACAGAGTCAATAAAGTAAAAAGGAGTGGAAAATAGAACAGCAATCCTCGAGGTGACTTGGGATTCCTTCAAGCTGCAAATTCCACCTCGCCAACCCTCACAAACACTCTCCTCCCCCCACCTCGCCAACCCTCACAATCACTCTCCTCCCCCCACCTCGCCAACCCTCACAATCACTCTTCCCCCCACCTCGCCAACCCTCACAAACACACTCCTCCCCCCACCTCGCCAACCCTCACAATCACTCTCCTCCCCCCACCTCGCCAACCCTCACAATCACTCTTCCCCCCCACCCTGCCCCACTCCACCACCCCTCACAACCACTCTCCTCCCCCCACCTCGCCAACCCTCACAATCACTCTTCCCCCCCACCCTGCCCCACTCCACCACCCCTCACAACCACTCTCCTCCCCCCACCTCGCCAACCCTCACAATCACTCTCCTCCCCCCACCTCGCCAACCCTCACAATCACTCTCCCCCCCACCTCGCCAACCCTCACAATCACTCTTCCCCCCCACCCTGCCCCACTCCACCACCCCTCACAACCACTCTCCTCCCCCCACCTCGCCAACCCTCACAATCACTCTCCTCCCCCCACCTCGCCAACCCTCACAATCACTCTCCCCCCCACCTCGCCAACCCTCACAATCACTCTTCCCCCCCACCCTGCCCCACTCCACCACCCCTCACAACCACTCTCCTCCCCCCACCTCGCCAACCCTCACAATCACTCTCCTCCCCCCACCTCGCCAACCCTCACAATCACTCTTCCCCCCCACCCTGCCCCACTCCACCACCCCTCACAACCACTCTCCTCCCCCCACCTCGCCAACCCTCACAATCACTCTCCTCCCCACCTCGCCAACCCTCACAACCACTCTCCCCCCCACCTCGCCAACCCTCACAACCACTCTCCTCCCCCCACCTCGCCAACCCTCACAATCACTCTCCCCCCTGCCCCGCCCCACTCCGCCACCTCGCCAACCCTCACAATCACTCTCTCTGCACCCCCCCACCTCGCCAACCCCCACAACCACTCTCTCCCACTCCCCGATCAGCATATTTTTCACCTTTACAAGCCCGTCCTCCTGCCTGAAGCCAGTGACTCATACTGCGACAACGGCTATAGCAAGGATGAGGATGCTCAGACATTGTCTATAGAAACATAGAAAATAAGTGCAGGAGTAGGCCATTAAGCCCTTCGAGCCTGCACCACCATTCAATATGATCATGGCAGATCATGCAACTTCAGCACCCCACTCCTACCATCTCTCCATACCCCTTGATCCCTTTAACTCCCTTTTGAATATGTCCAACGAACTGGCCTCAACAACTTTCTGTGGTAGAGAATTCCACAGGTTCACCACTCTCTGGGTGAAAAAGTTTCTCCTCATCTCGGTCCTAAATGGCTTACCCCTTATCCTTAGACTGTGTCCCCTGGTTCTGGACTTCCCCAACATCGGGAACATTCTTCCTGTATCTAACCTGTCCAATCCCGTCAGATTTTTATATGTTTCTATGAGATCCCCTATCATTCTTCTAAATTCAAGTGAATATAAGCCTAGTCGATCCAGTCTTTCTTCATATGTCAGTCCTGCCATCCCGGGAATCAGTCTGGTGAACCTTCGCTGCACTCCCTCAATAGCAAGAATGTCCTTCCTCAGATTAGACCAAAACTGCACACAATACTCAAGGTGTGGTCTCATCAAGGCCCTGTACAACTGCAGCAAGACCTTCCTGCTCCTATACTCAAATCTCCTTGCTATGAAGGCCAACATACCATTTGCTTTCTTTACTGCCTGCTGTACCTGCATGCCTACTTTCAATGACTGATGTACCCTAACATCCAGGTTTCATTGCACCTCCCCTTTTACTAATCTGTCGCCATTCAGCTAATAATCTGCCTTTCTGTTTTTCCATCAAAGTGGATAACCTCACACTTATCCATATTATACTGCATCTGCCATGCATTTGCCCACTCACCTAACCTGTCCAAGTCACCCTGCAGCCTCTAAGCATCCTCCTCACAGCTCACACTGCCACCCAGCTTAGTGTCATCTGCAAACTTGGAGATATTACATTCAATTCCTTTGTCTAAATCATTAACGTATATTGTAAATAGCTGGGGTCCCAGCACTGAACCTTGCGGTACCCCACTAGTCACTGCCTGCCATTCTGAAAAGGACCCGTTTATTCCCATTCTTTGCTTCCTGTCTGCCAACCAGTTCTCCATCCACGTCAATACATTACCCCCCCATGTGCTTTATTTTTGCACACTAATCCATTCTCACTTTCAGCCTTCTCCCCTCCCACCCTCAACCCCATCTGAGCCCGAGCAGGGGTGTCCCAATTCTTGGAGCTGGGAGCTGTATATACAGGTATGAACCTCACAAGCTTGTGTAGAAATTTGAGGCCCAATACACTGAAGATTCCAACACCCCCAAAAAGCTCAACCCCCGATACAAACATCTTCTACCCCTCCCCCCACACGCTAAATTAGAGGGCCCCTAAACATAAATTGAGACTGCCCCCTTCTGACCCCCTCCTGGGACACAAAATGCTAGACTCCCTCATACATCAAATGGTGCTGGACCCCCATACACAATGCATCAACACCAGGCGCAGATACCTGAACTTAACCAATGGCAAGATCCCTCAACACAAACATTTTCCCCTCTTCCCATCTACTAAATGCCCCATCCTCACTTCCCTTGTTCTCTCCCCATCTCACTTACTCCCATTCTTATTTCCATCTTTCACACCATACCCTTCCTCATTCCCATCCTTCTCTCACCCTCTATCCTCACTTCTCTTCTCTGCATCCTTCTCCATTCTCACACTCACCCTTCTCCCCTCCTACCCTCACCCCCATCCGAGCCCTACCCTGTAACTTGAAAACTGGTAAGGGTTTAGCCCCAGTTCTCTCTCAGGCCGGGGGAACTGATGGGTGCAAAAAGGCTGTTCCCAAATAGATCTAAATCCATCAAGCAGCGTTTCCTAGTCCTCCAAGCCCAGCAAGTTTAAAGAGCTGCAGCTGAACAATTCAATGCTTCTTCTCATACAAAGTGTACAAAGCCACTTTCAACTAGTTATCAAGATTATGAATCGCTTATTGCATTAAAATAATCCATTCCATCACTAAAGAATTACATTTTAAAAGTTAGATAAATCACATTCTTAACTGTGCCTAAAATAGAAACTACAGTAAGTTTACATTATGATAGCCACTGAATCCACTATCATATGGGTAGGTTAAACATACCTTAAAAGGCAAGCAATAAATGTCTCTGGCCTGAAATCTTGAACGAAGTGGAGGATCTAGGGGGTTTCCTGGATATCGTGGGACTGGTAGACCCAGGGCTATAACCCTGAAGTCCTCACTAACTCGCACAATCTTCCACGCATCCAGCTCCTCCCTCGTATGTTCCTGTAGAAATGCAGGTCAAAGCATCACCACACAATAAATCCTTAAATAGGAACAAGGCTGCTGGAAATTCACGGCAAATCAGTCAGCCACTTAAATAAAAAACACCTTCCTGCGGCTTGGCGGTAGAATTTGGTCCCTGAGCCAGAAAGTTGTAGGATCTTGGCCCATTCTAGCATATAATCTGCACCACTACTTAAGTGCTGTACTGAGGGAGTACAGCATTGTCAGAGGGGCCATCCTTTGAATGATGTGTTAAACTGAGGATCCATTTGCCTGTTTAGGTAGACACTGAAGATTCCATGGCACAATGAAAAGGGCACAGGGTTCCTCCGCTGTCCTGGACAACACCACCATAAACAAATTAGTTGGTCGTTCACCTCACTGATTGTGATGCGCACAAAATGGTTGACACCTTTGCCTGCAGTAACTCAAAGTGAGTCATTATGGGCTCAAGTTTCCACATGATTTGCGCCTGATTTTTTTTTCTGCAGTTCTAGTCAGGTAGAACAGTTCTACTTTGGAACAGAATTTTTTCTTCAAAAGGGGGCGTGTCCGGCCACTGACGCCTGATTTGAAAGTTTCCACAGTGAAAACGTACTCCAAACTAAAGTAGAATGGAGCAAGTGAAGATTTTTGTAGAACTGAAAAAACCTGTTCTACACATTAAAAAATCAGGCGCAGGTTACAAATTAGGCGTCCAGAACGAGGTGGGGGGGGGGGGGAAGGGAAGTCATTAAATTCTATAATAAATCCTTATTTATACTTGTAGAAATATTATACAAATAAATCCAACCTGAATAAACATTTATAAGCAAAGAAAAGATTAAATAAACCATCTTCCTACCTGTGTGAAAGTGCTTCAGGCAGGCCTTTCGGGACCGAAGGCTGAACTGGCCGGCCCGAGACTTCAGGCAGGGCCCGTCCCCAGCACCAGATTTACAGGTAGGTGGCGTTGGGTCGGGGAGGTTCGGTTCGGGTCGGGGGGGGGGGGGAAGAGGGAGAGAGAGAGAGAGAGAGAGAGAGAGAGAGAGGGGGAGAGAGAGGGGGGGAGAGAGAGGGGGGGAGAGAGAGGGGGGGAGAGAGAGGGGGGGGAGGGAGAGAGAGGGGGTGGGAGAGAGAGAGAAGGGGGTGGGAGAGAGAGAGGGAGAGAGAGGGGGGAGAGAGAGAGAGAGGGAGAGAGGTGGGTGGGAGAGAGAGAGAGAGAGAGAGAGAGAGGGGGGGAGAGGGGGGGATGTCAGGTCGGATCCAGTCCGGGAGCGGGAGTCGGGTCGGGTCCAGTGGGGGGGTGGTCGGGTCGGAGGGGCGGGAGCGCGGGTCGGGTTGGGTCCAGTCGGGGGGGCGGGGAGCGGGAACAGGAGCGCGGGTCGGTCGGGGGGGGGGGGGGGACGCGGGTGTCGGGTCTGGTCCGGAGGCAGGGGGGGGGCGGGGGTCGGGTCTGGTCCGGAGGCAGGGGGGTGGCGGGTGTCGGGTCTGGTCTGGAGGCAGGGGGGTGGCGGGGGTCGGGTCTGGTCCGGAGGCAGGGGGGTGGCGGGGGGAGCGGGTGTCGGGTCTGGTCTGGAGGCAGGGGGGGGCGGGGAGCGAGTGTCGGGTCTGGTCGGGGGGGGAGCAAGAGCTGGCCGTGGGAGGAGCCTTATTCACACAGCCCCAGTGAGACCATTGGGCCAGGGCTAGGGGCTGCGTGCTTCGGGCCCCTCCCACACAGTTCGGCGCCTGGAGCTACTGCACTTGCGTGCCCACTGTAGCGCGCATGTGCAGAGGTCCCGGCACTGTTTTCAGCGCAAGGACCTGGCTCCGCCCCCCCCACAGCTAGTGCTGGCTGCGCCGAGGGCCAGAGGACCTGCAAGTAGGTGGAGAATACCGAGGATTTTTTTAGGCGCACTTTGTGGCGCGAAAAACGGGCGCCCAGCTCGGAGGGGCGCCCATTTTTTTTCTTATGGAAACTTGGGCCCTATATGTGAAGTGTTTTGAGACATTTCTGACAGATATGATGAGGCACTGCACAAAACCAATCTTAACCCTCTGCTACGCCACCTCCCTCTCCTCCCTGAAAACACTTCTTAAAACCCACTTCTTCGGCCAAGCTTTTGATCATCCCTTCTAATCCCTTTCTCTTTGGCTCAGTGGCCATTTCCCTTACACCTCTGTGGTATATTATTCAACATTTATAAGAGAAGTTGAAAATAGTATTAGATCAAAGGAAGAGGTTTATAATGTTGCCAAAAAGAGTAATGAGTCTGAGGATTGGAAGTATTTTAGAATTCAGCAAAGGAGGACCAAAAAATTAATAAAGAAAGGGAAAATAGAATATGAGAGTAAACTAGCGAGAGACAGAAAGACAGACTGTAAAAGCTTCTATAGGTATGTTAAAAGGAAAAGATTAGTGAAAGTAAATGTGGGTCCCTTACAGGCTGAGACAGGAGAAATTATAATGGGGAATAAGGAAATGGCAGAGAAATTAAACAAATACTTTGTGTCTGTCTTCACGGAAAAAGACACAAAAAACCTCCTGGAAATAGTGGAGTACCAAGGGTCTAGTGAGAATGAGAAACTGAAAGAAATCAGTATTAGTAAAAAAAAAAGTACTGGAGAAATTAATGGGACTGAAAACCAATAAATCCCCTGGACCTGATGGCCTACATCCTAGGGTTTGAAATAGTGGATGCATTGGTTGTCATCATCCAAAATACCATATATTTTTGAATGGTTCTGCAGATTGGAAAGTAGCTAATGTAACCCCGCTATTTAAGAAAGGGAGAGAAAAATGGGGAACTGCAGACCAGTTAGCCTGACATCAATTGTAGGAAAAATGCTAGAATCTATTATTAAGGAGGTGATAACAGGGCACTTAGAAAATAATAACAGGATTGGGCAGTCAACAGGGATTTATGAAAGGGAAATCATGTTTCACAAATCTGTTAAGAGTTTTTTGAGATTGTAACTAGCAGAATAGATAAGGGGTGGATAAGGGGGAGGGGGGGGGACCAGTGGATGTGGTGTATTTGGATTTTCAGAAGGCATTCGACAAGGTCCCACACAAGAGGTTATTCAACAAAGTTAGGGCTCATGGGATTTGGGGTAATATACTAGCATAGATTGAGGATTTGTTAATGAACAGAAAACAAGAGAGTAGGAATAAATGAGTTGGCAGGCTGTAACTAGTGGGGTACCGCAAGGATCGGTGCTTGGGCCCCAGCTATTCACAATCTATATCAATGATTTGGATGAGAGGACCAAATGTAATATATCCAAGTTTGTTGATGTTACAAAGCTAGGTGGGAATGTAAGTTGTCAGGAGGATGCAAAGAGGCTTCAAGGGGATATAGACAGGCTAAGTGAGTGGGCAAGAACATGGCAAATGGAATATAATGTGGAGAAATGTGAAGTTATCCACTTTGGTAGGAAAAATAGAAAAGCAGGGTATTTTTTTTAAATGGTGAGAGATTGGGAAATGTTGGTATTCAGAGGGACCGGGGTGTCCTTGTACACCAATCACTGAAAGTTAAATGCAGGTACAGTAAGCAATTAAAAAAGCAAATGGTCTGGAGAAAAACAACCCGTATGAAAAATAAAGAACGAACCAGATGATCCTGAGCTGTTATGAGACAGATCCGACAGCGGAATGAGATTATGACGCTATCCAACCATGATAGGGACCTGACCAGTACAAAGGACCAATTGCAAGCGGTTTGTGAACAACTGAGGCAGAAAAAGCGTGAACTTGAAAAGTTGGAAATGGAAGTTAAAGATCTTAAAGGTGAAATTAAAGAATAAAAAAAATCATTAGGTCGAGACAATAAAAGGAAAAGAGAAATGTATCGGTCAATTCCCAGGGTAATCATGTTTGGATAAATTAAAAGCGCAAACCCGAAGACACGACCAAGGAATAGATACGGATTCTGAATCCTCCGACGGTATAGGGTCGGAGGATGAAGAATTAGGGGTGCGTTTTGCCCCGTTAAAAAAAAACGACTTGTAGTCAAATCAGAAGAGACTGCGGATGAGGACGGAACCAAAAAAACGAAAAAAAGGCTGTATGAAAAGTACTCAGTTCATGATCCGGCAGACCCAGAGAAAATTGCTAAATGGTCCAAGGAGTTGCCCAATGCAAAGAAAGGGGGAGTGAAAACGTGGGACCAATTGGACCGCTTAAGAAATATATATCAACTTCATCCCTGGGACGGAGTACAAATTTTGACCATAATGGTGCCAAAAACACAAGGAAGAAAATTGTACGACAAGGTAAAAGGAGCTTTGGGACGGGATGAGCAAGAATTAGACGCAGGATGGGAGGCGATTAAACACTGTCTGCAAGCCTTCAGTCCAGCTAAGACAGACTGGGGAAAAATTGCAGCCTGCCAACAGAAAGGAACAGAGGAGGTCCTGGAGTATGACGAGCGGTTTAGATGCACGTGGCTAGAACATTCGGGTATGAATCATACGGATGAGGAAATAGGCGGACAAGTGTTTGGACCACTGAAAGCAACTTTCGTGGCAGTTCGAAAGCCAGAACTGTCCAAAATGCTTAAGGTAGTGTTACCGAACTGGGAAGGTAGAGGAATTACCTTTGCAGCGTTGGTGGATCGATGTAACCAATTAGACAGGGTAATGGGAGCTAAAGTCCGAGCTGTGCAGGCTATGGGATGGAAATCCCAGGATTTCGATAAACAGTCATTCGGAAAATTACCCGGAAAATGTAATTATTGTGGGAAAGAAGGTCACTGGGCCAAGACGTGCAGGGCGAAACAGCAAAGTCATGGCCGGAGAAGAGGACGCAGCCAGGGATACAATTCAGCCAACAAACCAGGCTTGTCACAAGATAACGACCTCATAGAAGCATTTAAGCGACTGACAATACAACAACAGAAGAAGTTACTTGGGATAGCAAAAAACGATTAGAGCCCACCCTGGCCCCCCTCCTCGCACTAATACAACAGAGGGGAGATGGGCTATATATAACTGTGAGGGTGGGCGATAAGGATGTGAACTGTCTTTTAGACACAGGGGCGGAATTAACATGCTTACCCCTACAATATGGAGGCTTTTTGCCGTTGGATGGTAGGGCACGTACAGCCTATGGAGTTGGGGGCCATAAAATGGAAATTAAAAGGAGAACCGGTCTTATAGGGCTGGGTCCACATGAACTAACCACGCCGGTCTGGATAGGCCCAGTAGATCAACCCCTTTTGGGAATGGACGTTCTAATCCAAGTAGATTCATCGTTGCATTTCGAGGATGGTCGGGTGACATGGTCAATTCGAACTTTGAAGAAAGAAGAATTGAAGGAACACCCGATATTGTCTAAAGATAAGAACGATTGTGGCCTACTCTAAGTTGGAGCCTGCGTCATTTACCGGGATGAAGCCTCCATGCACTAAACAGTATATCATCAGTTCAACTGCCATCGCGGGAATCTTACCGGTTATTCAGCAATTGGAGAAACAAGGGGTGCTTATTAAAACGCATAGCTCCTCCAATAGCCCCGTGTGGCCGATACAGAAATCTAATGAGACTTGGCGTTTGACTGTCGATTATAGGAAAGCTAACCAGTGTATTGATCAAAAAGCTCCTTTGGTCGCAGACCCCTCCACCATTTTTAATGCCCTCCAGCCGGAACATAAATATTTCTCGGTTATAGATATGGCCAATGGATTTTGGTCGGTGCCTCTGGCACCGGAGGTTCGACAGTGGTTTGCTTTCACTGTCTAAGTACAACAGTATACTTGGACCCGGTTACCGCAGGGTTTCCTTCGGTATTCCACATGGCTTTACAAAGTCATTTGCAAGAATTACCTCCCCTGTCATCCACAGTCATCCAATATGTAGACGATATCCTGCTAGCTTCAAACACGGAAGAACAGCATGAACAATATTTACGAGCTTTGCTGGACCACCTTCGGCTGAAAGGACATAAAGCCAGCATCGACAAAGCACAAATATCCCAAGAAGGGGTTGTATACCTGGGACAAAAAATTTCACAAGGAAAGAGAGAACTTACCCAGGATAGAACTGCAGCCATTCGGGCTGCTAAAAAACCCACCACTATTCAGGAACTAAGGTCTTTTTTGGGATTGTGTAACTTTAACAGAAATTGGATTGACTCCTTCACACAACTTGCTCAGACATTGAATGATATCTTAAAGGGGAAACATGCCTCTAAAGAAGCCATCACCCTCACTAAGTAACAGCAAGAGGCCTTTCTGAGTTTGAAAAAGGCTTTGTGTTCGGCACCAGCTCTGGGAATCCCCGACAGTGGTAAGCCATTTACCCTGTTTGTCCATGAGAAAGAAGGATACATGACAGCTATACTGACACAAGAACATGGGGATCGGCAAAGACCTATTGGCTATTATTCGGCAAAACTGGATGCGGTAGCCCTCGGATGGGGAAGCTGCCTAAGGGCCATGGAAGCTACATGTCGAGCGGCAATGATCACTGCGGGTCTAGTCCTTGACCAAAAGCTGATGGACAAGTATCCCCACACCGTATATGAATAGAATGTCTCAGGTGACAGCAGCTAGATGGACCCGTTGGACAGCAGCTTTGGAAGTTCCTAATCTCCATATCGTCCGGGCCAGCCCGGTTAATCCCGCAACTATGCTCCCGATGTCAGAATCGAGGGAGCAAGAGGGGGGAGAATGTGAAGAGCATGACTGCGTGGAGATTTTAAAAGAAATAGAAGCAGCTGCCTTAGCAGCAGAGGAGCCTCTGCACAACCCAGACCTCATCCTGTTTACAGATGGTTCCTCCTTGTTGACAATGGTACCAGAAAAGCAGGATGGGCAGTTACAACCTTATATGAGGTAGTGACAAAAGGATGTTTACCCTCAGGAACGTCAGCACAACAGGCCGAGTTACGGGCCCTGTCAGACGTATGTCGAATAGCAGAAGGACAGACAGCTAATTGTCTACACAGATTCGCGGTATGCTTTTGGAGTCGCTCACGACTTTGGTCTGTTATGGCGGAAAAGAGGATTCCTCACTGCTGCTGGTACACCTATCCGAAATGGAAAAGTAGTCCGAGACTTACTAGAGGCCATACAATTACCTCAGGAAGTGTCCATCCTGAAGTGTAAGGTTCATACCAAAGAAAATACCACGGAAGCACAGGGAAATGCCCTAGTCGACCAGTCGGTTAAAGATGCCGCCTCACAGGGCGCTCCCCCAGAAGAACCAACACAGATGTGCAGATTGAAAGCACTCGGGACTCTGACACGAGACCTTCAAACAATGCAAGGCGAGTGTTCCCGAGAGGAAAAATGGACATGGATTGAGGCAGGAATTAAGCTATGCGAAGATGGTGTCTGGAGACAAAGAGTTACCGACAAGCCAGTCGCGCCACAAGCGCTTGTGCCTTTTTTACCCCAACAGATCCACTCGTGGGGACACTTGGCCTCACAACAGATGACAGCACGGTTCCAGAAAAGCTGGTGGGGTCGGGAATTTAAAAAACACGCCCAGCTGGTAGAAGACCGCTGTGTGGTCTGCCAGAAAAATAATTCTGGACCCATCACTGTAATGCCCCAACTGAGGGCCCCTGCCCATGTCGGACCATTCCAGCATCTGCAGGTTGATTATATATCACTTCCTTCATGCCAAGGATACACCAACATTCTTGTCATGGATGACAGATTCTCTAGATGGGTAGAAGCTGTCCCAACTAAAAGAGCCACAGCCAATCACACTGCAAAGGTCTTGTGTAAGGATTACATTCCCCGATGGGAGTCCCGAGTAGCATTGATTCAGATCAGGGAACCCATTTCACAGGTGCTGTCTGCCAAGAAGTCTGTAGGTTACTGAACATTACGTGGGATTTACACTGTCCTTATCATCACAATCATCAGGACAATTAGAGCGAATGAATCGAACTCTTGCCAAATATCACCAAGGAGGAACACCATGGTCCCAGGCACTACCAATAGTGCTGTGTAGTATTAGGGCAACCCCGAACAGAACTACAGGTCTAAGCCCATTTGAAATTATAACAGGAAGACCCATGTTGCTGCCAGGAAGTATCGATTTACTGAAAGCTGATGTTCACTTAATGAGTGACACTTTGTTATCATACTGTCAGAACCTAACCAATGCTATTAGTTCTGCTTCTCAACAGGTATCGGCAGCTTGGGGTAATCCACCCGAAGGAGGACACGGCATCATCCCGGGAGTCTGGGTCTATGTGAAAAAGTTGCATAAAGGACCTTTGGATGCCAAGTGGGAGGGACCTTACCAAGTGTTATTGACCACCCAGGCAGCTGTTAAAGTCCAAGGAAAGAAAGCCTGGATTGTCGCCTCACACGTTAAACGAGCACCCATAACTGAAGCTGAAATCTGGGGGCCAAGTTTCAGCCTGAGATGCTCCTGTTTTTTTGGAGCAACTGGTTTAGAATGGAGTATCTTAGAAATTTGAATTCTCGGCATTTAGTTTGCTCCAGTTCTAGTCAGTTAGAACAGTTTCACTTTGGAACAGAATTTTTTTTTCAAAAGGGGGCGTGTCCGGCCACTTACGCCTGTTTTCAAAGTTTAGGCAGTGAAAACTTACTCCAAACTAACTTAGAATGGAGTAAGTGAAGATTTTTGTACGTTCGAAAAAACCTTGTCTACACTTTAGAAAATCAGGCGTAGGTTACAAATTAGGCGTAGGGAATGGGGGGGGGGAGGGGTTTTAAAGGGAAGTTTACAAACATTAAACACTTCAGTTTTACAAATAAAGAGCTATCATCAATAATAAATGAAAAATACATCAATAAATCAACCAATAAATCAATCAAAAAAAATTAATAAAAAATAAAAAATAAAAAAAATAAATAAATAAAACATTTTCTACTTATCGGCTGCAGCACCGGGAGTCCTCCAACAGCGTGCTGGGACGGCCCCCCCAGTGTGTCTCTGTCAGTGTCTCTATCTCTTTGTCTGTCTGTGTGTGTGTGTGTCTCTCACTCTGTCTGTCAGTGTCAGTGTTTCTGACAGCAAGGGGAGGGGGAGAAGGGGGGGGGGGGGAGAAGGGGGGGGGGAGAAGGGGGGGGGAGAAGGGGGGGGGGAGAAGGGCGGGGGCGAGGGGGCAGAAGGGAGGGGGAGGGGAAGGGGGAGAAGGGAGGGGGAGAGAAGGGGGGAGAAGGGAGGGGGAGGGGGGAGAAGGGGGGAGAAGGGAGGAGAAGGGAGGGGGAGAAGGGGGGAGAAGAAGGGGAGGGAGAAGGGGAGGGAGAAGGGGAGGGAGAAGGGGAGGGAGAAGGGGAGGGAGAAGGGGGGTGGAAGGGGGAGAAAGTGGGTGGGAGGAGGAGAGGAGGGGCGAGGAGAAGGGGGGGAGGAGAAGGGGGGAGGAGAAGGGGGTGAGGAGAAGGGGGGGAGGAGAAGGGGGGGAGGAGAAGGGGGGGAGGAGAAGGGGGGGAGGAGAAGGGGGGAGAGGATGGAGGGAGGGAAGGAGAGAGGATGGAGGGAGGGAAGGAGAGAGGATGGAGGGAGGGAAGGGGAGAGGATGGAGGGAGGGAAGGGGAGAGGATGGAGGGAGGGAAGGGGAGAGGATGGAGGGAGGGAAGGGGAGAGGGAGGGAAGGGGAGGGAGGAGGGAGGGAGGGAAGGAGAGAGGGAGGGAAGGAGAGAGGAGGGAGGGAGGGAAGGAGAGAGGAGGGAGGGAGGGAAGGAGAGAGGAGGGAGGGAGGGAAGGAGAGAGGAGGGAGGGAGGGAAGGAGAGAGGAGGGAGGGAGGGAAGGAGAGAGGAGGGAGGGAGGGAAAGAGAGAGGAGGGAGGGAGGGAAGGAGAGAGGAGGGAGGGAGGGAAGGAGAGAGGAGGGAGGGAGGGAAGGAGAGAGGAGGGAGTGAGGGAAGGAGAGGAGGGAGGGAGGGAAGGAGAGAGGAGGGAGGGAGGGGGAGATGGAGGGAGAGAGAGAGGGAGGGAGGGAAGGAGAGAGGAGGGAGGGAGGGGGAGATGGAGGGAGAGAGAGAGGGAGGGAAGGAAGGAGGGAAGGAGGAAGGGAGGGAGGGAAGTAGGGAGGGAGGGATGGAGAGGGAGAGAGGGAAGGAGAGGGGGAGGGAAGGAGTGACGGGGGGGGGGGGGGGATGGGGGGGGAAGGGAGAGAAGGAGGCTGAACGGCCGGGCCCAAGACTTCGGGCTGGACTTAGAGGTAGGTGGCGTCGGGTCTCGGGTGGGGGTGGGGGGGAGAGTCGCGGAGGTCCGGGGATGGGGGGAGTCGCGGAGGTCCGGGGGGGTGGGGTGGGGGGGGGAGAAGAGTCGCAGAGGTCCGGGAGGGGAGTGGGAGAGTCGCCAGAGGGGGTGGTGGCGTGGAGGTAGGGGGAGAGTGGAGGTCGAGTCGCCGGGGGGGCGGGGGGGGGGGGGGTTGAGCGGGGGTCGGGTCGGGTGGCAGGAGCCTAATCCACGCAGCCCCAGTGAAGCCACTCGGCCAGGGCTAGAGGCTGCGTGCTTCGGGCCCCTCCCACAGTTTTGGGCGCCTGGAGCTACTGCACATGCGCGCCCACTGTAGCGCGCATGTGCAGAGGTCCCGGCACTGTTTTCAGCGCAGGGACCTGGCTCCGCCCCCCACAGCTCGTGCAGGGAGCCGGAGAATAGGTATGTTTTTTTTAGGCGCACTTTGTGGCGCGAAAACCGGGCGTCCAGGTCCGGGCTGTGCCGTTTTAGGCGCAGCCCGAAACTTGGGCCCCTGATAAGGACAATTACTTTTTGCCAAAATGTATAAATTTACTGTACTACTGACTTTTCTAGGCATTTGCCTACTTCTTACTAGCCGACCCTCTGCACCAAAGGGAAATAGTAGAGTAACCCAGGGAATTACATGTAAATACCTTTTTATATATGTCATACAGTTATGCCAAACAAGGTAACATTTCTAGTTGTTGGGTGTGTGCGCATATTCCTATTCACTCAAAGGGAGGGATTCCCTTGAGGCCAATTCCCTTGAATATTTCGTAAATGGCTGAGTGGATAATTAATCAAAACAAAACAGGCAATGCGTTTCAGGATACGGAAAACTGGGCACGTAAATGGAAGTCAGCAGGTTACAATCTGATTACCTTTGAAGGGGGATACCAACCGTGCTACAATAATTCCAAACGGCCCCCATTTTTTGTTATCACTAATACAACGGGAATAGGAAGACCGGGGGAATCGGTCTGTCTGATTAGAAACATCAAAGGAGGCCAAAATATGGGGTATAGTAACTGCTCCCGGAATTATAATATAATCAAGCCACGGAACCGTCCAAACTGGGCCGATGTGGGAATTCTTAACATAACGGGGATTCTGAATAAAACAGATGGAAAAGCCTGGACAGGCCCCGGAGTGTTGCTGACAAAGAAACAATTAACATTCATTGTCTATAATGGCACCTATTGGGTGTATGGCCACAAGGCCTACCCTTGCTGCCCCAGAATTGGACGGGATCCTGCTATTTAGCCTACATTGTGCCATATATGTATCATAAAAGTCACTGTCGGAACATCTACACCATCCTAAGAGAGCTATCACAGAAACAGAGAGGTTCTTTGCCATTCTGATCCCCGGGTATGGGACTGGCAAGGGAATCCATTAACATGGCATCCGTTGTGGAACGGGTAGCCAATGATACTTCAGAGGCCCTAGTTAAAATCAATGCAGAAATGGTAGCAATCCGCATAGTAGTCCTACAGAATAGACTGGCCCTTGATTACATCCTGGCTGAAAAGGGAGGTACTTGCGCCCTACTCGGAACTGAGTGTTGCACATATATCCCAGATAGCTCCGAAGAAATTACCCACTTAGCGGAGCATATCCAAAAGGAGGTCGAAAAACTTAAGCAACCCCCATCATTCACTTTGTGGAGCGGGGCCACTGGATGGCTAGGTTCAATAGGAACTTCATTGGTGGAACACCTTGCAGGTCTCAGCTGACCATCTGTACGTGGCACAGGGGTATGTTATGCTTAAAGGAAGGTTGTTTACTGGTTGAATTAAGATATTGATTTGGATTAAATTGGAATGAGGTTAATTAACCTACTAAAACCAGACTTCCATTGTGGCCACGATGGAATTCGGGTTGGTGTAAATTTGTGTGGAAGCTACTCGTCCGGACATGTGGCGAAACACATCAACAAATTTTAGAAGGAAACTCTATTAACATGTATGAAATTATTTTGTAGAATGTTTAACCAGTGATACCTGATGTTTTATGATTCAGTTTGTGAAAGAATCAAAGCGGGGGGGATTGATAGAGAATTGAAGCAGGCTGCAAAGTTGAGAAAACACAGACCCCAGTCTACGCGAGAGCCAGCACATTGCATTGAGCTATAACTCACGCTTGACATTTCAGGACATTGGGCAGAGAGCCAATTAGGGGCTAACAACACAGACTTATGGATCAATTGAGCCAATAAGGTCAAAGGGGGCGAGCCAGGTATAAGAACAGCCATTTTTTGCCATGTGTTTTAGAAGGACAAAGGGTTGGCAATCAGCCAGCAGCTTGTTGCAGCTGCCAGAATAAAGTGATTTTAAATCTACAACCGGAATTCGCATCTCATTGAGAATTAAGAGTTCTAACACAAAGAAAGGAGGGAAAGGTCAAGAGTACAGATGTGTGGCGTACTTGAACAAAAAGGCAGCTAAAGTATTAAATAGACTTTAAAATGCTGGAAAGCGGCACAAAGTCTGTATGTCATATATAGGTCATTTCAGCCAGGAACGTAAAAAGGTATTGAAAAGAAACAAGGCCAGTTATCAGTGCTACACAATGGAATGGGAAACAGTGGAATATGACTGTGGAAACTGTCCCCCCTGACAGCCATCAGGTGTCCATGGTTTGGTATAAAGAATGGGCGGGAGCGCTGTGGAATAAACTCCCACCGACCAACTACCTTGTGATTCAGGCTACGATTACGGAGTTGAGTGACAGAAGCAAAGAAGGGCGCAACAGAATCCATGTAAGAGGAGCCAGGGAAACAGCAGAGGAGCGAGGAAATGAACACGCACGGTGAAGAAAAGGCCTGGGGAGATAGAAGTAAGGAGCAGAAATGGTCAAGCTCTGCCTGTGCAGCCTTGCCAGATACTAACGTGGGTCAGAAAGAGCACTGCAACATTGCATCCTCCATTCTGTGCTCGCTGCTAGAAAGGTTCCGCAGAGCCTCACAATTCCACCCGAGTAAACAGTGAAGCTTGGAGTTTAGAAGAATGAGAGGTGATCTTATTTAAACGTACAAGATTCTGAGGGGGCTTTACAGGGTAGATGCAGAGACGATGTTTCCCCTCGTAGGGGAATCTAGAACTAGGGGGCATAGTTTCAGGATAAGGGGTCGCCCATTTAAAACGGAAATGAGGAGTAAGTTCTTCTCTCAGAGGGTTGTAAATCTGTGGAATTCTCTACCCCAGAGAGCTGTGGAGGCTGGGTCATTGAATATAGTTAAGGCAAAGATAGACAGATTTTTTGAGCGATAAAGGAACAAAGGGTTATGGGGAGCGGGCAGGGAAGTGGAGTTGTGGCTAGGATCAGATCAGCCATGATCTTATTGAATGGCAAAGCGGGCTCGAGGGTCCAAATGGCCAACTCCTGCTCCTATTTCTTGTTATGTTCAAAAATATAATGTAGATTGGGAATGAGACTCCAGTTCTTGTTCTCAGTAAATTACACACGCAAGGCTGATGCAGTTCATTAATCAATGTTTGCAACAACCCATCACATTCTTAAAGCAAATAAATATCAGATGATAATGTGCAGAACAAAGGTTCAGTTTTTTACCGAGAGCATCCGAATCAATGTGATGGGCAAGTGACTGGGTAATGGATGATCAGCCCTGATCTGACACGGGACATGTAAATCTGTCAGTTGATAAGAGTTATACATGTGAAAGAAACACTAATTTCAGATAAACAGGGACATGATTTAAGGAACAGAATCCAATTGACCAAACCACTTCCCAGGATAGTGTGTTTCTGGTCCAAGCATGAATAGCTCTCCAAATATCATTTTATTTTCAATTCTACGCTGCACAGAATACTCTCAATCCATCGCCCAACCTCAGTTGGGATATGGCGTACCTGGGACATCGTGGACCCGCGACCTGTGAGAGAACACCTCCACAGGTCGGGCTATAAAAGAGCGGGAGCAGCGTACCCTGGGACATCGTGGCCCCCCGACCTGTGAGAGAACACCTCCACAGGTCGGGCTATAAAAGAGCGGGACAGCGTACCCTGGGACATCGTGGCCCCCCCGACCTGTGAGAGAACACCTCCACAGGTCGGGCTATAAAAGAGCGGGAGCAGCGTACCCTGGGACATCGTGGCCCCCCGACCTGTGAGAGGACACCTCCACAGGTCGGGCTATAAAAGAGCGGGAGCAGCGTACCACTTCAACTTCCAGTGCGAGCTGCTCCAAGTGTGCGACGATTTTGAGATGGGCGACTGGGTGACGTCATCAAAACCTGGTCGCTGTTTTGGAGCGTGGACAGGAACATCGGCGGGGCCCAGGTACAGAGGGAGTGGGAAGGTCAGTGCGGATGAGCGGCGAGAGTTTGTGGCGGAGGTGTGACGGATATTTGTGGCAGAGGAGCGGCGAGAGATCGTGGCGGAGGAGCGGGAAATGAGGGTACGGGGCCCAGAAGAGCCGAGGGCCCAAGGGCAGCAGGGGCCAGCCCACACTGCGATATGTGTGCGCACTAGGTCCGTGCAGCAGAGCTGGTCTCTCGTTAACCCTTGCCACTGGACCAAGACCTCGCTCTGTCGAGCCCGGGTGGTGACTGGTGTGCAACGGCCACCACACGTTAAAAAAATCCACGCACAGGCATCTTCCACCCCCTCAATTGGAGTTCAGGACTGGAACATCGGGTCCTTCATCCAAACATCTGTGAACTCGTGGGAGCAAATCATCCTCGTTCGAGGGACCGCCTATGATGATGATGATGTTCGCACAGTATAGAAGCTAAATCCCACTTTCCACATAACGTTAAATAACATTGCTGACTAAATGGCTGATTTCCACATCGGAAACCCTGGTCCAAATGCAGCATTTCTTACTGCACATCAGGGCACTCTGAGCCAGGAAATGAGGCAGCTGCATCTCGTGGCAACACCTACATCTGGCCAGCCCAGCCGTTCCCTCAAAAAAAGGACGACACTGCCGCATAGCAGTCAGGACCCAGCAGCCCGCTTGCAGAATGAGGTGTGGTACGAGCGGGGGGCAGACCCCGCCCAAACAGGCAGGCTGAAGGCCACTGCAAAAGATCAGTCAGTTTCTCAAAAAAATAGATCAGATTATTTTCTAAATGGCAAGAAGCTAGGTACAGTGGAGGAGCAGAGAGATTTAGGGGCCCATGTACATAAATTGCCAAACACAACTGGACAGGTACAAAAAGTCATTCATGTAATGTTGGCCTTTATCTCAAGGGGGCTGGAATGCAAAGGAAGTTATGTTACAGCTGTACAGAGCTCTGGTTAGACCCCACCTGGAGCGCTGCGTTCAGTTCTGGGCGCCGTCCCTCAGGGAGGAGACATTGGCCGTGGAGGGAGTGCCGTGCAGTGCAGTGAAGTTATGCGGACAGGTCACACAGACTGGGCTTGTATTCCCGTGAGAATAGACGATTAAGGGGTGATCTAATTGAGATGTTTACATAGAAACATAGAAAATAGGTGCAGGAGTAGGCCATTCGGCCCTTCGAGCCTGCACCCATTCAATAAGATCATGGCTGATCATTCACCTCAGTACTCCTTTCCTGCTTTCTCTCCATACCCCTTGATCCATTTAGCCGTAAGGGCCATATCTAACTCCCTCTTGAATATATCCAATGAGCTGGCATCAACAACTCTCTGCGGCAGGGAATTCCACAGTTTAACAACTCTCTGAGTGAAGAAGTTTCTGCTCATCATAGTCCTAAATGGCTTACCCCTTATCCTTAGACTGTGTCCCCGGTTCTGGACTTCCCCAACATCGGGAACAATCTACCCGGATCTAACCTGTCCCGTCCCGTCAGAATCTTGTATGTTTCTATGAGATCCCCTCTCATCCTTCTAAACTCCAATGAATACAGGTACAGTTGATCCAGTCTCTTCTCATATGTCAGTCCGGCCATCCCGGGAATCAGTCTGGTGAACCTTTGCTGCACTCCCTCAATAGCAAGAACTTTCTCAGATTAGGAGACCAAAATTGAACACAATATTCCAGGTGAGGCCTCACCAAGACCCTGTACAACTGCAGTAAGACCTCCCTGCTCCTATACTCAAATCCCCTAGCTATGAAGGCCAACATACTATTTGCCTTCTTTACCGCCTGCTGCGGTAATTACGATGATTAAAGGATTTGACAGGGTAGATAGAGATAAACTATTTCCTCTGGTGGGAGAGTCCAGTCCAGAACAAAGAGACATAGGCTTAAAATTAGAGTTAGGCTATTCAGGAGTGATGTCAGGGAGTTTCTTTTAACACAACGGGTAGTGGAAATCTGGAACTCTCTCCCTCAAAAAGCTGTCGAGGATAGGGGTCAATTGAGACTGACAGATTTTTGTTAGGCAAGGGTATTAAAGGATTATGGAACCCAAGGCGGATAGATGGAGTTAAGATACAGATTGGCCATGATCTAATTGAATGGCGAAACAAGCTCGAGGGGCTGAATGGCCTCGTCCTGTTTCTATGTTCCTAACTACCAACACATCTTGCTCCCAGTGGGGTAGCCCTGAGAAGGAGCAAGGTAGCTGGGTAATTACCATGCATGTAATGTATGTACCTGTGAGTTGGGAGTGGCTTAGCCAGTCACGTGATGTTCACAAGACTCAATAAAACCCCAGCCAGTTGGGTTCGGGGGATCCATGATGAGGGTGGTCGACAGCCTGGTGGATGAACTGGTAATGTGTAGTGTGATTGTTAAACCTTTTGCTAATAAACCAACTAGTTCTTAATAGCAATGTGTTGCTATGAATTCTTAAGCAAAGAGCCCATGAAGCAAATACATTACAATGCAGGCTCACCAAGGGGAAGGCCTGGGGCAAGGAACAGAAGTATTACATTTTTAGGTTAAAAAAACCCAGAGTTGCACTTTAGCCCAAAGAGGTTCTTTGAGAAGCTCCATATTGACGCAGCAGATGAAGGATGCGATGCATGGCACTTCAAGATGATTAGAATGGATGGCATGGTGTGTATTGGGTCATTGCACAGCCTAATAATTCTTGACTAAGTTTCCCTTGGGGGCTGGCCGTTTTTTGGTCACTAGAGAGCCCAACAAGTTTACTTTGAGGGTGGGGAGGCAAACCAAGTGCACGATATTTCCACACTCCATAAAATAAATCCCATTTACCTTCAGTAGTTTGTCATAGCGTTCTGCAGACATAAGGAAACGCCCATCTTCCAGCTGCATCTCCCGGTTTTCGAGCAGATTGTTTAATACGGGTAGAACGTTGCGCTCGGCTTTCTCCAGCCCTTCCAGCACTAATATCCTGCCTTCAGTCGCAGCTCGAACCGCACACTTTCCAGGAGGAATAGAAATGAAGCTCTTTAACACGGGGACCAGGTAGCCAAAAGTGACCAACAATCTTAACACTGCACCATCAGCTGGCAACAAAACAGCGCCCTTGTACCCAAAACACGCACCACACAAGAGTATCACAGCCTGGCAGGAAGAACTATATACACGTGCTTTCCTCCAACTTCAGGATCATTTAGAGGATTATTATGAATTAGGATATTATGGGCTGGATTTTCGGCTTTGCTGATTTCGAGGCGGTAATGGCGGCGGGGCGGTAAAGTTTGCGCCCGGGAACAGTTTGCATCTCTGTCATCAAAATTGGGCAGCTGGGCCCCGAGTGTGGGGCAGAGCACTAAGGGAGGCATTACACACCTCTCTCAGGGCGCTAGGCTGGCTGAGCATGGGAAAATCCCGAGCTAAACAGTTGGCCCGGGAGCGCTCTGAGAGGGGCCTGGGGAGAGATAAAACCGTGAAAAAAAACCACCAAACACATTCCCATTGCCCACGCCACAACATAAATCGCAAAAAGAAAATAAAAGAAAAACCAACCACACTTGCTTGAGGTGGACATTATTTACCTCACTGCAGTCGGTATAGGTTGGGCCACCCGCTTTCACAGGCGGTCCCAGCACGGGGCGCGGCGAGCTGTACGGATCGGGCGGGACTCCAAAACCGAGCCGGTGTCGCAACCAGGGGCATTAGCACACCGGCTCTACTGCTCTGCACCCCAAAAACCCTGGCGGGGCACTGGAAGCTGGCCGCCCGCCCAGAGAGCTCACCGCCACCATTGCCGCCGTTCCGGGGCGAAAACAGAAGCACACATCACTGGAAAATCCAGCCCATAATATCTTCTTAAAATGTAGTGAGAACGTGGAACTCGCTACCACAGCAGCCAATGGGCAAAGTGTCTAAAAATTCCAGTTACAACTACTGGAAAACTGCTGGAAGAGACATCCTTGAGAATGAAATAATGACCAGCCAGGCATAAAAGATCACTGGAACCAATTCCCACAAGAGTTCCACTTGTTTATCCAAGGATTACTGAGCCACTGCAGAACAAGAAAGGTTCCAAGTTCGATTTTTGGTCTGTTTTGTCCACTGATCTCTGTCTGTCAGGGTAGCAGTAAAACCTCCTGCCCTCTAACCCGCGAAGATCTCTGCACACCTCCGATTCTGACCGTTTGCACATCCCAGATTTTTATCGCTCCATCATTGGCGGCTGTGTCTTCAGCTGCCAAGGCCCTAAGCTCTGGAATTCCCTTCCTAAACCTCACCGCCTCTCTCTCCTCCTTTAAGATGCTCCTTAAAACCCACCTCTTTGACCGAGATTTTGGTCACCTCTCCTAATAACTCCTATTGTTTGATACTGCTCCTGTGAAGAGCCTTGGGATGTTTTACTATGTTAAAGGTGCTATATAAATGCAAGCTTGTGTTGTTGCAGTAGAATGTAACAATTGCCCTCACCACCCCTGGGTTCAGCAGAAGGAGGGGAAAAAATTCAGACCAGACTCCCACTCTTGTCCGTTGTCTACTGGTATCTACTGGAAGGGCGCTTGTATGGATGTTGGGTGAAGACAGAACTGGGTTTGCTTGTGATGCTCTCAGGTAAAACATCAGTGTCACAGCTGAAATGTGAATAAAGGCCACTTGGACAAAGTACTGGAGAATGACTGGTATCTGTAGGACCAGGCACTGAGTCAATAATTTCAAAAGAAGAAAAACGTTGGTGAGAAAGGAGGGAATAAAGTAATTGACATTAGTGCATAAGTGCCAATCCCACCCCCGGTTCACAGGTTACACAGAATTATATGGACAATTCAGCACTGAAACGGGTCATTCAGACCAACTGGTTTGTGCCAATGTGTCCACCCCACTTCATCTCACCCTATCAGCATATCTTCTATTCCTTTCACCCTCAAGTACTTATCGATGCTGCGAGCGTGAAGAGGTCAGACGCAGGCAGCGGAAGGAACGTGTGGTAAATCAGTGCCACCCCTCCCCCTTCCCCCGACGAATGTCTGCCCCACCTGTGACAGGGTCTGTGGCTCTCGTGTCGGACTGTTCAGCTAGCAAAGAACTCACTTTAGAAGTGGAAGGAAGTCTCCCTCGATTCCGAGGGACTGCCTATGACGATGACTTATCGATCTTCCCCTTAAATACATCTATACTTTTCGCCTCATGTGATAGCAAGTTCCACATACTCACCACTCTTTGGGTAAAGTTTCTTCTGAATTCCCTGTTGGATTTATTCGTGACTATCTTATATTTATGACCACAATACTAAAGCAAAATACTGCGGATGCTGGAATCTGAAGTAAAAACAGAAAATGCTGAAAATCTCAGGTCAGGCAGCATCTGTGGAGAGGGAAACAGTTAATGTTTCAGGTCTGTGGCCCTCCGTCAGAACTGGAAAAGTTCGAGATGTAACAGATTTTTAAGGAAGTGCAGGGGGGCACTGAAAGGGGTGGGGGGGGGGAAAGAAGGAACAAAAGGGAAGGTCTGTGATAGGGTGCAAGGAGAGATTAGAGAGACAAAAGGGATGATAGGCAAAAATGAGATGGTAATGGCACATGGTAAGAAACAAAAGATGAGTCTAGATGGGGTGTGAATGGTGGAAGCAGCACCAGCTGCCCTGGGAAAGGGGGTTTGTAAAAACAAAAGGAGGAAAGGGATAAAAACATGGACAGAGGTTATGGTCTGAAATTGTTGAAACTCGATGTTGAGTCCAGAAGGCTGTATACCTCATCTTTTGTTCAGGCACTTTACAGCCTTCTGGACTCAACATCGAGTTCAACAATTGCAACTGTGCAATGGATGGTGCAGCATCGAAACAGACACATCCAAAATGACCTAAAACTTAATTGCCAAAAGAGATGGGCCATCACCACATGAGAATGTGCCACGAGAGAGTTCAATAAGCGCGAGCCTGGAGCAGCAGCTGAAAGGAGATTTGAACATCAGCATCTCCCTGACGACGGAGGCAGCGCGAGCCTGGAGCAGCTGGAAGGAGATTTAAACATCAGCATCTCCCTGACAACGGAGGCAGCTCGAGGCTGAAGCTATTACAGGTCCTGTCAAGAGTACAAAATGAGAAATAAAAAGTAATAAAATTATGACATTACAAGGATGGAGGCCAGTGATTGGTTCTTCCAGATTAATTGAATCACTGGACAGGAATGAATCTTAAAGAAAGCTAATAACTGATTAATTTGATTCAATTGCTGATTTTCTAATTTTAACTTAATTTATAATTATGGTATATGTGATTTAATTTTGTTTAATTAATCTTTATTATACTAATTTTACTATTGTATACTCCTTATTGTATTATTTACAATGTAATTTGAATTTCTTTCTATTTATTTTTTTCGCCTGTGTCAATCGGCGTGCGCATTTTGGCTGCCGCTTTGGAGCCGAGCTTTTAACCTCTTTTTACATGTCCTTCTCCTGCTTTTTCTCTCTTTCTCTCAATGGTCAATTATTTAACGTGTTGTAAAATTGTTGTGAAGCACCTTGGGATGTTTTACTCCGTTAAAGGCGCTATAGAAATAAAAGTTATTAATAAACCAACAGACACCATCTTCAGTAATATACTCAAGGTTATGTTCTAACCAAAACTGCTAAAAAATAGGGCCAGCGAGCCACGTGCTAATCCATGTCCAATTTAGTGTAACCAAAACTTTTGCTGGATTATCTTTAGACATCAAGTGTGGCCACTGAAAGCTCAGAATAAGCTTGTGCTAGTCAGCGATGTGCAGATTATTTGTGCACACATGCTGATCGCAACTGTACCAGAAATTAAAGCCACCAACTCAAACAACCACAAATAGAAGCGTATTTATTTGTGTATTTTGGGTTTGGGCCACAGATTAATATAATGATGAAAACATGTACACACTTTAAAAAAAAAATAAAACTGGAATCTGCCACTGTAATGCCACATTTTAAAATCGTGCAATAGCTTAACTCCAGGTTTTATTGAAAATACTCCTTTGGCCTGTCAATAACAGATCAGCAACCTCTTCCATGCTGAGTCATTTTGGGCATATATGGGGTAGGCCATGGTTCAGTTGGTAGCACTCATGTCTCTGAGTCAGGTGGTTGTGATTTCAAGTCCCACTCCAGAGACTTAAGCACAATGTCTCGGCTGACACTCCAGTGCAGTACTGAGGGAGCGCTGCACTGTCGGGAGATGCCGTCTTTCAGATGAGGCGTTAAACCGAGGCCCCGTCTGCCCTCTTAGGCAGATGCAGAAGACCCCATGGCACTATTTTGAAGATCAGGGGAGTTCCCAATGGTGTCCTGATCAATATTTCTCTCTCAAACAACATAGTTAAAAAAACATTATCTGGTCATTGTCACATTACTGTTTGTGGGATTTTGATGTGTGCAAATTGGCTGGCGTTTTTCCTACATTACAACAGTGACTACACTTCAATAGTGCTTCATTGGCTGTAAAGTTTGGGACATTGAGGTTGTTAAAGGTGCTATATAAATGCAAGTTTTTTTCTTTTTTCTTTATATGTGGCCCAGTGAGTTCGAAGATTGGTCACACACTGGGATGTACTGTCAACACAAACTTTCAGCTTATGCTGATGTGCATTTTTAAACTTCGTTGGTTGCTTTCAGCTCCGGGATCAGTGTAGCCCACAGGTCATGGCAAGATCATTTTTTTTGTCGTAAAAAGTGCACTCTCACTGTATTAGTCTAGTTCTACATTAATCTACAAGTACATCCAAGTTGGCAACGCTTCTAGTGTCACGCTTTGTTGACTGGCTTGAAGTAAGACAGCTACTCAGAATCGGGGAGGAGGGACCCAAATAAATCAAGTGTGAGCAAAGTGGCTATATTAGAGAAACTATTAAGACTTGTGGAATGACCAGTCAGGAGAAGCTGCCGATAAAGAAAAGATAAGCTGATTAAAAATCGCTCAAAATACATTGACAATTTTCTGCTTCAAAATAAAAACGGAAATACTCAGTGGGTCAGGCAGCATCTGTGGAGAGAGAAACAGAGTTAACGTTTCAGGTCGATCACCAATTCTTCTTCGAAATAGTACCTTGGGATCTTTTACGTCCACCAAAGACAGCAGATTTATCGTCTCATCCGACAGTGCAGCATTCCCAAAACCTGGAGCTCATCTATTGCACAATATTAAAATGTGGCAGCACAGTGACAGACTCCAAGTTTTAAAGAAGTGTGTACATGTTTGCATCATTACATGAATCTGCGTTAGAATTTTCTGCTTCTACCCCTCTGCCCCTTAGCACGTAGGCTACAACTCAAAAAATACATATTTCACAATATTATGATGTTTTTACATAGAGGCTCAAGTCTCTCTCAAGAGCCATGAGCTGGCGTTCTTTCTAAAGCAATCATTCTATTGGCTGAAGGCAATTACCAATTACATCACTGTCTGAATTTCCAGCTGCCACAATCTAAGCATATCCATTGTATAGAATCTGAATATAAATCAATATGATTTTCTCAGGCAAATTTGTCTTTCCTCAGCTGTAATGGTATTTTTTTACATTTCAATTTCAAACCAAGTAGCAGGAAGAATCTTAAAACCTTTTTATGAGGTGCAATTTTACAAGAAAACTGTTTTCAAGGCCTTATACTCTACTTGACAGTGATAGAGGCAGAAGGGAATGACAGAGCACATCTGCTTAGTTTATACCAGGAATTCCAAAATAATTCTTGTTTACATAAATGTTTATTAATTTTCCCCACTGTCAAATTCAAAGTATGCCTTTACTTAGGCTTTAAAAGTATCTATGAATTTAATTTTCCAAATTATTTAAAAGAAGTTGAGAGAATAATTTTAGAATCTCTTAAAAGTTTCAGCGGAAAAAGATCACCAACTGTTTATTGTTTACGCCAGTGCAGCCTTCGGTCGCCTGAGGAAAAGTGTGTTTGAAGACCAGGACCTCAAATCTGTCACCAAGCTCATGGTCTACAGGGCAGTAGTGATACCCGCCCTCCTGTATGGCTCAGAGACAAAGACCATGTAGAGTAGACACCTCAAAACGCTGGAGAGGTACCATCAGCACTGCCTCCGCAGGATCCTGCAAATCCTCTGGGAGGACAGGCACACCATCAGTGTTCTCGATCAGGCCAACATACCCAGCATCGAAGCACTGACCACACTCGACTAGCTCCATTGGGTGGGCCACATTGTCCGCATGCACAACACGAGACTCCCAAAGCAAATGCTGTTCTCGGAGCTTCGTCACGGCAAGAGAGCCGCAGGTGAGCAGAGGAAACGTTTCAAGGACACCCTCAAAGCCTCCTTGATAAAGTGCAACATCCCAACTGGCACCTGGGAGTCCCTGGCCCAAGACCGCCCAAAGTGGCGGAAGAGCATCCGGGAGGGCGCTGAGCACCTCGAGTCCCGTCGCTGAGAGCATGCAGAAATCAAGCACAGGCAGCGGAAGGAGCGTGCGGCAAACCAGACTCCCCCCCCACCCTTTCCTTTAACGACTGTCTGCACCACCCGTGACAGGGACTGTAATTCCCATATTGGACTGAATCACAAGGGCAATGGGATAATATAATTCTCAATTATACTTTGTAAACTACTGCTTATGTACTGTAATGTATTCTTTCTTGCTTGTGTCAAATTAAGTCATAACTATTATCAATATGGTGTTAGCACCGACCAATTGAACACAGTCAAAATTGACTAGACAGTGCATCTTTCCAAACAGAATTCACCGTAAGCCTACATTTATAATATTTTTCCTTGCACTCATCCAAATACATTGCTATATCTCGAGAGTTAAAAAAAAAATGAGCACATTTGTCCTCTATTGCCCCAGATATGTTTTCGAACATTGATCCCTGAACACACTGATGTCACCCTGAAGTCATGATGAAAAGGGTGTAGTTTCTGGAAATGTTATCTGGCTCCTTGTAAAGGTCAAATTGGTAATAAATTGTGGCTTTTAGTACAGAAATGCTTCTGTGATTTCTTTTTTCAATTTCAGTTGTAGCTTCTAGTTCACCACAGGCAGTGAATTGAGTTATACTTAGAGTTAAGCTATATTCTTAATTTGAAGTGTATTGCTGAGCATCGCTTTACAAATAAGCTGTGGTTTAGTAACAAGGCATGGGGTGGGGAGGGTTGACCCATCCACCTCCACGGAGGTGTGTGGGGGACCTGACCCATCCACCTCCATGGCACGAACCTGGTATTGCAGTACTTCCAGGAACGGTGCAGTGGCTCTAGGCCTTTTGGCTAAGAGCATTGGCGCAGAGTGATCCTTGGCATGTGCAAGGTGACCTCTGGCGTTTGTGATTTGACAAAGAATTGGAAACGATTGGCTACGAATTTAAAAAAAAAAAAGGCATGGAAAGTACAAGATTCAAATGGTTTCCCGACAATAGCTCTTCAGTTTTTCAACTGGATGTGCACACTGATTCTCCTTTCCCTATCTGCCGTATGCTCTCATTGTGCTCAAACCTAGAACCATTGTCTGATTAAAGTACTCAAAGGCACCCTCTGCCGCCTCATAAAACTGCCCTGTTTATAAAAGATTTGCTCTATTTTTTTTCAAGGTTGCTTTCTCATTTCCTGGTTTCCCTGAGTTACATAGGAGACACGGGCACAAAATCTAGGCTGACACTTCAGTCCTGCACTGTCGGAGGGGCCGTCTTTCGGACGAGATGATAAACAGAGGCCCCCACAGTCTGCCCTCTCAAGTGGTGCCCACCGCACAATTTCGAAGGAAAGCAGGGGAGTTTTCTCATGTCCATGGCCAATATTTATCCCTCAATAAACAGCACTAAAACAGATTTTCTGGTCATTATTACATTGCAGTTTGTGGGAGCTTGCTGTGCGTAAATTGGCTGCCACGGTTCCTACATTACAAGAAGTACTTAATTGGTTGTAAAGTACTTTGGAAGGTCCGGAGGTCACGAAAGGCGCTGTATAAATGCAAGTCTTTCCTTCTTAAAACAGAATCAAAGGGACATCATCCTGGGACTTCAAGTTTCTAAGCTGGCAGAGGGCAGGTGCAGAATTGTGACCAATGAAAACCCTTCAGCCTATTTTTTTCCCCTCTCCCTCCCACGCATTTATAGAATATTAGAAATTTACAGCACAGAAGGAGGCCATTTCGGCCCATCGTGTCCGCGCCGGCTGACCAAGAGCTATCCAGTCTAATCCCACTTTCCAGCTCTAGGTCCGTAGCCTTGTAGGTTACAGCACTTCAGGTGCACATCCAAGTACTTTTTAAATGTGGTGAGGGTTTCTGCCTCTACCACCCTTTCAGGCAGTGAGTTCCAGACACCCACAAAACATTTTCCCTCAAATCCCCTCTAAACCTCCTCCCAATTACTTTAAATCTATGCCCCCTGGTTGTTGATCCCTCAGCCAAGGGAAACAGGTCCTTCCTATCCACTCTATCCAGGCCCTTCATCATTTTATATACCTCAATCAGGTCTCCCCTCAGCCTCCTCTGTTCCAAAGAAGACAGACCCAGCATCTCCAATATTTCCTCATAGTCAAATTCTCCAGTCCTGGCAACATTCTTGTAAATCTCCTCTGCTCCCTTTCCAGTGCAATCACATCTTTCCTGGAATGTGGTGACCAGAACTGCACACAGTACGCCAGCTGCGGCCTAACCAGTGTTTTATACAGTTCAAGCATAACCTCCCTCATGGGAAAAGATCCGATAGCCACTCTGTACCTCCAAACAAGATTACACGGGCTAGGCTCAGCAACTAGGTGGTATGTGCACCCAAGATGCATATCTATGTCCCATCACTTCATTGCAACAAACATTCAAATTCCAATCTAAGCCACAGATTCAAGCCCTACCACACAATGCTAACTAAAAATAGTAGCAGACAAAATACATCAGCAAGACAACAATGGGAGTTTAAAATCGGCAAGAGGGATGCTACGAGGATATTATAGTATCGGTAATTATCAAGCTTACTTCTGAAGCAAAAACTACTGCCCCATCTTCTGCAAAACTTCTGCACAGCGACCTTTCCCTAACCCAAGTGTGGCGTTCTAACTATTGAGCTCAAGTAGCTCACTGCACCTGTGATCAAACCCAAGGTCTCCCAGCTCACTATCATGGGGCGCTCCACTTATTTAGTAAAACTTTAGGGGAGCTCAGCACAGCTTGTACGGCATGGTCCCAAGACAACATCTATACTGTAAAGAGGAACATCAACTTGCATTTATATATTTTTTTATTTATTAATTCACAGAATGTGGGCATTGCTGGCAAGGCCAGCATTTATTGCCCATTCATAACTGCCCTCGAGAAGGTGGTGGTGAGCCGGTGCCTTGAACTTCTGTGGTGGTTTGGTACAACTGAGTGGCTTGCTAGGCCACTTCAGAGGGCAGTTAAGAGTCAACCATGTTGCTGTGGGTTTGGAGTCACATATAGGCCAGATGCCGGGTAAGGTAAGGACATTAGTGAACCAGATGGATTTTTGTGACAATCTCGCGTCTCCGGATCATTAGTCCAGACCCCTGGATTATTAGTCCGGTAACAGGACCACTATGCTACCGTTCCCACACACAGTACTTTTCACTAAATATATTCAAAAAGGAGTTGGATGAAGTCCTTACTACTAGGGGGATTAAGGGGTATGGCGAGAAAGCAGGAATGGGGTACTGAAGTTGCATGTTCAGTCATGAACTCATTGAATGGCGGTGCAGGCTAGAAGGGCTGAATGGCCTACTCCTGCACCTATTTTCTGTGTTTCTGTATCTCCAATCTCCCTTTCCTCTCCAAAGTCCTGAACGTGTTGTCGCCTCCCAAATCCGTGCCCATCTTTCACAGAACTCCATGTTTGAATCCCTCCAATCAGGTTTCCACCCCTGCCACAGTACCCAAACAGCCTCTATCAAAGTCACAAATGACATCCTTTGTGATTGTGACCGTGTCTGTGACAGTTGACCACTCCGTCCTCCTCCAATGCCTGTCAACTGTCGGCGGGATGGGTGGGACTGCACTCACCTGGTTCCATTCTTATCTACCCAGCCGAAGCCAGAGAATCACCTGCAACGGCTTCTCCTCCCACTCCCGCACCGTTACCTCTGGTGTCCCCCAAGGATCTGTCCCTGTCCCCTCCTTTTTCTCATCTACATACTGCCCCTCAGCGACATCATCCGGAAACACAGCGTCAGGTTCCACATGTACGCTGACGATACCCAGCTCTACCTCACTTCCACTTCTCTGAACCCCTTCACAGTCTCTAAATTGTCAAACTACCTGTCCGGCATCCACTACTGGATGAGCAGGAATTTCCTCCAACTTAATAATGGGAAGGCCAAAGCCATTGTTTTCGGTCCCCAACACAAACTCCGTTCTCTTGCCACTGACTCCATCCCTCTCCCCGGCAACTGTCTTTGGCTGAACAAGACTGTTCACAACCTTGGTATTATGTTTGACCCCAAGATAAGCTTCCAGTCACATATCTGTGCCATCACGAAGACCGCCTGTTTCCACCTCTGTAACATCGCCCAACTCCCCCCTTGCCTCAGCTTATCTGCTGCTGAAACCCTCATCCATGCCTTTGATACCTCTAGACTTGACTATTCCAACACACTCCTGGCTGATCTCTCACGTTCTGCACTCCGTAAACTTGAGGTTATCCAAAACTCTGCTGCCCATGTCCTAATTTGC
Organism: Pristiophorus japonicus; assembly: GCF_044704955.1. NCBI lineage: Eukaryota > Metazoa > Chordata > Chondrichthyes > Pristiophoridae > Pristiophorus > Pristiophorus japonicus. The sequence continues at coordinate 150,365,825 of NC_091987.1, read as the reverse complement.
ACTAAGTCCTGCTCATCCATCACCCCTGTGTTCGCTGACCTACATTGGCTCTCGGTTAACCAACACCTCAATTTTAAAATTCTCATTCTTGTTTTCAACATAACCTCCCCTCCTCTGCACCCGCCTCCCCCCCTCCCCCCTTCAAAAACCCCGATTTTATTCACTCCCTAAACCTCGCTACCTCTCTTTCCTCCTTTAAGACGCTGTTTAAAACCTGCCTCTTTGGCCAAGCTTTTAAACGTTTGCCTTAATGTCAGATGTGGCTCAGTGAGTAACACACTCACCTCGGAGTCATAAGGTTGTGGGTTGAAGTCCCACTACAGGGACTTCTGCACATAAAAAATCTAGGCTGACACCCCAGTGCAGTGGCTGAGGGAGTGCTGCACTGTCGGATGTGCTGCCTTTCGGATGAGCCATTAAACCGAGGCCCCGTCTGCTCTCAGGGGCATGTAAAAGATCCCATGGCACTATTTCGAAGATGAGCATGAGAGTTATCCGCAGTGTCTTAGCTATGAGGTCGGATTGGATAGGCTGGGTTTGTTTTCCGTAGAACAGAGGAGGCTGAGGTGTATAAAATTATGAGGAGCCTAGATATAGTGGATAGAAAGGGCCTATTTCCCTTAGCAGAGGGGTCAACAACCAGGGGGCACACATTTAAAGTAATTGGAAGGAGGTTTAGAGGGGATTTGAGGGGAAATTCTTCACGCAGAAGGTTGTGGTGGTCTGGAACTCACTGCCTGAAAGGGTGGTAGAGGCAGAAACCCTCACCACATTTAAAAAGTACTTGGATGTGCACTTGAAGTGCCGTAACCTGCAGGGTTATGGACCTAGAGCTGGAAAGTGGGATTAGGCTGGATAGCCTCCTGTTGGCTGTCGTGGACACGATGGACCGAAATGTTCTCCTTCCGTGCTGTAAATTTCTATGATTCTATAACAAAAAAAACAGATTATCTGGTCATTATCACATTGTTGTTTGTAGGAGTTGCTGTGTGAAAATGGACTGCCGCGTTTCCCAACAGTGACTAGACTCGAAAAAGTACTTCATTGGCTGTAAAGCACTTTGAGGTGTCCACTGGTCGTGAAAGGTGCTATATAAATGCAAGTCTTTCTTTCTTTCTAAAATCTCATGTGGCTCCGTGTCAAATTTTGTTTGATAAAGCTCTTGTGAAGCCGTGGGACGTTTTAATACGGTAAAGGCTCTAAATGTAAGTTGTTATTGAATTACTGATCCCATTACTTTATTCATTATTGATCCAAGACTAAAGGAGTGAGTAAGTTACCACGGTCTGCTTTGTCACATTATAACAGTGACTACACTTCAAAAAGTATTTAATTGGTTATAAAGCAGTTCGGGCTGTCCAGAGATCATGAAAGGCATTGTATAAATGCAAGTTCGTTTTTCAGATAACTTACTACATGAGTTCTTGTACATCTCCCTAAGAAGTGAGGTGACCTGCAGTGACGCGCTTTTAATTTTCTCCCCTTCTGAACACACATTCTACCACCTTTCGGCAAGATCAGGCAAAGTAAACCAAAACTTATTTCAGAACAAACCACTTGTGTAGGAAAGATTACCTGACCGAGGGGGTTCCTGTACAAGTTCCAAAGAGCTTTTCTTGAGTATGGATCAGTGTGTGTGGAGATTCAAAGAATGAGGAATAATCTATTCTCAATCCAATCAGGTTGTTTTTTGTTTTTTAAAGTATTAATATTCGATCATTTCTTGCTTCCGAAACTCAAAACTTATAGGCTATTCAACATAAATGTGATTTTGTCCATAAGGTGGGGCTGTTGCTTCAATGTGTAGCGGCCTACATTTAGATTGTCGGAAAGATCAAATGGGATAATTGCAGGAGCACAGCTTGAAAAGATATCTTGAATTGGTTCGTTTGACAGAATAATGCGTCAGCCTGCTTTGGAACACGGGTTCCCAAATGAAGAGGGTTGGTTTATTTTGCTGATCCATACATAGAGAAGTTTCCAGGTTCGATCCCTGGTTTGTGCCAAGTTAGCTTGATGCAGGCAGATCTCCTCCCCAAGTTAAAAAGAAAATCCAGTTCACATTCTTGAACGCTCTCCGAACAAAGTGGACATTGGGTAAGGAATGAATTGGTCCTCGCTGTGACGCCCTGCCCTAATTAACAAACCTGCTGACAGGTAGTCTCACCTTGCACCTGAATAGTGCAAGATGCCAGCAGGCTGCTCGCACCCATGGAACTGTACTTGATCATGAACCGGTACCCTGCATACATAGGCAGCTGAATTGGTATAGTAGCCCAAAGACAACAGCAACAGAATGCAGCCAGCACATGCACACAATCATTCTCACCTTTTTACTTTTAAGCTAATTTCATTTTTAGTGTAAGATGCACACTTTTCGCCCACAAATGCTGCTGTTACAATTTTTTGTCGCACTTTTGTGTCAAGGTTCCACACTGTGAATTATTGCCACAACAACTTGCATTTATATAGTGTCCTTAATGTGATAAAACGTCTCAACTTCACAGCACAAACAAAATTTGGTACCGAACCACGAAGAGAGATATTGGGGCAGATGACAAAAGGATTGGTCAAAGCGGTAGGTTTTAATGTGTGTTTTAGAGGAGGAAAGCGAGGTAGAAAAGTTTAGGGAGGGAATTCCAGAACTTAGAGTCTCGGCAGCTGAAGGCACGGCCTCCAATAGTGGAGCGATTATAATCGGGGATAGGCAAGAAGCCAGAATTGGGGGAACGCAAAGATCTCAGAAGGTTGTAGGGTTGGAGGAGGTTAGAGAGATAGGGAGGGGCGAGGCCATGGAGGGATTTGAAAACAAGCATGAGAAGCGTCAGCATTTTCCATTTCATTCTGCCATGTCAAATGTCACAATGTAATGAGAGGCTTTGACCACTAAGTGGCTCTGTGGAGCAAGTTTCTGAAGTCTTTCTTCTGCCAACTTGTATATAAAAAAACGATTCAATAGATTGTGGACAACACAATAAGCAATTTACTAGGAAGAGAGTAGGGCCCTGAAATTGCAGCCTCTTCGGATGCGTCGATGTGTGCATGCGCCCAAAGAGGCCCACAAGTTCCAGGTTTCGGTCCATGAACCTGGCATGTGCGGTCTGACAGGTCGCACGGATACCCGGGAGAGGGCCTTCGCGGGGGGAAATTTGGGCTATTTGCCCAACTCTTGCCCAGTGAATATCCTTCAAACTCTTACATAAGAACATAAGAAATAGGATCAGGAGTAGGCCATACGGCCCCTCGAGCCTGCTCCACCATTTAAATATGATCGTGGCTGATCCGATCATGGACTCAGCTCCACTTATCGTTTAAGAAACTGTCTATTTCTGTCTTAAATTTATTCAATGTCCCAACTTCCACAGCTCACTGAGGCAGTGAATTCCACAGATCCACAACCCTCAGAGAAGAAATTTCTCCTCACCTGTTTTAAATTGGCGGCCCCTTATTCTAAGATCATGCCCTCTTGTTCTAGTCTCCCCCATCAATGGAAACATCCTCTCTGCATCCGCCTTGTCAAGCTTAAGGCTTTTACCAGCCTAAAAGTTTTAATAGATCGAAAAAAAAATTACTTATTTTTATATTAAATCCCTGTCTATGAGGGCAAGTTTATTTTTAACACTTTAAAAAAAAAAAATTCAAAAATAATTTTTACTCTAAAATATTTAATTTTAATGCAATTTCTATTATTTTTTTAAAAGTGAAGTGTTTTATTCATGGCTGTGTTTTATTTGATTTTAGGGGTATTCTCATTGATAGTAATGGAGCTTGGATCTCCCATTATTACGAATGAGAATACTACATTGTGATTGGTGGTCCAGGCCCACATGATCCCAGGATGCGCATATGGTCCTGGAATACGTGGGCCTCTGCACTTGGCTGCGCATCCAGGCCTCGGAGCACAAGTATTCGTTCCTCCGGGACCACCGGGTACTTTCGTTATAAACATTTTGGTCGGATGCATCTGCCCTCAGGAGCCTCCGACGCAATTTTTGGCCCTAGGAATCACTGCTGCCATGTTACTGCGCACATATCAAAATTCCTTTCCCCATTTTTTTTTAAAAACAGAGCTGTTAACTCATTTAACTCAGTTAATACTTCCATTAGAGTTGAGAAGGGGGGAAATTTGGTTCACATGCGTTAAACATTTATATCACCAACAATCATTTCTGCTCTAATGTCTCCATAAACAAATATATTTCAATGTTTAAGAAAAACAAAATTAGAAACGATGAGAGAAAATGAGAAAGAAAGCAAGAAAGAGGAAAAGAGACAGAAAGAGAAAAGTGAGATATAAGAAAAAGAAAGCAAAAGAAAGGAGAGAAGAATGAGGAGAGAAAGGGGGAGAAAAAGAGAGGGAGAAAGAGAAGAGAGAGAAAAGGGGAAAGAAAGAAGCAGAGAAAGAGAGAGAGACAGAGAGAGAGACAGAAAGAAAGAGAGAAACCATTGTGCAGTACCACAGCTTGTTTGGATGTAGATTTCTGCCATGATCCCACACAACACTGACTACCTGTTCTCGGCCACACTATGGAAAACTAGAGAGGGGTAGCAACAAACTTCCTTGCACCTAGTTGCCAAGAATCCACCTTTTATTCAGACAATTTGCTCCTCAACCTTCTCTGATCCAATGTAAAAAGCATCCATTTTTCAGTCCTTGATGGTCAGAACCTCGGATTCCTGCTATCAGTCCTGTGAAGCTGCAACCCTTTCTGTGGCTCCAAATCCCCTTTCTACACTTGGGATAAGGTGTCAGCCTTGGCTCACGAGGAGCACTGTTGCCTGAGTCAGATAGTTGGGTGTTCAAGCCCCACTCCACAGACTTGAGCACATAATCCAGGCTGACCCTCCAGTGCACTACTGAGGGAATGCTGCACTGTTAGAGGTGCCATCTTTCAGCTGCTACATTAAACCGAGGCCCCGTCTGTCCTCTCAGGTGGAAGTAAAAGATCCCACGGTGTAATGTATTTGCTTCATGGGTTCTTTACTTATGAATTCATAGCAACACATTGCTATTAAGAACTAGTTGGTTTATTAGCAAATGGTTTAACAATCGCACTACACATTGCCAGTTCATCCACCAGGCTCACAACCACCTGCCTCACCGTGGATCCCCCGATGGGGTTTTATTGAGTCTTGTGAACATCACGTGACTGGCTCAGCCATTGACAACTCAACAGCTCTACAAACCTGTAAGCATACATACAGGTGCATACATTACACAAGCGCTATTGGAAGAATAGCAGGGAGTTCCTTCGGTGTCCTAACCAACAGCTAATCCTCAACCAATACCACCAGAAACTGATCCTCTGGTCTTCTATCTCATTGTTGTATGTGGAACCTTGCAGTGTGTAAATTGGTTGCCATGTTTCCCTACATTATAAAATGTACTTCATTGGCTGTGAAGCACCCCGAGGTCGTGAAGGGCGCGATATAAATGAAAGAATCTTTCTTTCTTAAAGGTAGCATTTGTTAACATTTTCAAGTACATGTAAATCTTTTTAAACAGCTGAACATCTAATTTCTTCAAGCGTGGTGTTATTGCTCAGCCTCTAACGTTGCATTAAATACCATAACAATGATGTTTTGATTTTAATATATGATTCAACATCATGTAAAAGATACTACCTACACAACAGCCAAGCATATACTTGTGCTAAAATTGCCTGGTATTTTGTTTACTCACTAATTATTTCTGCTTGACATAAAATCAACACATAAATAAACATCAAACGGCAGTAAGTGATATCTTTATATAACCATGCAATATCACAATTTAACTGTCCTAACTTAATAAAATTGCAAGTGCCTAAATGATTGAAAATCTATATTGAGAATTTGATTATGTTTGGTGTTGTACTAAATCAGAGATGGTTAACATCACAGCATCAATTGTGACTTACGCACATGCAAGATTTAATCCTTCCTTTATCTTCCAGCACCAATCACTCCAATTTCAAACACTCGATAAAGATAGAATACGCAAGTGAGCATCATCTACTTGGAAGTGAATACATAAATAATAGGAACAGGAGTAGGCCACCTGGCCCCTCGAGCCTGCTCCGCCATTCAATAAGATCATGGCTGATCTGATCATGGACTCAGCTCCACTTCCCTGCCCGCTCCCCATAACCCTTATCATTCAAAAATCTGTCTTTCTCCATCTTAAATACATTCAATGACCCAGCCTCCACAGCTCTCTGGGGCAGAGAATTCCAAAGATTCACGAACCTCAGAGAAAAAATTCTTCCTCATATCCATTTTAAATGGGTGACTCCTTATTCTGAAACTATGCCCCCTAGTTCTAGATTCCCCCACGAAGGGAAACATCCTCTCTGCATCTACCCTGTCGAGCCCTCTCAGAATCTTACACGTTTCAAAAAGATCACCTCTCAGTCTTCTAAACTCCAGTGAGTATCAGCCCAACCTACTCAATCTTTCTTTATTTGACAACCCCTTCATCTTAGGAATCAACCTCGAGAACCTTCTCTGAACAGCCTCCAATGCAAGTATATTCTTCCTTAAATACTGAGACCAAAACTGTACGCAGTACTCTAGGTGTGGCCTCACCAACACCCTGTACAGTTGTAGCAGGACTTCTCTGCTTTTATACTCTATCCTCCTTGTAATAAAGGCCAACATTCCATTTGCCTTCCTGATCACTTGTTGTATCTGCATGCAAACTTTTTGTGCAAGGACCCATAGATCCCTCTGTACTGCAGCATTTTGTAATCTCTCCCCATTGAATTAATAATTTGCTTCTTTATTTTTCCTACCAAAGTGGATTACTTCATATTACACTCCATCTGTCAAATATTTGCCCACTCACTTAGCCTGTCTCTATCCCTTTGCAGATTCTTTGCGTCTTCCTCATAACTTGCTTTCCCACCTATATTTATATCAGCAGCAAATTTGGCTGCAATACACTCAGCCCCTTCATCCAAGTCATTAATATAGACTGCAAATAGTTGATGCCCCAGCACTGATCCCTGTGGCACCCCACTAGTTACAGTTTGCCAACCTGAAAATGACCCGTTTAGACCGACTTTCTGTTTTCTGTTAGTTAGCCAATCCTCTATCCATGCTAATATATTCCCTCCAACCCCGTGAGCTCTTATCTTGTGCAGTAACCTCTTATGTGGCACCTTATCGAATGTCTTCTGGAAATCCAAATACACCACATCTACTGATTCCCCTTTATCCACCCTGCTTGTTACATCCTCAAAAGAACTCCAGCAAATTTGTCAAACATGATTTCCCTTTCATAAAACCATGCTGACTCTACTTAACTGCATTATGATTTTCTAAATGTCCTGTTACTATTTCCTTAATAATGGACTCCACCATTTTCCAATGACAGATGTTAGGCTAACTGGTCTATAGTTTCCTGCTTTCTGTCGCTCTCCTTTCTTAAACAGGGGCGTTACACTTGCGGTTTTCCAATCAACTGGGACCTCTCCAGAATCCAGGGAATTTTGGTAGATTACAACCAATGCATCCACTATCTCTGCAGCCACTTGTTTTAAGACCCTAGGATGCAGGCCATCAGGTCCAGGGGACTTGTCCGCCTTTAGTCCCATTCGTTTTCCTAGTACTTTTTCTCTGGTGATAGTGATCGTTTTAAGTCTCCCTACCCCGTAATAGCCCCTTGATTATCAGTTTTTGGGATGCTTTTAGTGTCTTCTACCATGAAGGCCGACACAAAATATTTGTTCAAAGTCTCTGCCATTTCCCTGTTCTCCATTATTAATTCCTCAGTCTCATCCTCTAAGGGACCAACGTTTATTTCAGCTGCTCTCTTCCTTTTTTTATATCTGTAGAAGCTCTTACTGTCTGTTTTTATGTTTCTTGCTAGTTTACTCTCTCAAACTATCTTCTCTCTCATCATTTTTTTAGTCATCCTTTGCTGGTTTCTAAAAATTTCCCAATGCTCTGGCCTTCCACTATTCTTCGCAACACTGAATGTCTTTGTTTTCAATTTAATAGCATCCTTTACTTCATTAGTTAGCCACGGATGCTCCATCCATCTCTTAAGAGTCTTTCTTTCTCACTGAATGCTCTCCAGACAGCCCAATTTAGTGCAAAACGAATGAGCCTGCATTTATACAGCAGTTTATCATGTCTCTCTGCAACATTTCAAACTGCTTCATATACAGTTGATTACTTCTGAAGTGCAGACACTGTTGTTATGCAGACAAACATGGCAGCCATTTTGCACACTCGGATGCCACAAGCAGCAATGAGACGAATGACCAAGTAATCTGGTTTTCTTGGGCCTGATAGAGAAAGCTGTGTATGGCAGGACACCGGGAGAACTCTCTGCTCTTCTTCAAATCGTGCCATGGCATATCTTAACTCCACTGAGCCTCACTTTAACATCTCATCTAAATGTTGGCACCTACAACAATACAAAACTCGTTCAGTGCAAGTGCTGGCCTACATTATGACGTCAAGTCCCAGAAGGAGATTTGAACTCAACACTTTCTGACTCAGGAAAGAGTGCTGCCACTGAGCTAAACGAACTGTTAAACATGTCAATCTGCCTTAGCCATTCTCTCGGGTACAGCAATGCAATTAATCCCGCATAAGGTTCAACATCCTGCATTCATGAGTGGGCAGCACAGCTCCCATATCTAATTATAAAACAGCGCAACCCAAAAGTATAACTCTCACTGTGCCCTTCGCAAACCACCTCGTTACTCCAAATTCCGTTTTTGCATTGACCCTTTAAATAGTGGAGTTTAGATCACGTCATGCGGGTGTGCATCACGCCCGCTGTCACAGCTTGGAGATGCGAAACCCGGAAGTAAAATTATAATTTCAGCCATGCTGAAATCAGACATTCTGACCGGTTAAATATTCTTCTGGATTCCGAGCACAGAATTCCTCCCTCCATCCATCCCCGCCCCTCATATCCATGCCCTCCCTCCATACTCACCCTCCCTCCATCCCCCCACCCCCTCCATCCATCCTCTCCCTCGCTCCATTCCATCCATTCCCCACCCCCTCCATCCATCCCCTCCCCCCGCCTCCCTCCATCCCCTCCCTCCATCCATCCCCTCCCTCCATCCATTCCCACCCTCCCTCGGAACGGACATCTGCATCAATTTCCATGCCTATGATTCGAAATTCACGGTTTTTGAATACATAATTCAATCCCAAATCATTCCATTGAAGAAAAAAATGTTTAAATCCAAAAACATGACAATGACACTTAAGTCATTACCTTAGTTACTCGTATAGGCTTATAGGCTCGAGCAGTGTAGACTTAGAGGCGACCCGACAGATTTATAAAATACTGAAAGGGCTGGATTGCGCGCCTATTGAGTTTCGGCGTGGAAGCAATTCATCATCGCTTTGAGGGACTGCCTATGATGATGATTCCAGTTTAACAGATTTGGGAAGAGCAGGGGCTCTAGTTTAAACTATGTAAGAGTAGGAATAGAAACATAGAAACATAGAAAATAGGTGCAGGAGTAATCCATTCGGCCCTTCGAGCCTGCATCACCATTCAATATGATCATGGCTGATCATGCAACTTCAGTACCCCCATACCTGCTTTCTCTCCATACCTCTTGATCCCTATTGCCGTAAGGGCCATATCTAACTCCCTTTTGAATATATCTAACGAACTGGCCTCAACAACTTTCTGTGGTAGAGAATTCCACAGGTTCACAATTCTCTTGAGTGAAGAAGTTTCTCCTCATCTCGGTCCTATATGGCTTACCCCTTATCCTTAGACTGTGACCCCTGGTTCTGGACTTCCCCAACATCGGGAACATTCTTCCTGCATCTAACCTGTCCAATCCCGTCAGAATTTTATATGTTTCTTTGAGATCTCCTCTCATTCTTCTAAATTCTAGTGAATATAAGCCTAGTCGATCCAGTCTTTCTTCATATGTCAGTCCTGCCATTCCGGGAATCAGTCTAGTGAACCGTTGCTGCACTCTCTCAATAGCAAGAATATCCTTCCTCAGATTAGGAGACCAAAACTGAACACAAGGCCCTGTAAAACTGCAGTAAGACCTCCCTGCTCCTATCCTTAAATCCCCTCGCTATGAAGGCCAACATGCCATTTGCCTTCTTCACCGCCTGCTGTACCTGTATGCCAACTTTCAATGACTGATGTACCATGACACCCAGGTCTCGTTGCACCTCCCCTTTTCCTAATCTGTCACCAATCAGATAATATTCTGCCTGGATGTTAGACTGTTTTTCTTTTCCCAGTAGCAGTGAGCCCCTGGACTGTGTTGTTCGCGGGTGGGGTCGGCGCTCACTCTCTGCACAAGGGAGAGTTGGACCGGTTCCTGACTGGGGCACAGATCGCCTCATATAGAAGGTCAGTGCCTTTAGAGATAACACTTGGCCATTGGAATCTCCTGGACTGGTTTCGATCACCTGAGGGGGTCAGAGAGGAATTCCCCTGAGTATTATTCCTCTATTGTCCCTGGATTTTCTGGGTTTTTGCCACTCCCAGGAGATTACACGGCTCCAAGGCGGGATGCAGGGTGAATTGTCTGGTCAATGATGCTCCAGCCATCATGAGTGGGCGGTAGGCTTGACCTAGGTCTTTTCCTGCCCGCCATTTCCATACGTTGATATATACTTCTCATCGCATGCCACGTTTAAAATGCCACGTGGCAGCAGATATTACATAACTTAATTGAGGGTAAAAGCTGTTTACCACTTTCCAAGTAAGTAGCTACCAAAACTTTGAAATTATGATTTGCTGAATTTTATAAAATGGAAGTTCAGCACCAGAGTATAGATTCATATAGAAAAAATTGCAACGGATTATTTTTGCTCCCATAACACAGAAACACTGCCTTTAAAGGCTGCAGATGACAGCGTGCAGAAGAGGTGTCAACCACGTACCTACCATTATTTTGAAAAATACAAAAAAACTATTAATTACGTCCTCTGAAATGATCTCATATTTATATGGAGACTGTAGCTGCTTGCTCCTTTGAACACAGAAATATAATTACAGCATTTTTACAGAAAAGGTTGCCCTTTCTATCAAGAACGATAGTAATTATTATTTCTGAGTCACACTGGGGATCAGGCTCACACTCTCGTATGACAGCTCGAGGAAACTGAACAAATTGCAACTTATATAATGACACACTCATGTTCTGCTCGGGTGGTCTCAACTTATAACAAGCTCACGATAATCAAAATGCATTTACATAAACACAAAGTATTTGTGTCACATTACTCAATCAAAATCAGATGTGCCTGTTTTATGTAAAGCAAAAGATAGTTGTAAGTACTTTACATTTACTAATCCTTTCACATCTTCCATGATCCTCCTTTGCGTAATGAATGCACCCAGCATTCCGCAACCAGCCTGCAGTTTGTGTATCCGTCAAAGGAATGGTGATGTTGTCGAAGGGAAGAAAGAAAGACTTGCATTTATGTAGCACCTTTCATGACCACCGGATGTCTCAAAGTGCTTTGCAGCCAATAAAGTACTTTTTAGAGTGTAGTCGCTGTTGTAATGTGGGAAACGTGTCAGCCAACTTGCGCACAGCAAACTCCCACAAACAGCAATGTGATAATGACCAGATAATCTATTTTTTTTTTTGTTCCGTTGATTGAGGGATAAATATTGGCCAGGATACCGGGAATATCTCCCTTGCTCTTTTTCGATATAGTGCCATGGGATCTTTTACGTCCACCTGAGGGGGCAGATGGGGCCTCGGTTTAACATCACATCTGAAGACGGCACCTCCAACAGTGCAGCACTCCCTCAGTACTGCACTGGAATGTCAGCAACCTTCTGACTCAGAGGCGAGTGCTACCCACTGAACCACAGCTGACACTGAGCTGGAAGAGAAGGAATTCAGCTTGCAGGGTACAATTTGAATTCATGAATTTCAGTCTGGAGTCAAAAGTGTGCCTTTGATGCACAGGAGAACTAGGATTTTATCTCACTGTCTCTCCTGAGGCGATTAACTCCTTGCGGGGTTTGGTTCCACAGGAGCTGGAAGCCCTCCAGTGCCTGGCCAAAGAGGTCACTCTACATGCGAACCTTGACATTGAGTGTCAGTGGGGCTCAATGACTGCAGAAGGTCATAACAGGTGACCATCCTGTCCTCATCTGACGTTCTCACACTCGTACTTGCAGCGACAACAGTTCGACAATAAGCAGGACTGGGAACTCTCCCTCTTCCCGAACCCACAACTGCTGATGCCAACTGTACTGTCTTTATCGCCACTCCAGTCAAAACGAGCATAAATCTGGGAACTTCCTGCTCTGCTCCATCTCTGCAACATTGCACTCCTTTGGCCCTCTACCACTGAAACTCTTATACAAGCCTTCGCCACCTCCAGAGAAGATTACCCCTACATGTGACCCTTACGGCTAAAGGGATCAAGGGGTATGGAGAGAAAACAGGAATGGGGTACTGAAGTTGCATGATCAGCTATGATCATATTGAATGGTGGTGCAGGCTCGAAGGGCCGAATGGCCTACTCCTATTTTCTATGTTTCTATTCCCCGTCCTCCACAAACTCGGGCTCATCAAAATCTCTGTTGCCTGTATCTGCTTGTCCCACTCTCCCATTACCAAGTCCTCATCTTGAAATTCCTCCCTGGCCTCATCCGACTTTATTACTGTAACTTGCTCCAGCCCGATATCCTCACCCTCCCGACCACCCCCCCACCACCCCACAAATTTTATGCTTCTCCAACTCCATTCCCTTGTAATCCTCACCCCGCCACTGACGACAAAGGTTTCATCTGCCTGGCACCTACTCTGGAATTCTCTTCCTCAATCCCTCTATCTCTTCCTCACTTTAAAAATCCGATTTTTTGACCAAACTTCAGTCACTTCTCCTAATCTATCCTTACCTGACTTGGCATCCATTTTGCATACGCCCATTTGTGAAGCAGCTTGGGTGTTTGCTTTTGTTAAAGATACTATATAAGTTCAAGTTGTTGTTGCTGCCGTTACATAAAGACATAAGAAATAGGTACAGGAGTAGGCCACACGGCCCCTCGAGCCTCCTCCGCCATTTAATAAGATCATGGCTGATCCGATCATGGACTCCGGTCCCATTTCCCCCGCTCCCCATAACCTCTTAAATGGCTTATCCTTTAAGAAACTGTCTATTTCTGTCTTAAATTTATTCAATGTCCCAGCTTCCACAGCTCTCTGAGGCAGCGAATTCCACAGATTTACAACCCTCTGAGAAGAAATTTCTCCTCATCTCAGTTTTAAATGGGCGGCCCCTTATTCTAAGATTATGCCCTCTAGTTCTAGTCTCCCCCATCAGTGGGAACATCCTCTCTGCAGCCACCTTGTCAAGCCCCCTCATAATCTTATACGTTTCACGAAGATCATCTCTCATTCTTCTGAATTCCAATGAGTAGAGGCCCAACCTCCTCAACTTTTCCTCATAAGTCAACCCCCTCATCTCCGGAATCAACCTTGTGAACCTTCTCTGAACTGCCTCCAAGGCAAGTATATCCTTTCGTAATGGTGGGGCTTTGGTAGGCAGTAGAGAACAAGGATTTTAAAAGAGAAACGAGAGGGTTAGGTGCTTAAAGGTGTAGGATATGATTGGGTTAAATCGGTCGGTGATTTGCTGTAAGGAGTACATGCACTGTTAGACAACATAGACTAGAAACCGCTAACATTTATCGATGATAAATGGGACGAACACATGCCAAGGAGTGGAGAAATCAGAGACAATGGGAAAGAGTTATGTATGTAAAAGACAGGAGCTGCGTCGTTGAGTGAGAGACCCTGCACTGAAATAACCTGGTTTTCTAGAGGGAGGAGATTTAACATTCATGAGAGGCCCTGGTATGCCATGATGGTAGGTGCTAATGAGTATGGACATCGACAGACTGGTGAAATGGGTGGACACGTGGCAGATGAAATTTCATGCAGAGAAGTGATACATTTTGGTAGAAAGAATGAGGAGAGGCAATGTAAACTAAATGGTACAATTTTAAAGGGGGTGCAGGAAGAGCGAGACCTGGTGGGTATATGTACACAAATCTTTGAAGGCGACAGGACAATTTAGAAGGCTGTTAAAAAAGCATATGGGATCCTTGACTTTATTAATAGTACAAAAGCAAGGAAGTTACGCTGAACCTTTAGAAATCACTGGTTCGCCCTCAGTTGAGTTATGTGTTCAGTTCTGGGCACCATACTTTCTGAAGGATGTCAAGGCATTAGAGAGGGTGCAGAAGAGATTTACCAGAATAAAAAATAAAAAACTTGCATTTATATAGCGCCTTTCACGACCACCAGACGTCCCAAAGCACTTTACAGCCAATGAACCATGTTTTGAAGTGTAGTCACTGTTGTAATGTAGGAAATGTGGCAGCCGATCTGTGCATAGCAAGGTCCCACAAACAGCAATGTGATAATGACCAGATAATCTGTTTTAGTGATGTTGATTGAGGGATATTGACTAGGACACCGGGAATAACTTCCCTGCTCTTCTTCGAAATAGTTCCGTGGGATCTTTTACATCCACCTGAGAGAGCAGATGGGCTCAGTTTAACGTCTCATCCGAAAGACGGCACCTCCGACAGTGCAGCACTCCCTCAGCATTGCACTGGAGTGTCAGCCTAGATTTCTGTGCTCAAGCTTGGACCCACAACCTTCTGACTCGGACGTGAGAGTGCTGCCAACTGCACCATGGCGGACGCCTGGTATCAGGGATGATACCAGGACCTCTGTTCTCTGGAGAGACTGGAGAATCATAGAAATTTACGGCACGGAAGGAGGCCATTTCAGCCTGCAAATAGCTATCCAACCTAATCCCACTTTCCAGCTCTCGGTCCGTAGCCGTGCAGGTTACAGCACTTCAAGTACACATCCAAGTACTTTTTAGAATGTGGTGAGGGTTTCTGCCTCTACCACCCTTTCAGGCAGTGAGTTCCAGACCCCCACCAACCTCTGGGTGAAGACATTTCCCCTCAAATCCCCTATAAACCTCTCATCCTGGGCTTCGTAAATAGAGGTATAGAGTACAAAAGTGTGGAAATTATGATGAACCTGTATAAAACACTGGTTCGGCCCCAACTGGAGTAGTGTGTCCAATTCTGGGCACTGCACTTCAGGAAGGATATGAAGGCCTTAGGGAGGGTGCAGAAAAGATTTACGAGACTGATTCCACGGATAAAGGACTTCAGTTACGTGGATAGACTGGAGAAGCTGGGGTTGTTCTCTTTGGAGCAGAGAAGATTGAAAGGAGATTTGATCAAGGTGTTCAAAATCAGGAGGGTTCTGGACAGGGTAGATCGAGAGAAACTGTTCCCATTGGCAGAAGGGTCGGGAACCAGAGGACACAGATTTAAGGTAATTGGCAAAAGAACCAAAGGCGATGTAAGAATTTTTTTTTTACGCAGCGAGTGGTTAGGATCTGGAATGCACGGCCTGAAAGGGTGTTGGAGGCAGACTCAATCGTGGTTTTCAAAAGGGGGTTGGATAAGTAGCTAAAGGAAAACAAATGCAGATCTATGGGACTAGGGCAGGGGAGTGGGACTAGCTGAGAGAAGCTGGAGTTGTTCTCCTTAGAGCAGAGAAGGTTAAGAGGAGTTTTGAAAGATATTCCAAATCATTAAAGGTTTTGATAGAGTAAATAGGGAGAAATATTTCCAGTAGCAGATGGGTCAGTAACCAGAGGACACAGATTTAAGGTGATTGGCAAAAGAACCAGAGGTATCATGAGGAAAAATTTTTTTTTACACGGTGAGTTGTTGCAATCTGGAATACACGACTTGAAAGGGTAGTGGGAGCAGAATTAATCTTAACTTTCAAGAGGAAAGTGGATAAATACTTCAAGGAAAAAGATTTGTAGGGCTTTGGGGGAGAGTGGGATCAGTTGGATAACTCTACCATCAAGCTGGCCGATGCATGATGGGCCGAATGGCCTCTTTCTGTGTTGTACTGTACTATGGACATTTAGGGTTCGGGTTAGGGCAGGCCATATTGTCCGCACGCCAGGCACGAGACTCCCAAAGCAAGCGCTCTACTCGGAACTCCTTCACGGCAAACGAGCCAAAGGTGGGCAGCGGAAATGTTACAAGGACACCCTCAAAACCTCCCTGATAAAGTGCAACATCCCCACCGACACCTGGGAGTCCCTGGCCAAAGATCGCTGTAAGTGGAGGAAGTGCATCCAGGAGGGCGCTGAGCACCTCGAGTCTCGTCGCCGAGAGCATGCAGAAATCAAGCGCAGGCAGCGGAAAGAGCATGCGGCAAACCTGTCCCACCCTCCCTTTCCCGCACCGGCTGTCTGTCCCACCTGTGACAGGGACTCTCGTATTGGACTGTTCAGCCACCTAAGGACTCATTTTTAGAGTGGAAGCAAGTCTTCCTTGATTCCGAGGGACTGCCTATGATGGTGATGACCGTTCTATGATTATAAGAGAGAAGGGATGGTGATTGTTGATCTGCTGGAAGAGTCCAAGGGGTCTGCTCTTGGTGTAGTTCTAACCCGAATGGTGGCTTGCGACAGACTCAAATGGAAATGTGCTGTTTGCACTCAATTTTCCTTGGTCAGGTTATGAGCAAAGGTCTGTGGGCGATTGGGCGGAGAGGGACTTTTAACCCTCCTCACCCAGTTGATATCAGGTGAGGGAGCAGTTGCAATACAGCGAATAACTTACCCACCAATGCCCCGCTCTGATCCCGTCATTTACGATTTTTACCGGAACTTCTGGACACGTGGCTAAGCTGCCTGCTTAACGCCAGCGGGGTCCTTGTTTAAATATGCAGAATCAGGGACTAATGATGTCATCTGGCCCCGACTGCAATTTTAACTCCGGCCTGATTGTGGAAGCGATGGCAGCTTTTCCACCAGGTGAAGGCCTATCAGAAGAGGATCGGAAGCAGAAGAGGTAAACATTTTAAAGAGTTAGGCCTCCCATGTCCCATACTCCATCTCCGTCCCCCCACCGCAAAGCACATCGGGAATGAAGTGGGGACGAGAGGAGAGGGGGGAGAGAGGGGAGAGGGGTGAGAGAGGGGTGAGAGAGGGAGAGAGGGGTGAGAGAGGGAGAGAGGGGTGAGAGAGGGAGAGAGGGGTGAGAGAGGGAGAGAGGGGTGAGAGAGGGAGAGAGGGGTGAGAGAGGGAGAGAGGGGTGAGAGAGGGGTGAGAGAGGGAGAGAGAGGGAGAGAGAGGGAGAGAGAGGGAGAGAGAGGGAGAGAGAGGGAGAGAGAGGGAGAGAGAGGGAGAGAGAGGGAGAGAGAGGGAGAGAGAGGGAGAGAGAGGGAGAGAGAGGGAGAGAGAGGGAGAGAGAGGAGAGAGAGGGAGAGAGAGGGAGAGAGAGGGAGAGAGAGGGAGAGAGAGGGAGAGAGAGGGAGAGAGGGAGAGAGAGGGAGAGAGAGGGAGAGAGAGGGAGAGAGAGGGAGAGAGGGGTGAGAGAGGGAGAGAGGGGTGAGAGAGGGGTGAGAGAGGGAGAGAGGGGTGAGAGAGGGGTGAGAGAGGGGTGAGAGAGGGAGAGAGAGGGAGAGAGAGGGGTGAGAGAGGGAGAGAGGGGTGAGAGAGGGGTGAGAGAGGGAGAGAGGGGTGAGAGAGGGAGAGAGGGGTCAGAGAGGGAGAGAGGGGTGAGAAGGGTGAGAAGGGTGAGAGAGTGAGAGGGAGAGAGGGGTGAGAGAGGGAGAGAGGGAGAGAGGGGTGAGAGAGGGAGAGAGGGAGAGAGGGGTGAGAGAGGGAGAGAGGGGTGAGAGAGGGAGAGAGGGGTGAGCGAGGGAGAGAGGGGTGAGCGAGGGAGAGAGGGGTGAGCGAGGGAGAGAGGGGTGAGCGAGGGAGAGAGAGGCAGAGAGGGAGAGAGAGGGAGAGAGTGAG